>NW_028288841.1:3623333-4235000 GCF_059628265.1 Tinamus guttatus | reverse complement strand
GCAAGCCAACAGAAGCGGTCTAGCGAGCAATGTGCCTGAGCTCTCCTGTTGCAGAGCTGCTTTCCAACTCGGTCACTGGTTTCCTGCTTCATGCCTAGAGCGGATACCTTGCATAAATCAGAAATGCTATTATTTCCCCCTAATACAGGAAAAAGAAGTTATGACAGTTGCTGCTGCACTTGTTATGCAGAACGAATATTTGTGAATAATAATTTGTGTGCTCCCAGCAGAGGAGTTGATTTTTGGAAGGATTTTGTTTCATTTAGCATCCTGTTATCAGACCAGACTCAGACCTCAAACACAACCAGGGAGGAGCAGCTCCCCCACCCCATTTTGCATCAGATGCCACCTCTGGGACCGGGGACGCTGCTCCTGGCTGGTGCTGGCATTGGTGCTGTGGAGACTGTTGGCCAAACGTAAAGGACAGAGGAATGCATTTTACCCATTTTTTTTCCAATGCAGACTTTGCACTGGAAAAAAATGGAAAAAGCAGACTGGACTTCAGTTCTGCAATATAATTCATAAGCCTGTCGCTCCCACCAGCATTGGTGCAAGCTGGGAGCATCTTCCCAATCCCAGGAGGAACCAGCAGCATGCATTAGGGATAGAGTTTTGATCACTTCAGCAATTTCCAGCGAATATCTCAAATACACAACATAGCGTAGGGGAGATTTTTTTAACAGCTCAGTTGTCTCTTATAAAGTGACTCTTTATCCCATAGTTGCTTCTCACCCTGTTCTCAAGCCATGAGACCTCCCAGACTATTAATCTGCAAAAAGCTACTAACAGTCTGTAAATGCTCCACTGGAAAGATCCCAAGGGAACTACCCCCCGGGGGAATTTGATACCACCTCTCTTTGCATTTCAAAAGGAGCTGGGCACCTACCTCTGTCAGGCAGAGCTATCTCAAATCCCCATCTAAATGAGTCTGTTAAGAGCCATCCAGAGCAAAATACCCAAATTCCCTTTGAAACTCAGTCTCTGTTGACTGGGACATAGAGACCGCAGGTCTGGAAGCAGATGCGGGACAAGTTTTGAGGCAGTGTTTTGCTTTTATTTAGTAAGAAGATTTAGCAAGTCTCATGTCCTTTTTGTATGTGGTTGGTTCAAATCACTGGGAAGTTTTCTGATAGAGCAATATAACCCAAGTCATGGGTTCTAGTTTTGTTGTTATTTATACCCAGGCCCTAAATTGCTGGTGTACCTGCATAGACCTGTGCATGTGAGCATATGAGCATCCCATTAAACTCAGTGAGACTTCTCACCTGCCTAGAGATACATGCGTGATGATTTCAGGGTTTAATATTAAAAATCCAGCAGATGAGATCTTGACTCTCAAGATCAATGTATGAAACCAGCTCTAGTGGATTTAGGCATTAGTGAAAAAGCCTGTTTACATGTTTTCATCTTTCTGTCTTCCTGCATCTCCCTTTCCTCTTTGTTGATCAACTCTTTTCCACAGCGACTGATTTACAGTTTGCACAGACACATGATGGACGACCTGTTCCTTACGCCACTGCTGGGGACTGCTACAGTGCAGCTAAATGCCCACAGGTATTTGACGACAGTGGTTCTTAGGCATTGCTGCCATTTATTATGTCCAGCCCTCTATTAATTACTCTTGATCATGTCACCCCGACTCCAGTGAGTGTCACATTCTCATCTTGGCTGTCTGAAATTTTTTGTCTGTATGGAAAGTACTTTCAATATTTTCCTACTGAATTGGAGTTATTACCAGGCATCCAGTGGGACCTGCAAAAAGATCTTCTTCAGTGTCCCAGCAGATTGGGAGGAGCAGGGACAGGACTGCTTTTCACAGGGACAGGCACTGTTCCTACAGCCTAGGAAATGCTCCAATAACCATCTGTCTAGCCCAGTTGCTTGGAAGAAATTTGCCTTTCACAGCAACAGACCACAGAGGGCAAATCTCTCCATCTCCTTTCCTCCATCCTTTTGCAGCTGGCATGACTCTGCACAGCTCAGCGGCTTTGGGATTGACTTCTTACCTTGGGAAGGCTCATGCGTGTCAATATGTGTCCACATGACCAGTTTGCTGCCAGCTGAAAATCAGCCTTCCCCAGGCAGCAAGTGCATGGAGCAAAGCTAAGGGGTGTCGGGTAATCTGCAGCATCCACATGGCTGTGGTGGGCTCTAGGTCAGCCTAGGACTAAGGCCAAAGGATCCCTCATCCTGTCTGGAAAGGGGCATCCTGACACAGGACTTGTGGGAAGAAAGAAGGGAGACTTTGGGGAGGATCTACATTGGATGTAGACGTGACCCTTCTTTTTTTTTCCATCCATTTTGTGCATCTTGCAAACAAGAGCAAATAAGTGAAGGATCTTTTTAAGAAAAGAAAGAGAAAGAAATTTTGATTTTACTGAAGCTGCTATTTATAAAATAGCCACTGTTTACTCCATAAATAAATGAAAAAACGGCCAGTGTAAAACCAGGACAAGCGTGCCCTCTCCAGGTGAGGAGGGAGAAGGAAGAGTGGGGGGACTGTCCCCAGCAGCTGCTGGAGCATCAGGCACCACAGCCTGCCATGGGAAAGCCAAGGATGCCCTCAGCTGGCAGAGCGAGAAAAAGCAGTGGAAAACCTAGGGGAAAAAAAAAAAAAAAAAAAAAAAAGGCACTGAAATATGGAGAAAAAAGCCCCTCCTTTCCTGCAGCCACAAAGCCAAGAAGAAATTCCTAACGCGAGACATGCTGCGATTTGTACAATCCTGGCTAACCGCTCTCAGAGCTATGGAAAATTGCAAGTTTTGCCCATGAGATTGTGTTGGAAAAGTGACACAGGGGCAAGCTGCAGCGAGGCTGTGTGCCATGCCCCAAGGCTGGTCACTTTGGAGCTAATCAGGCTTCTCTGCTTGTTTTTTTTTAGGGTCGCTTCAGCATCGACCTCTACGGAACGGGCCTGTCGCTAACAGGAACGGCCAAGTGGCTCTCGCAAGGGAATTACGCGGTGTCAGAAATTCAGAAATCCCCCGTAAGTTTTAATTCTCATGGCACTCGCACCTGCTAAAGGGAAGCTCCTAATTGCCTCCGGTCACGTTGTCTTTCATAGCAGCGTTCCTCTGAGTGAAGACCATTTAAAAAAAAAGAAAAAAATCCAACATCCGACATGAGAAATGAAGTGTCACTCATAATTGTAGGCGAGGTGGGGGGTGGCCCTGGCGGGTTTAACTCCATCTGAATTATTGCAGTTAATTAGTGAGCCTGCTTAACCGTGAAGCTGGAGACACTGAGCGCTGTGGGGCTGACATGTCTTTAATTAGTTGTCTGAGTTGTCCAGCAAGGAGCCCGTGCGCAGCGTGCGGGACTGGCTTCACTGGCTGCATTTGGGTGCAGAACAGTCCCCATAAAGCGAGACACGAAGCACTGGGGTGGGCTGCGAGCTTAAGGTGTTTGCTTAAAAATGATAGGCAGGACTTGACAAGACCAACTGTTGTCTTGCAAGAGAGGGTCTTAAGTACCAAGTGAGTTGTTCCAAAATATGACTAATAAAATACAAGGCACATGTGCCTTCCATCTCATCTCCTTGCAAGAGATCAGAGTCACCCCAGTTTTTACGGAATCAAAGTGGATGAGGTCAGAAGGGACCTCTGGAGATCACCTAGTCAAGTAGCATTACCTGGAGCTATCGTCCATGACCCAGTCCAGTCCTCTCCATCTCCATGGCTCTGGGGAGTCCCTTGCCAATGGGGCTCTTAAAGGACTGTTTTCAACAGAACTGAATGTTGCTGGTCAGATCACGTTGTGCTAAAAAATCCTCCCATGCAGTTACATTGGGGCCAGCAAGATGCCCCCCAGGGGAGTTTTGGGAGTTGCTGTGCTCTTCCTCTCCCCTTCAGAAAGGAGAAGCCAGCGCAGCTGACTTGGGGCTGCAGAGACAAGAGTGACACAAATACGGCTGTCAGAATTAAATTGAACCATAAGGGACAGGGAGTCTAAGAGATGACTCTTACCTTGATCACTCGGTGACATCTGTCAAGCGCCGCTTCACAGGCGTAATTGCTGGCAGGAGCAGGAGAAAGAAGGGAATAGCAAGAAAAGATGATAGCAGCCTGCTGCAATCACTGATCAATAGTGTCAAGGACAGCATGGAGTTCGTTTAGAAATAAATGCTTTGAGCAAGCTTGTCTTGCACTTAAGCCCAATTTTCTGGTAATTGAGGGTTGAATTCTCCTCGAGAAGACTGCACAGAGGTGCCAAAAGGAAGGCCAGATGTAGATCTCACTTATGCCAGTATTAATCTATCGACTCAAAACTGGAGCTATCCCAAGCACTGCTCCAAGCTCTCCTTGGTCTCAACCTTCATGGATTTTTCTCGTTAATGTCTTCAAATACTCTTTCCTTGCCCTGTCACAAGTCAGGTGCTGTTGTTGTCCAGATGTGTTTTCTCCTGCATGAGTTAACAACTAGTTACTCACTGTGGGGGCAATTTAGAGAAGGCAGATGGATGTTCTGGAGTTTTCCCTTCAAATGGCCTTCTCCTTGAACACGTTTCCATGTGATAAATCAAAAATGCCCTTTCTTATTTGCATTCACCATCTGACCTGGTAGTATTAAAGGCAATTACATTTGCATGCATTTAAATATAACCTGATTTTGTAATGGGTTTGGTGCATAATTTGTTTTCTTCCCAAGACATTTTCTATTAAAAATCCTGACTAGAATAACCCATGTCTGGACCTTTAGCAGCACGACGTTCCTGAGCGTTTACCCTGCTGTGAGATATTATTTCTGATTTTGCCTGCAGGATGGTACCAAAGTAGTAGGAAAATGTGGCGGTTACTGTGGAAAATGTACTCCATCGTCCGGAACAGGCCTTGACGTTCAAGTGTTATAGCAATGGTAGGTTCCCAGACCTCTCTGAATTAGGGGAAGCCTTTGCAAGGATGTCCTCTGAGAGGAACAGATTGGACAATGTTTTCAGAAGTGTCTGATTTCCCCAAATCTGCTCATCATTAGACCTACAGTTTAGGTTCTTGAGCCTCACGGAAAGCCAGTGGAGCAAGGGTTGAGAAGCTCTTTGGGATCTGTGCCTTAAGCCTGTGGTTACTGGGGTTTTTGTGTAATACTCTCAAAAAATGCCCAAACAGTTGTGCCGAACTGCTAGATGCTGCAGTGCCTTATGGAAACCGTTCCAGCATTCCGGTATCGAGGCAGGCAGCCTTGTTCTCATTTCCATCTCGGCACTTAGGGGTTTTGGAGACGAAGCTGATGATCTTTCTCTAATGCACAGCTTGTCTCTGTTTTCCAGGGTCTCTGCAAGCAGACAGCTGAGCTGAGATGGATGAAGGATAGCGATGCAATACCTCTGCCTTCCACTTTTTTTAAAAAAATCTGTTTATGTGTGTATATAGATTGCATATTCTTAATGTACAGTATAATATTTATGTTTGGAATTATTTATTTTGATTTAATATTTTTGTACGTAAAATCATTATATTAAGGCTGCTTTTCCTATTTTTAATTTTTTATTGTTAAATCCTGCAGTCAAACCACTGCATTTTACGTACTCTACATTATATGTAGCATTATGACAAGTGATACTTTATTGTCACTGTATTCAGTTGTTTACTTTCAATCAGTAATTTTCCTTCGGTTATGGGCTGCTCTGGCCCTTAACGGTGCTACACAATCTGCATAGGGGTATTTTTGGCATTTCAATCTGTCTTTGTGCAAGGAAAATAGACAAGATGTGCTTAAATTTTATTTTAGCAATCAGGCCGACAGCACTCAAGGAAAACACGACAATGAATACAGTGCTAGTTGCATTAGCAATCTTTATCTTCTAGGTATGTTTTGAATTTCACATGACCTCTGTGGCCAGTGCTAAGAGTCACTGGTTTGGTGCTAACATGGTATTTATTAACGCTCTGTAGTTGTAGATACTTTAATCCAGTGCCTTTACCAGTGAAAACAGGAAGAAAGCAGAAAAAAAACAGGCAGCCTGTTCCAATAAATATTGACCATCCATTTTGGAAAACTCATGAGAACAGATTGCGAAGTTGAACCCCTTTTTTTTTGTAGGTCTACTGAAAGAGCTTTCATTTTGGGGGGAAAAAACGGGGGAAAAATAGGAAAAGAGTGAATTTCTCTGCTAATTGCATGTGCCGCGGTGCTTCCAAGCTCCATCTGGAAGCGGGGGCACTAGCGCATCCGAGAGAGCCTGACGAGGCCGTATGCTCGCTGGGCTGCTCCATACAGGAATCACTGCCAGAACGGGACGAGGAGCCGCTCACGCTCCCCACCGAGCAGGGTGGCATCGGGGACCCGTGCAGGGACACAAGGGCACCCGATGCCTCCTGCTCGCGCGCAGTCCACGCGCGTGGCTCCAGGGCTGCTTGCAGCAAGACCGCTCGGTGTTCACAGATCCCAATGCCTAATCCTGCATCACTGCCCACATTCCTGGAAAGGCCCCGGCGCTCGCGGCACATCCCCGGGATGCAGGGAGCGAGCGCCGCCTCGCCTGTACATAGCCTGCCGCTTACGGCTCCGCTAGCTTGCGAACGGGGGTGATGTGACCAGGTTATTTTTGTAGTCTATGACTATGTCCTGTATCTTTCTCTGTGTTTTGCCTTAGCAATAGGAAGATAGTGTCCATTCATTGCACGCTCGGGGGCAAGGAGGAGCCCAAAGCCTAAGTTTGGTTGGGGTTTTTTTCTGTTCTCTCTCTCTTTTTTTTTTTTTTTTAGCAAAAAATTGCTAGCCTTTTGGAAGACCAAAGAGGCTTATCTGCTGATTTGGATAAGTCTCTGAAGTTGAGGTGCAGCTACTTAAAAAAAAATATCCCAACCTTCGGGGTCTCTCGTGAGTCTTTCATCTGCTGCCACGCTGTTCCCATCACTCATGACAGGACGGGGAATCGCTTTGTGGCCCAGCAGCAGGATCCAGAGCTGTAAATGCTAAGATTCCCGGGAAATGGTGCTCTGCACACACTCGTGTGTCCCTGCACAGCTCCGCCGTGCGCACAAGAGGGAATGAGACTATCTTGCTCATAATTTTTTTTTGGTGTTGTTGTTTTATAGTACATAAAATAAGTGGTATCATCGTATGTTAGAAAGACTGATATTTCACCTATTCTGTATGCTTATGGGTAGCAGTAATAAATTATGCGTTTCTGAGAAAATGCCAAAAATACTGTTTCAAAGAAAAAAAAAAGGGAAAGGAATAGTAAAGGAATAGTGATTTTTTTTTAATAATTATTGCTCATGTATAACTTCTATAGGGGAAAAGGGAAAATTGCACTATGAACTTTAGGGATAAACATTGGTGCTTAGAAAGTACAGGCATATTATATTTTCGCTAATGAAGTGAATGGCTATTTATATTTAAAAAGTATTATTTAGACCTGTACACATTCCTTTCTACCATATTGTTTCATAACGGTTATTAACAGAGCAAGAGAAACCTAAAAAATAAAAAAAGGGGGCGGGGAAATGATAGAACCTGATCTTTTGAATCATTAATGGGTTTCATTAAATAGGAACAAGTTTTGAGAACCAGAGACATTCCTTGTTCAGGAAACAATTCTGGGCCTTGTATATCAATGCCATTATTTTTCTACATTTTTTTTCGTAAGCACTTTGCTGTACAGTGTTTCTTTTCTCTCTGATTATATTCAAAAGGAAATGAAAAAAAAAAAAACTGTAAGACACGTCTGTATGGTCTTTCTGCATTTGCCATCGTATTTCAATACCTGTGTGCTATTATAGAAGCAAAATACTTTGTACACAAGGGAATAATACATTGAATGGTAAACGTTCACGTCTGTGCCAGTGTTTATTTCCCAGGCTTTGGGTCACTTGTCGGATTGTCTCGTGCAAAGGGAATGAGGGAAAATAATATTCCCACATCCCCTGACTCCTGCCCAGTCACTCCTGGCTCCTTGAGGTCCTGTTGCTTTAGACCTTTCTGAACATGTTATGGCCCCTGATCCTGCGCCGTCCTCCTCTCCCCTGATCAAATACCTGAAGCTTTGGTACACCAAAATATTTCAGTGTGTGCCATCATGCTAGACTGTTGGAAATAGTTATCTTGCAGCATCTAGTTTTAAATTGGGGGATTTACTATAAAACTTTATTCTCCTGCATTTTCATGCTTTGAAAATAATACTGAAAAAATGAGAGAGGTAGAAATGAACTGCAAGGACAGGCTGGGGTTTGAAAGATGAATTTTGCACAGAGGCCCTTACAGGCCTTGACTCTTCCTGACACGACTCCACTTGCTGAGGAGATGATTGAGGGCTGACTTGGAGGAAGCATTTCCGCAATGGGAAGGTTAAGGTGAGACAGTTCTCCCTTTTACCAAGTGCAGAAATTCAAAGAAAAATAATAGTCCCTCTTAGCAATGACAGTCATTTACACTTGAAGCAGCTCAGCCGAAGGGATAAGTTCTCCCATCACTTAGACTTCTCAAATCAAGAGAAATGCCTTTTAAATGAGCACATTAAGGTTTCTCCAGAATTGCTAACCTTAGTAGCTGTTGTTGTTTAGAAGGAGGGGATAAGTCAGTCTCTTTGCTGTACAAATTCTAGGATACAGCTCTCTAGCTTGTGTCCTGCAGGAAGAAGATCACCAAAAAATAGTGCCTGTTGGTCTTGGACCATTTTCCAAGTGAATACCTAAATTTCCATTGCTGAATACCTAAAGCGATGAGAATCATGGCATTCAGGCAGCATATTTAGATGAAAAGTTTCTGACTTCTCTTTGCAATATTGATATGAGGGATGCTGATGAGGTATATTTGGCCTTCATAGAATAGTTTGAGTTCCCATTCAAAGCTGCTTGTTTTCAGGGCTATTTTATATTGCCAAACACAATGCCCTCTTTTAAGAAAGTCAAAACAAGAATGGAATACTGTTTTGAACTAACTTGTGTGTGCTTCCTATACTTTATTTCCTGGGATTTTTTTTTCTTTCTGTCTCTTTCTAGTTATCAATATTGGTTCTGGGGTGTTTAGACACGTGATGTATTGAATGTACATACACAGAGATCACATTTAGACCATTTTTAAGCCAAGTGGAAATGGATTTCTGCTTTGTGAAGCTCACTTAGTAGCTGCTCCTTCAAGGCTATGGCTGGGTGTGGAGCGTGTAGGCTGAGCCACGGTGCTGTAAATCTGTTTTTACCGTGACAACCTCAGCTCTGCCGGGTGCCTCCGTGCCCAAATAGTTTTCGTGTTAAGTGTCCTTGCAGGCTTGGGCGTACGCTTAGCTTTAAAGTCTTTGCTAAATTTATGTCACCATCAGTGATGCCAATCTGCAGCTACTTGAATGTTTGTTAGCATTTGCCATCCTCCCCTTGGACGAGGGGTGAGAGGCAGGAGTCAGTAGCACAATCCCTGAACACGCTCCTTGTATGGCTGTGCTGGGGGAGGCTCTGGGCATGTTCTGCCTTGAAATCATCACTTGGCTCCATTCACATGCTTATAATTTCCTCATCCTCCTTTAATCTGTGGCTATGTTTCAGATGAGCAATTAAATTAATCAGGCCTTTGCTGCATTGTCCTTTACTAATCCATCCTCGCTGCCTTGCTGACCTTTTCTCTTTGAAGCTGTTCGCTTGATGGCTTCCTTCCCCCCACCCGTATGCAGACAGGATTTTCTTTTTATTTTTTTTCAAGTGAAATGCTTTAATTGCTTTCGCTCAAGGTAGGGACGGCTTCCTGCAAAGAGCTGACGTGCCTGTGCAAGCAGGAGAGCGGGGAGACCTGCTGCAATGGTCTTGGTGTCTGGCCTTTCGCTCAGCGCCTGGACTCACAGTGTTCAGGACATGCAATTGCGTTGTATTTGGTCCAACCAAGACCTGGTGTAACCTGATCAACAGCTAAGAGCATCCAAGGAAACCTTGTCCACAACTGTCCTTCCAGGCCGGTTGAGCAGGGAGATGGTCGTGCTGGCGCATGCTTAGCTTTGGATGCGCTTCTTGGAGATGTTCCTTGGCTCTGCAGAGCCCAAGAAGTCTCATCGTCTTCTGTGGGCTGGTTCTGCTGCGTGTGGAAGGTGCAAGCACGTCGTGTGCATCCACGTAGCTCACCCGAAACTCCTGCCCAGCACCTGGGAGCAGCCACCTTCATCAGGAGCCCCGGATTAGCTGCTCATTTCCTTCTCCTCATCAGCCTTCCTCCACGCCGTGCAAATAGCATGCAAAGGTTTTAAGGCATGGCGCGTATTCACACTTGTTTTTTCTCATTTGATCGTTGCTTTTCAAGAGCTTAAATGTACTGGAGCGCTTAATCTCGGAGCATCACAGGCCGTAGACAGGAGGTAGGGCCTTGGCTATTCTCCTCTTGGCCAAAGAACTGGTATTTCCAGATTGGCAAGAATGGCACAGAGATCAGCAAAAACTGTCCCCCAAAAGCAAAGACATTCCTGACATTTCAGGGATCATGGACATGGTTTTCTGCAAGTTTTACCTTAGATCAGGTATGCAACTTCACAACCACTGGCTGTCTGCTCCTCTTGAGCATCTCGCATGTCAATTTATCGGCAGGTTTCAGTTCTGCAAAAAGAAAAGAAAAAGGGTGTTTGGCTTTCCCCTAGGCAAAAAGTAAAAAGACAAGAAAAAAGACAAGTAGCTTAAAAAAGCAAAGGGCCTTTCCGCCCACAGGATGGCAAATGATTCCTCAGAAGAACCAATAAAAGCTCCTAGTTCATCCGCAGGTGGGTGTCAGGATGACTTCGTTCCCACAGCTGACCCTAGCTCCTGCTCAGCAGGCTGAACCCCAAAGAGATATTTATTTTTATATATATATATGTATATATATATATATATTCTCTCTCTCTCCCTGTTCTTCTGGAATAGTCCTGAACGTGTGGTCCAAACAGAGATGTAGGACAGGGCTCTGCCTTGAGGAATGATGGTGAAGAGTCTCAATTCTGGGACGAGCTGCTGGGCTGCTGGCGGTGAGGGCGGAGGGACACGGAACCCAGAGCCAGAGGGAAGGAAGCAGAGCCGGGATCTGGTCGGAGCCTCCGAGCACAAACACTTCGCCGTGCTGGCAGCAGAGGGCATTGAAGATTGATTTAACGTCCAAGCAGCACGGGATCCACTGAGAACCCTCCACATCCCGTGACTCCAACTTTATTGGGAGAGGGTGACTTTTTTTCCTTTTTTTTCCCCCACTGCTTTTTTTTTTCCTCTCTCTTTAAAAGTTTTTTTCCCAGCTCCTAACTCCACAGCAGGCGGTTGTCTCAGTGCAGTAGAGCTGCTCTCGAAGTTTTATGGGCGTGAAGTCCAGCTCCAAAATGCTATTTATGGGCAAACTGAAGACTGCCTTCAAAATTAACAATAGATGACTATAAATCTTACTCAGTTACCTAGCAACTAGCACAGCCAAATGCTAAGGTTAAAAGGAGAGGGGTTATTTGGAACTACCTTGGCGAGTACATAATGGCCCCTTGCATTCCTGGGTGGGAGGACAAAACATAATCATGTCATATTTACAAATCACTGTATTGATGGAAGAAATAATATGAAATTATTCATTGCTGGTTTAACCAAAATAAATGACAAATAATAAAAAAAGCTTATATTTTACCCAGATGGCTGTGCTAAACAGTCCCTGCTCGCATAGAGCAGCCTGCAGCAGGATCCTGCTAAGACGCTGAGCTCACTTTGCTCTTGGTTTCTGACATGTGAAGTGTGTGTGCGGCAGATTAAGGGTGTAATAAATGCTCAAAGTACATTTGACCGGTGTGAATCTGATGGAATATGTTCAAGAAAACCTACGCAGTGAAAAAAAAAAAAAAAAAAAAAAGTAGCATAGCATGATTCATCCAGGCCTGGGTTCCTGTTATGCACAGCACAGACTGAGACTCCATGTCCTACCTCAAATGAGGGTTTATGCATAATATTCTCTGCCAGCAGCAATTGGAAGGTCTTGCAGCCAAAATGAGTGGAAGCACTGATTTTTCACCCTTTCAGGAGACCCTTGCAAGGGCACATTTACACACCAATGACGGGGCTTTGGTGTGCAGGGACCGAAGAAAGCTTTTTTGGCTTGTCCAGGCACTTCATGTGTGTACTGCAGTGCCCTGGGGTACAATAAACCTGTATTTCTGTAATATTGGGTATTACATACTGGGGTATAATACTGGGGAGGGGAAGCAGGGAATGAACATTCCTGTCATTTTCTTGCCCTCTGTGATCCCTAACTCTGGGAGAGGAAAAGGAGCCCTCCTCACAGCACAGGAGTGGGTTTGGGGATGAGAAAGGCTGCAAGACATGTCAGTGCTGGATGGACTCAGTTGAAACAAGAACGGGATGGGGAGAAGATGTATGGAATAATTTCAGTGTCAGAAACAACAGTTTGTCAGATAAAGTGTCTGGCATATATTATCTACACTTTTTTTTTTCTTTTCATGAGCCTATCTGGCAGTAGTATCTGGCACCCTCCCACCCCAAGCTGAGTCCTGCTCGAGCAGAGAATTCACTCCGTTTTAACAAAAAAAACTTTGGAAAGTGCCTTTTGCAGCAGCACAGGTAGACCTGGAGCTGTCTGTCCCTGCCAGCCCCTCCGGCGATGCCAGGACATGATCACCCCTGTCCTGCGCACGGCGAGCGCTGTGCGTGGGAGCGCGTTTCCCGGGAGCTCTCGGCAGCTTTTCCGGGGGAGGAAGGAGCGGAGCGTTAAGGCCAGCGCGACACCGTCTCCAGCCTGCATCCCTGGGGGGATGTGCTCCTTCTGCGGCTCTCGCAATGCGGCATTCGAGCAGCCCAGAAACGCGGATGGGACCCTCCAGAGGGATAGGGAGCTTGGAAAGATGGGATCTCCCTAGGGCACCGGTGTCACCGGACACTTCTGCCACGAGGGGCTGCTCTCAGAGGACCCGGGGGCACCGAGCGGTCCTGTGACTGCCCCCAGTGCCAGCCAGGGCAGTGGCCTCCCCTCAGGAATTTACCCAGCCTTGACTTACTTTTTCTGCTTTAAACTCCTAGCCAACGTCCTCAGCAGGCACCTTATTGAGGGCGCACAGCACTGCTTGCAAAAGCAGACGTAATTAGAAAGGATTTGCGGGTCACCTTTAAAGCATTTCCCACAGCACGCTGGATCTTGTTATAAGTCCTATATCCAATAAGGCTTTTATTTCAGCAGTTCTAATTGGAGTTTTAAATATTCTGAGTCTTACACAAGACGCCCCAAAGTGGTGGCAGAACTCAGGCCCTCTCCTGCAAGATGTCCGTTTCCTGCAGTCCCCTTGACCTTCAGTAGAGATGACAGTAACTTAGCACCCTCAATAGTACATATAGGAGGTGCAATATATATGTTAGGACATTTTGATATGAGCTTGAAGCCCATGCCACCATGGGGTGCCCACTGTGGGACAAGATGTGCGTGTATTTGCAAGGATTGCCCCCACCCTGGAGTTTATATATGTCTATACCAGCAGGTGCGAGAAGGAAAACTAGAAGGAAAAGCAGGGAGAGAAAATTTGGCAAAAGGTGCTTCATTCCCTGCTAATAATTTGCTAATAACTGTGGAAGAAGTCACTGCTCAGCGTGCAATGAAGAGCAGCTCAGTGGGGATCTGGGCTGCTTGTCCTGGTCACTGAAACCCCCCCATGCTGCACAGACTGGTGAATGGTGCAGCCAGAGATATAACCTCGGCCTTGGCCCCCTGAGCCCAACACCCTTCGTGGCTACATGATCCCATCCCGCTCTCAGAAATTCCTCTTTTTTTTCCTAAAATTCCTTTTTTTTTCTTTTCCTGAAAACTCTTGCTGCAGAGCGTTTTGCTCACGTCTCACCGCCGGGCGCACCCGGGCCGGCTCCCCAGCGTGACGACGCCCGCCAGCTATGGGGGCGCGGCGCGGGCGGTTCACTCTGAAGCGGAGTGATGACAGCGCGGCGCGGCGGGGGCGGGAGCGGCGCGCGCGGGCCGGGTTCTGCCAGGGCGGCGCCTGCCGGGCCGGGGGGCGGGCAGGGGAAGGGGCGGCCGCGGGGGCGGGACGGGGCGGTGCGGGCCGCGCACTCCGCTCCGCTCCGCTCGGCTCCGCGCGCCTCTGCTGCCATGTTCGGCCGCGGCTCTCGCAAGCGGCTCTCGGGCCGCGCGGTGAGTGCGGGGAGGGGGGGTCTCTGCCGTCCGCCCCTTCTTCCTCCTCCTCCTCACCCTCCTCCTGCCCCGGCGCCGCCGTCCGCCCCGCGCGTGGGTGCGCTGGGTGCCCCCGTGCCCTGTCCCCGCGCGTGCTGCTCCCGGCTGTCCCCTCAGCTCGTGGATGTGTCCCCGCCGTCCCAACTGTGCTGCTCGCCCCCCGGGGTGTCCCTATTCCCCATGGATGTGCCCGTGGGCCTCCTCTCCCTATGCATGTGCCCCCCACCTCGAGTTTTGGTGTCCCCGGCCCTAGGTCTGCTGCACCCCAAGTGCCCTCCCGCCCCGCAGGTACGGGTGCTCCCTCTGCCCCCCAGCCCAGCTGTGGGTGCCCTCCACCTTGTCCCCGCTCCAGGTGACCCCTCTGCTCCGTTGCAGTTCTCGGCGCCGGGGGAGCCGGAGCGGGGCCAGCCTTGCAACACCTGCGGGGACCAGTGTCCCGGCTTCGCGCTGCACAAGTGGAGGTAAGAACCGCCCCGCGCGCCCCTCACCGCGGCTCCTTGGTGGCTCCCGCCGGCAGCGTCCCGGGGCGCGTCCCTGTCCCGGCTCGCCTGGGGGGTGAATCCGGCTTGTCGGGAGCATCGTGTTGGGCTGAAACGTGTTCCCTGCCCTACCTGGGATGGGAGTGCGCCGTGTACCCAGCGAGTGTTACTTTGGCTTGGGGGATTATTTTATTTTTATTTTTTGCTTTTTTGTTTTCTCCCTGCTTTAAAAACTACTTGCACCCCGAGCCCAGGGCAGATGAAGGCCAGGTCCTGGAGCAACCTGGTGCATTTTCACCAAGGGCAAGAGGCTCCTGCTTGCAGCCCTCATTTTCCCTTTATGCCCAGTGCCAAAATAGACAGGGCAACCCCTCAACAGGTTGCATGTGTCGGAAAAAGGTGTGTGTTTAGCTATTTTTGGCCTGTATTTCCCATCATACGAGTGCACGACCTCGGGCTTCCCCCTCCCTGTGTTGTCTTGTCTGGAAGCGAGTTTCCTGCTCAAGGGTGACTGGGGACTTGGTGCTATTAAATCTCCTGGACCATGAGCTCCTGGGTTAGTAGGTCGGGGAGGCCTCCGTGGCCTTTTAACCTTATTTTGCAGGGTATGCCCTTTTTTTTGGCATCTGCTCGACTTCTTGGGCACCTCGTGCAGAATAAAATGCGGGCTGTGGGCGAGGAGAGGGCACCGGGCTGGTTTGCAAGCACTGACTCGCATCTAAAGGTTGAGCCTCGCAAAGCAGCGTTCAGGATGCAGCTGGGATTGGGGCTCAGGTGGCTCTTGTTGTGGTCCTCCAGCCCCTGGGCGCCCCATGCCACTGAATCCCACCTGGCACCTCTGGAAGAGAAGGTGGCCACATGTTCTGCTCGGAGAACTGATGCTGCATCGGTTCTCCAAGTTAATAGATTTGTAAGGTCACCCCAAACATTTCTATTTTTTCTTCTTCTTCTCTCCCTTGGGGGCTTATCAGAGCCTCTGTGTGTCCTAGCTTTCCTCCCCGCTGAGCCTGGGGCTAGCAGGGGCTGTCACACAGGTGCTTTGTAAAGTTGAAAAGCACCAAAGAGAACTTTTAACTGTGGACTGTAAAGAGATAGGATGGTCATCGAGGCTGCTCTGGCTGCAGTCTCGGGCAGGGTGCAATGCTGGGGGTTGCTTTTCACTATGTCCAAGCGTGCAGCTACCTGGCAATGGGGCTTTGGTACCCATTTGCTGAGCACCAGTTCTCAAGCTGCTTTCAGGCAGCCCTGGCTATTTGGGGAGCCAAGTTTGGGGTGTCGTGGCTCTGCTCGGGGTGATGGGTCTCCCGCTCTGCCACGTGTGCTGGATGCTGCTGAATCCGAGTGGCACCTGCCTGGGTATCTCCTGGGTTTCCCCCAACACCAGCCAGGGTTTCTGCTCTAATCGGGGGGCTCCGATAGCCTTTCCTTGGGAAGGAAGGGGTTAGCCTTGCCCACAGCATGGGAGGGCTCGGATTAGGGTTAGGATGTGCAGGGGTCAGGTCCATCCGCTGCTGGTGGCTCTCGGTCCTGCTGAGCTGAATTATGCTCCGATCACGGATGCCTTGTGCAGGGAGCTGGAGAAGCCCAGAGCCCTCCTTCATCTGCATTCGTGCCTAATTGCCTCGATACAAGAATAATTAGGCAATTAAAGCAAATAAAGGCAACCTATTTGCCTCCTGAAGCAAAACACAATGGAGAGGAAGTACATGCATTTGTTACTAGTGAGTGGTCTATTAATGCCCAGGACTTGTAAGCAGGCAAATTATTAATAATAGCTATTTCTGTAGGTCACAAATGTGTTCAGGGGACTTTCTCCCGTGCGCAGTGTGGCGAGGTCCCTCGCTCATGCTGGGGGTGTCTGCAAACATCTTCCCATGCAGACTGAAAGCAGGAGAACACAGTGGTTTGCAAGGAGAGGCAGCGATTAAGTCTTCAAACACAGATCAATTAACCACCAGAGATTCATAAGCCTTTTTGTAAGCCTTTAAGAGCAGAGTTTTGCTGATAAATGTGAATTTGATTTATTTATTTATTTTCCTTCAAAAATGGGTATTGGTGACTTTCTTTGGGGAGAAGGAAAAGAATTTGTAAGCTTGCAGGCACTCAAATGGGAATCTTCCCTGCTGTTGATGCCAGCATTGCGTATGTGTAATTATGCAGGACTACTACCTGAGCACCTGAGATTTTCTTTTTTAAAGCCTGGTCTGTATGGCCATTTCATCAAGCAGGCAAATTGCTTCGTCAAATGCCAAAGATATCTGCCCTTAAATTCCCTCAAATGCTCCCTTTCTCAGATGGAGAGATGGTGTTGAGAGCTGGTTGAATTTATCATTCTTGGAAGAATATGCATACTTCCTCGGCCAAGGAGATCACTCAGGAAGAATAAATGTATCCTACAGAACTGTTTTCTTTTCAGAGTAAAACCACTCTCCACTGGTGGTGGTTTATAGGGGGGGGAAAAAATGAAAGGGGATTCCAAAGTAATTAAAAAAAAAAAAAGCCTTGATTTTAGAATATATTTGTGTATCTTTGCAATCTTAAATTGTAATCCCAAATACAAGTTAGTCGATGAATTTTCTGCTAATGTGTTTGCATACTTATTATTTTAGTGGAAGCAAGGTGTTATCACCATACGAGCTTCACATCCGCTTAGAATTAGCAGAAGTTTGAGTACCCCAGATCTCTGCCTTTCACCATAAGACTGAAATTCGGTTTTAAATCATCCAGCCCAGAACGAGTTGTGATAATTTAGGCTAGAAAGTGAGCAGTTTGTTGGAAAAGAATGTAGATTGAATTTGTCATCACTGGGCTGGGAGTCTGTAGCGCCGTTCTGTGAAGACACAGCTATCAAACTAGTAACTAGTACAACCTCTGATTTTTTTATTTTTCTTCATTGCCTGAACAGCAAAATGACTCCTTACTCTAATTGCATTGCTTTATTTTATAGTAGCCTGTCAGGAAAGTATGTAAAGGGCTGAAAAGCTCATCTGTGTGGGCTGTGGTCTTGAGGATGGAAATTGGCTATAAATAACAAAATCCCCATTAATATAGGTTGGTACTTGAAAGGTGGCTTTGTGTGGAAGAAAGTGAAATCAAATTCAATAAAAATCTCTAACTCCTTAGGAGTCTGGTTGCTGTTTTCTAATCAGATCTGCATTACATTAAACTGTGTGCCATTCAGCTTGTTAACAAGCTTTGGCATTAAATAAAGCTGTCATTGGGGTTTGGTGAGTGAATGGCCATTAGAAGTGTCTTTTGCATAATGTCTTGCAGAGAAAAGCCTGCGAGAGAGGTGGTCTGGGAGGAGAAAAGCAAAGGGAATTTATAGCTTAATGCAATTAGTTGGAATATGCAAACCTTAAAAGTGACAAACGGCTACCAGTTTGGGGAATGGAGTGAGGTGCTTTGACTGCCTTTAAGACTTCCTCAAAGACCTTATTTCTCATTTACCCTGGGTAAAGTGAAATTACAGACTTGCTGCTGTTTTTAAAATACACTGCTGCCGCATTCTTTGCGTTAAAAGATTGACATGTTTGGCGTATGCTGACATGTTTTCCTTTAGTGTGTGCTGTCTTTTAAAAAAAAGTGTCTTTTATGATGAGATACTCCTAAAATTTCAAGAAATGGTGTTATTCCCTGACTTCTTTTCCAAAAATGTCGATGCTGTGGCTTAGCACAGAATGTTTTAGCTTTAGCACAAAAGCCAGAAACACAAGTCCAGAGACTGTGTTTAAGTGGTGTCCTGATTAGAAGAGAGGAGAAGCACTCCCTGCTCCAAGAGGAGAGGTGATGAGATGCTGTGATGAGGAAAGGCAGCTAAAATAACATTTAAAATAGAGACTAAAGCCTTGGGAGAAGCCTTTGTTGCCATAGTTGTTATTCTTGTTTGCAGAAGCATTGAGATGACAGTAATAAACATGGCATAACAGCAAAGGCTATCTTTGCGTTTGTTTTCTTTTTTTTTTTTTTTTTGAGTCTTGTTCTTTGTATGTGCTCTGTAATACTTTTTGTCCTCTGAAATCTTATTTTCATGAGGAAGAGAACTGCTTCTCTTCATGCTTCACATCACAGTCTCAATACCCCAGGTGTATGTTTGTATAGCAAGTGATGTTTGGCGCTCAGCTTCCAAGGCAACCGTTTACTTGATTCTCAAGTCTATATTCAGTAACGTTTGAGTGAAGTTTTGGTGCATAGAGGTGTTGCAAGCATTCTCTTGCTTCAAAAACAATGCCTCACCATAACATACTGAAGCCAAGTCCTGCAGAAATCTCTTTAGATGGGGCCTTGCCTGATCTTGGAGCATTTGCAATGACAAACTTCTCAGTTTTTCAGGAGGGACCAGCTGAAAATCCCAGATAACATCAGCTCAGTCCAGAGAAGCGTGATCGATTAGTGCATCCCAGGCTGTACTGAGCTGAAGGTTTTCCTTTGACCTTATGGGCAAGGCTAAGCTGATGCAGCGGGCGAGAGATGCACGCAGCAGGATGGTGACCCAGCTGATAAGGTGGCAGATCTGAATTTATGAGATATTTTAAGTTGCTCAGTGGTGGCTTTGCTCGTTCTTGCTGGCTTAGGCTGGGATTTGCTAATGCTAGTGGCTTTTTCTTTTCTTTACACTGCAAGTTTGTACTGTTCCCAGGCCGCTGGACCTTATCTGGTTTTATCTGCTGATCAGCAAATGCAGCCGACAGAACAATGAGACGTTTGGGATTTGTTTGTATCCTGAACCTATGCTTGTCTGGAGCTGGTCCTTCCCGCAGGAAGGACCTAGCTGGCATATGTACGCCTTCCAGGGCATATTTTGGTCTGCAGTTTGATTATTAGTCCACAGAGCAGGAACAATATTTTTTAATGCAGCACATGAATGAGTAACGCTGAATTCTGAAGCATTTGTTTCTACTTTGAGGGGGAAAAAAAAAGTACAGATTATTGCTTCCATATGTTTCCAGCATTTTTGGTAGGTTATGTATCTCTCTCACACACGCTCCCAGTTTTTTCCTTTCATGAATAACATGCTTTGTGCCCTCTCTCCTTTAGGATTCAGATATTCTGCACTTCCTTGCATGTTTATTTGAAAGGTTTTGGAGAGGTGAGAATAGCAATACCCTATCTTGCCCAAGTTTGCATTTGTCTCGCTTCCATAGCAAGCAGCATAAGGATCTGTGATTTTAATGGAGCTTTTTCATTTTGCAATGGGGAACCTGCCAAAATAGGCAAAGCCCGGGGCCAGCGGGGAAGCGACACCGCATCGCTCCATCAGGATGGTATCCATCTCCTTTGGATACCATGGCGGTAGGGATTTTGCCAGCTGATCTCAAAGCCGCTCACAAAAAGGGGATTGTTGGCTTGGTGTTAGTGTGGTTTGGTTATGAGCAGCTTGGAAAAGGAGATGCCTTTTCCCAATGGGTGATTCTTCTGCTCATGTTGGTGTCCTTCAGCCTCTTTCAGGGATGACTGGGATCTGGTGGCACTGCTCGTAGGCCATGTGCCTTGACCCTGTGTTTAGACCTTGTTTGAGCAGGAGGGTTGGGCTATGGATGGTCTCTAGAGGCCCCTTTCAACCTCAACCATTCTGTGATGTGCTCTGGGGCTCAATCTGGGAGGATGCTGAAACGGGTGCTGCAGTCACGGGTGCTGCCCTATTTCCTTCTCCTGTGAGATCAGGCACTTGTCTAAGTGTTTGAAAACTGGGGTGTGATTTTCTTTGAGTCTTCCCTCTCACCCAATGTCTCTGTGCCACCACTGTAGCACGTTCTCCAAGACATGGCGGTGGCCCTGGACCTAGTGGTGGCCACATCCCTGGTTGTGGGGTCCTGCCCATCCCTGTGCCAAGGAGTGCCCGGGACACCCTTGGGATGGGCATTGGAGAGCTGATGGATTAGGGAGCAGGGATCTGAACATGGGTTTTCCAGCAGCTGGGGGACAATCCTCCTTTTCCTAAGTGCAGAGCGAACCGTTTCACTGAAGTGACTCTGAAACTATATACTTCTTTTTGGCCTGTCCTTCTCACATCTTCATGCCCTGCTGTTGAAGCAATGCCTAAAACAACCCAAACTGATAAGGTATCCTGTTTGTATTGGCTGGGAGACACAATACACATTTTAACAGCGCATTACAATATTGGAGGCAGTGTTGTGCCTGGCAAGAGGCCTAAAAAAAGTCCTTTAATTTTTGGTATGTGATGTACAAGGGAGCAGGTGAGGTATGTACTTGTTTCCGGGCCAGCCTGGGGAGCCTGTTTGAAGTTCTCGACTCCTTTACAAGCTGTGCAGGATTGTATTGCAAGGGCTCCGAGCGCTTTGAGACGCTCCTTGATTAAATTTCATTTGAACACAACAGCCCTCGTCTGCAGCCGGTGGAAATGGAGCAGCGTCCGGCCTGCTCGTGCGCAACTGAATTGCTTAGGAAAACTGTAATGGCAACAACAAAAACCCTAGTCGTTCCTATGGAAATATGTATAGATATCTAATGTATCTTTTTAAGGTGTGTTAGAAACACACACCACCACCCCCCCCCCCAAAAAAAAAAAAAAACCCACATCTGCTAGATTTGAATGGGGTGAAAAACCACTAATCTAGTGTGGATTTTGGTCTGGTTTTCAGGGTTTGTTATGTTTTTTCAGTGGAACAGGGGCTGAGGGGGCAGAATGGAAAAATACGCTGAATCCTGGTTTTCACCTGATATTTTACTCCTAGACTAACCAACCAAATGAAAAAAAAAAAAAAACACCTCTTGCTTTATGTTTTTCTGGAAGGAACAGCTACTGCTGATCCTAGCATGCAAGGAGTGAAATGTGCTATCAAAACTGTGCTGTCACTCCTGCCCTCTGTGTTGCCTTCCTTGGGCTGTATTTTATATATATATATATAAAATACCATATACCAAAATATACAAAATACCAAAAAAGCAGCAGAAATATATATGTATATATAAAAAAATATATATTATAGTATATAAGATATATATATTTCTGCTTTTTTGGTCCGTCTTTTAGCCAGGCTGGACCGGCAGTAACAAGCTGTTGTTGGGTGAAGCAGTGTCGCTTCTGTGGTGATTTTCACCCAAAAAGCCCGCAGGGTCCCACATTGCTGTGGCGGTGCCTGCGGGGTCCCGTGTCACGGTGTGACCTTCCTGCTGCCCATGCTCCACCTGCGTGCTGCTCTGCGAGGTTCTTTTCTTGCTTTCTGTTGCTTTTCTGTTTGCCTTTGAAAAGTCAATCCGTAATCACTGGCTTTTTCAAAGGCTTTCCTTCCCTGCCCGCCCTTAATCCATTATTATTATCCCGGTGATTCACTCTCTAAATGATCGATTGCGTTTCCATCACCCGTCCTGCAAGCGTAGCACGAGCTGAAGGGCTGCACGCAGCATCAGTCGAGATCTTGGGCGGATGCTTTGCAGTTTGTGATATTTATTTGGATATTTACTCTTTCTCCTATGAATAATCTTGCAGTGATCCCGAAGGAAATCCAGGCTGGCGACTCTTCCCAATGCATCCAGCATCTCGCCACTCTGTGGCTGCTATCTAGCACTGGAGGAATTTATAGCACTGTTTCATCCGATATCAGTGGCCTTTGCGCAGATGCTGGTGCTGCGGTGATAAAAGCTGCAATGCCCCTCGTGCAGATAAGGAAACTGCACCAGTGCAATTAGGGAGATCCCGAGGGATGAGCAGGGGTCCCTCTCTGCCTGAGAGATGGGCCGCGGGAGCCAAGCACCGGCGCTTGCTCCGGCGCACTTCCCAGCTCCTGGCAGCTGGAAGGGGAGCTGCTTGGCCACAGCTGTGAGCAATTAGGAAAAGATGTCTTTTCCCCTGCTCTGTCCCTCCCTGCTTTTCTTCTCTCCTCCTCCTCCTCTCCTTGAAACACAGCCACAGTGGGGCTGGGGAAGGAAAGCCCCTTGCAGCTCGGGTGACACGGGGAGTGCGGCCGAGCACGCCAGGACTTGGGGACGCCTCCGAGCTCGGTGGCTTGCTCAGCCCTGAGGCCACCGCGCACTGTCCCGGCAGACAGGGACCCTGTCCTTACTCGCTTGCCAATCAAGAATTGATAGGGGCTAACGCCGTAACTTGGAGCCGGATTTTATTTAGATCGAGCCAATGTGAAAAAATATTTCCATGGCAGCAGTAACCATAGGAAACCTTCCCAGTGTGTCTTGGGTGGTTCCCGTTTCCTCTCCTTTTGGCTGTTTGCTTTCAGAGGAGGCGGCGTTGCTCTCGCTGACCTCCCTGTGCGCTCGGCCGCCGCGAGTGCCCTGCTGCCGTGCCTGCCCCGCGCTCCTCTCCTGCGCGTTCCGTCTGGGGAGCAAAAAGTTATTTTCAAGGGTCTCTTTACGTGCTATTGAGTCTCAAAGCTGCCTTTTGCCTTGTGCACACTCAGAAAAGTGTGCTTGATCCCTAATACCCAAGGCATGAAAATGAACTGTCTCCACGGATCTGGTTCCTCCTTTTTATAGCGCTATGGAAAGATGCTTTTATGTTCCCCCTGGCTCAGCCAGTGATGCTTGGCCTTCCACCAGGATGGAGAATCTAGGACAAGAATTGCTTAGAATAGCAAGGCGAAAAGTTATTTAAGTAAAAGACCAACTTTTGCAGGGCAGGGAAATACTGAATAAAAGATTTCATCAAAAGATGGCAATCTAAAATATTTTCCTCGGCTTCATCTGGACACATTTACAGGGCTGCCTAAGAGGCGGCTTGTTTTCCTGGGTACTGCCTCATCTAGGAAATCTGATCTGCAAAGCAGATAGAAATGCTGGAAATGGAAAACTTCTCAAATGAGTCACTGTGCTGAACTGGAAACCAGTTGTGCCAGTGCAGCCGCGCGGCTCGGCAAAGAGCTCTGGCTCTGAGCACAGAAAGGGGGTGTTTGCAAGCACCCAGGGGCTCGCGCCCCTTCAGCTTGGAGGCATCGAGATGCTGTTCGGGCTGGTGTAAATAGCAAGATTCTTATCTTCCCTAACCCTCCTAAGCACAGCCGTGTGGGGAGCCCGACGCTTTGCAGAGCAGATGGGCCCCGCTTGCAGATCCAGACCCCGTTGCAATAGGTGCTGCACAAAGACAGGTTTAAAAAAAGATGCCTCCTTCTGCAGAGCGTGAAGTGTGAAGCAGCAGCAGAGAGCAAGTTTAATCTGTTTCTTGTCTAGGTAGTTGTCAGCAGCCGCATCGAGCCCATCTCCAGGGCTGCGCGTGTGCTGGCGGGGGGATGCTCTCCCTGTCCTTGCTTGCTCCTTGCTGTGCCATCGCACCCGTGCAATGCTCATGGCTCCACACCAGGGTGAGCTGGGAAGCTGATCTGTCCAAAAGAAAATCCAGTTTAAAAAAAAAAAAAAAAAACACAGTGGGTTTTGTGCACGTGGCACCTCCACTCTCCACTTGCCCAAGACCAGGTCCGGTCGATGCCATGGGCAAACTTCTTCTCCGCGGTGCTGCGAGACTCGGCGCCTCCTAACCCGCTCTTTGCACATTGCTTAATCACTGTTTTTGCAAAGCCCACGACTGCAGAGGAGTGGAGCCTTTGCCTCCAATTACCTCATGTTCAAAGAGCGGGCAGG
This sequence comes from Tinamus guttatus, assembly GCF_059628265.1. Taxonomy (NCBI): domain Eukaryota; kingdom Metazoa; phylum Chordata; class Aves; order Tinamiformes; family Tinamidae; genus Tinamus; species Tinamus guttatus. Next base: position 4,210,872 of record NW_028288841.1, on the reverse strand, counting down.
CAGACCGGGACGGTGCTGATTAGCTCTCCCCTCCCGTGCCAAGCCGATCGAGACGTTCATCACGGAGCCGCGTCCATGCCTGTGAAATCTGTATTCCATGTGCCGGAGCCGCGGCCCGTTAGGTGTCAGGTGTGAGAAGAGCTGGGAAGGGAGAGGATGCAAGAAGTTAATATTCCTCAGTGTGGCTCGTGCGGCGCAGCTCAGGGTTTTAATATTGGCTGCATAATTTATTACATGATGTAGAAGCTTCAGATACATATTTATTTCAGTATGCTTTGTTATTATCTTTCTTCCTGGTAGCAGGAACAATGGTGTTTTACAAAAGAAAAATAGTTTCATGTTTCTGTATGATAATTTCAGCTCTAATAGATGGGGAATTTGTTGAAGTGTGAAGGCTATCTGATAAATGCTGGAATAATAAAGCTAGATTGTTTGTCCTGATTTCCCTTTGCTATTTGCAAGCCTATAAATAAAACATCTTGAACTGTGTATGGTGCAGGTCCAGTGTTGACTATTTACTTTCTGTTCATGTAACCTATAGGATGAGATATAAATCCTTCGGTCTCTCTCACAGGGCAGCTCTTGCGGGATGAGCATTGCCCACTGCAATTGAAGTGATCAAACTTAATTTTAGTGTATATATATTTTCGGAGTAAGGCCATTAATATTTCCAAAACAACAAGAAGAAAAAATCTTCTTTAAACAAATAACCATTTGTCTTAATGTACAGCAGAGGGCACTCCATATTGCTAACCTGGGTGTTTGGCTGCTCAGTGACTCTGAAGGATAAAAACCCCACCGTGCTTAAATTATATTTTGCAGAAATTTAATACTCTGTGTGTGTGTGTTTGCCTGTATATATGTGTGTGTGTGTATATAAAGTATGTATGTATATATATAGTGTGTGGTTGTATATAAAAAGATGTAGGGTGGCATATGTATAAAAATAATCCTTGCACATAATATAAAACTTAAATATTCATAGCTATTGCTGGAGTAGGGGAAGCACATACTGTGTTGATTAATGCTCAGCCTGGTGTTACGCTGAGCTTCAGGGGGGATTTGAACATGCTGAGAAGGGAAAACACATAGGACCCGAGCAGTCCAGGGTAGCAAACTGCAACATCCTTGCAAAAACACCAGAGGCTGGAGGCATCTGGGGATGCTGGAGGGCCTCCTTCCAGAAAAGTTGAATTTTGGGGGCAATTTTGGAGTTCGGTGAGGCAGCGCCAAAGCTGTTGAAGTGGCGGCATGTGTGGGGTACTGCTGTTCTTGGCAGTTTTCTGCTGCAAGTGCACTTTTCCACTGGGAAATCCAACCCAGTGCGTTACCTGGAGACCTGGTCCTGCAGATATTTATACACATGCTGCATCTTGCAGTAGTGGCGACTGGGCCTGTGCCATCTGTAAAAAAGGTGTTTCCAGTGGAAATGCACTTAAACAGAAGTAAATAGCTACAGAAATACCCACGGCATCAGGATTTTCTCCACTACTGTTTGGCTGTGCTTCCTGATAAAGCCATGTAGAACTTTCAGACTGAGCTGTTAATTCAAGAGGAGTCCAGTTTTTTCTCTGTCACCCCCAGCAAGCTGAGTGGTTTGGGCTTAATCTGAGCTTCTCTAAAAGGAAAACACCTGTAAGGGGCAGCAGGTGTCAACATTTGCATTAAACCTGGGGCCGTGAGGTGCAGAGTGAGAGGGCATGCAAGTAAAGATAACCAGTTTATGCAAAATATGCTGCTGGATTTTGTTACTGCATCTTGGGCTGGAAAGGTCAGAAATGTATGGAAATGTTGGAGGGGCTTTAATGTAATGGGCGCCAGTATTAAAGATCGAATAGATTTGGATGGTAGAGAGTCATCTGAGATTAGCTGAGATTAGAGTAGAAAGGTTTTTTTTTCTTCTTCTTCTTTTTTGTAAAGACCCTGGTAGGTGGGAGGGCTGTAGACCTTGTTATTGGTCTTAAAACAGCCTCTCTGCAGGATTGCTGCAGGAGGGGTTTGCTGTTGCCTGGTTATTTCCTAAGGAGCTGAGACGTGGAGCACGTGCATAGCTGCAAGAGTGCGAGATGCCCTGCAGGCTGTGAAGGACCTTGTCATCGGATTAGCTGTGCCCTCACCTCGACACGCTCGGCTCCTTGCCCGCAACCGGGACTTCTGGTGGTCCAGCTGGAGCTGGTCTGGGAATGACTGCTCCAGTCCTGGAGCTGAGGTTTCAAGAGTCTCCTGCGTGAGGTGTTTGGAGTCCAGAGGTTGCCAGACCCCTCGGAGATGCTCAGAGCCCTGGGGCTGTTGCAGGTGGGTGCAACAAGGCCATGGGTTGACCCAGTTCCTTGCTGTCCTTTCTCACACGTCTGTTTCCCCTGTACATTGCAACACTGCCCATTTCTGCCAGCTCTTCATGGCTGGATGTATCTCCTGCCCATGAGGTTTTCCTTGAGTGCCAGTGCAGGAGCTGCCTGAACACACCACAACTTAGCACCCCTAGACCACGGCAGCTCCCGGCTCGGGGAGGAATTGTGGTTAGGAAATGTTTTGCAGGAGCTTTTTGTCGTTAAAGTGTATTTGGCAGCGTGTGCTTAGACAGGCTGCGCGCATGGGCAGCCCCAACACGGTGCTAGAGGTCTTCAAGCCTGAGGAACTCACCTTAGCCAATGTCAATAGAAATGAAACTACTTAAATACACAGTTAAAATACGTTGTTATGTTAGCATGTGGACCTCCGTGCAAGATTGCTGTTTAACTGTAGTCATTAAAGGACCCCCGTGGAAGAAGGATTGGAGACTGGTAAAAGAATTTCCAGTCTTAACTACTTGTTCACTGCCAAGCGGGTTTTGCACTGAGGCAAAAGGCGTCTTGGTTTCAGATATTTTTATCAACTTTGCAACTGCAGAATATTGCAGAGGGTAAGAATAAATGGGTTAAAAGATGCTGCATACTCCCCTTTCAGATGATGAAATCCAGCTGCCCAGTCTCCTGGCTTTTCCTTGCGGTGCTTTTATGCATGGTGCTCCAAGTCTTGGTAGCAGATAAGCTTTTTACCAATGTCTAGCACGTCATTGTGGTTTAGATCAGCGGTCTTCCTGGACTTTTCCAGATGATGCTGGAACTCGAGTAGTTCATAAAAGGAGCAAGTAGCCAAACGGACCAATAAAAAGGGTTTGTGGAAAGGCCCCATATATTTTATGAAGAAAGAAAAGGATCCTCTAACGTGAGGGTTGTGTATTGTAAAATTTTGCAGGGCTGCTAGCACTGTGAAATGCTGGCTTTTCATTCTAGCCACTCTCTTTAATTGTGTGCCGTAACTATCTAAACTTTCTTTTTGGCCTGAACTCTGCCAAGGTTGGGGTGAAATCCTGGCCCTGGGGAAGTCACAGGGAGATGTGCCATAAGTTTCACAGGGATCTGCAGATTGAACTTCAGTCTGAGACTGGTGATGACAGCCTATGAAATAAGATGTTTGACTATCCTGGGGCATTTTAGGCCAAGTAGAATACAGCTTTACATTTTCTTAATGCCCTTTGAAGGTAACAGCTGCAGTGAGAAGGCTGAAGCTTGGCATGACAGTGCTTCTTGCAGGGAAATGCCTTTGTGTGATCCAGGGGAAGTTGTTTTGGTTAGAGTGATGGATGGTTTTGCAGTGCCAGGACAGTGCTTGCACATGCAGCAGTTTTAGCCATGGTAACCCAAAGAGTGAAATTTCAGCCCTGCACAGAGGGCAAATGCAAGGCTTATCAATGATTTAAATCTGCCCGAAGCTGTTTAGAGAGCTTAAAAATGGCTGTGTCAGAGAAAGCTCCAGGGCTGCCCTGTTGGCTCAGGTGGATGAGATCCCTTCTCCTGGCGCTGCCCTGAAGCCAATAGGGTGGAGAGATGGAGAAGAGGGCACAGGGATCGCAGGAAACTGCTCCTCGTCCCCTTTCTGTCTTTTAAGTGACACGCAGGGAGCTGCAGAAAAGGCAAACTGAAGGGTGTTTTGCAATAGATTGGATGCTCTGTGTGTCTGTGCTGTCTGCAGCTCCCACCTTGATGCTGCCTGACCCCTGAGACTTGAGCTAACCCGTGTTAGTATTCTCCTTGTGTAGCTCAGATTGATACCGATGAACTGCAGAGATGTGACGGTGTTCAAGTCGGGCTCGAATTTCTTAGCTGATAAAAATTTGATGCCATTCTTCTCTCTTGGCCCCAAAGGGCAAAGCGGCAGAGCTCAGCTAATCTTACACGATCCAAGGGTTTTTGATGTGGCAGCTCGTGAGAGCAGCTCCTGTTGAACCATGCAGGTTTTAAAACGGGGGGGCAAAATCCTGGTTTCCAAGCTGCGATTAAAATTTGGCTTCAAACCCAGTCTCTCAGCTCCTGATTGTGAAGCAGAGTCAGAGGCGGTCTGGACCATTCCATATGAATGCGGGCTGCTGCATGGTCCTTCGCCCAGCCAGGGATGGGGTGGTCCTCGCTGCAGCCAGCTCCAAAAAAAGGTCCAATTTTGAGCAAATGGCCCTAAATTCCCTAGTTGCTCTAGTCACTGATAGAAGGTTTTCTCGGAAGATGGTTGCTCATAGCTCTGGATTAGCCTCAGCAGCACGTTTTCCGTGCTGAGCTCTTCCACTTGGCTCACGTTAGTTTTAATGGGAGCGTGGTGGCATCTGAGTAAGGTTTCTTGCTTTCGCCAGCAGCTGCCGTTTTGGGCAGGAGCTATTTTATTTTTCCTTGCTAGCGAGCGCAGGGTGTCTGCGCAAGTGGCAGAGCTGTAGACTCTTTGATGTCGGCGCCGATATGTCTTTAAGGCAGCCCCGAATGATTTTACGCCATCACCCCAAGGTGCTTGCGCAGAAAAGGGTGCTTTAGAAATGCAGATTTTGTTTGAGAACTGATTTTTTTTTTCTCTCTGCTCTTGCTCGATTTGGGGCTAGGCAGTAAAAATGTAGCATTTAATTAAAGTTGGTAAAGGTTTAGAAATGAATTGCTATAAACATAAAAGACATAATCAAATGCCTACCTAATCCACACCTTAAGGGCACATTAAATGCAGAAAGAATATAATATGTCGGAGACTAGGATTGAAAAGTGATGAGGATTTGGGAGCAAATCTTTTATAGTTGGAGCTTCTAAATTATTTTACTGCAGGCTTAGGGATTTAAATATCTACATATTTTAGATAAACATAAAGCAGCCAGGCCTCAGCCGGCACAGTTTGACATCAAGCTGCTGGATGGTTTTAGCTGTAAACCTCTCCAGCGTTACAACGCGGTGCCTTATCCTGACCACGGGTGCAAGGAGAATGAGACCTCTGTCTCATTGTGCATCTGCCAAGGACTTTTCCCCCTCAAATTTGACAGCTATTTAGACAAAAGCACCTGAGATTTTTCTTATTGGAATAAAATAGAGCTGTGCATCCACTGAGAAAAGGGAATTAGAAAACGGGAGATGGTCCCCGGTCCCTGATGGGCAGCGTGGGTCCAAACCCGCTGTCCCCTGGTGGGATGGTGATGCAGTGAATTGCAATGAGTCTTTAGCTGTTGGGGAGCTTAAGGAAAAGGTAATTCGTGCATTGACTGTGTAGCAAAAATTGGTGTAAAACCCTGCAGTGGTATTTGGCTTAGTTTATTGGTTCTGGGTTGAAGCTAGGTTTTTATCTATCCACTTTTCTGGCATTGGGGCAGGGCAGCATGGATTTGGCTGGGCAGTCACCGAAGTATTAAAAATCCAACCCTGTTGCTCATAACACTGATAACGGACGAGATGGTGTTAAGAAGTTGCCCTTGCCAATAACATCGGGAAAGGTAGACTTGGAGCAACGGAGGAATAAGTGACCCTCTATGTGATGCAGAAGGAAAAGGAGCCAGGGCTCAAGGAAAGGGGACCGCACATTGGACAACAGAGCGGAAAGGTGCCCAGTTTAAGGTGAAACGAGTCCGGTGTCTTATATTGCAGGGCCCCATGGAAACGGGAAGGACTTGCTGTCTCTGTTGAATCGGGCTCGGAGCCAGGCGAAAGAAAACATTTTCCCAACGCCAAATGGAAAAATGCAAGACAGGCTTCTTAAATGAACTGTTAAAGGAATAGAACTGTGAAAAGAGTAAGATTTCTGTGCACCAGGGTTATGCATTTAACAGATTTGGACTGCGTGCAGCCTTTGCTGTTTGGAGAAATCTGTTGCAGAACTGTGGGTTGTGCTCAAGGCAAATAGCAACATCTCATCGCTGGGTTTTGCTCGGGAGGAATGTGCAGTGTCTTTCTGTCCTGCCAGGATTGCTGTATTTTTTTCTTGTCCCTCTAGCCCTTTCCCCTGTGTTTCTCCAGATCATTGGCAGCTCTAGTCATACTTTAAAATAACCCAGGCTAAAAAGTGCGATTTGCGTTTCAGCGATTTTTGATTACACCCACGTACTATATTTATTGCGGCTTAAATCGTCTGTGCTAGCTTGAGATGTGTTTCTCTTAAGCAGGAACAAAACTTGACTCTGTTGCTAAGGGAAAGAAGATATTTATTCATTGGGGCACTTCTTCAGCATTGTGCAGCTGGTAGCCATGGAGGAGCAGCACGAGGAAAAGAAATGGTCATATGTTTAAGCCCTTTTTGTTATTGTTGTTGGAGTCCTGCCATATCTACTGATGATCAGCAGATGTCCTTATTTTTTTTTTCCCCCCCTGCCCCCAGCATGGAGCATCTTGGATTAGAGGTGCAACTTGTGGTCCTGTGCATGGTACTGCCAGATGCCAAAGCTGTAAGAGCCCCTGGGATGGCTCTGCTGGGCTTGGTGAGTCCCTAATCCCATCGGGAGGGAGGGCATTTCCCAAATCCCCCTCGCACTTTGGCTCCGCTCCCCCTCTCCTTCCATGGTGCCGATGGAGGCAGCAGCGGTCCAAAAGGGTACCTCTGTGTTCACAGCAAGCTGCACCTGGTTGTGACACCCTATGATACTAGTCTATACATACATATGTATATATATATTTATAAAATATTTAGCTATTTATTCTAAATTCATGTTGAATTAGAAGCACCGAAAGCCCAAGCAATGCCCGTGGCCGCATTCCCTCCCTGTGCTCCTGCTTCCAGGGGCTGCTCGGCGATGCTGCTAGCTGGTTGTCACAGAGGTAAGAGGTTTTACTCCTAGCTGTCATAGCAACGGGAAAGTATTGTTTTGGCGGAGAGCAAATTAGAAATTAAATTTGTCTCTTTGCGGGCAAGTGAACTGCTCGCTTGTGAGAAATCTGAGCCGCGTAGATCGGGGGGAATTGTCTCTGTAAGTACCGCTGCGTGTTTCCAAAGCGAGTTTTGTCAACGTATCCCTGCTGGATGCATATGGAGTGTCCTGTGAATCTCAGCATTATTTAATGTTAGTCTTAGGCTGGAAAACTTCTTTGGCATCAGTGTTTGTAACCTGCTAAAACGTGGGGGGAAAACAGGTCCGACTAGTTCCTGGAAGCCAAAGGTATGACTCCTCAATTACAGCCTTTCTGTTCCTTCCACTGATGTTTGTGTTTAAAACACAGACAAACAAGCAGTAATTTCGTTGCTTATAAAATCTGCCTGGCTCTTGCCTGGGAGCGCATTGCTCCGTGCCTAGCACGGAGGAAGAAAGAGGAGACGAGTTGGTTGCCTGGTATGACTTACAGCAGAGCCGAGCAGGAGCAGTGCAGACGTCTTCCCAGTGCTCTCCCACCCCTCCAGCTTTGGGACTTTTGAAGCCAGACGTGATTCCTGGGTGTTTAGTAACCCTGCATCATTTCCTTCCCCATGAGCTTGCCCATGCTCCCCTTGCAGCCACGCTGACTTCTGGCCTCCGCAGCATCGTTTGGTACCTGCTGCACGGGACCTCATTTCATTAGTGTTGGACCTGGCCCCCATGCGCTCACTTCGGTGGTTTTAGGATAGAGGGCAAAGCCTCCTCACCTTGCATTGGGGACTTATTGTTTGAAGTTAAAAAAGAAAGGCTTTCCTTTGAAACCATTTAAACATTTCATGCATTCTTCAGCATGAATGCTGTGAACCCTTTCGCTGTGAAGCAAATGAATCCTTTTCCAGTGTCGTGCAGATAATTTTGGAGGTTTTTTTTTTTTTTCTTTATGAGATATCTTATCAGCAGTGATGTTTGTAAATGTAATCAAGCTTTTTGGTGGCATAAACAACTTGTGCCTGACATCTGGTGCTGAGGCACTGCCTAATGAGAGCTGCATGAGTCTGTTGTGCTTTGGTTAGGAGAGGTCTCACGAACTTCGGTGACAGATGGACACCAGGAGCTTCTTCCAGATTATGTGGGAGACTAGGAAGCCTAGCTAGGAGTGAAACAGGCAGTCCCATCATCTGAAATCACTGCAACAAGTCATCTAGATGAGCTTTGGGTGCTGGGCTGCCAAAGCAGGAAGGGAGCGAGAAGCCACCTGGAAGACAAGCAGGTCCATGTTTCCAGAAGTGACTTGGGGGCTTGCAGCCAACTCGGCTTTATGGTTCCTGGTGTGAGCGATAGAAGTGGTTTGTTGTGCATGTCGATAGCTTTGCTCTCTATTCTATTCTCTTATATGCTATTCCTCTCCGATGGGTTCAGCTCTTGTAGTCTGCAGTGCCGGAGGTGTCCTCTGATGGGGACGCTGCTGACTCCAAGTACAGCACCTCGAAACCTTGAACTCCATCTGTTACATGCGTTTCCAAGGAGGGAAGAGAAAAGAAAGAACTTGTTTATCTGAAATGCTTTAGCATTGCAATTATAACAGCAAATTCCCTTTTTCCCCATAGAAATCCGTGAACAAAGCTGTTTCCAGCCAGCTTTATTCTTAAGCACTTGCCATTGATTTGTAAAAATCCAATCCGGCTGGGGCCGAGACGCTGTTATCTTGTGCAAACCACCCGAGAAAGTCAATGCTAACTTCGAACATTGATTTCTCTTTACTGCGTGAGTTTGGAGAATTCATGGCCAGCTGCTAGTGGCGCTTACACCAATCCTGAATCCCCGTGGTCCATTATTGCCCTGGTTAGGTCAAATCTTCTTCCTTTTCCCTAAATTGAGGTCTGCAGCCGTGCGAGGTCTTGGCACGCTTGCGAGCAGTGGGTGTCCCAGGTAGATGGAATGGGGCAGCTACCCGCTGAGGGTAATTTTGGTGAGCACTGAGCTCCTCACAGTCCATCCATGCTGCCTGGCTAGTTAGCAACAATTTTTTTTGTGCATTATTTTTGCATGCGTTGGTCTTTGGTGTTGCCAAAGTGCATTGCACACAGTGTGGGCGGGCTGATGAGGATCATTATATGGCTCTTTTCTGTGTGTGAAAAAGCAGCACAAAACTACTTGTATAAAAGGCAACATCTATCACAGAAAGCTTGGCCCAAGCAAATTACTACTTTAGGTCCTCATATGATTCATGTCCGGGCTTGCCAGAGTCGCCCCGTACCCACGGCGCATTAGCCCAGCTGCGAGCGCTGTGTCTCCTGCTTTCCCACCCACGTCCACCTCTTAAAATAAGAGGAGAAAAACAACTCAAGTCTCTTTTCCTGCAGCATCCACAGGGCCCTAGAAATAGTTATTAGAGGTGAAGTCACGGGGATGTGTTGGCCTCGCGGAAGGGTAGAGGCGCTGCCAGTGTCCCGGGGCAAGGTGTGCCCGGGATGGACGAGTTCCCAGGTTGTTCTCACATGGTTTGGCCAGACAGGGATGCTGGGAAGCTCCAGGCCATCTCCGCAGCAGAAGCCCTCCGTGAGCTTGCAGCGCCCTGGCCGTACCAGCAGCTCGAGCGTAGCTATTCTTTCCTTATTCCACATAAAACAGAGTTGGAGCCTTGTTGCCATAGAAACCAGCCACCCTAATTATAAGGAGTTTGATTCACTGGATGTAAAAAGCTGTAATTCTACTTTTTCTCTTTTAAAAAAAAAACATATATATATAAATATATGACCAACATATCATAAAATGATAACCCAGACCTGGAGAGAAATTAATCTTGAGCATTTTCCAAAAGAATCGTGGCCTGGGCATACACAGAACAGAGCTGCTCTGGAAGCAGCCCTCCTGCAGCATCCACGATGCTGAGCTAGATCCGGCCCAGCAAAGCCACCCTTTGCCCTCTGTTACTTGTGCTGGACCACAGCCGCCTTCAGGCAAGCACCTCAAAGCAAACCAAAGTCATAGTGTGCCATAGGGTTTTTTTTCTTTATTTTTTTGCCATTGCATCACGTGTGACACGAAGGGAGGAGATAAAGCCCAAGGGCATTGGCAAAGGTATCGCCTCCTTGGTTCGGTGCTGCCATGAGCTTGAGGCTGTCTCCGGGGAAAGCACTAAGCACCTCTCGGCGTGGGGAAGACTCCACAGCTCATGAATAGGCCATTGAGCAACTTCTGGGCTTGAAATTAAGCAGTGGCTTAAGTATTTTGCCAGATCTGTTGGAATTCTGCTAGTGCAGAAAGCAGTTGAGTAGCACGATGATTTGCATCAAAACAGGATGCGAGTTAATATGTAAATACTGTATAAAGAATGCAATGTGTGTGCAAAGCAGTCTCTTCAAGTGGTCACCCAGGTCATCAGTCCCATTAGTGTGTCCTGCTGTTCTTTTGAGGGAAATCAGCTGAAAACTACAAAATTAGGGAGTGTTTTTGGTCTTGTCTTCCTGGCTTTATTTTTCTGCAAGCAGGCAGTGAGCAAGGAAGCAAGGGCCGTGCGCTGGTCTAAACATCAGACACGTTTCGGTCAGCAGGGTTAGCAGCAGGGCAGAGATTTGCACATGGCAATGATTATTTTTCTCCATTTTTAGAATGTGCTTACTATGGTTTAAAACTGAAGTTAATCTTGTAACACAGATGCTCAAATACCAGCCTGGAATGTTAGCATAGACAAAAGTATTTAATACTTGCTAAATCTCTTTTCCAAATAAACATGTGAGAAAGTAGTTTTCTGGTTTATTGGTGCAAGAAACAAAGCTGATATTTTACAATATGTCTAGTTAAATTCTGCAGAGTAGGCTCTTTGGAGTCCCAGGTAGAGTTGCTTACAAGGTAGAAGCTCGTCTCCCACTTGAGATAGTTGTCATGTTCTTATTTCCTCATTTCATTGCAGGAGTAAGACGTCACTGCAACCCTTGTTGGGTAATTGTGGTAACCATGTTGTATGGGTGGGAAGCTAAATTGCAAAGAGTTGGAAGGCTGTGGTGGACCATCCACTTTGGCTTGGCCCTCTTGGCCACTCTGTTGGATGGGGTCCCTGTCAGCCCATCTCTGTGGTCAGTTAGCGAGGTTGGTCCTCTTTCCAGGGTCATCTGGAGCTTTGGTTGCCCTCACCTCAGTGAGGGGCTGATGTCCCTTTGGTTGGATGAGCTGTGCCAATCTGCAGCTGTCCCTCCTCAACATACTCGAGCAGCCCCAGCGTGGCCGTGTGCTCTTGTGTTGAAATGCTTTTCCATCTGTCCTGGTCCGTGCACAGTCACTCTTTGTTTGCAGTAATGAGCTAAAAATCATTACACTCACCTTTAGTGATGATTAATGATGAAATTAGACAGCCTTCGGACACTTGTGTGAGTAATTTGGGCGTGACAGAGCAGCTAAGATGAACAACTTATTTTGGTAGGAGAGCATGAAGGCGTCCAGTCCAGCTACATCTACACGGTTGCTTCTTAAGGTAGAATAGCGTTTGCACCGTTCTCGTGGCACAAAAGCATCTATCAGGAGACCTTAGTTCTGCAAGTGGTTTCTGGTTACTGGTGTCCTGATAGCTGTGATTCTATGGCAAATTGCGCACTTGAAGCTGCATACATGGGCGCTTTATCAAAGGTAGCAGAGCTCCTCCGGTGCTTGGTTTCAAGCACGTGCTTAAGAACCTTGTTGAATCACAGCAAAAAACAAGCAGGATTCTGAATGGAGTTTTTTGGGACTGAAGGAGTTGTTCTGCCTCTGAATTCCTGAAGGCTTTTACAAGATATCCTTCTCTGGAGGGGGACAGCCTACCAATGTCCAACAGCTGTGACCAGGTAAGAATTATGTCTTGAACAGAATTTATGAAATCACAAATTACCTTTTGTCTATTGAAAATTAAAACAGTACTAGTGATTAAACTAATACAAAGGAACTACAGTACTCTTTTTTTTTTTCAGTTAGCAATCACCATATGACAGATGTGTGTGTGTATATATATATATATAAATAATATATTTTTAGCATAGCCCTTCCTCTCCCCTCCATGTGTGGAATGTATAAATATATATTGGGCATTAAAAAAAATTATAAAAACCATTAAACAAGAATAGCAGGTTAAAATGTATTTTACATGTTTGTCTTAGGCTCAGTTAGCCATATGTTAAAATAAACTTCAGCAATGGCAACAATTCTTATTTGAGATTGTGTCTTAATAAAATAGTATGTGGGTGGTAAATACAAGCAGATACATTACTGCCCAGGAATTGGGATTGAGATACTTCATGATGTTTATCCAAGCCATCTCAATTGCATGTAGGATCCAGGTGACTGGTGTTTGCTTGGTAGATGTCCCTGATGTGGCCCACTCAGCAGAACCATGACGGTCCATTTTTTTCATGTTTTTCTACCTGGTGTGGAGGCTCTCCAGTGCATCAGCGATGTGCATCCCAACCTCCGAATAAGCACAGAGGATATTTCAAGGGGTTGGGAAAATATCGTACGGAGGCTTGTTGTGCATGGGAGCGGTTCTCTGATCATGATTAGGCTCTTGAGCAACCTCCACCACTCTCCCTGCTTCCCACTGGCCAGTGGGACATCTCCAGTAAGCTCAGCGAGAGTTTCCTGGCTGGGTTAGGTCCCAACGCTCATATTCCACTTAATAACCGGTGCTCTTCAGCAGTGTGTTGTGTTCACAGCGCTGCCCTGCTTCCTCAGCAAGTGTCTTGTGCTAAGGGCAGGGTTGCATAAGCCAAAGATACTGGGTGGTGACTTGTTAAACCAGAGCAACTCATCTGCTCTGAAGTCTGGCTGCACGCTGCATTTCATTAGGGGGTTCTGGAGACCACATCAAAAACGCCTGTCTCCCAACCCGGTGCAGGTGGTCCCTCCCTGGTTCACATTTTGAGGGTGGCCTTTCACTTTGCATCGCACTCATCACTTCTGTGGCAAAGGCCTCTCATGTTTTGCCTGCGCATGATTGTGTTGTTTTTAAATTGCTTTGCTCGCCACTTGCTTTCTTGTCACTGAGAAGAGGAGAAAATTCAGGGGACTCTCCTTAAAGCTGGAATTTCAGCCATTACATGTGCTTTCCCCTGAACCAACGCCTGGATTTGCGTTTTGACATTGCCTTTTCCGTGATGCAGGGATCCGCAGTAAAGTGCAGTGTAGTGTTCTCTTGTTTTCTCATCTCACACTGGTGTTGCAAGGTACAAAGCAGCACCCCCGGGGCTCGGGTCAGCTCTGGTTTGGGTTCATGTGCGTGTCTGTGGGCCCTGCCCGCAGGATGCGGGATGCAGGATGCTTGTGGGATTTTGGGATGCAGGATGTTTGGGTGGGATTTTGGGATCCATATTCATGGTGCACATGCCGTGCATCCCGAGGTGTCCACGCTCTGCCGCCTCTCCTGAGCTGTTTATCTTCGTGGCTGATCCTTTACTTAACTCCACATTTATTCCGGATTTAGCTCCAGGTGCCTGTTGTAACTGGAGGGGCTGCCGTGGCGCTGGGCTAAACTCGAGCCAGATGCTACTGGGGCCAGGACCACACAGGGAGAGCCGCACGGATCGTGCTGGCCGCTCAGCAGGGCCAAGGGACGTGTGTCCCCTGGAGAATCCAGCCCAAAAGGCGTCGGGACGGGGCTCGGAACATAGTGCGATCACTTGGGGGCTGCTGCCACCGGCATCGCCTGGAAGCCGTGCAAAGGCTCCCTAATGATGCAGTGCCTCGTTAGGAAGCACTCGGTATGGACGTAATTAGCTCCGTGCAGCGGTTGCCATGGTGCCTGTTAGCAGCCGCGCTGGGTTAAGCCCTGCCCGGCGCTCGGCCCCTTTGCTCCATTACCCGAAGAAAGGACATGGCCATGGTGATGGGCTGCAAGTAGGTGCAGGCTCTCCAGCGGGAAAGAAAGGTGGCTCCGAGGGGCTGGGATGGCTGGACATGTGCGAGGGGGTGAACACAGAGGGGTCTCACAGTGGCAACCCCCAGGATAAAGGGAATAGCCCAAATAGTCCCAACTGTGGCTCCAGGAGGGTGAGCATCATCCTGGAGCTTCTCTTCTGGAAGACACTGGTATAAACGAGAGGAAGGAGCATTTCTGACCACTCTTGCTTTCTTGGGTTGCTTCTGGTGACCAAATACAATAATCCTGTTCTTTCCTAAAGGGGATTATGAGGTCTTCAGGGTGGGGATATTCGTCTGGTCACAGGCAGTGCCTGGCTCTGAACAGGGCTGCAAGGGCTTCCTCCCAAGGCAGGAGCTATTGGACACGTGGAGTGTGGAGTATCCTGAAGGAATGATCTTGCAAGTAACAGTGATTCCCGGCCTCCCCGGGGGAGGCTTCATCTCTCTGTCTCTGATGGGATAAAGCAGCTTCACACCTTACTTAGAGCAAAAGGCAAGGTAACAAGTGCTTCACTCCTGGCAGCGGGATTGAGGATGATCATAATAGGATTTTAGGAGAATTAACAGGGCAGTAAAATCAAAAAGAAACCCTGAGAAACAGTAATGAGTACAACAGGATAAGACCCATTCTGTCCATCTTCCTAATAGTTTTATATCCTCAAGCACTTAGTCTAGTCTCATCAAAATGACTTGAGATATGGGGTTGCTTCTTCCTTTCTAGCATTAGGATTATTATTATTATTTCTCGTTTCTCCACATGGTTGGTGCTCTGGCGTTTGCATGGATATCACAGAACTGGAGGAGACATCCTGAACTCCACCTCTTGGGAAGTTCGAGGGGTAAAAGTGCCCTGGTGCCGCTCAGCTGGACACCCTGTGAGCTCAGGGGCTTTCAGAGGAAAGAGAAGGGGTAAAAGTGGGTGCAAAGCATGGGGCACGAAGCAGGGAAAGGGACAGGGAAGGGACCTGCCTATCCCAAGGCTGCTGGGGGACCGGCCCCAGGGCTGCCACCTTCGAATGCACAGTTGTGATCCATCAGGCAAAATTACGTATCTCAGGGTGTCATTTGCCCATTACAAAACATTTTATCCCGGGTTTTTCCATGCTGCATGCGAGATGCTATTACATGTGATTTTTTTCTAATGAGGAGTTTTATCTAGAAGTGCATTTTCTCAAGAACGCTTTGAGTTGATTTTTTTTTCCCCCCACATCAACTTATCAACTTATTTTTATAATTGCATCATGCTTACCGATTCCAGCTCACGAATTCATAGTATTCCAACATTGTAACTGCAAAGCAGGCAGCCTTTCTGGGGAGGATTGCATTTAATAAATACAGCGCAGAGGAGCAGAGCCAGTCAATTAATTAGCTCGCACTTAGCCTCGGTAACGAAGTGATACACGGGGCGTTTCTCAGCGGAGCTGCACCCCATTTAGGGCTGTGCCTGCAGGCAGCAGGAGGAGACATGAAATTATTTCCATCCATCCCTCAGGGAGAGATAAAAAGCAGCAAAGTGCAGCTGATGTTCAGAACCGAAGTGGGAGCTCTCCCAGAGCGTTGCAGTGGTGGCCTGTCCCCTGCCAAAGTGCGTCTGTCTGTCTGGTTAACTTGTCGTGTTCGTCTGCTGCGGTCCCCTCGAGACCCCTGTTCTTTGATCATATGAATATTTAAAATATATACAGACATCTGTGTATACACACATATATATATAAACATATATGCCTGTGTGTGTTTATATATGTTTTTATACATATATATATATTTTGGGTGTGACTCCAGTGTATTTACATCAGGGCACGCTGCTTTTTCACCTGTACCGTGCTGCTTTTTCTTTTGCTTAGGATCTGACTCAGAATTTTCTTGGGCTGTAGATAGCTGTGGTGTCTTTTATTTTAATGACAACAGCCAGCAGGTAGAGTACCCTTTTATGAGGTTCCTAATGAGATGTTTTTGCAAATAATTAGGGGGAAAAATACCTCTTTATTGAAACAGTTGATAAGCAGAACAATAGTAGCGCAGATGAAGAGAAATAATTTGGAGTTTTTAGCAAAGTAGACAGAAAGTTGCCAGGTTTTTGTAATGATTTTTCCTATGGAATGCTGGTTTTGGCACCAAACATCTACCAGTTGCCTGGTAGTTGCCCTTTTCTCCAGCTCTGATCCTGCTCTTGCAGGATCTCTGCTGTTGACCTTCCTGCCCAAATGACTTGCAGAAGTAATTTCCACCCGTGTTGAGCATTTTTTAAATCACTGGCAAGCAGGAACATTTTCAACGTCTTTGTGAATAATATTTCAATGGCAATTAAATAGCTTTTTAATATGGTTTACAAAGGGATGGAGAACAGCATTTTTCTCTGGATGTCATTTTTTCCAAAACAGAAGTGCCAGTATGTACTAGGATCCTTCACTAATGTGATTTATTCCTAGTTTCCTTTGTGTATGGCCTTCCTAAATGATTTTTGATTAATCCCAAGGATTTGTTTGGTCCCATTCAAAGAGCTAAGAAGAGAGTCAAGTTTGTCAGTTTGATAGTCTGAACTATTTATTGAGATCTGTGTGCTCTGATTATCACTCCCTCTAGCCCTACAATGGTTTTGTTTACCCTCAATATGGGTTTATGGACTGCACATGGAAGTGCTATAAATTTAAAACAACTTAGACTTGTTTTCCTTGCTGCCTGAGGTCCAGCCACTCAGTCCATCCAGGCTATCTGTCAGAGAACTGGGAAAAGGATTTGGCAAGGCAAATGTAAGGTGTGGCAATTCTCATTTTAATTCCCTTCTTTTAAGATAAGAAAAGCTGTATTTTGAGTCAGTAAAACATCAAAAGCTTAAAAAAAAAAAACACATACAAAAGCACACAAATTAAAAGGGAGATATTACAAAGTGTCCCGAGAAAATGTGGTGAGGCAAGAGCAAAGTATAATTAAAAAAAGGAAAAAAAACCTTTCTGCAATCTGTTTGAGTGGTGTGGTCCCATCTGGAAGCCATTCTTCCAGGTATCCTACACAACAGATCAGTATTTTGCTGTTTAATATGAGCTTTGTTCCTCAGAGCATATAGTATATCCAGACACTGGATGTATTTCTTATCATCTATATTGCTCCGTGAATACTGCACAACCTGACCTTGTGTCCGCGCAGTCTCCCGTGTGCCGTTAGGTGACATCTGTCCTAAGCAAAGGGCAGTGCGTGCCAAATAACGGAGGTCACGATGCTGGACGTGCCCATATTTATGGGGCTGTTAACAATCATCATCCAATTATATTTAGACTTCGTTTTTGGACCCTCTGACCTGACAGATTGCTAGGGTGGATTTTTATTATTATTATTTTTAGTGTTTTTAAATCAAAATCTCATTTTGAGAAGACTGAAGAACAAATTTCTTTAGAGGATGCTGGGCTGCAGCAGCAGTCTGTACAGAAGTTGGACCTCGTGGGCAGCTGGGCACCCATGCTTAATGTCATGGGCTTATCCAGTCCTTCAAAACCCATGGTATGACATATTTACATGAACCCTAAAGAATAGTCCTTAAGATGGGAATGGCTTTTTTTTCCAGGTGTTATGGATGGGAGAAGGTGAGAAATTTAGTGATGCGGGAGCCTCTCCGGGCTTCGCTCAGGCACTGCCCAGGTGGGTGCCCAGAGTCCCAGCATTGGGCTGGAGCCTTGACCTTCCCAATATCCACCAGAATTGGTTACTTCAGTGAAGAAGCATTTCAGTTTTTCCTCTGTGTTTGTCTGGGAGGAATTATGTACACCCCTAGAAACAACAGAACCATAGAAACAACAAATAATAACGGCAGCGTTAAATGCCTTGCTCTAATCAGAAGCAGGCTGTTGTGGTTATATTTAAGCACTGTCATTACAAGCAACTCTGTAATGAGAGTTCTTTTTTGTTGTTGTTTTTCATTTGCATCAAACAGATTCCCTGTATTAACATTAACAGCCTTCCATGGAGCCCAAGGTATTTTCAGATTGGATGGGGCTGTTTCAGCCTTTGGGGAAGATTTTTGGTCCCTCTTCAAATCACCCGAGATAGTTCCGCCAGGCAGATTGCTCAAGCCAGCATGAACTGCGTGGAAAATAGCATGCATAGGCTTTACAGTTGATAAGTGGTATATGGCTCTGTGCCTTTGGAGACCCAGAGCATTGTCCATTAAATATTGACTTATTGAACTGCATTTGGGATGTCAAATGCTTGGAGCATCTGAAGAGGTAAAGACTGAGCATCCATCCACTAAAAGTCAAGCCAGTTGCATGCAAGACCTTCTTGTATGCAACTTTGGGTTTTGGTATGTGATAACTGGGTTTATTCATAAGGAGAAGTCACCTTAATTGGAATATATGTGGCTGAAAATGCCATGGTTAATCTGTTTTCTCTCTCTCCTCTTATTTTATTTTTTTTCCTGAGGAAATCCATTTCAAAGGCCTGTGTTAATGTTGTGCATAGCACTGAGAAAGCAAATCTGCTTGGGATAAGTTGAAACACTCACTCTTTCAGTCTTGGCTTTAGAAAGTAGTGGGGAAAATAGTTTCTACTAATTGCAGCTGTGGCATTAATTTAGGTTGCATTTTGGGGACACGGTTGTACCCTAGAGAAATGCCTTCTTATTTTTCTTAGGGCAGATATAATTTAGGAATCCAGATGGATTCGTTGTAGGTTACAGTACAGAAGTAGGTTATTTCCTTTGCCTGAGCGCTTAACATTGAGATAGCAGGCAGTGTCCTCCAACAAAGCTCAGCAATTTATGGCTAAAGGAGTGTTATGAGCATTATTGAGTTTTCCCTGGCGCATTTTGCTGCTTTTAGCTATACTCGATGGACCTGCAAAAACAAGGAGAATCAAAGAAGTGGCACGGGGTTGTATTAGCAGCAAAAGGCAGAACGGCTCTGAAGCTTCCAGAAATGTAAATCTATCAAGTTCTTTGGTTCCACTTTAAATTTTGCATTCCACTTGCTTCACCCTGGTGAAAGGATGAAGATGCAGAGAAACCTTTCCTTATTTTATTCCTCTCCAGCTCCTCTTTTGATTTGATGGGCTTCTTTCCACTTCTCCCAAATAACTCTTAAAGCAAAATGTGTGTTTCCGTGGTGTGATGCAGCTGTGCAGTCGGTTAATCTGCCATGTCATCTCCTTAGCTGAGACTCTGGCCCAGCAGCCTGGGCAAACACATCTGGAAAATCCAGCAAGTGCTTAGGATGGAAATGAAAATTCTCCATTTCACATCAAGGGATATTTGATTTAATTGAGTGCTCAGTTTTGAAGTTTTCAGAGAGCTCTGGGAGGCTCGGGGCTCCTGTCACCTGTCTTTCCCTTTTGGCATCCAGATGTTAATTATGGCTGCAGCAACGAGCAATGCTGAAGAGCCTGTTCCCACCTTTGTGAAGGATAAATAATACCTTAGCTGCAGCAAGCACATAGTGCCCCTCTGTTTATGTGATGAGGTACAAGCTGTCCAATACTATTTGGTACTAATCAAGATTTTATATTTTTTAAATGGAAAACACCTCAGACCTAAATTTTCATAACCGCAAGCTTAGTAGCTACCAGTTGCTGCTCACTGGAGCAGCTGCCTCCACACCCGTGCACTCCAGTTCATACTTAATACGGATGATTTGTTTGGTTGTGAGGCATGGAGATTTTCAATAAGCCAAACTTGTGGTAAGAAAGAAGGGAATAGTAAATTCTGCAAATGTCTATATGTGCTGTGTTTAAAATTACTGTTTTTTCATACCTAAGCTCAACCTGGGTTGTTATACACTTGGGCATAAGAGTATGAAATAGCAGTTGTGTTCCTCTACTCTGTGTTCCTGTGATCTGAGACATTTGCTACTCCTTGTGTTGCAATTACCCATGCAGACAACGTACATTCTCCTTGGGGCACGGAGCTGCTCCAAGTGATCTTTCAGGATCACTTCTAGGCTTCTTTTTCTATGATTAGTTGTTTGAAATATTGACCTTATATCTTGTGTGCACATATAGTTTTGCAATAGTACACTAGTTTTATACCATTCCCTGATCTTGAAAATAGATTTGTGAGGTGTTAAACATTCGTCAGAGATTTACTATTGAATTCTGTGGTCGTTCAAGGTTCCCAGCAGTCACCCGCTTCAAATCTTCCTGATAAATATTGCAGAAATCATTCTCTCCTACGGTAATCTTTATAGCAGAGAATATCTTGGCACTGATAAGATTCATTCTACCACTTCTACAAGATGCAGTTTTGAAGGCTTGGGCAGGGATTGTCACCTCCAGCCTGGTACCCACAAGTGCATACTGACGTGTACCTGGGTTCCCATGTAGCTCCCCACCACTGTTTGCATAGAGACTGAGAAGGTCATCGCTTATTTATGCACTTCTTAAGTTCATGGTTCCTCTCCTGCCTACTGCAGAAATACAGGAAACTCCAGACCAGGAGTCCAGAAAGTCCAGGCGGTGGCCCAGGAAGTCCTTTTGAAGCCCTTAGCTTGTCGCTGTGATATATTAGTCATGAACTGTTATGAAACGTCAGTCTTTTTCTATATGGTCCTTCTGTTGGGTTTCTAAAAGCCAGCTGTGCCATGTGCGGTTTGGCTGGTGCTGGTGTTTTTCTGTGGGGTCTGCAGAGATTTGCATTGAGTGCTTGTGTGGACTTCATGGGGTTTGATAAGCCTGTCGTGTTATGCTCTCCCTTTTTCCTGTATGATAAGGAATAGCAGGAACCTTAATAAGCAAATTCAGGCTGATCCATCAAATAACCCAGCTGAAAGACATTGCCTCCTTCGCGTATTCAGCAAACAGAAGCACAATATTAGGACTGCAAGACGCAGACCCGTGTGAGTGTAATTGGGAGGGAGGGTGTCTCGTGATTCCCAGGCTCTTTGCCCGGAGTCATGAAATAAATTATCCCTCATCATTTTAATATTTCATGAAATCCTGCAAAGTGGTGGCATTCTGGCTGGATTAATACAAAAGCTGTAAAATTCACGTGTTCCCTGTGATATATGAGCACCAAACGGGATGCCGGGGATTCTTAGCAGCAATACTAGTTTTATGTTGGCTTTGGCAGGGATGAGCAAGTCCTCATCCCAGGTGAGGACCTCAGTGGTGTAATCAGTGCTGTTTTACCGTGCGTTTTCTCTGTGTATAAAAAACTGGTTTCCAAGGGGTTTTCTCCCTTCCAAAGTCAGCGTCTCCCCTCCACTGCCAAAATCTAGTTCTTTCTCAGCAGCTCGCAGCACTGTCAGGGCCTGACGATGCTCTCTTGGGCCTCCTGGTTCGGGAGCAGCTCCATGGGCTGCAGGGCACCCTTGGCTAGCGGAGGGGCTTGTTGCACCCACTCATTAGAGGCTTTGCGGAAATTCAGGGGAGGTCAAGCAGTCTTTGCCTTTCCTTGCCCTTTCTGGTCAGCAGGCCTTCCCAAAGGCCCGCGTTGCAAGGCCTCTTTGCGAGGGCTTTTCTCCAGCAGGAATGGCAGGGTGCAGTTCTGCCGGTGAGGGGCAAAAATCAGATGTCACCAGGCGCCCAGTGATAATAAAGACAATTTGACTTTTGATACTCATCCAGAATCTGTGAAATGCCCTTTAGAAAGAGGTCTGTCAGCTGTTATTTATTATTATTTATCTCCATCCATGAAAATCCTACTGCTGCCAAGGCCAGGCTTTGCCAGGGCAAGTTCAGGTGCTGCTTGCTGTGTGGGTCACAGCTCTGCCATGCTATCCCCTCTGAGGTGCAAAAATCCCCTAGAAATGCCTGTGCAGCAGCTCGTTTTTTGGCACGGGGAGCAGAGCAGATTCCTGGCTCTGGCTGCGGAAAACCGGGCGCTTTGGCAAGCCGGGGTGGCCTCAGCACATGGTACTACCTGGTTGCAGGTACGTTTTGATTGCAATTATCTAAAAGTGTTTTTAACCTGGGGGTTATTCTGCAGCACCCTGGAAGGCTTTAAACAGCCTTTCCCATGTGCTTTCCTATGTGCCAGGTTTTAATACTGCTAGCAGGGAGCACACAAAAGTGAGTCTTTATTTCTTCCTTCCAGATTTCCTTGCTTTTAAACTAACAAACTAGTGCGCTTAAAATAGCCAGGGCTCTTTGTAAGGCGTAAATATTCCAGCTCTGGTTTTGAAAGAACATATTCAACCTTCTGAACAAATGGTTTGTTTATTAAATAGAAATGGTTGTTTGTTTGGTGAATATTTGGTTAGAATGGTCTTTTAGGCAGGTATTTTTCCTCCCCCAAAAAAGGTCTTGTGGTGCAAATAATGTGTAAAGTGTATAGATTACTCGAGCAAGAAAGGGGCAGTTGGCAACTTATTCCTGCCTTAAGGGGTCATGCAGGACGTGAGTATGTAGCCCAGTGTAACTACAGTGTCCGTGTCCATGGCGCTCTGGTTTTGTAGATGAGCAGGGAAGGTGTAAGCAGAAAGCAAGCCCTGTATTTATGCAACAAGAAATCAAACCTGGCAATACAAATTTGCACTATTAGCTTATGACGTGGCTCTTGGCTACCTCTCAAGCGAAAAGTCAGAGGTCCCTGCAAGCCACCTAATCAAGGCAATTATAGGAGCAATTAAAAGCACGCAGGTGGACGTGCTGCAGAAGGGACTGCAGGCGGATAGGGAAAGCATTAGAAAGGCAAATGGGAGAAATGCAGCAGGACTGGGGTTGGGAATGGAAAGCACATCTGGAAGTTGGGAATGGGGCACAAGGTGATGGGTACAGTTGGTGGTGGATTTGCGCTTTCGCTCAGCATTTCAGCATCTGAGCTGTGTTCCTGTGTCCCATTCGGCACCAGCACACGGAGGAGATAGCAGAAAGGGCGGTTTTGGGTCATCTTTGTCTTCTCCTGACTTTCCAGCCCTCCAGCTCTGGAATGTGCCCCCCAGAGAGGGGAAGTTCCTGGAGGCAGCCTGGAAACAGAACATCTTGAGATGGTGGGAACATCAGGCATAGTGTGGGGACACGCGTGGGTTAACACGAAGTGTCCTGCCACAATTCCAGCCAAAGCAGAGCAACATCTAGCCACGTTCTGTTTTTAATATCAGCTGGCCAGTGCAAGGAAAGCGATGTCAGAAAAATCGTCTTTCAGTGACAATGTGATTAATTTCTTTTTAAGGGGAAAAAGGATAGATTTTTCTTTTCTTCCTTT
Organism: Tinamus guttatus; assembly: GCF_059628265.1. NCBI lineage: Eukaryota > Metazoa > Chordata > Aves > Tinamiformes > Tinamidae > Tinamus > Tinamus guttatus. The sequence continues at coordinate 4,187,740 of NW_028288841.1, read as the reverse complement.
TTTTTGTCATTACTTAAAGATGGTCTGACGTTAAAGAACTTGTGATTAATTGCACCAAAAGGAATAAAATAGACACCTTTTCATGGCATCATACGTATTTTATGTGATTCTGTGGTTATCTGGTTAGTTCAAGGCAGGAAAAATCTTTCCCAGACTGCTGTAAAGGATGTTAACTTCCTTTGCCTCATTACAGATTGATCTTTGATACCCACCTTTCTCTGTGAATCATTTTATTCCCACGAGTGATACAAGCCTTCTGATGGTTTCCATATATTGCATTTAAGTGGTTCAGTGTACCTTGGAGTCTGAATGGGAGCATTTATTGCAGATCTGATGATTGCCTTATTTTTAACATTATATGATGGGAGAAATTATATATTGTTTTAATACCTGAATAATCTGTGCCATTGATTTCACATAAACTAATATTTTTGTAATAGACTGAGAAATAATACTTTTTTTCCCCCTATTTTTTTTCTCTGGAGTGTGAATATTTCTCCATCTGTGGTTTGCACTAAAATGGATTTTCAATCTCTGAAATTTCTGCCCCAGTCCTACCAATATTTGCTTAAGAGTAATCAGAGCATTACCCAAATCTCTGTTCAAAGCAACGGTGACCTTAGCAGCAGTAAGCAATAATTGGATTATTTTCAGAGATGTAGGAAGATTCACTGTAATAACAAAAGCAGAAATACCAAACGATAACACCACTTGTCTGCAGCACTGTAAGCTGCAGCACTTTCTGCAGCACGTTTAATAGCTTAGCATATTATGAATATGGAATAAGAAGAGCAGAGATTTGGGCAATATAGATTACTGTGCCATTTGGGGTGATGCCCGTTCTGTGGGTACAGGAGTTGGGATTCACCCATCCCTTGATATTTCCATAATTTAGCTGCCACGAGGTGCCATCCCCCCCCACCTTTATGGTTGTGCTTTGAAAAAAAAAAATCATTTTTGGCTGTGTTTTTAATTTCTAAGCAGGATTGTGAGCCAGGCAGCTCTGGGAGCAGAGCTAAGGGACCAGCAGTCAGGGCGCACACGAAGGGCTCTGCAAAGCAAGGAGGCTTCTCGGGGAGAAGTGGCATTGCTGGGAAGACAAATTGGATGCCATTTGGAAGAGCAAATCCATAACAGCCCTCTGCCGTGCAAGCCTGATTGCCTCTCTCCGTGCTTTTAATTGTAATGAATTATATGGCTCTGCACAGCGGGGTTCCCAGCCTCTTGGCTGAAACTTGTGTAATTCACGTAAGTGTTTACACAAAAGCCAAGTAAATGTTAAGCTTCCAACAGATTGCAGTATACACGGGCCCGTGTTTGTGTTCGGGTTTAGGGAAAGGCAGGAGAAAAGCAGAGTCTGCACGGGGGGAGTCTGTGCGTGCGCATATGTGAGCTGCACATGGCAAGAGGTGGAACAGGGCATGGATCTTTGCTCTCCTTAGACACAGCGTTGCAGGGAACTGGAAAAACAAGGGTTTCTGGTTTGGTTTGTTAAGGTTTTTGTTTTATTAAGACATGCTCTGGAGCCTGTGTGAATTTCGCGTGTTGACCACCAAAAGGGAAACTTGGCCATCTGGACTCTGGATGCTCTTTGAAGCCCTCCCGTGCATGCTCGTCATGCTTCTAATTACTGCAAAAGAGTCTTCTGCACCACAGCTGGCTGCATAACCCAAAGCAGAGCTGCTCCCCAGATGGACACTTCCCCAGGCCAACCGTGGTGGTATCTGTGACAGCAAGTCCCACATGCCTTGTGGGGACTTTGGTGCTGACCTCCAGCAGCTCCTTGTCCTGTTGCATTCCCGAATGTGCTGGAGAGGTGGCCCTGGCTCTCACATAGGGTCTGCCCGTGCCAAGTGTCCTGTTTTTCCACTGACCCGAGACAAGCTGAAATTTGTCCCCTGCGAAGCAGATGGGCCCCGGCGTCCTCCCAACGCTCATGGAGCATCTGCAGGGCACTGCCAGGGGGTGGTTTGCCCCAAAAGGACAAGGCAAATTGGGACACGTAGAGAATTTGCATTGGGACAGTTCCCTGGGCATCGAGGGAGCCGTATACCTGAATGTAATTTTCTTTTCAGAATGCGCATTAAGGAGCACAAAGACCTCATTAAAATGCTGTTGGCAACTCCGTCTGTTTAAGAGCAGTTAGTTATTTCCGTAGCCGTTTGTAGTGGATGGCTGCAGCTCGGGCGAAGGAAGGGAGCAACCTGGGCGACTGCAGCGAAGAGCGGCGAGTTCTGGAGCATCCCTGTGCTCCAGATATTCCAGGAACTCCCATGATTCGCAGGCCTTTCTCCCACAGCATCAACATGCTGGGAGCCCCAGTTTTACCCCTTTTCAGACCTTTTTGCAGGAAGACAAACTGCATTTAAGGACAAACCAGGCTCCCACGCGATCAGATGGCTCTGTGGGGAAAAATAAGGGAAGTGCCCCAGAAACGGCACTGCTGGGGGTGGTGGGAAAGCTGACCCCTCATGGTGATTCCTGAGAGCTTTCTCTTTTTGCCAACTAACCAGGAGTATTTTTAGCTTTTTTTTGTCCCCTTTTTTTTTTTATATACCACTCCTGTGCAAGAATGAATGCGTGAAAACAGGTAAATGAGAGAAGAAAGGAGGGAGGCAAAAAAAAATGTATGTTTCCCTGGCAATGGTTTTCCAAAGAGCCCTAATTATTCAGCAGCAGTGGAAAAACTGCAGAAGATGTAAATAATCTTTGGGATTATGCTAAAGCCAAGCTTCAGTCATTTTACTGGAAACATACCTGAGGGCTGTCCGTTTAATAAAGATCAACCAGAATTTCTCTAGGGCTTATTATATTTTCATGAAAAGGATCAGTTGTCTTCAAGAGAAATGGTAATTCTGGTATCTACAAATATCCTTTGGAAAGAGTGCGTTTCAGGTTGCTATGTTTGACTGTGTTTTTTCTTCCGATTTTCTTTTCATGATAATATCTTGCACTTGCATCCACAGTTGCATAGGAAAAATGATCAAAAGCAAAGAGTGGTTTATCGGGAAATGCAAACCACAGCTGCACACGGTGGTGTAGGCTGTGTTAAGATAAAAACACTCGTGGCTTTTAGCTTTCACTGCGTTCGTCTTTGGTGCCAGAGGTACTTAAGCAATTTTGCTAAGTGTGTTCACTGTGCAAACCAGCGTTTTCCAAAGTTTGCGGTGTCTTTTGAAATCCATATAGGATCTTAAACTCCATAGCTTAAAACAGAGTCCAGAATTTTAAGCTATGGAGTTTATCCTTCAAGGAGTAGAAATGGGTCTGTTATGTTGTGCACTGAATTTAATCAAGTGCAGCAAAAACTATCACAGGCATTTTTATGATCTTCGTGAGCCACTTTTTGTTTCCATTTTAGTTATATAAAAATCGTGCACTGGTAAAAATGGGCTGCTTTGTTGTACAGGTTGGATGTCACCAAGATCACTGCTTCTGGCTTGTGTGGGTAGTGCCCATATGGGGTTTTGTTTTAGAGGTTTTAATGTTGAGAACTGCATGTTTTGCCATTGGAGAGCTTCCATGAGCTAGAGGTTTGGGGATGCTTGGAAAGAAAGGAAAAATGTTTGTGGTTCCCGTCATCTGCAGCTTCCAAAGGGTGCAAAGTGCTGCAGGGGCTGCGGACGGAGAGCAGCTCGTTGCACTTGTGCATGCAGAGTGGCTTCACTGGAACCTGCTTGCAAGGAGAAATTTGGGACAGGCAGGAGGGAAAACCCAAGGGCTGAGTGTGGTGCTCAGAGAAAGTCCTGGCTCTGCACCAGGCAGTCCTGAGTGTCGGAGGAGGTTGGGATTTCAGGACGTGGGGGGCTCGGCGAGGTGGGAGTGCAATGCTCGGAGTGATGGAAAAGGAATTCCAGTAATTGCCACGAATCCCCTCTCCTGCCTTTCCTTGCCAGCAGCCCTTGATTCAAGAAACGATTTTGTCTGTTTGGGTTCAGCCACAGGCAAAGCAGTAGAGGAGGAAGAAATAACTGATGCTCCGCGCTCAAGGAAGGGAGTGCTTCTATTTTTCCTACTTTGATGCATTGAAAGCTTAATTTTTTGGCACTGCAGCTGTCTTGTATCTCTGTGTATCCGCACAGCCATATGTTCCTCTCCAGAACTGCACGTGCCTGCAGCGATGCCTCCCGAGCTGCTTCTGAAACCCCAGGCCGGGCAGGATGCAATGCCGAGCGGATCAGCTCCGTCTCAGGCGCTCTGCAGAGGAGCCAAGGCCGGAGGAGATGGGCTCTGTCATGTAGATGGATGTGCGGTGTGTGGGAGCAGCCAGGAATGTTTTTACGTGCACACAAGTGCATGGGCCACAGCTGGAAGGAATTGCACGGGTCCGTGCTGCAGAAACCGCTCTTTTCCCAAGAGGACATTGAAAAACAAGCAAAAAAAGCAAAGGACAAAGGTCTCTAGGGATGGCTTGGCCAGTTTATTCAGCTGGATGTAGTGCATTAGGGTCGGGATTAGTGCGCATGCTCTTAATGATGTGTCACCTTCTCGGGAACACCAGGGTGAGGACTGCACCCTTGGGTAGCAAACAAGTTCTGGCCCAACCTTCTGGGATTTGCTGCTATGCCTGTCACTGTGTTTTTAAAGGCTTAGGAAGGTGGTGGTGAGTTGGTTTCCTCTCTTCCTCACATGCAACAAATGAAAGAGATGGACAGGATAGGGAAAGGGGAGGTCCTGGAGTCAATGCATCCAGCACCAACCCAAGCAAATCTCACCCCAAAAAACAATATAATAAGTCCTGAGCATAGCTCGAGGTGGCTTCAATGGAGCTGAGCCCTTCTGTGTTTTCACTGATATTTTGCAGCTGGCCTCACTGCCTTTTTCTGCACCAGGCTCCCTTCAGGGATAGTCGGAGCAGGTTGACCTGTTGGTCAGAGTGGGAATTGATGGGAATCGCAGCCACTGGAGCCAGGCTCCTATGAGCTGGGGCAGGGAGCAGCGCCGGGAGGAGGTTCAGTCCTCGGAGTTCCAGATAACGTGGCAGCGAGTCAGGTCCCGTGGGAAAGCAAGGGGCGGCTGTGAAGGAGATAAATTCAAGGAGTGTAAACGGAAGAATATGAGCCTAATGCACACATATTTGCATTGCATCCCCTCAGGAATTACGTGAGGCTTTTAATGCAATGCAGGGGAGCAGGGTCACCATGACTGCAGGCTTCGGGGTGGCTCTGGCCAGAAGAAGACCCAGGTGAGATGATCCCGGGATGCTGCCTTGACCCTCTTGAAGGGCTGCGCTTGCTCCCGCCGTGTAAATCAGTTTATTGCCATGGGCTTGGAACGAACCAAAATCAAAGGATCCCTACTGTTGCTTTCCACCACCTGAGGTTCTCCCCATCTCCTGATATTGCTGAACAGCTATGAGATACTTCACAGAGCGTTTCCAGTTAATCTTCTCAGGAGAAGTTTCCTTTAAAATGCCATGTATGCATGTAGCCTGTGGAGATTTTTAAAAAAATGCCTTATCTTATCAGTCCAGAAGACCCATAAAGTCCATAAATATGCCTTTTGTTGGTGTTTCTAAAAGGAAGATTTGATTAGCTGGTCTTAAATATCAAAAACCGTGGTGCCTGTGTGCCAGAGTATGCATGCATAAGAGCTTGCAGAAGAGGAGTCAAAGACTGCGCAAAGAGACTGTCTTTAAAACAAGTTTATTAAAAATAATGCAGCCAGTTGCATATAAATGCTGTCATAATTCAGGCATTCAGAGCGCTTGTAGAGATTGCTATTTGGAGCGAAGGACGGTAATTAGTCCCATTAATAAGGAGCATGTTCCTGGGAAGAGAGGAATGATAATGGTAGAATGAGTCATTTCATCTTTAACAGTAAATGGAAAATAAATGGCATCTGATCACTTCCCCGTGTGTAGCTGAGGATATTCTGAAGTGTATTTACCAATTTTCAGACTAATACGAGGGAGGGGCAGGGTTTTCTGCCATGTGAGCAAACAATTTATACATTGCTAATTGGGATAAAATAGGAGATTTTCAGCACTGAATAAACCCTGTGTTTAGAGTCTTATCATCTCAGGGATGTGTTTTTTCTCTCTCTTGATTACCCAGGATATGGCATTGGCTCGTGGGTTAAAAAGTCAATGGACAGCACTGATGATAACTTCATTGAGCTGAAGCAGAAGATAATTTTTTTGCTGTATGTATATATAAATATACGTATGCATGTGTCTCTCTCTCTCTATATATATATATGTATATAAACTGTATCTGAAAGGTCCCACTGTGCCCATCGAAGGACTTGGACCAGGCTCTGCTCTGCTGGGTGTGCCAAGCAGCCCCTTTAGCACCATCACCACCCAAAAAGGAGCTTTTCTGGCCTTTTTTCATCAGGCCTTTTTGCTACGATGATCCTGTTGCCTCTGTTAGGTGCATGGAGTACCCGAAGCTCATGCTGGAGTGCTATCCCAGAGCACCAGTAGCATACTATGTATTTAGTAATAAATCTGCAGTAACACCCAAATCTTACCAGATCACCCGTATTGCAAGCCCAGGACTCCTGTCCAGCTGAACCAGACAGCCAAGCAGGTACCTGGAGTGGGGTGGCTGGGGCTGCAGTGAGCTGCTCTGTGGCAGAAGTGATGCTATGGGACGGTGCAATTGCATTCCCTCAGCAGAAGCCATCAAATTGGGTCAGGATCAGAAAATTGCATTGTTATTTTTTTTTTCAAGGCACAAGGACGTTGCAAAGACTGTTGCTATGTGGACACAAATGTTTCCTCCAGGTCTGCAATTGGATTGCAGACCAATTAACAGGGATGGAAAGCCCCAGATAAAATATGTATGTTTGGGAGAGGGGAAATACTGCTTTTATATGGTGATTTTCTTGTTGGGAGCTTAACTTGGTGATTGAAGGATTGAACAGACCGCTGTCTGTACCTGTGGTGCAGGTGAGATGCGTGCCTGGCAGCAGGCGGGTGGTTGCAGCTTGGATTTGATATGTGGGTACCTAAAAAGCCTCCGTTTTCCATCCGGCTTCTAAGGGACCACTTGCCTACTTAGCAATCCAGGGAAGATAAGAAAGGCTTGGGCTAAAGGTATGAGGGAGGGTGGGGAAAACCTATTTTGGGTAGTCTGTCAGTCACAGCTTGACACTAATTGGTTGCAATAAGTAATCGTTCTCCATGCAAATTAGGCTCCAATTTCCTCTCTGGTGCGTTTTTATGCTGTGTGGGCCAGGGTCTCTAAATACTGTTTAATGAGGCTCTCGGGTATCTGCTCCAGGCTGAGCACAGAAACTCAAAATGGTGCAAACAACTTTCATCCTTGGCCACCCATGGTCAGCAAAGAGCCCCCAACTTTGCTGGCATGGGCACACCTCGCACTGTGGCCGAGCATCTAGGCTGGTGCGCAGCAAAGAGAGCCAGGTCTGTACAGTTAATGTCTGCCCAGGATGCCAAAAAAAGGAAAACCATATGTGTATGCTATTCGGGCTGGTAGCTGCCAGCAGCGCTTTGGGATTCGGTAGTTAACAATATAAAATTCTGTGCAGCTTTCAGGGCTGTGCACTAACCATTGCTATAAAGCTGCTGCTTACGAGATGCGGTCAAGCCCCAGATGTGTCCACAGTGCAGCAAGGCATTGCCACGACGATGGCTTTTGTGGGCATTGCAATATTTTACCTTACTGACTTCTGATCGGGGGATAGACGTCGAGAGGTCGGGTTGCTGGATGTGCTTATAACACTGGGGTTCCGTCAAAGCCAAGAAAAAACCCTTTGGGGAGAAAAGAGGCAAAGCAAATTGAGTGTGGACTCTATCGCGTCTCTCTACGCAGTTTATAGATTGGCAAGGTAACTTTACTTTCCTCCCGTTAGTCAAAACCATAAGGGACGGCGGCTCCACCGAGAGCTAAATTTGGGTAAAGGGCCAGGATTGGATTAGGGCTGGCGTTTTTTCTCCAATAAGCTCCAGCTCCGGTGGGCGTCACTCCGACGCCGGGAAAGCGGCTGGGGAGCTCCAGTTCCCCAGATGCCCGACGGCTCGTCCCAGCCGCCGCAGGATGCGCCAGCCCCTTCCCCTCTCATCCTCTCCCCTCTCTCACCTTGCCCACTGCTGGGTGCTTTTTTCCACGTGTGAAATAAATGCCTATTTAGCTTTGGTAAGTAACAGCGCTTAATTTACAGCAGGCAAAAGCCTAAGCTGCTTTAACACTGTGCAAATATTTGCATTAGGGAGGAATTTGCTTTTCCGCTTGCATTTCTGCCTGCTTTTGCAAACCCTGCTTGTGCAAACCTCGCTTTTCCGCTACTGGGCAGGTCCTGCGGTAGCTGAGCTGCTCACTGAGGTTTTTGCTCTTTAACCATCACTGCTTGTCATTGCAAACTGTCACTGCAAATCCAGAGCCTGGATTTGCTGCTGTAGCGCCACGATGGCATCTCAGACTCGAGTATCGCCCTGTTAATATTTGAACCTTGCAGGCGCTGTAAAATTTTTACTCGACGCAAATGTGCTTTTGTGGCGCTTCTCTTGCCAGCTCCTGAGCTGCTCGGGCTTTTTCTTTTTAACTCTGTGCGAGCATGCGAAGTGCAAAGCTGTGGGAGTCTGAAGCTTATCTTTAGCTCTTGCTTTCAAAATGTACTGCCTGCCTGTTCAGCTGTTCCAAGGATTTGTGTGGAATGACAAAATGCAAATTTTGACCCTTTGACAGCTGTGTTTATAGGATGAAGAGCTATTTTAAACTTTAGGATGTTAGATTTCTTTCTTTTCTTTCTTTTTATTATCGTAAATTCTGGAGGAAAAAACTCCTGTTTCTTTAAGGAGAAACAAATGTTGCTTTTAAGTGAAATGGAGACTTTTAAGCACTTAATCAAACTTGCTGAATTTAATTGCTTTTGAGTACTTTTGGAATTAAGCAAATAGGAAGCTGCATTTTACAGCTTGGCTGGTTAGTGACAAATGACGTGTTCGGCTGGAAAAAAAGGCTTCTTGGAGGGGAATGCAAACTTGGCTTGGCCAGGATAAAGTTACTTCAGCTGTTTGCTGCTCTTAGGTGTGTTTAGCATCGGCCCCTCTTTGCATTTGTTTGGGCAGTGCAGATTGTTTGTGTGCGTTTGGGTTCCTTCGGCCTCCGAGCAGATGTTTTTATCCGTGTAGCCAAGGGGGATCAGCACCCGCTGGGTTGGAGCCCTGGCTGAAGTAATTGGCAGCCAGAATTTGGGAAGGGAGCACTTTTGGCTTAAAGGCATGAGCTGGAGCAGTGAAAATTTACTTGTTCTTAATTCCATGCATCATAGGAAGGTCTGGCTCTTGGAGGGAATAACAGCAAAAAGGATCACCCTGTAAAGTCGCTATATAGCTGTGCAAAAAGCCCTGTCTCTGGAAGAGCTGACCAAAAATATGCCAAAAGAGAGATGCTTATGGCCCGATGTGCTTGACTTTGTATCTGTTAGCAGGAAATGGGGGCTGCATCGCCGAGCAGGAGACGGCGCTTGTTTTTGAGGCAGATTCCGCTGAAAAGTGTGAATCATTTACTTTGCATTTTTGCGGCGGAGGCTGGGAGATGATTAAACGTCCTGTCTGCAGGAAATTGCCAGGAGACTGGAGCGTTTTCCTGAATCAGCCCCAGACAGGGTGTAGCTTTCGGTGCAGCACAAGCAGGCAGTGTTGCACGGAGCCGTGCTGGGCTGCGCTGCCTTGGGCTGCTCCGGCCTCCTGGAGGCTTGGAAGGCTCTGGCTGCACGAGCGTATTTTTGTTCTGCTGCCGCTGAAATAATGGCAGCAACACGCTGGTTTCTCTAACGATCTTGATTAAGTTATCGGGTGTTTCCTTAATGAGCTACTTGATCAGCTTATGCCTTCAGTGAGCTTTTTCACCTAGGGAAGAAAAAAAAATAGGAAGAAAGCTCTTTTTTCCCCCTATACCTTTTAGAACATCTTTTCATCTCCTCAAGGCAGCTGGCATCTTGACTGGGTCTATAAGCCCAAATGAGCAGCCTTTCCTGGAGTTGGCGGCCTGGGATTTTGGGGAGAGCCTGTGCAAAGTGACAGCAATTTGTTAGCACCATCGACTGCCCTACGGACCCCCAGGAGGTGCCGGTGGTACCTGCAAAGGGAGCGAGAGGGGGTCCCCGGGAAAGGGGGTGCTCAGCCCTTTGGATGGGGCCCTGCTGCTCAGGAGTTTAGGTAGACGGGAGGTCCCAGCTGATGGATCATGACCCACAAATCCAGATGCGATGCGGATAAGATGCCGGTGTTTTCGGAAGTGATGTAGGAAGGTGGGCATCGGTGTGTCTAGGAGATGGGCTCTCCAGGTGACAATGAGCCTTAAAGACAAAAATATGTAGGAACACACGCACCTGGCTTGTCAGGGTGCTCTAGGCAAGCGCGTAGGAGCAGTCCTTCCAAGCACAGCTCCGTGTGCTTGTGGGGCTGGGAGCGGGCGATGTCTGATGCCCAAGGGAGAGTGTTGGGAAACACTGGCTGGAGCCGCCGTGGAGATGCTGTATATAGCCCAGCTCCTGTCCAGACTGTTTCGGGTGAAGGTGTCTGCCAGCCCCAGCAACTGTGCTGGGCTCCATCCTCGTCTGAACACTACGTGCCGTAGGTCCCCATCACGTCCAAGACCTCCAGATGCAATTGGACGGAGGCCAACGACAAAAAAAAAGTCAGACAAATAACTGCAATCAGAAAGAAAGCTTCTTACTGGCTTGTCCCCTCTGCCTCTTTCTATAAGTCCTGGGAGGTTGCTGCGATGAAATAATTATGGCTGGCTTTCTCTTTAGATTCTGTGTGTTTGGATTTTTGCCTTTTTGGTGTTGGCTTATGCAGTGATGTTTCCAGCAGTTTGATTGTACGTGTGTAGTCCTGGCTCTTGATACTTTGTGCAAAGATAAAAATGAAAGGAAGGTTGGCCTTGGCAGAGAGGTGGCTATTTAATCACAGCAAGGCTCCTAGGAAAATGTGCATTAAATATTTATGGGACTGTATTCATTAACATTTTCACTGTGTGGGCACTGGGCAATGCAAGAAAACGGTCCAGAGAATTCAAATCTGTATCATAGCAAGAGACCTGGAAAGAGCTGCAGCAAAGGGAAACCATGAACACTTGCTTTGTTATCCTGATGTGTGCCATGCAATGAGAATGGGATTTGGATTTGCAATAGTAGGCAGTATTTCAGTAGTTTCACTTACAGCTCTGAAAACTCTCATGATAAATATTTTAGGTCTGATTTTTTCTGACTGACATTAATTCATCTCCATTTCTATGTGAGTGCAGGTGGCTGACACCAAACATCCTGATTCACAGGCAGGCAATTAGAGAGATAAGCCTAAGTGACTTCATGTGTCTCCTTCTTAGCTTGCTCGACTCCGAGTTGCTTTAAAGGGATCGGATTAGCAGAGATTGAGTTCTCAGGGCTGCTGGAAATCAGCTGCTGCTCGGGGCCCTGTGTCCAACGCGCGCTGTAGGTACCGGGTTATGGAGCGAATTATCCGGGGGCGCGAAGTGATAGCAGCAAGATTAGAGCGGGTGATAAAACCGTATTAGTGCTTGCTTCGTTAGGGAAGTGCAGTGGGTAACGTATTGAATTACTCTAGCACTGTAAAGTACTTCCTATATGTAGTAAACAAAGCTGGTGTTTGGACTGTTTGTCGTGGAAGTACCGATGTGTTTCTTTGCACAAGAAAATTAAATGAAGCTTTGTTCTAGCTTCAAATTCCATGTTTTTTAACCCTTGGACGTGATGTTTGTTGATATTCTGGTGCCAACAGTTCACCACCGCCTGTTTGTAATTACTCCTCAGCGCTCCTCCTCAGTGTGGTCTGGAACTTGTTTAACATAGGGGTTAAATTTCCTTGATGTAAACATTTTCTGCTTTTCAGGCTTATCATGATTTGTTTTCTTGGTGCTCTCATTTTCTTAAGCAGTAGGGACCCACACTGAGGGGATCAGTCCCTTCCTTAACAAGTGTAGACCTCAGATGTCCAACCTCCAAACGTTCCCATTTTAGATGCTTTTTAAGTGTCTACCGCCCACTAAAAATCATTGGGAGCTGAATGCTTAACCGTTGCCAAAATACCCACTGGGATCTGAGCATCGGAGCCTTTCTAGTGACCATCTCTCTAGACAAGGGGTTGGCAAAAAGGCAGCAAGAGTCAGCGGTGCCTCCTAAGAGTCTCAGAATCAGCGGAAAATCAGAATTCAGCTGCAGTCACTGGCACCTGTGTCAAAACTGCAACTTAGTTTGGCTTTCAGAATCCAAAGCCTGTCACCGAAGCCGCATGTTCACTGCATTCATGATCCATTAAGCTTCCTAAAAGTCGTTAGAGGGGACAGTGGTGGAGCAGCCTGTATAACATGGGTAACTTTTTATTGCAATGGGCTCCTCAGATGCGAGAACAGATTTAGCAAGTCAAAACTTTAGCAAGCTTTGAGGTGCCAGGAGGGGTTTTGGAGAACTTAGTCCTCAGCTCTGCGAAACTTGGAGGAGGCTCCCTTGGATTCTGTAGCACGTGACGGGGACCTGAAGCCAAGCAGAAAGCTCATCTGAGGTTTGCTTTTCTCAGCCCCAGCCCAGGAGCAGCATGGGGCAGGCACAGGGAAGTGCCATGGCGTGCGTGGCGCTTGGCTCGCGTGTCCCCTCCTCGGCGTGGGTCTCTTGGGAAGCATTCCTGCCCGAGGGCCGGGCACTGGGGCTCTGCCAGCCTGGCCGTATGCAGTCTTGTTGGCGAAGGTCTCTGTGGCTTAGGAGTCTTTGGATTTATCTGTTGTTTTGCCATGCTGCAGGCATCGGCGTAGCTGTGGTTTGTAGCAAGGCCACCTCTGTTTGGATGATGTTCTGCAGAGTTATAGAAAAGAGCTGTGGATAGAGGAGACCTTCTGGGGCTAAAGCCTGCTTCTGTCTCCCCAGTACAGCAGTGGTTTGGGGATGAGATCTTCCAAACCCGCTTGGACGCAGTCCTGTGCCACGTGCTCTGGGTGACCCTGTATGTGCAGGGGGCTTGGGCTAGATGACCTCTAGAGGCCCCTTCCAACCTTAAGCATTCTATGATTCTATGAAGTCAGAATTTTATGCCTGGAAAAGATCGTGAATAGTCCTCTGACCTGTGCTGTAGCGTAAGAGCAGGTTCTGGAGAGCCTGGTGTGCCCTCCAGGCAGATGCAGCCTGGAGCAAGGAACGCAGCATCTCCTGCCGCGTCTGCCATCCTCGGCCAACGCCAGCGGCAGGGAGCAGCGCTGGGCTTAGCGCAGCCTTCCTGGTGAGCGACTGCAACGAGCCTAGTCTCGACACAAGGAGGATGTTCAAACTGCGTCATGGTTTGAAGGAAGCCTTGACCAAGACTGCTGGGCCCTGCAGTTACGAGTACGCAGCCAAGGCTGGGCGCAGGCTCCACTTGGGTCTGCATGAAAAGCCCTTCCTGCCCGGCAGCGCTGGCACTGCAAGAAGGGGAAGGAATGAATTAAGTTTTCAGCTAAATCCCTCGTTGACTTTGGATGAACTTCTACCCCATAACTTCTCAGCTGTTTTAAATGTGCTTTCCAAACCATTTAACCATTGCTATGCAAGAATGTCACTGTGTCTGCTTCCCAGTTGTGCAAAATGTTCCCCTATGTGTAAGGCTTCTCTTGAACGCCACTTTAGTTTTTCATGAGTTGTAGAGACAGTTTTTAGTGCTATTTTCTCATTGCCAACTGTCAGCAAGGCTGATGTGGACAGGAATAAGTGCCTCAGTGTGTTTCCAAGGAATTTTATTTAGTTTCACCCCATAGCATAGCCAGACACTTCAGAAAAGGATGTTGCGTACAAGCCCATCAAGAAGGACACGTGCTCTCTGTAGATGATTTTTTTTTGTCACTTTACCAGTGAGGGGACTTTGAAAAGTATGAGTGATTTATCTCAACATAGAGCTGAGTTTTTTTTTTTGTTCAAAGCCACATACCAAATCACAGTCAATACTAAAAATAAACTCAGTTTTCATGGCTCTTCTGTGCAAGGTGTTGCTTCCTTGGGCTAATGCACTGAGACCAGGAAAGCAGGAAAGCTGCTTTCCCCTGGGGCTCTGCATCTTATGCAAAAGGAAGACTTTTGCAAAGTCATAAAACTTTTTCAAAGTAGAGATGTTTGGAGTACAGCAAGTGGCAAAATCCTTCTTGTCCATGAGTATGTGCTGCTGAGTGTAGCAGACGCTCAGTGAAGGGAAGGCAGCTGTTGAGCTGTGATTGCTGCTTATTACACTAATTATAATAGTCTCACTGGTGTCGTGAGCATCTCTTCTCCTCCCTCCATCTGTCTGTTTTGTCCATCCATGGTTGCTCATCTTTGAGATGAGGCTTGTCTCTTTGGAGATACGTGTTTGAAGCACTTCATGCAACAGGACCCCTGACTGCCCTCCCATCAGCTAATGCAAGGAAATTGTAATGGTTTTCACATGGAAGGAATTCTTAGAGTTCAGCTGTTCAGCCTGAATTGAAGGCTGAGGAAAAGCGCGTTGTTGGCCCTGCTGTGCTGCTCCGTGTGTCCAGGTGTCACATTCAGGAACTGTAGAGTCCCCCAGCCCCTAAATTGCAGACCTTTATTGTTTGTTGCAGGAAGACTGATAGTTAAATACTTAAGAGAAAGACAGCACTGCTGCTTTGGGTGCCCACCTGTTTTTTATTTCTTCTTGGGGGAGGATTTATTCATTGTCACACAGCTCGCTTTGAAGAGCAATCCGCTCCCAAGCAGTCGGCAAAATGCTTTCTGGATCACCAAACAATGGGGCTCCCTAAATCTCTAGCAGCAATAATTGCTTGTAAAAGGCTGATGTGTTTAGTCTGCTAATGTTTAGCAAACACGCTTGCTTCGCCCTTTGAAGATAATGCTGCGTGCAGCACAGAGTGGAAGGGGGAAAAAAGACATGAAGAAATGTCCTGTGGTTTCCAGCACGTCTAATGAATAACAGTCAATCGGAGAAGCAGCATTGAACAAGGCACGAGTGATGGGGCTGCACGAGCCCTTTGGATGCTCGATGCTGCAGCTCCCTTTGCTGTATCAAGGATGCTCTTGGCATCCAGGAGGGAGCCGCCTTCCTGGCCGCCTCTGACCCGAGCTGGTCTCAGTCCATCCCTTTGAGTCCTGCTTGCCCTGTGTCCAGTTTAGCCACCTTTGCACGTAGATGGTGATAAGATAGAAGCCGGCGAGCAGCTCTCAGTTCTAACCGGGATGCCTATATGGCCAATCTGCTGCACCATGAGATGCTTCCTGGCTGCTTCCCGGTGATTCCTCCCAGGCAGATTGTTTTGCTCAATTAGTATTCTACTAGAGAAGTTTTACTTTAAAATATCTCCCTCTATATAGCAGCCAAGCCGTAAAAAAAAAAAAAAAAAAAAAGGAGAGAATGAAGTAACTCGCAGGCCAGAAAGCTTATCACCAGGAAGGCTGTTCAAATTATACACTTAATTAATATTTAGTGAATTATTTTTACCCTGGTTTTAGTATTCAGACTCCTTAGGCAGATAAAACAATGAAATAGCTTGTGCCCAAGATTTTTAGCGGCTAAGCTGTATAAAATTTCAGATCTTTAAGTTCTTGCAGGCAACATTAAAGCCTTTTAATTTCCATGAGTCGAGCTCTGTATAAATCACACAGGGGTTGGCATATCTCATGGGTGCTTGTGGCAAGAGTAATGAATTTCATGGCTCGTTATGAGCTACTAAAACCAGTACAAACACAGAAAGCCCATTGTAATCTCAGCGTATCATTCAAGGAAGCAATTTATTCCTAAGTATGAACAAATGTCAAGCTACGGTAACAAATTGTTATTACTAATTAAAACAAGGAGAATAATAGCAAACATCTATTGTTATTTATGCACCATACCGGGCTGTCATGGGGATACCTGAGCTCTGTCCAACATTAGTCATGGAGAAGGCAAGACTGGAAAACTCATGGTGTCCTAAAATGCCTCAACCTGTCCTGTGCACCCCATGCAGGGCACAGGGCTGTGGTCCTAAAAGAGCTTAGTTAGTGAAAGCACCTAGGCTTAAATTTAGTTTTTCATAATGTTACCTTTTTTTTCTCTTTTTTTTTAAGCCAAACCTAAATGAATGGTGTAAATCTTGCTATGGACAGAGTTCAGGGTGTGTCTGTGAGGGATTATGCCCATCAATCCCCATGGTTATTGGAGCTGACCATAAACTGCTGGGCGCTCTCAAGTATAGGACAAAACTTCTTTTCCAGGTCCTCCCTGCCGAATGTTTGCAAAGGGGAAATGAACTTTTCCATAAGTTCAGATTCCCCATGGCAAGTCCCTCTGAATTTTGGCACATCCCGTTGCTGGTTAAATGGGTTCTGTGCCTAGCAGAGGGGAGGCACCTCTGTGCATCCAGCTAGCTCCCGCGTTTAAAAATACACTTGCAAACTGAAAAGGCTGGAAGGCATCAGCATAGCCCATTTCTGCTCAGAATCATGACCAATGGGTGCAGAACAACGTGGGAGCATCAGCCCAGAGGCAAAATTATCCAGGCGTTGGCATCTAAACGTAGCTCAGAAACAGAACTGGAAATAGGTCTTTTCTCTGTAGGTGGTAAAGAGCAAGCACCTGTATTTTTCTTTTGTCAGCAGGAGAAAAATGTGTCTGTGCAACCACTGCCTAGTTTGGAAGAAGTTGGGCTGATATATATGCTGTTTATCTTTAGGGACCTGACTGAAGCATTTGGCTCAGGGCATGATTGCCCAAGGTTTTCCTAATGCTCAGATGGCATAAGGGCAGAGAGGGACAAAATCCAGACGACAGCTCAGAGAAGATCTAACGAGCTGGGTTTAGATAGGTAAAAACTGTGCTGGTGTTGCTTGTCTACAACTCTGGAGGAGCTGGAGCTGTGAGCTGGGGATGGTGATGGAAGTGGGATCAGGTGAAGCCACCAGGCGAGTTGCGGTGACAGTGCCGTATGTCCTGGTGCTGCTCATCCATACAGCTCTCCAGGATGGAGCAGGATGCAGTGGCTTGATTTCATTTCTGGGGTCAGTGTTATTGTTTGGTTCAGGGGGTGCTTCAAGTTTCAGTAGAAAATGTCATGTCCTGGCTGCCCCTGCTGCATGGATTCAGGAGGAGGTGGATGAGCAAGGGCAGGAAATTCCCAGGGTGCAAGCAGCGACCCGAAACATCCCATTAGACCAGTCTGAAGCAAAAGAAAAAGAAATAATAATAATAATCCAACATGACAATGACCGTGACAACATCAGGTAGCAGGAACAGTTGCCATGAGAGAATCTGGAGCTGTTACCAAAGCGCATGTTAACGCACACTTTCAGGGTTAGTTGGTTATCCTGTAAATACATTTTGTATTTTATGTAAATGGAAAATTAACTTGTGTTGCTGATCAAAGGTTTAGATTGTTGGAAAACATACCACAAGATAAGCTGAAGATTTATGAATTTCCTTCATTGCATATTTTCAGAGAATGCTTTATTGGTTGTGGAAGGGCCCCAAGAAAAATATTTGATTAAAAATGCTGCGCTGAGTTTATTTAGCTTAAATATCAATGCAGTGCTTTAATGAGACTTTTGTAGACATTGTTAAGGGAGGCCATTAAAAAGTCCTCTGATGAAGAATCCTATCAGGCTAGCAAAGGGGGGAAAGCAAAACAAAACATAAGCATCCCGATTGATGTTTGCATTCTGCTGTACATTTGATTTCAACATAAAAAAGTGAAAATTGGAGCAGTGGAGGCTATGAAAAAGCCTTCTTGTTGTTAAGCTCTCTAAAGCTTTTTGCATTAAGGTGATTAAAAAGAAAAAAAAAGAGGGAGATACTATAGCTGATTGAAATTCAGTCTGTGACTCGCTGCACTGTGTCACAGCAGTGTATGGGGCTAGAGATGACTCTTTCGAGCTGCTGGTAACGCAGTGGGTTAAGGACAAGTTCAGCTTCCAATAGTTCTTCCCTGATGTCTTCCTTTGCAGGTGAGCTGGGGCATTTGTGGGGCTGGGAAGTGGGCAGGACTCCAGCCTGTTCCTTGGCTGGAGCAGGGATTTGCACGTTGGTGGGGTCAAGTGATGCCTCGGTGGTTTCTGGAGCGGAGGCAACTTGTATTTGCAGCTGCAGGATGATGCCGGCTGACAGCAGCACAGCAGGGCGGGCACTGTAGGTACCCACAAAGGCAGTGGCTTAGCCTGTACTTTGACAGGCGCTCAGCACCATCCGGTGACATTTTGTGACATTTTGTGTATTCAGGCCTGCGGGTGCTTGCGCTGGGTTGCAAGAGTGTCTTGGGGCTGCAGGGTGCAAGCTGGTCATGCTTTGCAAAAATTAAATATTTTTCCTAAATTGCACTCTGCATTTACACGCCTGGACAAGCCCCGGTCCTCGCATATCCGTGCGGTAACCGGCCTAGGGCACCTTTCCATCTGTGTATCCACACTTGAAGCACCTTTGGCAGAGGCCCTGTCAGCCGCGGTGCATCGAGCACTCCTGCGTCTCCTTAAATCAAGACTGGTGAAGGATGTCAGATCTCTCCTGGAGCGCTCGGAGCCGCTTCCTTGTGTGGAGCCCTCAGCCAGAACAGGATACGTCTTCACGGCGCTTGCGGGATCATATGGTGCCCTTATGCTGCACAGCCTTTGGAGCTGTGCGGAAAGGATGCAGAAATGGCAAATGACCAGCCAAAAAAACCTTGTACTCAAGACAGCTTAGAGAATCATCTGTCCAAATGCTCATCCCCAGCATTGCTAAGCTGTTCCCAACACAGGGAGAAATTCTTGCTGGGTAGCTTCAGTGCTAGGCAGGGTTCCCAAGCGGAGCTTGGATTTTCAGAGGGTTTTGTTGAGCAGCTTTCCACGATGGACCATGGAGAACCAGAGTCAGTAGCTCCAAAATTAGACCATTGAACCACGCAAGTGCCTTCAAGCACCAGACCACGGTGATGAGCTGCCCAGGCACGGGGAAGACGAAGTCTCTCAGCCCAGTTGTGCTGGATGTGCTGTTAGGAAATGTAGGTAACTGTTTCTGAAAAGATGAAGAAATCGGCTGCCGTGCTTCTGGGTTTTAACTCCCCTCCTGTGTCATCTGCTGGGGGCCTCAAGGGTTTTAAAAACCAAATTCCTCCTTGGAGGCTGACAGCATGGATCCTGACCCACGTCTCTGCTAAAAATAACTCGCGTCAAACACAGCAGCAGCAGCAGCAGGAGAAACGTGTCTGTCTCGCACAGTCTCAGACATTAACCATGTGGAGGCACCAGCGACAGTCCTGGGGAAAAGTTGCAAGTCCAAGTCTTGGACACCTTGTCCCTTCCCTCCCTCTGCAACCCGTTTTTGCTTGCAGTTTCTTTGAGACGAGACACCCCCATGTAGGACTTTGAAGAAGGAATCCGTCAGGAACCTGGGAGGGCTTCGCTTGTCCGGAGTCCCCTGCCCGGACAGGATTCCTGCTGCAGGAGAGAAACGCCTGACCCCCAAGTGTAAGTCCCTCACTGTGGCATCGGGAGAAACATGGAGAAACATTGCGGTACTGCCTGGGAACCTCTCCCGCTGATCCCAGCTTGCTGGGAGCAACTGGCTCCCAGAGCAGAGATTTCTCTGCAAATTACAGGGACAAGTGTGGGAACATAGGGGGGAAGAATACTGTACATAACCAACTCTGCATTTCTGTGGGCAAAAGCAACGCTGGGAAAGTAATCTGCTGTGTGTGCTGGGGCCTGGCTGCGTGCTGGGAGCAAGCAGAGGCTGTACTGGGGACGGGGAAAGCTGCTGCTCGGCGATCTCGGGGTGTCCTGGCCGCCTGTAGCTGCACAGACGGGGTGTTGGATAGGTTGGAACCTGGTGGGCATGCGGGGTAGCCCAGGGCTGTCACAGGGCATTGCGGATGCAGCAAGCGCTGCCGGCTGCAGTAGCAGGTGCCTGCTAAATAATTCAGGATGGCGACTTGATCTGACATTCATCAGGTGTAGGCGCCTGGTGACCTTGAGGATGACAGGCAGCCGCTGTGGTGGCTTCCTTGTAGCTCCTTGTGGTCGAGGGAATAAACAGTGTCATGCGAAGCCCTGTTGCTTGGCAGCCGGTTGATGTGCCAGGTGATAGCGGTGCTACTTATGAAATGCAGGCTTTCATAGGGATGCTTTTGTCAAATCAGCTTTAGGGATGGATTTGTGAAAATGGCAGAAAGCTTGAAGTCCACTGAGATCAGGTCTCTGTCATCAAAACTAGCGGCAAAGGGCAAAAGGAGCTGGTTAGGTTTGCAAGCAGAGGTGGTCCTGCCTCTCTTCTAGACCTGAGCAGCTCCCTGCTTTTGATGAAATTCATCTTTCTTTTTCTACTTGAATAGCTCAGACTTTACCTCTCATTGCACAGAACGTTTACTTCATTGCCAGCAATTGTCAATGTCCATCCCTGTATCTGGGAAAGTCTTTGAAAAGACCTTTCAAGGTCTCCATTGGCTTGGGCCTCACCTTGCTTCTGAATGAACCGCCCGTCTCAGCTGCATCATGCGCAGGATCTGCCTGGCAGTGCTGTGTGTCTGCTGGACGTTCTCCAACACATGACCTTTCTGCAAGCGTTGGAGTAGGTAGCAGGAGCGCAGAGCATGTGCCAACCCTCCAGCGCTTGTTGGAACAGGAAGTTTCATTTCCACCTTCCTAAAACAGTCTGGTGTCCAAAAGCAGAATCTCCTAATCTGATTCCTAGGCTCAGAATAGCCTGTTCCTTGACTCTTGAAGATACTTAGGCTTGCAAGTACCAGAGCAGAATGTCTGCCAGGAGCGACGATGACTGTATGTGCTGTCCTGAGACACAGAGCTCTTCTGTAGGCAGGTGGTCATGCAGCAGAGATGTTACAAGCACTGATTTTACTGTGAGTGACCAGAGCTTGTGATGCTCACCTACATTTCACCTTTGTGCATCAACTTAATATTTAAAAGTTTGCAATTTTGGGTATCAGTCCATTCTTGGGTAGAAACAGCTCAGCCTAGGTAGCAAAGAAAATAGTCCATGGGGACTCATCTTTCCTGTAGGCTCCCCCATTGCATGAGGAGCAGGCAAGACTGGAACCTGGTGATGACAACTACTGTGGACTGGATTGCCTGGACAACATTGGATGAGAAATGTGTTGGAAACATCAGGTCTTCCCCTGCTAGCCTCTCCTCCATGCGTGGCTGGCTGGCAGTTCTGCTCAAGTGGCACTTGAGGCACTAATGAACCCTCTGCTCCCAAGTGATCCTAGCTAAGGGCCTTTGCTCCTTGAAGGTTAATGCAGGTAAAGTCACTCATTTTACTCTTATTCAGTGAAAATTAGTGCCTGCAGGACCTGCCATTTTGAACAGTGCACATTTTTTGTCTCAGTTGAAGCCCTTAATTTGCTACCGTGTGGTTTTAGCAATACCCTTCCAGAGAAGATTGCTAGAGTAGACACGGGTAATTTCTGCTCTGCAGAGTTTCTGCTCTACATTATCATTTTGTTAGTGGGCTTCTCTTTTTGCTTTTGCCGGGATCCGTTTTGTCTCATTTCCTTTGTATTTTAATTAACGTGTTCTGAATTTAAGAGGGAAAGACGTCATCTCAGGGCCTTGGCACGCTAGCCGTGCAGAGCCGCGTTGACAGCCTGCCCGATGCACCAAGGCAAGGCAGAAGGGACAAAACGTGCCAGTTGAGGAGGTTGAAGGGTCAGGGAAGCTTTTCCCCACATAAATGCTGATAATTTGTGGAACTGGAGGACGTTGAAAGGGACCTCCTCAAATCTGCATCTTTCCATCAGAAAAGTGGGGCTGCTGCTGCATCCTTGGGGAAAACACAAGGAGCACAAAAGCTAGCAACATCAGATTGGTTCCCATGGCTTGGATGGGCCATCAGAAAACCCTTCTTTGAGCTGCCATCCCCAAAACTTTGGAGCTGCCAGAAGGTTGACTTGGCCAGATGCAGCAAGTCGCTACTTGACTCTTGAACTCACTGCTGCAGTTTTAATCTAAAAAAAAGCAAAAACTGTAAATGCTTAAGTATATGTTAATGGCCATGAGTATTTTGGCCATCTAATGCCGTGTCAGAGGAGGTCTCTGCATTTTTTCTTGGCTTGTGCGTTCTTGGGTGGGGTAAGTCGGGGCAGCCCTGATAAGAAGCTGGGCTGATTTATCCCAGCTGAAGATTTCGCCCTTGATATTTTGAGTGCAATTCCATATAATGAAACCTAATTTATGATCCTTAATAAAAACCATTATCTAAGGCATTTGAAACTGCAGAAGGACTCACAGCTGTATTTTCTGCATCCTTCTGTGTTCTGTAAACATATTTAATATATTGCCAAACCCAAGGGCTCAGCAATCCTGAGCTAGGCCCCCGAAGTCATGAGCGCCTTACGGAAACGATACGCATCAGGCAGGCTTTATTTGCCTTCTGTATTTCTCCGAGCCCCCCCAAAACTATTTTTTTTAAATTTCATTCCACAGATGTAAAAGCTAAGCAATACATTTCCCCCAACACTTAACTTGAGTCGGATTCATGTGCGAGCCCCTGATTCCAAAGTAACGAGCTTTAAGAGCATCAAAAGGGATTTGGCAGTATAGCTCATTGCGTGTATTTTCTTTTCCTTAATGCGGGGAGGGAAGCACTGGGGAAGGAAGATTTAGCTGCCCTATTAAGCTAGCAGAGTCCTTGCGTTTGCGATAGTTACCTGAGATGTATGTAAAAGGTGAGGCCCGTGCATCTCTCGAGGCCAAAGGAAAGGAAAAGTATTAAAATATGCAGCAGCCAAAATGCCACACTAATAATCTGTGTTCCCCCAAATATTTAGCCCTGCTGGTGTGCAAACAGGCTGTGTCTAAACACCAGTGGGGAATCGCAGCAAATGACTGCAGAAAATAATTAAGGGGGCATGGGAAGCTGGGAGAAAAACAATATGGGGGTTCAGAGCCAGAAGGGCTGGTCGCTTTAGTGGCGCGAGGAGCGTGGCAGTGAGTCGACATGGGGTCAGCAGCGAAGGCGATGATGGTTCGAGGAGGATAATTAGCATCTTTGGGCCGCTTGGCGCAGCGCCAGGCGTTTCAAACGCCCCAACGCCGGCCAGCGAGGGGGTGTTTTTCCTTCTTCCCCCTTGGCGGCCGCGCGGGGCTCGTTGATTCCTCCGAGCGGGCCGCTCTCCGCGCAGGGCAGCGCGGGGGGCGGCGGGCGCTGTGCGGGTGCGGGCAGCGGCGCCGGCTGACGCCACCGCTCATTAGCATGCAGCAGAGGCGAGCAATGCAACAGCGGAGCCCCGCGGCGCGCGCGTCCCGCGCCGCCTCCCGCACGCCACGGCTGGACGTCCCAGCGCAGAGCAGCGCGGCACCGCGACGGGAGGCCGCTCGGACGACGGGGACACCCGGGATGCGGAGCCAGGCAGCGTTGGGAGCGTAATTCTTGAAGGAGGTGTGCGGGGCAGGAGGCGCCCGCAGCAGGTTTTCCAGCGACGCGGGCGATGTGCAACGCGTGCCGCTCGTGAAGGGCTCGGACAAAAGCGCGCCGCGAGCCCCGGGCGCGCGTGCCCGCCGCCGCCGCGGAGGATACAGGATGCTTTATTGCACTGCGGCGCTTTCGCTGCTCTTGGGAGCAGCCCCCCAGCGGAAAGTAAACTGTCAAAACTAGCGTGGCAGAGCATCCCCGTGGATTTTTCCACCCCTCCTCGTCGAGAATAGGTAAGAAGCTGCCTTTTGTCCGCTGCTTACAAGTCACCCTGTGTTTTTAGGGGAAAAAGAAGGTAAAAAGGGAGGAGGAGGAGGAATACGCAGTGTTTTTGTGCATGCATGTAGCTGCGTGGTAACTTTGCTCAATATACCGTTCGTTACTAGTGACCTTTGGAGGGGCTGTCTCTCCTGCAGCCTTTGCTGTCTTCGTTGTTTACCAATGTAAAAGGTTAATTGGTAAATTGCATGTTTGCAGCTGCAGGGGATCAGAGAGAAAGGCTGGTGCTACATGAATGAATTTTTCTCTTTTTTTAATAATAATCAGGAAGGGCTCAGCTGGTTTTAAATAATAATTAAAAAATCCTCATCTCTCGACATTAATTTTTTGCTTGGGTGAATGCAGCCTCAAGAAGGCTGGATTCAGGGGCATTTTCTGAGCAAGCTGCGTGCAGGCTGGCATTCTGGTGGATGATATTACTGCTCCGATGTTTATTGTGTTGCTTTTGGATTCCCAAAGATAGAGAGTTTTAAAGTAATAATCTTACTAGATCCTTCTTTTTAATGCTAGCATGCCTAGCTATAAATTAATCTAGAACTGAAAGCAGGGGGCTTAGAAGGGATTGCATTTTTTTCAATGAAATCTTTTAGAGTCAAATTTCCTCCTTTTATATTACTTGCAGTATCATTTTAAGCAAATGCGACGCAAACGTGACCTGTGACCATGGAAAGATTTTAATCCAGTTACTCTTTGTTTTGCAGTTGTGATTCCTCGGTGTTGCTAAACAGCGACTGAATCTTTTCAAACCATTGGGGATTAGCACTGGGCAGAATAATGCCAAAATGATTATTCACAGCAGATGTAGTGTCGTCCTTTTAGTTTTAGCTCTGTTATCTTGTAACTTATCTGACTTATATTTATTCAGCAATTATTCGACCTGCTGCGGGAGCGCTCGCGTGTCTCACGTCAGCGCGTTGCTTCTCTGAGGGTGCTGACTAGAGGCTGTGGCAGAGGTTTGTAAAGCTAAGCTATCTGCAGCTAACGAGATTATATTTGGCGTCGTATTTTAATCCTCTCCCGTCGTTTGTTTTATACCGTCTGGATTCTGCTTAACAAAACGGACCGGTCGTGTGCGCTTGCTGTTGGCAGGCGTGCTGGGGCTTAGCCAGTCTGGTGGTGATTGCTTTCACAAATGCCTCGGTATTGCCTGTCTCAGGGGTCGCTGCCTAAGCCTCAACTTCGGAAATAATGGTAATATTTAGAAGACTCGCAGTGTCGGGCTGCTCATCCCACTTCTGAGCATTTCGCCTGTCAGCTGGATTTTTCTTTCCCTTTAGGATGGAAGGCCCGGGATGTGCTCAAATTGAAACGCATTTACTGCTTCCCGTGGTTTTTGCCTATCACACTGCAAATCCAAACTGCTGAAGTCACTGTAAATAGCATGTACAGCCCCAGGGCAAATCACAGCGCAACCACTCTGCTCAAGAAGATTTCTCAAAAGACCACTGCTGAAAAGCTGAGCTACGGGAGCTACAACATGGTGGGTAGAAAGAGAGGGACAGGGAGATAAAGGCTGTTTAGGAAAAGACGAGTGTTGTGAAAACTTTGCAGGACTATGGAGACCCTTGTGCTGAGTGGACCCGGGTTTCTGCTGGGCTCATTGAGTACTGATGGTAGATCCAGAGCCCGAGTCTAAATTTGGTAGAATCAGAGATTTGGAGTCAGGTTTCTTCCTTCAGTTCTGCAGTAGAAAGAAACCTCCTGAGATACAGCTCCCTGTCTTGTTAGGCTGCACAGCCCCTGAATGGTAGAATTGCAAATTGTGGAAGACAACTTGTGGCATTGATCAGGCTTTTTGCAGCACATGCCCATGTCAACAACTGCGAGCGCTCTTGGGTAGAACATGCTGCTGCATTAAAAGAAGGATAGTGCTGCTGCTGTTATCTCATCCTGCCTCATCAGCCCTCTGGAAATGGTGACTGGCTAATCTGGACCTCCTAGGTCAGCCCTTTCCATGGCTTCCTCTTCCTTTCAAAGTCTGGAGGTTGACTTGAACTTGGCTTGACTTCTAGCGTTGGGGTTGTTGATGTTATTTAGCTTTCTCATTTCTTCAGCTTGGAGACTAAGAGTTTCCATTTCTTCTTTGCAAGTAGGGGAAAAGATAAATGGTTGTTATCATTTCCAGAATTCCAAGAGCTGGACTTTTAAGGAATAGAAAAAAAAAGGTAAATATTTTCAGAGAGGTGGTAAGATTGAGTTGGCAATTTGAGTTGGCACTTTGCCTACCCCTGTATTACCTGTAAAATGAAATAAATACTGCATCTTTTACAAAATATCTTGAGAACTCCGAGTAGGAGGTTCTTCTGAGATCTCTCTGGTTATTAATATTTCTTAGCTTGAATGTTTCATCTTTATACATGTGAAGTTTCATGGTTAGGGTCAGAGGTTTTATCTCATGAGAGCGGGTTTGGTTCGGATTAGGAGCGCATTTCTGCATGCTGGGCCTCTCTGCCGGCAGCTGGGGTCAGGAGCCCACCTGGGAAGCAGCCCCAGCTCCTCTGGTTCGAAACAGCTTCAGGGTGACACTTGATTCTAACAGAAGGGTTGTGGTTTAAGTTCATCCTTTACTGGGTTCTGAGAGATCCGGCCACAGTTTTGGACTGCAGTCCTGGTGTCTAACCTGCCAAAGAGAGAGAGCACAGGCACAAAGATGGCACAAACGGAGCCTCCACTGTGGATCTGGGTTTTTCATGCCTTCTTTTGCCCAAATTCCTTAGTCGTGCCTCAGAGGAGCACAGCTTTGTGCTCTGATGACTGTTCTTACCTATCACATGGTCCCAAAGACCACAGACAGCACCACTGGAGACAGCTGCTGTAGTCCATGCCACAGGGAAGCAGTGACCTGGGGACAGAGCTGTGGGCACCCATGGGCAGATGTTCCACCCGCTTACCGAATGAATGGTCCTAATTCATCGTGAAGGCAGACCAATCGGAAAGTCCTCTGAGACTGTTTTTGTTCAAATTTGGGAGAAACCGGCAATACTGGGCTTTGGCTTTTGAGGTTTTATTTTTCCATAATTAAGCAAGAATAAATCTTGCACTAGTAAAGTGTTTTTTTTTTTTTTTTTCCCCTGAGTCTCAAAAAGTAAAATTAATCTCCAGTCTGAGACCAAGCATGGACAACTTCAGCCAGAGAGGAGAATTTTTCCAGGAGCTCTTAACACTCAGAAAAGGACGTTGTAATAAAAGCTTCAACACAGCCTTGAATGCCTTAACAATTGCTGTTGTTGGCACTGTGAGGGTCAGAGGGAATTACAGTAATGCAGCACTGAAAAACTGACTTGCCTCTCAGCAAATCAGGCAGATGGAGAAGATGGAGGGGAGTCTGGTTTGTTCCTCTTCCATTGCTTCATTTGGTTACCAGCCTATTGCAAACCTTTCCTGAGATGTGCAAGTTCTGCTGTTACTGCTGAAATTAGTGGGATTTTGCACCATGAGTAATTGGGCCGATGGTTTATTTTGCTCTTCCAAGTTTGCTGGAATTACTTTCCTGCCTGCTGTTTCTACTGCAGCAGTTCTCTCTTTTAAGCCTACTGTTCCCAAAATATCTTGGGTCAAGTGAACATTGCCCTCCTCAGCAGCCGTTGCAAGCCCCCAAGGGCACCTTCTGCTCCGACTTTGAACTGTTGCTTTGTTAAGTGTGTGTGTCTAGTTCAACTCCTTTATCCTCTTACACTCTCGTTTTGGAGATGAAAGCTTTAACTAAGCTTCCTTTTAAACCCAGGTAGCACAAAGTCTTTGCAATTCGTTCCTGCTGATAGTTTCTCCTGCTGAAATGGATCCATGGAAGAGCCATGAAGCTGCAGAAATGCTTTGTGCTGAGAGATGCAGCTTTGTAGGTGAGGTCTTTGGTCACCCTGGGCCTCTCTGAGCAGTGGCTTTGGGTATACTGTGAGCATTTGGTTCAAATACAGTTTCAGGGAAGTTGGAGAAGGAGGCAGAACTTCGGCTCTTGTGTCTGGTTCGAAGTTGGCAGCTCCTCCCTCAGTCTGTCACTTTAAACTCAGACAGACATTAGGTGACTGCTTAAAAATGTCTCAGTAGCTTTTGCTCTGTGTCAGTGAGCTTTGCCAAGCCCTGGAGAAACAGCATCCAGGGCAGTTCCTCTGGAGATGGACACCAAGGAGTAGGGTCCCTCATGGAGCACCTGACTCTGGAGCTCACCTGCTGTGAGCACAACTCTCCGACAGGGCTGATGTTTAGGGAGATGATGGAGAAACCAAAGAGCAAACGTAGTTCAGGGGAGGTCTGGGGGACGGTCCCTGTCATACCTGACCCTCGGTGGAAAAGTAGCCAGATAGAGGCCTGAATCCAGTTGCCATGTTAGCCCACAGGTTGCACATTGGTAATCTCACGCTCTGGTCGGGGCCAGGGTCCCAATGCACAGTGGCTACTGTTATGGCTACTACCATCCTCCTGGCAGTCACTGGGCCTTTGGTCACAGCAGGCTATGGAGGAGCAGTGTTGCTGCATGAAATGTGCCTGTGGGAAGCTCTATGATGGCCTTTCTTCGAGCACATTGCACAGCCCCATGCTGCCTTCCTTGTGTTGGCTCCTTAGGTTTCTCCTCAGTCATCTCCAGATGCAGGACTAGCCCGAAAAAAAGAAGTAAATGACTGTTAATATGTCATTTTAGATCAGTGTTTGCCTGTGGGGTCAGGAGAACTGGATCTGTGTAACTGGAGCTCCTTGAGGATGTGAGGATGCCTCCTTAGCCCTCGAATCAGGGGAGGAGACATTAAGAAGCCCAGGTCCAGAGGCTCGCGGGTCAAAAGTGTCAAATCCTCGCCTCTCCTATGTCCAAAGGAGTCTTGTGATTTAGTGACTGTCGATTGACCGAAAAGTCTCATTGCAATCAAAAGGGTGGTGCAATCCTGGAAGATACATGTGTATGTGTCAAGCCAACAGAGAATAGCCATGAGTTCTGCACATCACCCCTGAGCTGAATGGCAGAGGGTTGCTTTTTGAGGAGTTTCTGAGGCGTTACCTGATATGCACACGCAAATCAAACGCACCGCAAGTAGCCGGCTTCGCAACACCGTAAGGCCGGCGGCTTGTGTCGCCATCCCGATCCAGGGTTTGCCCCACAGAGCTTCTTGCTGCTGTCGGGACGAGGCCCCTTAGTCCACTGCCATTCTCGGGGGACACTTGGCCAGCATAGCTATAACCCTGTGTGTCTTAGCTACAACCATGCCTTCCCTGCTCAACCTTCTTGCAAGTGCTTTGCCGCAGACAGCCCTCGCCTCTCCTCCGGGAGCCCTGGGCATGCTCGTGGCTCTCTCTGTGCTTGGATAGCACCAGTGTTTTCCACATAGTTTAACTTATTGTTAGTGCTGTTGCTGTTATGAAAGGACTGCTGAGGGACACCAGCGATGGCAGAGGTTGTGCTGTGCTAAGCACTGTGCACAACAAGAGATTTCCTTGTCCCACGGAGGCTGCAGGTCAATTGGCTTCATGTTGGTCTTTGCATACCGAGGCTAGAAACGTGCTTCTGAATCCCAAGCTAGAAGGGCCTTGAGAACCATGTTCTCTGCTGGATATGTTTGCCCCCATTTGCTTCAGATCCCCCGCTTTGTGCTTGTTTGCAAAGAAAGGGATTGGTTTTGCTTTGCTGAGGGCTGCGAGGGATGATGGATCCGGTTCTGCTCGCTTCCCTCACCGCCAGCGGATGGGTGGGGATGTAACTGGGAGCAGGGGTTAGTTCCTCCTCGGTGGAATGCCCCAGCCATCATGCCAAGAGCACTGCATAAAGCAGACTTTGAAAAATCTGTTCTACTTGAGGTCAGCACTTCATCTGATGAAGTTACAAGATAGATGTATTTTATTTTGCAATCTGTTTTCTAGCCATTACTTCTTTGTACCATGTGAAGTCAATTCAAGACAGGCTTGTTTCCAGCTAAATCTCAAAGCAGGAAATGTTATTTTCTCCCTATTTACTTCCCTCCTTTCTGGCCCTGCTGCAGGGCAAACAAGTGTGCAGCTCCTTACAGAAGAGAAATACCAAGGATGTTCTGTAGCTGAGGCCTCCAGAAGCAACGTAGCCAGTCCTTTCCCTCTGTCCACAAGCCACTACTGTTTTTCAATCACTTCTCTCTACTTTCCACACCTGAAATGCTGTCAGTTCTCCTCATCTTATTGAGAAAACACATGTTCCTGAGTATCTTCCATCTTCAGCTTCTGGAGACAAGTGAAACTCCAGGATATTCCTAGGCTTTAAGAACAGCACCAAAATGCTCCTAACCCAGTGGCCTCTCTGATTTCTAGGTCCAATAGTTGTTCAGGACCTCAGGACAGTAGTTGCCAAGGACCTTCCTGGGTTGAGTTTGCAGACCCTTCTTGCTTTCTCTGGGACTAGCATATAGAGGTAGAGCATGACTCCTACTGTTAATGTGGCAAGGAGTGACTTTGGAATGAAGATGAGATTTCCAGAGAGGCACTGAGCGATTGGCCTTATTTCCTTCTGGTTCAAAAACTTCCTTACTCTTTTCTCAATTAGCATCAGGTTCATCTGATCGTGATGGATAGCTCGGGGCTGCCCAGCACTTTGGAAGCAAGAGTCTCTGTTAACAAAGCTTCAGTGTTGTTTAGTCGCGTCTGGATAGAATGAAGTTAATAGATTTATCCCTTCACAGGACGTGTATCTCTACCTGAACTGGGACATCCTTTATATGGTAAGGTATTTGACACACTGCCGGGGAGCGCTGAGCTGCTCCAGGCTCTGACGCTCTTCCCTTGTGTGCATCAATGAATAAATAGCCTTGTCTCTGCCGTCAACTCCCTTCTCCATGCTGTTCAGAGCGGACCTTGCGCTCCCTCCAATGTGTTGGCTCTGCACATCAGTACCACGTTGATGTTCTGGTCATCCTGGTGCTCGGTTCGGTACTGACACGTTTATCAAGCTTG
Organism: Tinamus guttatus; assembly: GCF_059628265.1. Taxonomy (NCBI): domain Eukaryota; kingdom Metazoa; phylum Chordata; class Aves; order Tinamiformes; family Tinamidae; genus Tinamus; species Tinamus guttatus. The sequence goes on along the minus strand of NW_028288841.1, from coordinate 4,157,214 downwards.
CATCCTCAAAGCGGTTCTGCTATTGAGTGCAATTGGTGATATTGCTTTTTCAATTTCATCTCACATGTGAAATGTACATTTTTATATTAAATTTGTGCCACAGGGAATTATTTTTAATTACGTTGAGCTGGAAGACGATAAAATAAAGTTGAATAAGTGAGACCTATGCAAAGAAGTCATGGAAACCATATCATAGTAGTTGAAATATACTCCTAGGACATGGTGTATCGTTCCCATGAAACAACATATCCTAATGTAAATAAAATACTTGTAATTAAAACTGTTAATCTTTTGCTTTTAATGGGAGGAAAGGAGCAGAATCAATATCTCAAGGGCAAGATTTTCAAGTTTGTACCCTCTGCCCAGGGAGGTGGCAGAAGCTCCATGCTCAGTTTTTAAAGGTACAAAAGCTATTGCAAAGCACGTTGTCCTGGTCTGGGAGGAGGAGGGAGATGTGGAGAAATTTTTTTATTTTTATTTTTTTTCATGTTAAAGTGCTTGTGGACAGCTCAGGTGGCTGGCAGGAGTCACTGGTTTGCAGAGTGGTGGCAATGTCTGCGATGCACTGGGTGTGCAAAAGCCATTGCCATCATGCACGAGGGTCATTTTGGGCTCCTAGTGGGTTGCCTGTTGCAAAATGCAGCCAGGAGTCCAATTAGATGGAGATCTGCCTTCGCTCTGGTGCTTTCACTTTGCTGTTTGCTCTATTTTGCCACCTGAGAGTGCAAATTTCTTCTATTAGATCTCTGAGCTTGGATCAGGGGGCTGTCTCTCTTTGAAGCTGGTGATTGATACCCTGCAAATTAAATTTGGCAAAGAAGCACTAAACTCTGTCAGAGTAATGGCCTAGGTCTCCAAAGCTGAATCTTGAGCTCTGAAGATATTAATTATTCTTTACATTTTGTTGCATATTGAGCTGCGTCTAATCATATCGTGAAATGAGATGGAAACAGCCAAGAAGGCAACAGTTCTGCCGAGGCGGAGAACCTTTCCGCGGTAGCTGATTAATTGAAGTATTCGCATGAAATTGTGCCTTGATTATTTTTTAAGGTAACAGCCAGAGCCGGTGCTGAGACTCTCCGACTGGACGCAAACCAGACGCTCGAGGCGCGTTTGGGTCTGTGTGTATTTTAGATCTGATGAAAGGCAGGAAATGGGAAAATCTGGCAAATCTCCCTGGCTTGACTTAACGGAGCCTCTTGACTTTTGCTAGAGTGCATTTTTTGTGCTGTAATGGCCAAGTGGAAATTTAGACTCAAATCTGGACCTTGGCGCGGGTATGCTTAGTTAGCTTTTTACGCAATGGTGGAAAAGAAGGAAAGGTGTCTGAAAATTAAAGCGCCTCACGTTTAACTGTTTCTGTCCTCTGGTTTCCTCTTGTTTTGCCTTTGTAGAGAAACTTGTAACTGTAACTTTTCCCTCATTTTGTGTGTTGACTTGTTGATTTGCAGGATGTGAGCCTGATGCTGCCTTGTGCTATCTAAGGGACATCATATCTAATCCCTCGGAAGTCAACAGCATCCAAGTCCTACATGATTACTTTAAAGTAGAATTAAGGTGTACGGTGGGATGCCAGTTGGTCTAGGCTCCCTTTGACCTAAACTGGATTGAATTCCAGCTTCCTGGGTGACTGATTTACTCTCTCTCCTACTTTTTCCTCTGTTATTTCCTCCAGTGACTCTCTTGATATGTGAGGCTGCTCTGCATGGTTTAGGTGCGAGCCCATGAAAAAATCTCCCATTGACCTGCAGAATGCAGGATCAGGCCCCTAAAAGAAATATAAAAAGAAAAAAAGAGCAATTGCAATGAATTAGGTTAATATCTGTTAAATTGCACCCTTTTCGCCGTTCTTATTATGCGTGCCATACCCTGTGGAGCTGCTGGGCGCCGGGACCCCGCTGAGTTGTGGCGCGTGCCGAACGTGCAGGGCGCCTTGGAGCTCCTCATGGTGTGACTGTGGGCTCTGCAGCCTCCCCTAATTTAATTTAATTTTATGTGTTCAGACTATAATCAATTTTATACCACTTTAATAAGCAAATGTGTGCTATCAGCATGCTAAAGGGGCTTGTCATTCAAAGCTTCCCAGACGATCCACCATTTTATATATTGGCTAAATGCTCAGCTGCTCTAAAGCTGGCACCTGCCCTTCAGTCACTGGTGGCACCAGGCAGGGACTTGGCCTTGGTATATGTTGGCCCCTGGAAATGTTCTTCTCAGTACAATAAAGGGACAAGCAATTGTGTGTCCCCAAACATTTGATAGTCTGACTCAGCTCAAGTGCCAAATGTTGTGAGAGCAAAGAGGGACTTTCATTTCTCTTTGCGATAGAGGGAAGTGCTGTGCTGCAAAATGCTGCTGTAATGGAAGGCTGGTTTGAGTGACTGTCAGAAATCACTTTTTCTATCTTTTGAGGGTTTTAAATGAAACTCACCTGGGGATCTTCTCTCTTCCCCTCCTGAACCTGCAGGAAGATCTGCCTGCACTGTAAGTGCTCCCAGGAAGAGCACATCGTGACCGTTATGCCTCTGGAGATGGAGAAGACCGTCACCAAGCTCATGTTTGACTTCCAGAGGAATTCGACCTCCGATGACGACTCCGGCTGTGCCCTGGAAGAGTACGCGTGGGTGCCTCCAGGCCTCAAACCTGAACAGGTAGAAACAAACACAAAGTTACTGCAAAAAGGGGATGTTTTTAAGCTGCTCCTTGGAAGTGCTTGGCTTGGTTTTCTCTGAGGGCTGCGAGCACTTTCTGCATGCAGCTCTGTTTCTAGGTGCACGACGAGGATGTTCAGAGGGAGACATGGCCTGAGTGCACAGCTAGGCAGAAAAATGGAGATGTGATCATTGGGGGACTTCTGATTTTGTGTGTCTGTAGGTGTAATTTGCAACTGAGAGGAGAAAAACAAATCAAATACTTTTAGGATGGAGCTTGCTGTGGTTAGAAAAGGGAGCATACGATACAGACATATCTACTACTGTTTCATGGAAAAAATATGGTGGGACTCCAGTGTGTCCAGGGGGTTTATTGGACACGTTCTGCTCTCATGGACCTTCATGCCCATATGGTGAGACCAGGACAAACAGTCAAAGCTGGTAGGTCACGCTAAAAACGGACCAAGTACTTGGGGGTTTGTTTCTTCAAGCATGATGTCTGCCACTTATTGGAAGGAAACGCTCAGATGAAGTTTAAATATCTCTGTATAAGAATTTAATAGGATGGATTAGACCTCAGCATGCTGTCTGTGTGCAAAGCACATTGATTTCTGTTCTCTGCAGTTTACACGATTCGCTTAGTTTTTATGCTGATCTTTTACATGTTCAACTCGGAACTTAATTTGCGGAGGAGATTGCAAAATGAGGTTAGCCTTGATAATTGCTATGGCAATCATTTCAAACCGTGTAAGGAGGCTGGGAGAGGGTGGAAAGCTTTCATTCTTATTGTTGTAGTTACTGTCTTTTGAATATTGTGTTTTCTTGAGTTTTATTCAGAAGGACTCAGGCATTTCCTGAAATATTTTGGCACCACCCTAGGCTGTAAATACTATCTGTCTGATTAGAGAAAATCCAGTTGTTGGGGGTTTTGTCTTCTCCTGTCTTTACAAGCCTTGTTCTGTGCTTGGTTTACGCTCCGCAGCACCGTATGTTTCATTTGTTGCCATCTGACCATGCTAATTAGGTGACAGCCTCACTTTCTGTCACCTTCCATATGCTGGAGGCTCCTTTAGAGCCTTCCTGGAGGTTCAAGGTACAGCGATGTGGCCAGGCACAGATGGGCATGACATAGCTCTGCTTCTCCTCTGCTGAGGGGACATGAATCAGTTGCATTTCCAAGGGCACGTCATGGTGGGACTGTCTGCACGCTGGCATGACCTTCACTCCTCACCGCCTTGTGTCCAGATGTGTAAGTCCATGTAGCTTTGGGTCAAAATACAGCTGTTTGGTGACCACTTACACCTGACCAGGTAGATGTGGTCTCTGATGAGTGCAGTATGGCATGTACAGTGATTGAAACCATCTTTCAGCAGAGTGGTGACATATTCCAGAAGACCGGATGTTTATTTGATCCCCAGATGTCTTTGCTGCAGATGTATTTTAAGAAACAGTGTGTGTGCCTTCAGGGAGTTCTGGATGCACAGGAGAAAAAAGCCCGTGAGCTCCAGCAGTAGGTACTGCTGTCTTGTGACCCAGGTTAATCTATTTTTAGGTTCCTCCAGCATCTGTTTCTTTCATCGGTCACTGTGCTCCTTGAAACAAATACCAGATTTCTAATTGCACTCCTCTCTCTGCGTTGCTGGGTCTTTTTAGCAGATTTGCTGCTTCAGACCTGTCTGAAATCACCATGGAGATGAAGAGCAGCCTGGTACCATAAACAGCACCTAAGGCAGGCACTGAAATCCTTCCAGCCCAGCTCATCCAGGAGCCCTTTGGGAGCTTTGGGGATGGCAGACAAAGTGCTAGGGAGAGGGGAGCAAGGTCAGTCCCCTGCACGTGGTGGAAGGGCCACACCGACCTTGCTGTCCCCATGCAGCACTCTGCATTTTCCTGCATCGCTGCCGCCCACGTTCTCCCAGCACCGCTGCCCGTCTCCTCCAGCCCCAGGATTGCAGCGTTTGCAGCCTTGGGAGGTTCCCCACGGAGCCCGGCACCGCGGGGAGGTGCAGGGGCAGCTCCGTTCGCCTCCCGCGGCCCGGAGCTCCGCGGTTAGGAGGTGTCTCTGCAGCAACTTGCTGGCGCTGGAGCAGTACGAGATCGCAGACAGACATGTGGCTTTCTGGTCGATGAGTCAAGTGTGCGTACGTGATGTGGAGCCTCTTCAAGTCGCACGTCGAAAGCGGCTGCTGAAGCCTCCAGCTGCCGTGAAGCAGCTGGTGGGCCCCAGTCTAATCTGCTCGGAGGACACTGCTGTCAGGCTGGGGTGAAAATACAGATTTGCAGGCAGTGAATTTTCCTCCACCTTCTGGTGCTTCGCTGTTGTATTTCTCTGACATGAAACAGATGAAGTGAAACAAGTTTTTCTGTAATATTCCACTTTATTAAAATCTCTATGCAGCATATGAGCTGAGGAGGTAAGTAGTCCCCTGAAAGGCGAATGCAATTCTCTTATGCTTGGAAGAGAGCCTTAAAACCTCGATATCCTTGGGAGACAGCGCTCACAGCTCACTCAGCGCAGCAATTTACAGGATGTCAGAGGGGACATTGGCCAGCAAACATGACATCGGTTTCTGGCAGTTTCTCTAGGTCGCTTCAGAATTTGGACACTCCCTTCAATGCACAGCTTAAAATATTTGTTAATTGTAACCTAAAGGAGAACCAGGCCAAACCTACAAGGTCTCCCTGAATTCCTGGATTGATTTGAGCCTGAGCCAGCTGGTCCAGCTTTATTTGGCAAGTGAAAGTCATGGTTTGTCATTTAGTGCCCACTAATGAACAGGGGGAAAAAAAAAAGTATTGGTCCATTTTTTTTATAGGTAATTATCCAGAGATTTCCTTGAAGAGCTGAGTTGAAAGTGTATGCCTTATGTTATGGCTGATCAGTGTGCATGATTACAAAGTGTTTACATAACCATCATAAGTGCTTTCTAAATATGTTTATAACACAAGGGTGAAGATAGTAATTTGAAAAGTATTATAATACCCTTGCATAAGACAACTTCATCAGGAAAACTGGCAAAATTTCCTGACATCTTGCTCAAGAAAGAATAATTCAAACTGGAAGCATAGGAACAGGGACAGTGGAAAGGTTATTTTGCTGAGGAGGACTTGGAATGGCTTGGTTTGTTCATTGCAGCAAATCGAAGAGATGTGATCCCTCCCTGTGCATTAAAGGAGGACGAGCAGTTACTCAAGCTCAAACTTTGGCACAGCAACATAGATATAAACTGGCGCTGAATGCGTTCAGGCAGGAAATTGGAAGAGGTTTCAAACCATCAGAGGTGTAAGGCTCAGCGGCAACCTGCCAGCAAGGGAGGGCGAGGGGTAAAAACCCAAGACTGAGCTCAATAAATTACAACATGATTGGAAAATGTGATTCTTTGTCATGGCAGGAGGCTACACGGGATGACCAGAGGGCTCCTGTGACTTTTAATTCCAGCTGGATTAGGAGATATTTTCTCTTAAAAAGAAAATATCATATGGCAGAAGAGGAACTTCTCTTTGGGAAGATAGAAATGTAAATGGGCTTGCAAGAGATACAGCTGTTTGGAAGAGGAAACAGAAGCTCAAGTTTAGGGCTTTGAGAAATGCTCATTTTTGCCTGCATGCAGCTTGATGGCTATATAAAGAAGTAAGTGTCAAAGTTTTGAGATGAGCAGGCAAAAATAAAAGCTTGTTCTGAATGAAGCCAAATCCCAGGCAGGGACTGGCCCTGAAGCCTTGGGAAGGCGGTTTCAGGAGCTGGGTTGTCTGTTGGAGCTGGTGGTCCCATAATTGATCTGCCTTACCCTGACATCAAGTCTGGGGACAGCTGCTTAGAAATGAGTACTTTTGCAATATGTTTTTCACATTCTTGGGCAGAGAGTGTATAAATACACGTGAATGTGCAGCCTTGAATTCTTTGGGTCTGTGAGTTTGGAAAGATCCAAAGAAAGGTTAAAACATAGCAACTTGGATTTCTGAATGCAAGGGATTTTTGAGGATTTCTGCCTTTATTGTGTCTCAATAATAGGAACAGCTGGTTACGGGCACAGATTCTGAATTAAACAAAAGCTGGGCCTCTGCCTCAGCTGCGGTGTGGCTTTCTGCACGGCTCCAACACGTCAGGATTTGAGATCCCTGCATGTGCCGTAAGAGCTTAACTCCCTCCTGTTAACAGCACAGTTGCTCCAGTTGGGTCCCTTAAAAGTTATGAAAACCTCATCTAAGCTAAAATCAGTAGCATTAAGGTTCAGGGGACCACTTTCCTCTAAGGCACGCATTAAAAGTTGGGTCTTGAAAGCTTTGTAGTGCAATGTGAAAGTAGTAGCTGTCCCAAGGAATGTATTCAGTAGCTAATGTGTGTGTTGATTCCTGTTCTGGACCTTTAGCAAGTATAAAAGGCCTGAGATCTAATACCCCCAAGCGTCAGCAGTTGCCCAGCAATAGCAGAGCTTGTTCCGCTTTCGGGCACTGTATTTCACTCCTCAAGAGACAAGTATTTTATGGAGGAAAGAGCGAATAAGACAGACCACAGCAACCCTATAGCCCAGGCCTGCATAAGAACAGGGAACTGATAAGCTAATTTATGGCTAGATAAATGACTAAAACACCATCAAGAACCTTCCTCGACCTGATCATGTGAGCAAAACGTGCCAGCTGGCAACACAGCAGAGTTGTAACTCATATATACCTATGTCTGCTGCTGCAGTCCCTTCCAACTGTGTCCCTTGCACACATGCATGCTGGAATATTTCCCCCCAAAGCTGCATTTAAGCCTATTTTGAAGCTATCTGCTTTGAGAAGTGGTCAGTGGTTGCTCGCTGACACTTGGTGCTAGCAGAAAAAAAGCGACGTAACAGTGCGCTGGACTTTTGTTCTGTTTCTACATCGCAAGGCATTTGTTTGATCCCCCTTAGCTGATGGAAGCTGCTAAAACAGTTTAATCCTTGCACGGTCTTGTTATCAGGAAGAGAATCGACTGCTTTCGGTAGGCCGCGGAGAGAAAAACATTGATCTGAAGTGGTTTGCACGGCTCTGAAGCCTGAAGTATTCCTGGAGCTGTCAGGAGAGGTAAGAGGCAGGGGAACAGCAGGAAATGGAAAAGAAAATAGAGAAATCCCAGAGTACACCCTGTAAACTTGTCTTGGAGCTTTATTCCGGCGTACAATTACAGCTTTTACTTGTTATGGCATTATTCTAATACGCTACCACTCAAATTATAAATACAAGAGCATTTTAAGTGGCATACCCAGCGGAATTAGAAACATGTCAGCTGTAATCAATGCAGCAAATGATCATCATCACTGCTCATGTTCCCAGGGACAGAGCAGTGTGAGCGTGGGTCCTGTGGTCAGTATAGTGCAATAAAAAAGCACTTTTACAGGTACTTGAAACACTGGTTCTGACTCCATTTAATCCAAATTCATTTTTTTCCTTAAAAAAAAAAAAGGGAAAAGAAAATCTCTGCATGTGCTTTTCCAAGTCTAAAACTTGTGGATATGTATCCTTGATTCAAACATTCGTTAGTGCCAGCGGGAAGTAATGTGTTTTTGGGACCGTTTATAGGCCAAGAATTGCACAACTCCAAAAGCTTAGCGGTAATGGATGTCATTTGCAACGGGGAAACGAATGAACAGCAATGCTAAAACTAATCTACTGCCATTAGCCATGGGAGGGAAATGCAAGGAGGGCTGCAAAGCGTGCCAGAGCAAATAGAGTTTATTAGAGTTATCACTCTTGCAGGCTGCCTTTGTTCTGTAATGCAGACCCCGTTATTGCCTTCGTCTCCCAGGGAGGTGGCAGTGCCCCTGTTCTGCCCGCAGGCAGTGAAGACTTGCATTTGAGCCCAGCACCACCAGACCCCTGTGCTGGACGTGCTTTGCCCGGGGGTTTTGGTAGCCCACCCGGGTCTCCAGGCCTCCGTGCATTCCTCCTTCTTGCTCTTGACGGGATACGTGGCTGGCCACATGCACGTGCATGAGCCAGACTGGCCTGCAGTGCTTATGCTTTGCTTTATTGGCCATGCTACAAGAGATATTTTTCTTTAAGAAATAAATAAATGCTTCATATCTGAGCATTTCTGGAAAAAAGAGGACGTGTCAAACCTGGGTCAAAGCCATCTAAACCCGTTTTCTAGTTTTGCACATGGTCTCAGCTGTTGAGCTCTACAAAAGCATTTGCAAAATGTTGCCGGCACGTTAAGGGGGTTATTTGCGTGGGGTTGGTTTTGTTTCATTTTCCCTCTCCAAGGGAGGCCGGTACGAGCAGTGCAAGCGTTGAGGGCACCCTCGCTCACCCAGCCGGGCTCGGCGGGTGCCGCGGGCAGAGCTGTTTGCCTTGGCACTTCGGGGGCTTTGGGCTTCGGTCGCCCACGGAGCGCCGGGACGGGCTGCAATCCTGCCCTTCTTTAGCAGGGCCAGAATTTGTAAAAGTCAAACTGGAAACACGCCCCGAACCTGTGAAGGCTGCAGAACATGAAGGCGTTTGTAAACTAATGTAATTACTTCCCTCGGTGCCTTTGAATGAAGTTGGCTCCACTTTAAAGACTTTTTCCTGCGCTCGATTTACGCTGCGTTCTTTCCTCTCCCCTGGTTTCTTTCTCTCTTCCCTCCTCCCCTCCCTTTTAGCTCAGAGGAGTTATTAATTTCCCAAACACGTATCAGCTTTTGTTCAGGAGTCTCTTCCTCAAAACGTGCTGTGCTTGAACCGCTCACCACCACCTCCTCCTTTTGAAGACCGGAATAACACCTTGGGAAGCGCAGCCTCGGTGCCGAGATGGGTATCTGCTCTGCCGCAGAGCATCGCCACAAGGACGAGGGCAGCACGGCTTGGTGGCATCATAAGGAGTCTGTCACCGCTTGGCCTCACGCTGCCTACATCCCTCCTGAGCTTCTGCTGCGCTGATGTGACTGGAGGTGGCAAGTGAAGGGATGACAGGGGACAATCCGGAGTGAAGTCTGGCGCGGCCCCTCGAGTGGCTCGTGTGTGCAATGCTTCTTTGGATGACCACGGTGGACCTGCTGCAGCAGCAGGACGTCAAGCTGCTGCATTGTGTGGCACAAGTATTTAATAACAAAGCAGTTCAGCGTGCTGCACAGTTCAGAAAGGATGTGTTGTCCGGCCTGTTTGGGCAATGGCAGCCCACTGTTTCCTGAAGTGGATGCTGCTCATGGTGAAGAGCCCCTAAGGCAGGTGAAGAGGCTTCCACTGATACCTGAAGGACCTGGGTCAGGCCTGGTGGCAGCAACTGCAGGGCCCACCAGCTGCCAAGGCTTGTGCATGCTCAGAGTGAAATCTGGATGGAAAAGCAGCTTATTTCCATGGAAAATACTGACCTTTTGTTCCAAAGGAAAGTGCAGACTGAGCAGTTTCAGTTTTCCGGCGATTTAACATTTCTGCAGATCTTTCTCCATGAGAAGCTGGATTTCTCTGCATATTCCCCCTTCCCTTTCTTATCTTTCCCTAATGTCGAGCATGGGCTGCTCCTGTTCCTGGGCTGCTCTGGCACTCCAAAGCTCAGCGGCCCCTGGCCAGACCTCTGGCAAGCGACATCTCCATGGGACATGAGCAGCCCTCTCTGCTTTTGTTCGGTGTACGAGGGTCACAAGTGGCACGGACAGGTCAGCAAGTGTCTCCGCTCCAGGCCCTCCACACGGATCGCCTCGCCGAGCTCATGTGGATCCAAAGCAAAGCCAGTCAGGGTGTTGCAGGCAGGGCAGGCAGGTTGGAGCCTGTCGTGTTTGTTTTGTTGTGTTTTCCCAACCGGATCGCCCAGCCCTGCAGAGCTATGTTGCTAGTGTGACGGGAGCTGCTTCACGCAGACCTACGGAGACTAAATGGAAAACTTCCCGGAGGAAGCGGGAAAGGCGCTACGTCCATATCGCGCTGTCGGACCGCCGGGAAGGCAGCTCCCAGCCCCTCCAGGACCTGGGTGGCAGAGAGGAAAGTTTGCATCTCCTCTTCCCTCTTAGGGCTTCCCTCTTGCACCTCACTGCCGCGTGGACCTGCGCAGCCCGATGTGTCTTGGCAGCTCCTCCATAAGAAGTCGCTCCTGGACTCTGCCAGCTTCCAGCACACGGTGGGCACAAGGACTTCGGGGCAAGATCGGAAAGCAGCCAAACCTGAGCGCAGGTGAAATGGAGCGGCCCATCCATGAGGGGAATTCAGCGGAATTTTGGAGAGCTCAGCTACGGACAAGCCATGCAAAGTTGGAGAGTTCACTCACCATCCACATGTTGCAAATAGTCCTTTGCAGTGGGTATATTTGCTGCTGTAGGTAGACTGTCATAGGAATTAAGTGTTTATAGAGCTCTTTGATGTCCTTGGGTGAAGAATGCTCTACAAATGCAAAGTAAGTATTCTCTCGTTCGTAGTTTAGCATAACAAAATACTTAGCAGCCTGCCTTTCTTCTGCAGTTTCCATAGCTGATAGGTCCGTTCAGCTGGGCCTTGGCAAAACAAATTCAGGTGGCATTTGCTCAGCACGTTCCTCAGAGCAGTTCCCTTGCCAGCAGTGCTGCAGAGTAGAAGTCTGTTAAAAATATCCCTTTCCACAAAACCTGGTGGCAGGAAAGCTGGACCTTAGGGTCCATTTCGGAGAGAAATACCGCAGAATGGAGAGGTTGGGAGGAAAATCAATTGCAAGCCCTAAAGGCTCTCAGGTAGCTGCACAGGGGAGCAGCCACCCCCGCTTCCTGCTGCCTTTTCCCACCAAATGTCACAGGGGGTTTCAGAGCTGATCCTCAGGCGGGTGGTAGCATCCCGGAGCTGGTGCCTTTCCCAGCCCTCAAGTGAAAGTCCAGGTGTGGCAGCCGGAGCGGAGACGCGGGGGTGCAGGATGTGCGTCCTCTCTGCGCTGCCACCGCGTCCTCCGGCAGCGGGACATGGGTGCTGCCTTCTAGCTGCACGTTCCTCAGCCTTCCAGCAGATCTCCATGAATTGCTTGGGAGAAATAAATAAAAAATATAGCAAGAAAGAAAAAAACTAGAGGGTTTTAATGGAGGCTGAAGTAGTTGGGAACAGCGAGGCTGCCGGAGCCTTGTAACCCGCTCTGCCGGGGCAGGTGCTGACACATCCTCACCGCCCCGCGGAGCATGAGAACACGGGGGAGGCTGGCGGAGCAGACGGTAACGCGCCGCCGCCGGCACCGCTCTCGGTCACGCTTGCTGGGGGGAAAATATATATATATGTATATTAAAAAATTGACGTGTGATGCACTTTGTTTTTGCGCTTTGAATAACCGGAGGGCCCAGGTCCAAAGGGACTTCTCCCCCTCCTCCGCAGCTGCTCTCCGAGCGCTGCTGCAGTCCCCTCTTCTGCTTTCTCCAGGTGCACCAGTACTACAGCTGCCTCCCCGAGGACAAGGTGCCCTACGTGAACAGCCCCGGCGAGAAGCTGCGCATTAAGCAGCTCCTGCACCAGCTGCCGCCGCACGACAATGAGGTGAGCAGCGCCAGGGGAGGGCACGTGCCCGATCCCGGGATCCCTCTCCGCTCTCCCCGCTTCCCGGGAAGCTTGCAGCTTGCTCACCGTCTAGATGGATGCACTTCCCTACCCATTGGGACTGTTTTCGCGGGTGGTTTAAAGTTAAGTTGCCATTTTCGTTCTTAAAATTACCTTTATTTAGTTTTCTGGGGAAAAAAAAAAAAGTCTTTCTGCACCCTTGGAGGCCAAAGCTGTGTTAAAAGTGTCTCGAGGTGCGGTTGAAATCAGTTGGAGCTCAATTCAGTGCAAGCTGGAAAAGCTTTTCTTCCTTTGCAAGCGCAGGCACAGAGGAGGTGTTTTCCCCTGACTGTGAGTTAGGAGCTGTGAGAGCCTGAAACAGCTGAATTCAAGTCAAAACCAGCCAGAGAAAACAGAAGCGTTATTACATCTTGCAAGGAAAGCTGCCGGGCAGCCAAAAAGGTCCGACCTTTGCTGTCCTCTTCTTGCTGGCGTGAATGTCAGAGCCTGCAGGACTTCCCTATGCGAGCAGCAAATTATTTCCTTGCCGTTTTTTGGGAAGCAGCTTGGGAAAATACATGCTGGTGACTTGTTCTTTGATCTAGGGGAGGTAGCGGCACCCAACCTGCAGCACCTTCCTGGCAGGAGCTGAGAACTCCAGCCTGACAGCTAGAAAGAGCAGGAAAAATACATGGAAAAGCTTTTAGTGCTCTCGCAAGCAGGAGGCCCCATCCTGTGCACTTTTTTTTTTTTTTTTTAGCAAGCTGGCAGGAGGTTTTGGCCCATTGGGAGGGAATTCTGGCTGGGTTTGTCATGCACCTGAGTAATCCTGCTCATTTCCCTGAGCCTGGTCTCCAAACAGTGAGCAGAGGCAGGACTAGGCACTGCTGCAGAATGTGACCTTCCTTGGCTGCTGAGTCGTGTTCCCAAAATGTGGTCAGCCAAGGACTAAATCTGCAAGGTGAGAGTGTCTAGGGAAACCTCATTGTCTTGTAAGGTCTGGGAAAATTGCTGCATTTGTGGTTTATATCCTTTTATTTTCCATTCTTGCTTACTGCCTTCCCACACAGAAATTTAGCCAACATGCAAACTTTACCTTATGACAATAACTGGAACTCCTTCATTTGCACCAGAAAAAGGGGGCTCCTCTCTAGAAAAGACTAAAAAATTATATTGAGGCCGCTGTCAAACTTCTGCTGGAGACTGGGGGAGAAAGCAGGAAAATCAACAGTTATTGCTGAGTCTGGGTGATACACAGGTGCTGAGACATCAGAGTTTCAAGATATCTGCAAGTTTTCCTACAAACCCAGCACCTAGAGGGCAATCTTCTTCCTTCCCTGTGTCTGTCTGTTCCTCTCCAAATTTTGACCAAACCCTTCGATGACTAAAGTCAACACAACTCCATTTTATCTGGCCTAAGCTAAGCCAAACACTGGGTTTGTTTGTAGCCCACTGTGCCTACGTCAGCTTGCCGTTTAATGCCACAGTTCAATAACCGCTTAATGCCATTTAATAAAGACAGTTATATCTTAGAAGAGGGTCCTAGGCATGGTCACATGGTGATTTTCTTTCTTTTTCTTTTTTATTTGTGGATCCTTGAAGTGATTGCTGTTACAGATTGTAGGTACCTGCTGGAATTCCAGCTATGGAGTTGGCTTCATGTGTGAATCAAGTCTTCATTTTCTTAGTGCCCTGGAACAGGTTTGCAGAGCCCATGGGGCTGCAGATCCCTGCCGGGCAATCAATGACACCTGTAATACCATATCTAATGTATGCTTTTTAGGTTCGCTATTGCAACTCCTTGGATGAGGAGGAGAAGAGGGAGCTCAAACTCTTCAGCAATCAAAGGAAGAGGGAAAACTTAGGGAGAGGCAATGTCCGACCCTTCCCCGTAACCATGACCGGAGCCATCTGTGAGCAGGTGAGCAGCAGCTTGTGGTAGAGCGAGTAGGACAGATCTGGAGGGCCTGGGTGAGCAGTGTCCACCCAGCAGCCATGAGTCAGCCAAGGAAGAGCACCCATGGTGTTTGATGACTGAAGTGGGCATTGTAGATGAGTCCAATTCAAGTCTTTGGTCCTCCATCCCATGGCTGCTGTCCTTCAAGTGCAGTGTGTGGAGACAGAAGGTTGACATGCTGACCACACACTGGGTTTCCATGGAGTGAAGAGGCACCAGAAAGCAGGGGGATCTTTCTCAGAGCTGTGAATTAGCCTTGGCCTGATGCTTTTGCACTAGCCAGTGACAGAAGCCGTGGCACATGGGCTCTCATAGACATGGTCTCCCCGGGCTCACATAAAACACGGTGTTTCTTCTGACAGTGCGGGGGCCAGATCAACGGCGGGGACATGGCCGTCTTCGCCTCGCGAGCGGGACATGGCGTTTGCTGGCACCCCCCTTGCTTCATCTGCAGCGTCTGCAACGAGCTGCTCGTCGACCTGATCTACTTCTACCAGGACGGGAAGATCTACTGCGGGAGGCACCACGCCGAATGCCTCAAGCCCCGGTGTGCGGCGTGCGATGAGGTAAGAGTGGGCCAAGTTCCTGCCCCTCTTCTAGGCTTGAGTTTAAGCTCTGCCACGGCAGATCAGTCCAGTGGGGTCAATTTAGCGAGTTTCTGAGGTGAGAGGGGCTTTTGTTAAGCAACTGACTCATAAGGAAGAAGGAAAGCACCAGGCCAGGCAATGATTTGAGCCTGGGAGCTGGACTTTCGCTGTAGACAGAGGACCTTGCTCTTTGTGAGCTGGACAGAAGTGGCATATCCTGCTTCTGTATGTTAAAGTTAGCATTAGTAATGCACATCCTCTGGCTCACAGTGTGGACACAACAGGGATGCTTCCCCCTAGGTTTGTCCCAGCTCGCGTAGCACCCAGCATGGTGACACTGGGTGCATTAGCACAGTCTCCACATGGAGATGTGTGGGGAGAGCATGGGAAATCTGGTGATTTGGGTTGGTTTAGGGCTCCTGCCAAGTTTTCCTTGAGTTTCAAGTTTGCATCTGGGGGAGTTACTCTGGGATTTTTAGCTGAAATCTGACTAGAGTTACTATAAGATCAGCCCTGGATTCACACAGGGAGCCCGGGAGATCTTTCCATAAGAATTTCCTGTACCAACACACCCATGCCATGTCATTTTAGCCCATTTCTACCTGGCGTTGTTTCCTTTTCCCAGAAGACAACTCTGGATAGGATGAGTGCTGGGTTTCTTGCAAGCAGATAGTGCTTGAGGATCCACCAAGGCTTCAGTAGAGGAGATTAGAGGGATGCAGGGAGCCAAACAAATGGAATACAAAGCACATACAGAAACCCATGCAGAGCTGACCCTGAGCGTTTCTCAAGTGTCAATCTCACTTTTTAAAAGGCTGGCAAAGGAAATTGTTCTGGCTTTTAAACTTATGAAAACCATAGTGTGGAAAACCATATGTACTATAAAATACCAAGTCCCATCCATGCAAGCATATAATAGTAAAAATCCAAGGCTGTGTGCACATCAAATATAAAGAACATTGACGTATGTATCCAATTAAATTTGTAATGTTACCAGTAAGAAAAACAACTCCTAACCATTCAACTGCCCCTATTTCCTGATGGTTTAGGCTGGGTAATTTTTCTTCATGTACTTTTTAATCCTTGCAAATTCTCATACAAATCTTTCCTTCGACTTCTCTAACACTCTGTTTGCATCAAGAAATCCAGTAGTAGCTGCAAGGAGGGGTGACTCGGGCTGTTTCAGGTGGCTTTTGCACTAGTCCTTGGCTCTCTGCTGTGCCCCTGTTTCCCCATTGCTTTAATGACTGTCACCACCGTTATAAAACAGCGCACAGCTGGAGATGGGGAAGGGCCATGTTCAGTGTCACCTCTCCCTTCCCCAGAGCTGCCGTTTTTTGCTGTTTTTCCATCTTTTGTGCGCAGCTTCCCTGTCTCAGCACTGGGTAGAGGTGTAATAAATGGCTGTTCTGTTGTTTGAGAGTCCACCGGATCAATAAGTTGTTTATGAGGGTGTTTATTACTGCCATCGATCCCTCCTGCTGCTGTTCTCCTGAGCACCCACCCTCAGGCCACGTTCCTGGGAGATGTTCCTTAGCTCCCTATCTTCACTAACACGGTCCTAAGGCGCTTGCATTTTAATGCCAGGCTCCTCTGGGGATGGTTTCCTTGGGAAATGTCTGGGGGCAAAGCCAAACCAAGCGAGATTCCCAGCAGGTTGGGCGCAAAATGCCGGGATTTGGTTTGCAGCTCAGTGGTGTCCACGGCCCGGTACCCTCACTGGCTGCATTTGCACTCCCTGTTTCTTTCCTCCCCTTTCCCGCAGATCATTTTTGCTGACGAGTGCACCGAGGCCGAAGGCAGACACTGGCACATGAAGCACTTCTGCTGTTTCGAATGCGAGACGGTGCTGGGGGGCCAGCGGTACATCATGAAGGACGGCCGGCCGTACTGCTGCAGCTGCTTCGAGTCCCTCTACGCCGAGTACTGCGACACGTGCGCGCAGCACATCGGTACGGCACCGCCGCGGGGACAGCGCGGGGACGCCCGAGGGACGTCCCCACGTCGTGGTGCAGACAGAGCAGCGTTCACAGCGGAGGGGAGCAGCGCCCGGCCCGTTCCTGGCAGCGGGAGCTGTTTCATTAAGTCTCTGGCAGCAGCGCCGGAGCCGCTGGGACTCCAGGCACAGCCGGCCCCGTCTCCCGTTGGGAAATCTCCGGGGCCCGGCGCCTGCTCCGCTGCTCCGTGCGCGGAGAGGAGGCCTCACGTGCTGCAGAGCCTGGCTCCCCCGGGAGGCTGTGGCGGTCACGGTTTGCTCAAACCCCTGCTTTTTCCAGGGATGAAAAGCAAGGGCAGATTTTATCCCCTTTTTTGTGGTGGAAGAGGGATTTCTTGAAACAGGGTGGAATATAAGAGAGCAACCTCAGGAACTATTAAGACTAGGGAAAGCTTTCTCAATCCTGCATTTCTCTGCCTAATTTAATGTGCTTTTTTTTTTTTTTTTAAATAGCATTTTCCTTTAAACAGCCCGGCTCTTTTAATTTCAGAGTCTTACCAGCCAAGCTTGCTGAAGGATTGCATGGCTTAATGAGCTACTAGACAGAAAAGATGTTTGTTCATTAGAAATCATTATTGTTTCTCTTTGCCTTTTTTTAATTAAGCCACAGATAGATGTTCTCAGACAAAAAGAAATAATGCATTGAGGTCGAGCTGCGGTTCCAGGACAAGGATATTCAGTGTTTTAAAATGGGTTTTCTGCTAGAAACTAGCTATTTTTTTTCCCTATGCACCGGTTCATTGTACCACATTGCAATGAGATTCCTCTTGCAGTGGTTAAGGAGGACTTTGAAGCAGCCTCCCTGCGCTCTGCAATCCCTCTGCCACTTTACTGAGTGCATTTGCAGGTTCCTTTGGTCTGTCCATCTAGACGAGCTGCCACGTTTGCACGAGACCCGAGCAATTTGCAGGCTGACGGGAGAGGAAAATGAAAAGGTTTTTACCAGATGGCAAGGGGGACATCGCGGGGCTCCAACAAAGCGCTCGGAGGCCGCGTTCGCTCGGCCCTGCTGCACCTTCATCCCCAGAGCCGCAAGGAGCAGCAGCTGCCCCATCTGTCACCCTTTGTGTCCTGTTCCTGGCCCTCAGCTCGGGCTGGTAACAACCAGGCACACAGTAAAAGATTTATCTTTACAAAAGGCGAGAAATAATTAAGCCTGGCTACCCTGTGTGTGCAACGAGCTCCTTGTAGCTGCACAGAGTCAGCTCACATGTAGTTGAGCTGGTGCAGACACCTCAGAG
Source organism: Tinamus guttatus (assembly GCF_059628265.1). Taxonomy (NCBI): domain Eukaryota; kingdom Metazoa; phylum Chordata; class Aves; order Tinamiformes; family Tinamidae; genus Tinamus; species Tinamus guttatus. Next base: position 4,139,359 of record NW_028288841.1, on the reverse strand, counting down.
GTGTCATTTTGGTGTAAACCTGCTCATTTGGAGCAACGAGGGACAACAAACTGTGAGCAGTGACCACGGTGGGTTACCCCAAACAGCCGCAGGTGCCTCGGGCTTTGAATCAGAGCTGGGTTGTGCTCTAGGGTTGCTGGGCGAGGAAGACGTGGATGCTTTTCCCATGGGTGACTTCAGGTGATGGAACAGGGAGCTGATTGAATCCCACCCACTGTCTGCCAGCATAGCACTTCGCTGCTCTTATAAAAGCATTTCGCTCGTTATAAGGGGAAGGAGAAGAGAAAAAAAAAACAATTAAGCTAAAGCAAATCTAGGTTGGAATAAAACGCCCCATTAATACAGTGTTAGTTTGCGAATCCCCTGGCGGCAGCAATCCCGGGGGCTGCAGCACGAGGTGTGTGATCCTGCCCTGCTACGCGGCTCTGAGGGTGCGCAGATTCCCCCGCACGGTTTGGTTGCAGAGTTTGTTGCTGTTGTTTTTAAGATAATCAGCACGTTATTGCTTTGACTTGAAGACCCTTATGGAGAACTTCTTGCATTCCTCTGCTTTATGATCAGAAATATCCCTATTTAATATGAAGTAGCTTGAGGCTGCTGCCTTTTCCAGTATGGAGCAAGTCCTTGGCAAAAGCCGAGAACCTGAAAAGAATTAGGAAGGGTCTTAGTTTCAGTCGCTGGAGAAACCCAGCTAGCCCAAGGTGTGTTTTGCTCATGTGGAATGGCTGCTCAAGACGAGGGTTAAGTGATGGGCCCAGAAAGCTTCAGGCAGAGAGCGCTCGACTTCCAGGACGTGGCTTGATTCTGACGCTCTCTGTGTGTTTCTCGCCCTGCTCAAGGCATCGACCAAGGCCAGATGACGTACGACGGGCAGCACTGGCACGCCACCGAGACCTGCTTCTGCTGCGCTCAGTGCAAGAAGTCCCTGCTGGGCCGCCCGTTCCTCCCCAAGCAAGGGCAGATCTTCTGCTCGCGCGCGTGCAGCGTCGGCGACGACCCCAACGGCTCCGACTCGTCGGACTCGGCCTTCCAGAACGCCCGTGCCAAGGAGTCCCGCCGCAGCGCCAAGATCGGCAAGAACAAGGGCGGCAAGGGCGAGGAGAGCGTGCTGAACGCGTGCGGCCAGCTCCAGGTGACCTCCAACCGCCTCTCCGCGGATGTGGACCCGCTCTCGCTGCAGATGGACCTGCTGAGCCTCTCCAGCCAGACGCCCAGCCTCAACAGGGAGCACCTGTGGAGGAGCAGGGAGGAGCTCTACCATTACGGGAATAAAATGGAGCAGAGTCAGTCCCAAAGCCCTCTGCAGCTTCTCGGTCAATGCAATATAAGGACCTCGTACAGCCCCAGCCAGGTGCCAGCCTCCCAGCCAGACTTATGGGCTAAACATTTCAGCAATCCCAAGAGAAGTTCCTCGCTGGCGATGAAGGGGCACAGCAGCAGCTTCATCCAGGACTGCAGAGAGGACTACTATTCAGGAAGGCTCCGCTCACAGGAGAGCTACAGCGATATGTCCAACCAGAGCTTCCCCGAGACCAGGGGCAGCATGAAAGTCCCCAAGTACGAAGAGGAGGAGGAGGAGGAAGGCGGGATGCCCACACAGCAGTGTCGGACCCGGCATCCCATCAACGCACTTAAGTTCACGGAGGACCTGACACCCACGGAGCAGACTCCGCGGGGCTCCATGGAGTCCCTGGCACTTTCCAATGCCACCGGTAGGTCCCCACGGCACGGGCAGATGGGACAGGGGAAACGGACTGGCCCAGGAGCACGTTGGGGTGATGATCAAAGGTTTGGGCTGCCAATTGCCCTTATTGCATGTCAAAACATCCCCAGGACATGTGGTCAGGAGAAGGAGCAGCCTCCCGAGTGGAGGGAGCTTGCCAAGCCAAAGGGACACGTGGTGGTGACAAGGGAAGGGACACGTTTGCATATGTTCCACGCCACTGCATGGGACAGGGCCATGTGTGCATGACTGGTGATGCCCTTGTCTTGCCATCCAGGCTAAACATAACCCAAACATTTCCTCCCTCCATCAGGGATCTCCCAGGTTTCTCCAGGCACCTGAGGGTGAGGCTGGAGGGTTGCTCCTGCTCTCTGGTGCTCCCTGCACACTCGGAGCCTTAAGAAAACATATTTGGTAATGCGAAAAACCTCTTTTACACATTTAAAAGAAAGAAAAAAACCAAGACTGCTCCCTTGGGCTGCGTTAAGCCCTTTGCAGGCGCAGCCTCCCCGTGGAGGCTGAGCGCGTGGTGCCTGCCGGGACCCCCGTGCTCTGCCTGGCTTTTCCTTGCTCGACCCTTCTGCGTAGTGCAAAACAAATGTTTCCAAACTCTTTAATCCTCCCCTTTGCAAGGAGGGGAAGAAGCAAGGCCATCTGCTAAAGCAGAGACAGATCCAGCGCTCAGCATCTAAAGAGCTGTTGCGAGCTGCCACGGAGGGCTAAAAATATTTCTAAATGCTTTGAAGCTGGCCCAGTTAACCCCTTCTGCGTGTTGTGCAGTCATCAAGCATGTTACTAGTTAAGCCAGATTCCTTCCCTTTAAACACAGCTCTTATTCTCACTTCTCATCAGGGGCAGGGAAAAAAAATGGGCAAGACACTTTTCTTGTCCAGCTGAGCCCTTTTCCCACGAATGCCTCCTAATGAAATGCTCTGTGGCCATCTCACCCCAAATGTGTTTGGGTTTCGTGGTTGCAGGAGTGTGTGCATTAAGAGTAGGATATCCAGTGGGTATCAGGCTTGGTTGGGTGCAGAGCCCCACACAACCGTGTTTTTCTGGAGCTTGCAGTAGTTTATGTCATTGGATGACTGTGCTTCTCTGGCACAACTAACACCTTTTGCTCCAGAGTGCCTTACAAAAAACTTCTTGGAAAACAAAATCCCAGATGTGATGTGGCTCCCCTGGCGCTTTCCCACTGGAGCCAAGTGTTGTGTGGCTGCAGGCATGTCCTGCACCCACCGCTGCAAACGTGCGTCTGTCTTTCCCACTTGCATCCCATTGCAAGCAGCCCGGAGGGTGTCCTGCACCTCCAAGCCCCCCACCAGGGTTTGAGACCATCTACACATCCCTACGTGGGAAAAAGCGTGAGACAAGGAGCTAACGGGATGGAGGGGTAGTTGCTCAAGCAGCTTAAGTATCCGTAGGAGAAGGAGAGACCTGACGTGGAGAGGGAGGAATTGCTCTAGGAAGGGACCTTCTCGGAAGCAAAGCCGCAGGTTTCCAAGGCAGCTTGCGCTGTTGAAACCCCAGTTGTGCAAACCCCCCGGAGTGCAGCCGGCCTTGAGCAACACCCAGCTCACAGGAGCAAGACGTGGGTATGGAGGTGGCTGTTCCCTACGTTGGAGATTAAGTGTAACAAGATACAGGGACACAGGTCATGGGACAAGGAGTTTAGCAACTCATATTTGGGTGAAAACTCATTCTGTCCTTCATTTTAGAAGTCCCTTTTTCAAAATGCAGAGGAGGAGATCCAGCAAAGGTACCCGGCTTCCCTACATGGCTAAAATACGAATTTCCCTGCAGACAGTCTCAGCATTAATGACTCGGTTCTTTGCTGCTGTTTTGGAGAAGTTGCTCAGCATGATGAGGCTTGTAATGAATTTAAGCAGCACCTCTGAAGGGTGAGGTGATAACATTTTTATTAATGCCTCAGATGTAATAATTTTCCTTGCTTTGGAAGCTGTCTCTGCTCCAGCTCTGGGACTCCGCGCTGTGATAATAACAGGCAGCTCCTCCAGCATCACAGATGAAGGGAGGGAATTATTAACCCCTTTAATAGCATCTGAGGATGGAGGGATTTGGTGACCTGCCCGTGATGATTTTACTTCTTTTTTCCTTTTGGAACCCAGGCAGGTTGTTAAATGGCAGCATTAGCTACGGGGTGAATTTGGTGGCGGGGTGTTGGCACAGGGACATGGCGATGCAGCACCCGGGCGCTTTGCTCTCCATCCTTCCTTGCTCCCACAGCGGCCAGGCCTGGACATAGCAAGCTCCGTGGCAAATACTTTGCAAATGAAAACCAGGCTGTGGTGCCCCTTGCTCCAGAAGGCCCGTTTCCACATGCTGAGCTCCCATAAATAACGCCGGGGAAGGGGAGCACAGAGGCTGCTCCAGGAAATTCACTCGGTGACTTCCACCCAGTGTGTCCTTTGCAAGAAACTCCAGGCTCTCGGCCATGCCAAAAAAAAAAACAAAAACCCCTTTGAGTTAATAACTCTGCGCAGTCGCTCCACCTCCTAAAATGAAATAATCAACACTGGATCCCTCTGATATTTTTATGGCATCGCTGAAAACGTTGTTTTTATAGGAAGCCGAAGGGCAAACAGTCCCCAACCTGCAGAGCACATGTTAAGAGCTGACTGATTCTTCCCCGGCAGCAGATTTCACAGTGATGTTTCTATTACAACTTAACCGATAATTAGCAGGGGATGTCAGTAAAAGCAGGTAACAACTGGGCGTGTAGTCCCTGTCCTCTGCAGGGAAGGCTGCCTCCCTTGACCAAATGTTGTCCCTTTTTTTTCTCATGGGAAGGAGTATGATCCTCCCAGGGGTTAGTCACTTCCCAGGGGATGCTCAGTCGGATACAGGCTGTCCCCAAGGCGTTGGGATCCCCAGAGTGGTGCAGGTCTACGGGGTGCTCACATCATCCTCTGCAAAGGACAGGCAAATGCTCTGTGTTCTTGGCAGCCGACTTAGAACGCACAAGCTGGTTGCTGCTGATTCCAAGTAGCCTTTTCCACAGATGCCAGCTGGTCTAATAGCCCACTTAAGGAAGTACCTGCAGGCTAAATTTTATTCTCCCATAACAGTCTGTGCTGTTTGCAGAGAGCAAGACTGTTTTGGAGGTAAGCTCATACTGAATGGCAAGAGAGGCATATGCAAAAGAAGAAATAGATTTTAAGTATTCCTTGAGAAAGTTTAGTTGGTAAAGGATAACAGCAGCGCTTCGTATCATCTCCCCTTCATGTGTTGTAGGTATAAATCCAGGGAAAAGAGCTGTTAAACTGGTGCAGCTGCAGTGTGGAATGCAATTGTGCGTGTATGGCGCAAGCTTTTCTCATCGTCTCTATTGTAAAATGCCCAAAGGCCCCAACTAGCTTGTTTTTCCAGGGCTAAACAACCATGATACATCCAGAAAAAAGGAGAGAGAGAAAATGTATGAATGCACACGTCATCTTTGATCCTCGCACGATTGATTTGCAGAAAGGGACTTAACAACCTAACTGCTTATTTGTCTCCACTCCCCTTTTCTTCTTCAGAGGTTGAAAACTGTAAAATGACTAAAACAACCAAACTGATTCTCTTTGGTTTTGTAGTACAGAGGGAGGACTCCAGCTGAGGGAGCTGGAGACGAGCAGACTTGGGAGACCTTATTGCTCTCCACAGCTACCTGAAAGGAGGTAGTCCTGAGGCAGGGGTCGATCTCTTCTCCAAAATAACTACTGATAGGACAAGAGGAAATGGCCTCCAATTGCACCAGGGGAGGTTCAGGTTAGCCATCAGGAAGAATTTCTACATGGAAAGAGTGGTGAATCCTTGGAACAGACAAGTGGTGGAGTCACCATCTCTGGAAGTGCTCAAAAAACGTGTAGATGAGGCACACGGGGACAAGGTTTAGCCAGCACGGTGGGGACGGGTTTATGGTTAGACTTGATCATCTTGAAGGTCTCTTCCAACCACAATGATTCTATGACCTCGATCTGGTATGGCAGCTTTAAAATGTGCGATGACCTTCCCAGCATTGGTGGTGGAGGGTGGCAGCCCCAGGCTGCACCCATCTCCTTGATGTAGGGTGTGACGAGTGGCCAGGTGCTCAGCTCCACCTCTGCTATGTTGAGAGCCTCCTATTGCAATCCAGGGTGGCTGTTTGCGTGTCTTTATTTCCAACCCTGGGCTCTCTGCACTCTTCCCAAGCTGATACTCGACCAGCCTTCTCTTCTCTAAGCTGAATTCTCCTTGCGGCAATTTGGAGGACCTGGAGGATAACGTGTTCCCCTCCTCTGTGCAAGCATTTCCTTGCATTTGAAAGCTGTTATTACATCCCCTTGAGCCTCCGTTTCGCTAGACTAAACAACCCCTCTTTCAAACTTTGCTCGTAAGTCATGTTTTGTAGATCGCATTTTTTAGACAAGTTGTTACTGCTGTCCCCTGCACTGGCTGCAGGCTGGAGCGCTCCTGGAGCTGGGGCTTCCCAGGGAGCACAAGGAGCATTTCCCATGCTCCACAAGATCCTCCTGGCCTTCAGCAGGGAGGAGGCATCCCCGGCTCCTGGTGCATATTTGCAGCTCCCTCGGGAGCAACTCGCCCCAGTGAGACGGTGGAGCTGATGCTTAGAGCAGCTCTCCAGCACGGCTTGGAAGTCACCTCCTTGGCCTGGAGCCTGGTGCCCTGCGTGTCTGCAGGGATGCTCTGGCATCCTTAGGGCAGATAAAACCAAATTGGGGTCTCCAAAGAAAGCCAGTTTTGTAGGACAGGAGCAAAAGGAGCTTCTTCTTTCCACTGAGGTTCCCCTCGTTCCCTCCTGTGGTGCCAGCGCTCCTTCTACTTCACTTCAAACCCAGTGGGAAAACTCAACCTTGGCGAGTAGCATGAAATCCTGGGTGCTTTGTAAATGGATTTAGTTTAGACTCGGCAAAGCTCCTCACAGAGCTGGAGCTTCCCCCGGCTCCACGTGGGCCGCAGGGGGCTGAGCTTTCCCCCAGGGCAGCTCATGGGTGCACATGGGAGATGTGCTCGCGGCTGCGCTTGGGCTGCAAGCAATGTTTTCCCCCGGCGATTCCAGATCTTAAAAATGCATGTGCTTAATTATAACCAGGCTGTCTGGATGCTCTGCCGGGAACCCCCACAATCTCCTGGCCATCAGAACGCTACAGGCAGCAGCTTCGGCGGGGTGAAAGGTTTGCCAGGATGGTGCCCACCCAAAGAGCAGCTGCAGGAGAGAAGAGAGTCCTTTCCAAAACAAAATGCATCTTTTCCTCCTTTTTTTTTTTTTTTTTTTTTTTTTACCCAGCCTTTCTCTTCTCCTAGGGTTTTAGGTCACATAACTTTTCTTCACAGTCATAAAGTCAAGAAACATCTTGACTAAAGCAGCAAGTTCCCAGTATAGACTTTGCCTCTGGCAGCTGGGACACAGGAAATAAAGCCAAATGGTGGAAGAGCCAGGATAAAACATCCACCGTGGGTTATGCTGAGGTGCCAGAGCCCTTCCTGCTGCTACAGAGCGTAGGGTCAGGTAGGGACGGGCGCTCCTGGAAAATTTTACCTGTTTTTGCAGCATCTGTTGATCATTTCAAGGCCAATCCCAAGCAAACCTGACGCAGGCAGAGCAGACCCTGCTCTTGTTAATGTTTGGCAGGCAGCAGCTAGTGCCCAAGGAGCTGAGCTCTTGATGAAACGTAAGCAGCCTTTATTAAGGAGGGGAGAAAAAAAAGAAAAAAAAAAGGAGCAGTTTATTTTTGAGTTGTGGGCTGGGTTGTTGTTTTTCTTAATTAATTTACCAAATCGTGAATTCTCGGTGATTGCACAAGGGGGTATGTGTCATGGTGAGTGTCACGGGGTCAGGTCTGAGCCGGGCGAGCGGCGAGGAGGCGCGTGCCGAAGCTAACGCCGCCTTTCCTGGCCTTTCCTTCGGAAGGGCTCGCGAAATGCACCCTCCCAGGCTCCTAACACAGGCACTTGCTGCTGCCAATTGTCAAGCCTATGTGGAGAGGGTCGAAAAATAGCCAGGAAGCAGCTGGAAAGCTGAGGGCCTCGCTCGTGGGAGGATGCTGTGCTGGCTCCGCGCGTCCCTGCTGTCCCCACGAAGGCTTTCCCAGCTCATGGAAAGCACCTTGTGGGAGATCAGGGGCTGGCAAGTGTGTGGGGAGCCCCAGCGGATGCTTTCCCAGGCAGGAATGTTCATGGGGACTCCGTGGAAAGCTGGAGCTGTCCCTCCTGGCTCCTCTCCACATCCGGCTCCCTGGATATCTGCAGCGAGCTGCTCTCGACCTGACCTTCCAGCTTTGTTTTCTACCTACAGGCAGCTCCAGTGGGTGGTCTGTGGCTTTGCTGAGTTTTTTGCTCCTTATAAACTTCAAGCATCAAGATACAGTGCAAGCAGTGAGATAGACAGTGCGAGCAGGGATATATGGTGCAGGCAGTGAGATATACGGTGCCTGGGGACAGGCGCCCTCCTCTTGCAGGCAGGAACCGTAGCAGGACAGTTTGGTGGCAGGGGACAAGCCCATGTCCACATGCACCCATCTTCACCTGACTGAGCATCACCTATGTGCACGTGGTCCTCTCACATGCGCTTGGGGCCTGGGGAAGAGTCTGGATTAGTTGGTGGCCCTGTTTTTGGCTCTGCTTTTTGTTAACTCCTCCCGAAGGCGTCATCCCTGTGCAAGGTGTGGGTGCTGGATCATGGCACCCTAGTTATTTCAGTGCGCAGGAGACCTCAGGTTACCTCCGACGCATGAATTTGTTGTAGGGTATCACTAGTTATTCCTGTCAAGTTGCAGACAGTGTGGACATATGGAGAAAGAAGTCATGAAAAGCATCTACTGTTCCTTGGAGTCCAACTGAAAACACCTTAAATTGGTGTGATTTCCCCAAAGGGGGAACCGGCTGCTTTCTAAAAAAAAGAAAATCAGCCTCTCGGGTGACTCTTTAGGAGGGCATCTGAAAAACAAGGTGTTTTTAAAGCAGAAATCCACAGTTTCAGACCAGCAGCAATCCACAGTTTCAGACCAAAACCAGGTCCTCTTGCTGCATCTGTGCTGGTAGAAAACTTGTTAACTCTCTTTCCTTTCCTCCTTTCCCTGCAAGGGCTCTCTGCAGATGGCGGGGCCAAGCGCCAGGAGCATCTCTCCCGGTTCTCCATGCCGGACCTGAGCAAAGACTCCGGCATGAACGTCTCGGAGAAGCTGAGCACCATGGGCACGCTGAACTCCTCGGTGCAGTTCCGCAGCGCCGAGTCCGTGCGCAGCCTCTTGTCCGTGCAGCAGTACCCGGACGTGGAGCCCAACCTGCGCAACCTGGCGAGCCCCCGGAGCTACCGCGAGCGGCCGCCGCACGGGCGCATGCACCGCAGCTTCGACTACGGCAGCGCGGGGCCCGCGGGCCCGCTGGCCGCGCCGGAGCCCGCCCGGCACGCGCCGCTGAGCGAGCGCACGCGCCGCCGGACTAGCGCGCGCGACGACGAGCGCCACTACCGCCCGCACCGCCCGCGGCGCTCGCGCCGCTCCCGCTCGGATAACGCGCTGCACCTGGCCAGCGAGCAGTGCTGCCGCCTCAAGGAGCGGCCCTCGCTGCGCGCCCGCGAGGACTACGACCAGCTGGCGCGGGGCCGCCCGGCCCGCGAGCGCGCGGCCCACAGGGACCCCTACGGCCAGTGCCCGCGGACCGTGTCGGATCTCGCCCTGCAGAACCACCTGGGCGAGCGGTGGGGGCCCTACTTCGCCGAGTACGACTGGTGCTCCACGTGCTCCTCCTCCTCCGAGTCCGACAACGAAGGCTATTTCCTCGGCGAGCCCATCCCGCAGCCCGCCCGGCTCCGGTACGTGACCAGCGAAGAGCTGCTGCACAAATACGGCTCCTACAGCGTGCCCAAGTCCTCCACCTTGGGCGGCCGCGGACAGTTGCACAGCCGGAAAAGGCAAAAGAGCAAAAACTGCATCATATCCTAAGGGCATCCTTGCTGGGCACCTTCAGAGAATGTAAATTAAACTCACAAACTTGCACTGTTTTAGAACATGTAAGCGCTTTTGTTGTAACAAAAAGACCTGAAGATTCAGGATTTGTAAGAAGGTTGTAGACTCGCTTCTATAAGTAGTCATAATCGTGGGCACGGTGAATATATTTTGCACATCTTAACTTTTGAGGAAAAAAAACAGTTCACTTTAGCCTCTAATATTTACCTAGTAGTTTTTCCTCTCTCTCCTGATTAGTGCCACCCTTTAAAGTTTCAGTTACCACCGTTTACTGTAACCACCAGTTTACTAGTAGCTTTTGCTTTCCACCACGCTTTTGTTTTTCATTGCCTGTTTCGGTAAGTAATTTGTCTCTCAGACAGTGTGGGAGTCTAAGTTATTTCCATGATTGTTGTAAATGCAATGTAAATGAGAGTTTGGAGAAAATATTTTTGTATTTTGTAATATCAGAGGAATTTCTATATCTTAGGAATCACTGGGAAAACGCATGCACATTCATAACTGTTTTCAGCCAGAGCTAAGCAAATGATACTTTGGAATCTCCTTTTCATTTCATCATCAGATTTCTGAGGTATATTGATGAATTTTTGAGTTATTTGTTTGAGGTTTGGCTTTTTTTTTTTTTAGTTTGTTTTGTTTCCTGGTAAATGAAGAGAACATTTTCTGATTCATTAAATCTTGAAGAGGCCTTGGTGGCATTTTGAAGTCTGCTCACACCTGTGATTTTCAGGTACTCTTTATCATTCAAAAACAGGAATCCTGACAGTTGCAAAAGTGACTTTTTCTTTCTTTCTTTCTTTTTTTTTTGGTTAAACAGAAAAGACCAGAACTACCAAATGTCTGCAAAGTTGTAAATGACCAAAGCTGGAGAAGGAATTTTACATCTCTGTAGAGAACGCTGAAGTTACTAAACGTCGAACTATTATTTGGAGTAAATAAAAGTGTAATGGTGCAATTGTGTGATGTCAGCATGACGTTGTTTTGAGTATAGACTTGTCTTATGGTGCTCTAGTTTCCTGGGTTATGTTAACTGCTGTTCATTACCAAGTGGAAGTTTCAATATTGCCTACTACCTAACGCGCTAGGAGAACGACTGCAAACGCCTCCCTGGGCTCTGCTCCTGCCTCTGGAAGAGGCGCCTCTTCCCAGAGCGGGATCGAGCCCCGATCCTGGAGCTAGAACAAAACCAACAGAAGCATCGACATGGTCGAGTGTTATATAAATAGGGCTCAACTGTAATTGTATTATGGTGGATGTGAGTTTTTTCTCTGTATGCTTTTAAACCGTGGAGGCACTGCCCTCGAGGGGTGTCCCGTGGGGTGCCCGAGGACCCGGGCCCCGGGCCCGAGCGCGGGCCCAAAGCGTCGCCTCCTCAAAGCAGCAGATGCAGGAGATGGTGACGACGGATGTCTCCATGCCACAAACTATTGCTAGGAATTTTTTTGTTGTTTGTAAAGGACAATGTGATAATTATTATTCCTTTAAAAAGAATTAAAAAAACACTTAAGTATATTTAAAAAAAAATGTTTTTTTTTTCCAGTTGGAATAAATGGAAATATTCATCCAAAGGGAAGAGTCTCCTGTGTATGTTTTTCCTTTTAAAGTGTGTTGCGTAGCTGCAAAGCACAATAACGTCTTTTAGTCACATTTCGCCTGTGTTATAATTGAAGATAAGGACGAACTTGGCTGTGGGTGGTGGTGAAGAGCTCCTGTGCGGCCCCTGCAGCCATTCCCACCCCGACTGATCTTTGCAGCATTAAAAAAGAAGCCAGATCGTCAGCGTGTGATCAGTCTAGCTGTTCAGTATAGCTCAGCTGAAACCCATAGCACGACTCCAGTTTACCCTGAATGGGACTTCAACCTGTAATTTATAAATAACAGCCTTTTTCTTATAAAGATCGGGGATCTTGAGATGTTTTCCCAAACAGGCCTGTTAAGTAGGGAGGGGGTATTGCTCCCAGTGACAAGCGTGACACTAACTACGGGTTATTATATAATTGGGTTTTAATATGTGCAGTTTAATTCATTGGCAGTGATTAAAAGCACAATGAACGATGTCTGTCAGACGCCAGTGCTGCCATGGGCTGAGCCTCCTGAGCAAGAGCCAGGGCTGTTTTTAGCTCTTTTTATGACACCCATGGGACACGGGGCATGAAAAAGGATGGCACCTGCTGCTTCTTGGCTGGATCTTGGGGAAAAAAAGGGCTCAGCATCTGGACATTTCAGGCGAACACAGGGAGGGAAGGGCAAATGAATTGCTATGGATGAGGATTTTTCCCCCAAGCAATGACAGGAACCAATGCGGCTCCCAAGGCGGTCGTGGTGCAGGGTCTCCCCCCGCAGCAGCATTTGCCGCTGCAGATGGCTGGTGTATTTAATAAAATAATAATTATGTAATATGATAATTATATGATATAATAATTAGATAAATAATAATTAAATAAAGAGTAATTATATGAATAACAATTAGATAAATAATATTTGGATAAATAATAATTAGGTAAATAATATATTGCCTGGGAGCAGAACAGACGAATTGGTGAGAGGAGGTGATCCCATGCGATGTTCCCCTCCACCGTGTCCTTTGCCCACAGAACACAAAGGTCTCATCGCATTTTAGAAGAAAGACAGTGTTGGGAAGCGAACCAAAGCAGGAGGAATTTCAGCAATGAGTGCAAAAATACCAGGTTTCAAACCATTCTTTTTTCTTCTTCCTGCATATGGCCTCCAGAAGCCCTATACGCTTCGATGCATGAGGAAAGAACATGATTTTTGTTGTTGTTGTTGCTAGCCTGTTTGGGCTATGATTAAACATTTCTGACAAACCCAGTGAGCTTGAGGGATGGAGCTACAAGCCTGTAAAATTGGGCTCCGCAGCCATCTGGCCCTGCTGGGTCACCTTTCTGCGCGCGGTGTGCGGGGTCCCAGGCGCCTGGCGTTTTCTTGAGTGTCTCAGAGAAATTCATAACTTCACTAAATGAAAAAAATATGTATTTTTAATAACATATAAAATATTTTTATATATAGTATATAAAATGATCAGGTGTGTTGCTCCCACGGTTTTCTTCTGTCTCATAGCGCAGTCTCTGGGAGCAGCTCGGTGAGACTCAGCTGGCGAGTACAGATGACCTAAGAGTTTCTGCTGGCTTTGTAAAAAAGAAAGAAATAAATAAAACCTCTAAATAAAAGACACAAAGCATGATGAAAGAGGACAGGCCACACTCCTGTGGGTGACAAAGAGGCGCTGCTGGCTCTTTCAAGGCTTCTTTTGCCTCCGAGGGCAAAGCTGTGGGGTGCTGCTTGCTAGCAGCAGGATGACACGGAGCAAGCGGTTTCCTCCGTATCCCTGAAAATGATGGATGAGGCAGTAAAACCTGCCCAAGCTCTGGTGATGGCACCTGGTCTGCAGCCCCTGGCTGTGCAAAAGCCACCCGGCCTCCAACCCGCCTGGATAAATTGTGCCTTGGTACATGGATTTGGGAAGGATCCTGTGAGCTGCTCCCATGCTCAGGCTAATCTCAACCCCGGGCTTCTTTTTTGGGGAAAAAAGAAAAAAAAATGCAATCAACCCCTTTACATGCAATTAGGCTATTCTATCTATAGGCTATTCTAATCTAGGGCTGCCCTTGTTTTCCCAGAGAGCATCTGCTAGCAGGTAAACTGTCCTCTGCTACGGGGAACATCTCATTAGCCAGGAGCAATTGCAAACGACTTTTAAAGATTTAAATGCCCTGTTTTTTCCCCCTTTGGTCCCATTTGCCCATGCCACCTGACAGCGCAGTAAAGAACAGACTTTATGCAACACCCCTTCAATCCAGGTCCTTAAAACCAACCGAGGAGCTCGGCTCCTGCTTCCCTGCAAGGGGTCAGGGCCAGCAGCGCTGCTCGGGCTGGAGCTGCCGGATGAAGTCTGGCAGCCTTGCTTCCTTGCACAAGGATTTTTGCATTTGGGATTTTCCAAGAAGCCCCTAGGAAAGGCCTTCCCATTTCCCATATTAAACTCTTGGAAAAATAAAAAAATATATATTAAAATAAAGGCAGTTCCCACCCACCTTGCTGCTCCTTCGCTTAGCGGGGACAAACCCGCATGTCATCACCTTCCCTGTCTTCGTCGAAACCCACCATCGTTCACCAACACATTTCCAGGCGAGTTTTCCTGTTGTTAAAGCAAATATTTATATCTGCTGCTCTCCTAGTGGATCTGGACAGGGTCAGCTTCTTAAGCAAGGCTTAGCCGAGAGAGCTGATTTATTAAAATGGATAAACAAGCGGAGCCAGTTAATTCAGTCTAAATAAAGGCTTAAGCCCTGAAGCGCGCCCATGAGCTCACAGTATATACTTACATGTGCATACATACCTACATATATATGTATACATACACATATGCACACACATAACTCCAGCACAGGCTGCTGCTCTGTGGCCCCCCCCTTCCTTGGGCCACGCGCTGGTTTTTAGCAGCCCAAAGGTCAGTTTGAGGCCCCGCACACTGCCCAGGGCGCCGATCCCGGTCCTGGATGCAGGGATCCAACCCGCTCCGTCCAAGTCCAAGCTGCTTTTCCTCTCTTTGGAACAGGCACGATGGGCAGCTGCAGCTCGCTGCCCTCCTGCCTTCAGCTCTTTGCACTTAATCTATGCACAGAGGGTGGTGGGTGGTTTTTTTTTTTCTTTTTTTCTTTTTTTCTGCTTTTCTTTAAGTCAGCCTTTACTTGTCAATCATGGGCTCCTGCTTGCTGTTTTGTGGCTGAGCAGACTCAAGCAGTTTTTATTTTGGTACTTTCTCCTCGGAAAGAGAAAGAGAAAGAGGAAAGGGGGGGGGAGGAAAGAGGGGCAAGAGTGAAAAAGAGGAAAGGAATGAAAGAGGAAGAGGAAGAGGAAAGGGAAAGGGAAAGGAAAAGGAAAAGGAAAAGGAAAACAGAAGAGGAATGGATTAAGTTACATGTACAGGAGCAAACTGGGATGAAGAATGAAACAAACACAGAAAATAACAGCAATCTAAAGAGGAGAGTGAGGTTTTATTCATGGTGAAATAGAAAGCCCTGTCACGAGAAGCAACTTCCCCTTGGTGCGCTCTGGGCCCATCTCTGGCTGGGATAAATCAGAGCAACCTTTGAGTGACCAGAGCTGGCTGGAGGTGGAAACCTCTCCTTCGCAAGCTCAGATTTGCTCGTGTGCAGCCGCCTCTCTCAGCAGCAGGGGCTCTTCTTCCGAATGGAAATAATTTTTTAACAGCTTGCGGCGTTTCCAGGGGTCTCGGGAGGGGATTTTGTCTTTCTGCTGTTGTCAGAGAAAGCAAAAAGCTCCTGAAGGACCTCCCCTTGCCAGCAAATGAGAGAAAACGTGCCCCGGCTCGTGCCCTGCTCCCAGCCCAGGACTCCGGGAGCGAGCGCGAAGCTCTCCTGCATCCCCACGCTGAGCCCTGCATCGCCACCTCCACCGTTTTCATGGAGAGCAGGGAGGAAACAGCACGTTAATAACAGCAGGAATACACCCCTGGAGCACCAAGCGATAAGGCGATAATCAGGTTTCACCGATGCAAACGCTCTGCTGCAGATAAGCCTGTCCCCGGGACCAGGGATGCCCCTTCCCGCTGCGTGTGCGCACGGAGCGGTTCCTGCAGCAGCCACTACATTAAACTGCAGCCAGAATATCTGGATCTAAACCAGCTCCCCACGCGCTTTCGTTAACACCCCGATAACGGCGCTGCCTTCGTTTGCATCCAGCACTACTTATTCCTGAGAAAGTAAAAGCCTGGCAAACGGCGGGAGCCAAGCGCCTCCCCGCCAAGTGATACCTTGCTCTCAGGTGATGCTTCTGCAGCAAAAGACCAAGCAAATTAATTGCCAGCCATGATTTGTGCGTTGTCCAACAGCATCCAGTGCCCTCAGACTGATTTTTCCAACAGGTTTGGGCCTGGAGACTAAAGTGCATTTCAAGTTCTTGCAAAAGCACAAGCAGACAGAAGCTCCTGAGAGATTTGCACCTACTTCATGACACATCCCCAGTCCCATAATTAGGTCTCCTGTCATTTTATGTGACACTCTGTGCCACTTATTTGCAGCACTCCTGATCCTGTTTGCATACTGCCCTCGAAAAGAAGGTCTTCCCGACCTTCAGGCAGAGGAAAGCTGGAAGAACAGCACCAACTTTTCCAAATGAGACCAACCAGGGCTTTGCAGAGCCCACCCACCCCCCAGCAAAACTGCCCCAAGTTTGCTCTATGAGGAAGGACTGTCCTCACCGCGGAGCAGCCACCCACAGCAGCGATGCTGCCTCTTTGGGGGCTGCTTTTCCCCGGCTGACTCTGTGGAAGCAGCTCCAGCGGCTCCGAGCCGGCCCTGGCATCGCCATGGCAATGCGAGCAGATCCGGCGCCGATAACGGTCCGCAGGTAACGGCTGCTCCTCGGGCACCTGAGCATCCCGCCTCGCTCGGGCCCAAAACGCCACAGGGAGGCACGTGGGAATCAGCGAGCGTGATTCCTCCTCATGGAGCCACGTTCTTCCTCAAAATGCACGGCATTCCCCATCCCTCTCGGGTTTGTTCCGGTAGCCCTGGTCTCCGGAACCAGGTGCGCAGACCCCGAGTGCAAGACGGGCAGAGCAACCCAACCTGGGGCACATGTCCCTGCAGCATCAGAAAACCTGCTCAGGTGTGCCCAAAGGAGCAAGAAAACCAAATAAAGCTGCTCCCTTATCAAACATATCCAAGGCCTGAGCTCAGCTTCCAGGCTGGAGATTCAGCCCTACACCTGGTGCTAAAAAGCTGCCTATTTAACCAGCTCAGAAACCTCACCAGCCCTTGCTGGCTGCTGGCAGTGGGTGCAATCCTGGAAAGATGCTCTCTTTTCAGCTCCAGGAAAGATATATTTTTCATGCAAAGGTATATTTTAAGGTATAATTTTCATGCAAAGGCGTATTTTCCATGCACAACCTCTGGGCAGCTTTCCCGGGCTGCCTGGTGGCAGGCGGGAGCTCTGAGCTCCAGGATACCGGCAAGAGCAAATTACATCAGTTTTAGGGTTAACGTGTTTGCATTCATATTCCAGGCCTTGCTTTCACATCTATAACTCATTTTCCAACATCTTCAAGCAAATTTCACACTGTTGGAAAAATGTCAAGGGTTTAATCTGATATGTGTGATATTTACTGATGCCACTAGGGAGAGAGATGATCATATCTTCCGCTTCCCATCATGTTTCTTGGAAGACTGAAAGCGTATCAGGAGGACGCACTGTTTCTAGCTGTCCTTTGTACATGCAAATGAACATAAATCAAACTGTCCGATGAGCACAGACAAATAACGCTGCATATAAGGGAGCCAACAAAGAGTTTATGAGCCCTAAAGCTTATCTATTTTTTTCCAGTTATGTTAGTTGGTTTTACAGCATGTGGCTCTGCCCACGAACCATTAGTACCATCCTCCTGTAATCCTCACACTTGGCATCAGCTGGATTACAAAAGCAACTGAAGACAGATGGATATGAGCTGCAATGCACCAATACTGGAATTTTCCCAGGATGAACTTATTCCTTGGACTACGAGCAGGAAAAGATTCCTCCAAATCTGCAAGAAACCAAGAGAAAAGTGACCTTGAGAGCAGCAGCCTTGAAACCTCCCCACCGCTGGCCTCATCGCTGCGTCTGCAACGTGGCCACGTACTGAGGAGCTTCCTTGGGCCAGGGTATTAAATTCAGCTATTATCAGTGCATGGCATTCTGCTGATACCCAGATAGTCATCAGTATTATATTGACGGGGGAAATTTTGCACTGAGCCTAAAACCATAATTTAATTTTGCCCAGACAAAAATAAATAAATAAATAAGCCTGCTGGAGTGGGAGCAGGCAGCATGAAAGCAATATTCTTCAGGAGTCATTTTCGAGAGACGTCCAGATCTCCGAAATAGGATTTGAACTGTTTGTGGCGAGGAATATGCTTAATTAGATTCATGTCTGAGAAGTCCCCAGCTGTTCCACAGAGAAACAGAAATATCGGAGATTTCTTCCAGCTCTGTGGAGACACAGGGATTGGCTCCTCTCCGCGCTGCCCCAGCGTGAGCGAGGATTGCAATCCGGCACTGCATCCCCGTGATGCCACGGAGCAAAGAGCATTTGCAATTCGTGATTCCTCCCACCCTGCTCACGCCAGCATCCCAAAAACATCCCGCTACCTTTTCCTGGGAAAGGCTTTCTGTAAGTTGGACATAACACACGTCCACTACGAAATTAAAATACCTCTTGTGTTTAGGATGAAAATAAAAGAAAAATGAAAAGCTCTGGCTTTCGAGAAAGCCTTGTGAGCTTATTAAAAGCAAGAGCTCGCTGTGCGTAGCTGCCTGCCAAACGCAATACCCCTGCTCTCATCCCAGGCTGCTTCGCACGCCGGCCTCGGCACGGGGCTCGGCGGCCTCCCGGCCACAGGCCGGGGCTACGAGCAGCTTTCCTGCTTGCCCTGTCTCCAGGGGCTCAGATACCACTGTCCTTAACGGGAATCAGCAGCAGCAGCAGGATCTGCACAAACCAAGGGCTCCCATCACCGTGGTACTTAACACAGCTCATTTCAGAGGAAGTCTGGGGAGGCAATAGCTCTCCCCGAGACAAAAGCGAGTTTTTCTGGCTCCTCTTGCTACTTTGCACCACTGCTTAGCAAACCACCTTCGTGCAGGTTATCTGAACGGCTCCCCCGTCCCCCAATCCTTAATTTTCATCTATCTTACAAGCAACTAAGACTGTTTCAAGAGATGATCACTCGACAGTGAAGATTTTTTGTCTCTGATCCGCTATGTTTGGTCCTTAAAACATTGCTTCAGATGCTGCGGCAGGCTGGATGTTTTCTGTTTCAGCAACGGCCTGGCAGTTTTAATTAGCTTTATCACAGCTGAAATGCAAAATCTGCTCCAAATGTAGCTAAAAGGCACCACTTGAGCTGACAATCATTTTGACTGCAGTTTGGGAGAAAAGAGTCAAATTTTAGAACTTACGGGAAAGGTCTGTTTTACTATAAGTCTGCACCATCTCGGAGGCTGCTGGCATCGCTAGGGGCTGCTGAGAGCCAGAGCAAATATTTCTCTGGGCTTCCATTTCCATGCAGTGTGTTTTAGATTATGCTTAAGTGGATTCAAGAGAGGAAGCCGAGGTGGGGGGAGAGGACGGCGCGAGCAGGGAGGAATAAAAGGAACCAGTGCCTGGAAAAGTGGAGGAAAATTGTCAACTAAAGAGGAAAACACAACACGAGCAGAGAAAGGGTGAGCAGGTTTTGCATACTGGCAGATTCAGAGCAGGTCATACAGAAAGCTGGGATTTATTTGTACCAGACCAAAAAATAGAGGCTTGCCACTTGGCTTCTGTAGGGACAGCTGCAGAGACAACTGGAGATGGGATGAAGAGACTGGGAAAAAGGGAATGACAGAAGGAAATTCCAAAAAGATAGTAAAACTGTTAAAGGATGTCGAAATATCCAATAGGTTCTTCAAAATATTTGTCTTTTTCTGCACAGCTTTGCAATAAGGGAGTAGCAGTCGAAGCTTAGGAGAAGGGTGCCCACGGGGCCAGAGTCTGGAACTGAATTTGGTGCCTCTTTGCACCCCCAAGAGCTACCAAGGACAGGGCTGGCCCTGCCATTGGGGACAGCTGGCTTGGAAACTACAAGTAAAGTAGCACAAAGCAGCAGGGAAAGTAGGTAAGGAAAAGGCGGCTGAAAATAGCTGCCACAAGGATGTTTCTTTGCGAAGGTCTTAGACATTAAAAGTCAATGGCACATATAGTTCAGTATTTTTAGATGTGCTTCGAAATCTGGTTTTAGAGGGCAGGCTGGGTCAAAACGGAAAATTAGGGCTACAGTAGGAACTCCTGGGGAAAAAATGCTCGGAAAACACGCTCAGTTTATTCCTCCTGCCCCAACTGCTGGTGGCTACTGCAGAACTGGAGATGTCACAGGGTGACAGCGCAGGGGACACAGCAGCAGCCACAGCCTCCATGGAGGGCTTGGGAGCAGCCCTGGAAACAACAGAGCAGGATCCAGAGTAGAGGAAAAGGGAGAAAAAATAGAGGAAAATACAATTGCCGCAGAGGTAACGTCATGCAGTTCATATTAGGACAATATCAAGGGGCAGTTTAAGCATTTGGAGAAAGAACTGAGTTGTGGTGGGGAAAAATGCTAACTGGAAGGCGTCAGAAGCAGCACGGTACGTCTCGCACCTCTGCGTATATCACTGCTGACCAGGACAACACACTCACATTTTTTTAATGCCAAATTGGAATAAACAATGGATAAAAGGGGATAATGCTGCAAGGAGGAAAGCTGTCCAGGAGCCAGCAGCTGCCAAACTGGGCATCTCGGCAGGGCAATGGAGACTGGTTCAGAGGAGGGTGCTGAGCAGCGCTCGGGTTTGCACCAGCTTTTTGCACGAGTTGCACAGAAGATTTTCAAAAAGGTGGTCTCACTGACACCACATGAAATAGAGCTTGGAGACACGGGAAAATATCAGCACTCAGACGGCAATTTTAATCAGGCTCAAAGCTGGAGTTAAATGCAGCACGTTGTGGCATGGAAACGGGCGGATAACGCACGGAAAAGGCTCCATTCTGCAGCCGAGCAAGGGCCCTGAACACGTGCAGGGCATGAAATATCCCCCAGGCAGAGGCTTCCTTGCTTCAGAGCAAGGAAAGACACCAAAAGGAACTAATTAGGCATTTTTTACACAGTGAGGTCAGAATGCAGCTGAGTTAGATTAAATATAGACCCCAAAGTTACCGACTCTGCCACAACACCGCTACCAACATTAGCATTTCAGAGAACTGTAAGTCCTGTTCTCCTCTCTTAAGTTCCTGCTCTCTGACCTTGAAGATTTCCCGTGGATCTTGAGACCTGATGCCCGTCATCCGTGGAGTTTTCTCCACCTCCACAGCATGGAGGCTCCTTCTTTCCAAGGAAAGCAGAGCTACTCTTCCAAACATAAGGTTTTGGATCAGCCACAGCTTTTTCTGAGAGAAAAGAGCATGGATTAAATGTAGAGAACCCACCGCTAGGCACTGGGCACCTGTGGCTGCAGGGACTGATGTAGTGGGGCACAATCCTGCCCTTGTAAAACAGAGAAATGGGAAAATGCCGCTTGCTGAATCTTGCTGCTCACACCCAGATTCAGCCAAGTGCTCAGCTTTTTCTTGGAAAACAGGGATTTCTGTATTCATTTACCCATCACAGTGCAGCAATAAATAAAGGTAAGGGAGGTACTTGGGCAGCTGAGCTGCCAGTAACCCAAACGCACTCAGTTTTACATCGTGGTTTAATGGTTAAGCAGAATTTCCGCAGAGCTGGGGAACACACCTGGTGTTACAACCATGTGCTCTCATTTCCAGGGTACTGGAATTTACTGCACACTTATTAAAAAAAAAAAAGAAAAAGAAAAAAAAAAAGAATACAGCTATTTTCACCAAAATATAAGTTTCTCACGCTGATATCTTACCTGCTGGTGGAGCAGCACTTAGGAAATGTGTGGCAATAGCTACACTGTGAGTGTGTATCCCAGAATTATCCTCATTCTGGGATTTTATGCTCTGGTGCACACACGACATGGAAGCCAGAGCAGCACATACAGCTCATTTGATATCCAAATCAGCAGGCGCTCGGCAGATGCGTTCCAGGTACGTAAACAGTCTCCAGCTACGTCCCGGGATGGATTTCCTTATAGCTCAGACAAGCGTCTCGCCCTGTGGATTTAGCAGCGTGTTCAGGCTGCCTCCTCTCCACTGTTGTGTTTATTTTAAAAGACAACGCGATGTTAAAATATCACAGCAGCGTTTTCATCAAACACGGCTTCCTTTGATCGGCGCACGTTGGCCTGATCTGCTGAAGATCTCACTTAACTTTGGTCTGGTAGCGTTTTTCTTTGCACCATGTAGAGCTCGCTCCTGCCTGTGTTCCCTGGGTCCTGGCCAGGGCAAAGGCACAGCAGGATGGAAACGGGTGACCAGGACTGCTGACCCTTTCCCCGGGGTAGGAAATACATTAGAGGACACAGGGGCATCACTGAGTCATGGACAGCAAACATAAATCATGAGATTCTTTCCTTAAAAAAAAAAGGGGATCATCAGAATGCAAAAGTCTGTAACACACCATAGAAAAAGGCCAATAAGACTGGGCTAAATGGGAGGAAAAAACAAGTAACACTGAGAAAGCAGAATTAGAGAAAAATTTCAAAATCCTTGTCCTCTGTTGCAAATCATCTCATTAAAAAAGACCTACCCGTAACACCAAACACTCAACAACCTGAGGATATAAATGCGCTTTCTGCTACCGGCACGCGTAAAACCCAGTGAATTCCAAGCAGATGGTTTATTTAAAGATCACATTATACTTAGTATAACCAACATCCAGATTACAGCAGGGCGGCTGCAAAGGAAAAAGATCTAATTGCGCCCATGTGAAAACCCTCCAGTTTGGACAGAGGCTGGGCAAGAGCAATCAGCACTCCTTAAAGTCCTAGAAATGTGGTGAGAGAGCTGAAGTGTGTGTAATTACCAGTGGGAGTCACTGCAGCAAAGCAGATAAAGTTAATTACACAGCAAAGGCATTTTCCATCCGTACGGTGGTAGTCACAGTCAACAGAGAAGCGCCTGGGAGGAACCGCATGCAAGAAAAGCGATCGTTTGGTGAAAGTGTGTGGTACCAATTACCTAAAAAACAAAGGCAATGCAACACTGAAAGCTGATGGCACCAGCTTTGGGAAGGTCAGCCTGCATTTAGGAGGACAGAAGAATCCAGATGAGCTCCCAGCTCGGTGAGGGGACAGCGCAGAGGAAGATGCTCCTTGGCCATCCTATCTCCATGTGCCATTTTGATTTCTCACGGCCATTACGCGCTAATAGCCTCTCAGACCACTAATTAATGCTACTGTTTAGCTGAGCCTGGGGATAACAAACCCCTCTGAAATGGCTGTTTGTGAGAACACGCTGATTAATGGGCTTTAATGCTCTAAGAGCCTTAATTCGGGGATTATGGGAAGCGTTGTCCTTCAGAACATCCTCACACGCTAGCAGGGGAGGATTTGCTGATCTGAAAATATCCTGATAAATAAATAAAACACGCCAATTAAAGTGAAACAGATAGCCGGGTGACGGAATAAAACTGGCAGGAAGGGGAAGGAGAAGGTGACAAGCACTGGAAGGTCTTGAGAGGGTCTTTGAGCACAAGGATCACAGCCCAGGGGAAGCATCCAACCAACCTGGGACTCACCAGTGCCTTGGGCATGGCCAGCGAGGGAAGACTTGGCCATGGGCTTCTCATTCCTCATTCATGCAGGTGGGATATCTGTGCACCAGAGAGCCATACATATATATGTATATATATATATATGTACAGCAACACTAATTACTTACTTATGAAACGAGATGATAAACCTCTAGATGCTTATTTGGAAGAGATTGATGCCTAATGCCCTACAGCACACGGAGCTGAGCAGGAGGCAGTGGGTGCTCAGGGCACCACTAGGATGGTCCCGGGATCCCAGGGAGCAGCACAGACCCCAAGGGGGAGCAGAGCATTTCCACGGCAAGTGCCAGCAGGGACCAGGAGGTCTCCAGACCCCGCAGGACCCTATGACCGACCTGTCCCTTAGTCAGTGGTCACTGATGCTGAGCACTAAGGCAATGCTGCCAACGATACCTCTGTGCCAACGGGCAGAAAAACACACACACAGAAGAAAAAAAAAGAAAAAAAAAAAAAACACAAAAACAGCAAAGCAGTTAGACAACGAGCAGTTCTTCCTCTGAAACACTGTCACCTGGTGGCTGCTGGCGGGCAGCAGCCACGTACGCCCAGCCCTGCGCGTTTTGGGCTAAAAGCAGGCGTTTTGGGCTAAAAGCAGGCCGTTTGCAGCATGCCCTGCCCCGGCTGCGGCACCAGCATCACTGCTGCACGGCCCGTCCCCGGCCGCGGCTCTGCACCTCGCTGGCAGCAAGAGGAGAGCCTGGCCACGCACCAGGATCCTTGCGAGGCCACAGGGGAGCTGCAGGAGCCGCGCGAGGCCTCATTTCCTCAGCTCAAATACTCCAGATGATACGAATATTCCCTCTGAACTCCCTTTCATGTTCAACAGCAAGAACTACAAGTGCGGCACGGGGCTCTTTTACCCCTACTTATTGCTTAAACATATGCAAATATGCAAAGTGCAGGCAAATATTTACAGGCAAGGGATGCTGTTTTTTTAATTAACTGGGGTTTCGTGCAGTTACACAGCACAACACTATAGCAGTAACTAAGCCCAAGAAAATTCGAGGCTTACTTTCTTTCTTTTCGCTCCTAACAGCTTACTTCGGGGACAATTAAAAAGTGGCAGATGGAGAAATTGTAGCAGGAATTCTTTTTTAATCAGGCATATAAGGAAACTGAGGCACTCATTGCCCCAGCATCATGCAGATGGCAAAAATCAGGGACCGCTGAGAGGGAGAAGATAGTTGTGTGGACAGAGCTGAAAAAGGTAAGAAAGATGTGAAAGCTGGAAAAGACGCAGCCCTGAAGCTGTGGTTGCACAGGGATCTTTATGAGGGATCAGCAGGAGCGCTAACGTGCCGGCCGGGTTATCGACTTACTGGAGAGTTGCACATAGTTTCCACCTTCCCGAAAACACTGGAGAGATGCAATAACCAGGCAGGGGATGTGAGTCAATGCAGCAATTTTTGGTGTGCGCCTGAGTGCATGAAACATCAGCCTCTCTTATCAGGAAAGAAAACATCCCTCCTCCTCCTTCCTAAGCAAGGCACGCGAGGAACACGCAGCAAACCAAAATGTATCTGCAGATGCGATTCAAAAGGAAAATATGTAAGAGGGCTAAAATAGTCTGTCACTGAAAACCTAATTAACAGGGTTCTACGCAAGCACAAAGGCCAAGAGGTGACTAATATAAACATTGCTGCAAAAGAGCTACACACAGCGCTTCTTTGCAGAGCATCGTTGCTACCCTTATCGTGTGCCCAATAAAAGATTGATCACAGCTCCAGAACTCAGGAGAGGACAGAAATCAGCTCCTGGAGAACCAAAGGAATCGTCCAACTAAACACACGAGTTCACCATGGTTCTGCTCTAAAACACAGTTGAGCTACAGGGTGTTAATTTAAATGAAAAACTAAAAAATCAGAAGCATGCAACAAATGTTAGCTCTGCTCAAGGATGCAGCAGGCAACAACTCCTCCTGGCCAGCTCAGAACTAACTCAGGGCCGATACAAGGGACCTGATGGGAGGACGACACCACGAGGAAGGGGTTTCTCCCAGCATCTAGAAGGAAAATGTGGCTCCCAAGCGCAGGAGCGAAAGAGCACTGCGCTTAAAACCCGCTTTCATATCCACGTCCATGCGTGCTAGCTGCAAAACTCGACCTGAAAACACAAGCTTTGCAAGCACCCCATGCCTCGTGTGTGCACCCCTGCGCCCCGTGCATGCACCCCACGCGTGTGCACCCCAGCGCTCCGTGCACGCACCCCACGCGTGGGCACCCCAGCGCTCCCTGCACACACTCCATGCGTGGGCGCCCCACGCCTCGCGTGTGTGTCCCAGCGCTCGGTGCACGCACCCCACGCGTGGGCACCCCTGCGCTCCGTGCACGCACCCCACGCGCGGACGCCCCACGTCTCGCGCGTGCACCCCCCGCACGAGCCCTCCCGCGCGCGGTGACGTCACGCGCGGCGCGTCCTCCGCGCCGGCAGGGGCCGCTGCGGCGGCGGCGGCGGCGGAAGCGGCAGCGCGGCCCTTTCCGCGGCGGGCGGCTGAGTCACTGGGGCCGCGCCGGGAGCCGCCGCCGCCGCGCCGGGAGCCGCCGCCGCCGCCGCCGGCCGGGATCCCGCGGAGATGCCGCTGGAGAACCTGGAGGAGGAGGGGCTGCCCAAGAACCCCGACCTGCGCATCGCGCAGCTCCGCTTCCTGCTCAGCCTGCGCCCGCGCGCCCCGGACGCGGCCGCGCGCGACGAGCTCATGGCGGCCGTGCGGCTCCACAGTGAGCGCCGAGGGCGGGCGGGGGCGGCCGGGGGGCGGCCGCGGGGCCCGTGTCCCCGCCGCGGGGCCGCGCGTCTCCCCGCGCGCGCGCGTGAGCGGCCGCGCTTCTCTTGCAGACATGGCGCCCTACTACGAGGCGCTGTGCAAGGCGCTCGAGTGGCCCGCGGACGCGGAGCTGCTGGGCAGGATGAGGAAGGCCAACGAGGAGGAGCTGCGGCGGCTCGACCACGAGCTCGAGGACGCCGAGAAGATCCTGGGCGAGAGCGAGATCCGCGACGCCATGATGGCCAAGGCCGAGTACCTGTGCCGCATCGGCGACAAGGTGGGTCCGGGGACGCTGGTGGCCCCCCGCGAGGCGGCTGTGCCCCGGGGAGAGGGGCAGAGAGGCCCCCTACGACACAGGCAGGCTGTGAGGACACTGCTTTTCCCAACAAAAGGGATAGGCAAAAGGAAAGACCAAAGGAGAAAGCACTCTTCTTGCTCTTTTTAAGCATTACTGTGTGGTTACCCCATGGCTTCAAGCTTTCTCATTCATAACACACTTCACATTCACATGACAGCACCTTCTCACAATCACTAGAGTTATTAGCTAGGTGCACAAGTTCTTTCTTAAGTTTCAAACCCTGAGACTTTAAGATTGTCAGATTTTCTGCTGAACTTTCCTAGAATCATTATGGTTGGAAAAGATCTTCAAGATCATCAAGTCCAACTGTAAGCCCATCCCTGCCTGCTAACCCATGTCCCCAAGTGCCTCATCTACACGTTCCTTGAACACTGCCAGGGATGGTGACCCCATCACTTCCAAACCAGTTCCAAGGTTCACCACTCCTTCGGTGTAAAAATTTTCCTTAATATCTAACCCCAGTCTACCCTGGTGCAACGTGAGGTCATTTTCTCTTGCCCTCTCGGTAGCTCTTAACACTTAGTAAAGCCAGGACTATCACAGGAAGACAGTGAGCAGACTGAAGACAGGCAGCGTGCAAATAATCTAGGTGTTTTTAACATTCTTACAGCAGATAATCTTGTCTTGGTAGGAGGGAGCTCTGACCGCGTTTCGCAAGACCTACGACAAGACCGTGGCGCTGGGACACCGCCTGGATATCGTGTTCTATCTCCTAAGGATCGGCCTGTTTTACATGGATAACGACCTCATCACGCGGAACATCGAAAAAGCAAAAAGGTACCCGTGGGTTGCTGAGTGCTCTAAAACACTGGGGGACAAACACCATAAATACCTGAAATGATTAAGAGCGGTAGTGAGAATCAAAGAACAGGGGGTGGTGCTGCCTTGTTCACTAAAGAGAGTTTCCTATTCCCCCATCTTGTGTGAAGAGGAGGAGAAAAGAAGGAATAATTTGTGTCAACTATGTTCTAGTTGACTTGACTTGAATTTGCAGCCTGGCTTCCTACTTTTCTGCTCTGTAGCTGTTAAAACAAACAGGTTTGGGTGTAATTATCCTGCAGAATAACGTGCAGTGCAGGAGTACCAGGTGAATCCGGCCAAGGCCAGGGCCATGCACTTGGCTTGATGAAGGTGCCCATTTTTAACCCGAAGGAGGATCCTCCTGGCAGGACAAGTATGGGTGGGTGCAGGTTTCCTGCCTTTTTTCCCCTGCTGGCTTGAGCTTCTCTGTGCACTCACCCTTTGGAACTTCACTGTGACCGTAACATGCTGAAATTTCCAATCTCTTGGCAGACCAAGGCAGATGTGCTCCCTGTTATAACATTCCTTGGATATTTTTGAATATTGGTCTTCTCAAGAGGTTTTGCTTACAGTTATATCAACATTATTTCAGTATGATTCTTGAAGGTTGTTTTGATGGTAATTTAAAAAATTTTAATATGGTCCTAGTTAGACATATTGATTTTTAGTAGCAAAGCCAACAGAAATAGGTTTCCATGGCTGAGGTTGACAGTAATGTTTAGATGCACATCTCAAGGCTTGTCAGTGCATTTTCAGAGGTTATAAAGTCTTACCTACTGTTCTTGTTTCATATAGTAATATGAATAAATATTTCTTTGTTCTACTTTAAGTCTCATAGAAGAAGGGGGAGACTGGGACAGGAGAAATCGCCTAAAGGTCTACCAGGGTCTTTACTGCGTGGCTATTCGAGATTTCAAACAAGCAGCAGAGCTCTTTCTTGATACAGTTTCAACGTTCACATCCTATGAACTTATGGATTACAAAACATTTGTAACCTACACCGTCTATGTCAGCATGATTGCATTAGACAGGCCCGACCTTAGGGAGAAGGTAAGGAAGGGGATGACCACACTGGTTTAAACAGACCCAGTCTCTCTCTAACCTGCTTGTGTCCTGGCTGGAAGTAGCAGTATTTGAACGTGCTCTTTGGTTGTTCTCAGGTTATCAAAGGAGCAGAGATTCTGGAAGTTCTGCACAGCTTGCCGGCCGTCCGGCAGTATCTCTTCTCTCTCTACGAGTGCCGTTACGCAGCCTTCTTCCAGTCGCTAGGTGAGGCTGTGTTCTTCTTCCCACACTGCATTTAAGATGCTGTATTTGTTTCACATCATGAACAAGTTTTGTGGAGCAGCTATATCCTACAACTAGTTACGGCTCACCGTGGCCTTTCTGGTTCAGTTTCTACCTAAAACATCAAAATGAAAGAAAAGCTTTTCAGAAGTTACTCACTCTTGCCAGTTCTCGAGAAGACTGCAGTTTTTCCTGCTGTGAGATTGAGCATAGCAGAAAATAAGATGTTTAGAAACAGCAAAAAGGCCCCTTCATTTTGTGAAAGACAAGGCTTGACAAGAGCAAAAGTTACGAGCAATATTTTCCTATTACTGGTACATGAGCTGAGAACTAAAAGTGCCAGTAGAAAAAGCCATTTCTTCGGTATCTAGTAATGCTTATAACTAATTCCAGAGCCACTACTTGCTTACCCAGCTTTAGGTAAGAACGTCTCTTCATATAGAAATATAGCAAGTGCTGTTTTTGTTTCAGCACTGCATTATTCCTATGGGTCAACAAATTCCAGTATTAAAGAGGTGGTCCTGCTAAGACCAGCCTAAGAGATACTAGCTCACATCCTAAAAGTGGTATTCCGTGCCAAAAAAAGGGGCTGATTAGCTTAGTCAAAATATTGCTTACATGTTATTTTTGCTTCTGATTACAGAACTAACAAGTTCTACTAATTTATTTCTGTACAGCGTCGAATACCTTTCATCCCCTGAAATACACAAAATACGAACAGTGTTCACACTGATTACCTGTGTACTGGTGCTGCATATTTTGTTTAAATAACTGATATTTTACATTTCCTGCAAGGCTTTACAGACTTGATTTCTTTTCAGCTATTGTAGAACAAGAGATGAAAAAAGACTGGCTGTTTGCACCTCACTACCGATACTACGTCCGGGAAATGAGGATTCACGCGTACAGCCAGCTCCTGGAGTCCTACCGCTCCCTGACACTAGGATACATGGCAGAAGCGTTTGGAGTCAGCGTAGAATTTATAGATCAGTAAGTTATTGTTTGGCTTTTTAAGTTTATAAAAATCTCATTTTACATGTTTTAATTATTTATGAAAATCTCACTGAAAATAATAACCTGTGGCTCAAAACGTGCCAAGTTATGCTTGTATGGAAGATTAAAAAAATATATAGTAAATCACAGATCCAAATAAATAACATTATGATTTAAGAATTACCTTTATCATGAAATAAAGCTGTAGGCCACCAGTTGTTTAAGTGAAAAAATATATTTAGAGCTACTAAAACAAAGGACTATTAATAGATTTTAACAATTTGAGTGGCATGAAGTTTTTAACATCAGGATAAATTCTGAATATGCATGATCTGTGTATGAATATGCTGCCTGTGTATTTGAACAGTAGTTGATGCTGAACTGAATCTCAATTCCATTTCTCAAGAATAAGGATTTGTCCTGAGAGGAAAATATTGTCTTAAAACTTTTACATCCAGATTGCTAGAGTGTTTATGTTGGTGTTTAACCCTGGCACGCTGAAGGTTTAGTAAGATGAGGGTGTCCTTGTGAAAATACATATGCTGTTGCTTCAGAAATGAAGTGTGATGAAGATGATGTCTTGTAGTAACATGTTCTGTGCTGCTAGGCCCATGATTTCTTGATGAAACATCATTACTTAACCCTCTTAACCCTCTTCTTTTTTTCATTAGGGAGCTTTCAAGATTTATTGCAGCTGGGCGATTGCACTGCAAAATAGATAAAGTAAATGAGATTGTAGAAACTAACAGGTATGCTATAAATTCCTATAGATTGTTCTTGACAGTTAATTCTGTACGTTTTGATGACACTTTTTGCAGAAAAGTAAGTGGCTTGATGCAAAACATACTCTAATTTCTAAATCTCTTTTTTTCCATAAATCTAGACCGGATAGCAAGAACTGGCAGTACCAAGAAACCATCAAGAAAGGAGATCTGCTGCTAAACAGAGTTCAGAAACTTTCCAGAGTAATTAATATGTAATTTTTTTTTTAAGCAAGGGAAGGGAATGCAAAATTTAGATGTTTAAAAAAGTTTTGGAAGTAACCTATAAATATATTGTATAACTTGTTATACTGTAGGTAAGGAAATTACTAGTGAGAGAAGTAGTGTTTTTACAGTCCACTTCATTATGTACAACAATGTTCCATTTTGGCATATGGATCCCAGTTCATTTATTAAATGTATGATACAGTTGATGATCTTTTGTAGTATATTTTGTTCCTTTGCTTGCCTGTGTATTCAATGTTCAGCATTTAATAACAAAGCAGGACCAAAATCTGTGAGCAAAGAGAACCCACGAGCTCTTTCTGAAAAGAACCCAGGCTTGCTTTCCTAAGACTAATACATTTGAATCAAAAAAGAAACAGTTAAATAGTAGAAACTACAATAAAAGTAGCCAAAAATGTTGGCTGACCAAAAGAGCTGCTGCTATTAAAGGATTGAAGTTGAGGGGAGAAGGGCAGGGATGCGAATGGCCGTGGTGGAGCAGCGGGATGCAGCTTGCACCGGCAGTACCTTTGGGAGCACAGGCAGCAGAAGCAGCCTGGCTTTTAAAATGGTGCTTTTGCTAGTTGTTGAAGTCAATGCAACAGCAAAGTGTTATATCTGAAAATTACTTCCTCTGTGAGATTTGCAGATGGCAAAATGACAGTGGGAACAGTGGGAAGATACTACTGCAACTTGACACAGCTGATCAAATACTGTAGAGTATTTCTTTGCTCACAGCTGCCAAGGAGTAAGTGTTTCAAGTAGGCTGCTGCCATTCTGATGACACACGGTTTCTGTCCTTAGCAGAGCCTAAGGCAGCAGCTGTTTGCCCTGCTTTCTTGGCCTGGCTTGAGAGCTTTTTTCCGAAGAAAAGGCCTGTGACTTTGTTCTGCTCGCTGTTTGATCCCAATGCGTGTAGCAACAGAATCCGTTTAATGTCTGTGTTCGTTGTAACCTCAGTATCTGAAGTAACACGTACATGCAGATACCCAAAGAAGGGTCCTGATGTTTGGAAGCTGAAGTGCTGGGATAGCATGGGATTTCACATTCCTGCCCTGCTTACTCCAGATCTCGAAGGAACCCTCGGAGTCACGGCCACGTGTTGCGGATCGGACTCCCCAAAATCTGCCTTGAGGTTCCATTAATCTCTGCTGAACTGGTCTGAAACCTCAAGTAGAACTTACCGATTTTGGGGGGGTTTCCTTTTACTACTTGCTAGAGGCTAGATTTGTTTTTCCTCTAAGTAGTAGCTAACATTCAAAAAATACAAATTTCAGGCTTAATTAAGTAGAAAACTGATCATTATTGTTTTTAGAACAGCATGGGTGATAAAAGGAGAACCCTGGCTTGTTTACATGCGACCAGCTAATAATTCCATCTTTTGTCTGTTTACACGTGTATCACTTCACTTCCTGTGAAGTTTTAATTAACAACCCAGTGGTGAGAGCTGCAGAAGCCTCTTGTGTTTTTCCTACAGTGCTTCCATAGCAGATGAAGTAGAGCAAGCTGGACAAAGTTTAAATCTAGCTACCTCTGGGTAACATTATTTCTACTCATTCCCATGTTAAACCTAGCAGCAGACCATGCCACAGGTCTCACTAATTCAGAGACTTCTGGTGCACTGATGAATTTTCCTTTCTGACATAAGTGTATCTTAACATGCCTCAAATAAATATTTCAAAACTTCATGAACATCTCAGGCAGCCACTGAGCTTGTGTCTTGCTTTTTTTTTTTTTTTTTTTTTAAAAAAAAAACTGTAAAATGTAGGGGATAGAAGTTCTCTTACTCATTAGAATTATACTAATATAGACTTAATTCACTTAATTTAGGGGAAAATATTCCTCCTGTCCTGGTGTACATAAGTGCACCAGAAAAAGAATAGAAGCATTGTTGTCTCTTTTGTGAGGAGCAGAAAAGTATTAAAGATCACTAATGTGGTGCAAGATAAATGTTTGTGGAGCTTTCACTTTTTTTTTTTTTGTAAGTGAAAAAGTGAAAAATCAATGTTCAAAACAAATGTCCATCCTACTAGAGCAAAGTTGGTTTTCAGCATTCTTCTCGTGAATTAATTCCAGTAAGGTGACATGTCAGGGCAATCAGCTTTATCTAATAAAACACTAATTGTAGAGAATTATTAAAGAGCTTCTCTAAGATCCTGACAAACCTCGCTCATTTTTCTGATCCCAGGCCTCTTTCTTGCAGAGGAGAATCTGGGAGGAACCTGCAGCGTTTTGAGTTTGTGGCACTCTAGACAAACCCTTTCATGCCTCAGCCTTGACACCTTTCTCCATGGGTTTAACCCACGTGCCAAAACTGTGCGTTCTCTGCTGTAATTCAGCCCTGATACAATTCCTTACACTAATGCCATTCTCCAATCCTGCTTTGGTAGCAAGAAGGTAGCCTGAATCCAAGTCATGTTTCGAGGCGCAGCCTCAGAGGTGTTTGTCACCTCATCTGCAATTCAACTCACTGCCATTAGCCTGTAGGGACACGGAAAGGAAGGAAAGGAAATACAGAATGTTGCCGGGTTTGTCACTAAAGTGCTACAAACTGGCTGAAATCGAACCTGTCTCCAAGCATTTTTTGACTCACCTGCCTCTTCTTTCCCCAAAGATTGAGCTCCAAAATTAGTCTGTGAGTATAATAAACATGCACAGCTTACCTGCGTCATGCAGACGACCGAGTTATTCTCTGGATATTTTTCTATCTATCTTCCCTCTTACTGATGGGCTTCTTTTAGTTGCTGCTGTGGTCTTGCTGACACTGGACAAGTTGCTCTTTTCAGAAAAATTACCTGCTGTGGACAGAAAGGGATGCAGGTGAACAGTGCTTGGCTGCAAAATGAGGCCAAAAACATTTCCAAACCTGTCTGAGAGCAGCTAAACTCAAGCAGCATCTTAAGTTTAAGCCCTTATCAAAGTTTCTGTATGGTTTTGGCTGCAGTTGTCAATACAGCCATTTCTCACATCCCCAGACAAGCCCTTTGGCTGCGTTTCTCAGACTACTTTTTATCTTCTGCAAAAAGATTTGAGTTTAGGTTAATTTGAACCACTTTTCTGAAAAGTTTTTGAGACTTCCCTGAAGTTTGGTGGGCCAGAAAAACCCAACCAAAACAAGCATATGCCCTTTTTTCTTCCTACAACAAAGACCCCATGCTGCTTATTAGGAACAAATCCAATAGCTAATGCAGAACGGAGCCAAAACGTCGCAAAAAGCGTTCAGTCAAACGAGGAGTCCCATGTTGGAGCGCAGCAGCCACGTGCGTGTGATTATTTGTTGCAGCAGAACGTGTCAACAAGGAGGGACCCGATGGACATTTGCATTTCAATAAAGGCAGCGGCTGCACGGGCTGCGCTCACACGGGTGCAATTTGCAGCCGCGCCGCGTGCGGGCGCAGGGCCAGGTTTGCACTGACCCTGCTCCAGGGCTGCACATGCAGCAGGCCCAGGAGCCAGGGCTGATTTTTTTGCCGGAGGCAGCCTTAGGGCCCAGAACATTTCGTGCACGGAGAAGGATGACATCTTCAGGCTGCAAGGACACAGCACCACATTGCAGAGAGCAACTCTAATTTGAACAGAGCAAATACATAAAAAGCTGCCTAAAAGGTGCACACAAACACCCACAGACAGAACCTTTGACATGCGATTTGCATTTTGCCTGCATTACCCATTGGGCTCCAATGTCTCTCAGCAAATATTCCTGAATATAAACTGGTATTTTCTCACGGAACAATCAGTGGCGGAAGATACTTTTTATTCACCTAAGGAAAGTCAGTGTCTACTGGGTTGACTCCAACACCTTGTCAGAAAGTGTTTTTCATGACAAACCTACCAAACTCACAGAGTTGTTGGGAGAAGCAGCAATTCCCCAGAGGAAGCTCTGCCCCTCGGGCAGTGCCTCTTAGCAGCACCTGCTGCAGCCCGGGTGGGCACTGGTGAGCTCTGCACAGGCAGAGCTTGGAGGCCAAGAACTTCAGATACAGAAAATACAAGCAACCTTTTCCTCTACCTGCTAGTTTTAGGAGGATACATAATCCTATTTCGCATGCAGCTAAACCCAGAGCTGATCCTTCCATTTTGCACAGGATGCAGGTAGCAGAGAGTTACAGACTTGCCTGAATTTGCAGATGACCCAAGAGCAGGAGCTCAGCAGCGCGGTCCTGGGTCCTACACGTCTCGTGCTGCGGTCGCTACTTCGGAGCCAACGGCACCCAGGATGGAGCAGAAACTAGAAATCTGCTACTAGAAAAGAAAAAAAGCTTGCAGAAAGGTGAAAAAAATCTTTATGCAATACAAAACTTAACACAGAATATGAAAAGACAAATCGGAACCTGCTTGCTGCCTGCCATCACTTGCATTTTGCAGCAGTTATTCCCAATACTACATTCTATAGAAAAGTTGGTTCCCTTTGTGTTACAGGAGTGAAAAACTGGATTTTTTGCCCTTGGATGTAACCACAAAGTCTTATTCTGCTAACAGGAGCTGTTCCAGGTCTACAAACGGTTCCTCAGAAGCCATGTGCCACGCGGGACTTTCCTGAGTCACCCGGGGAGAACAGCCTGCGACACTCTTCAACCTGTTAAATTCACACAGTGTATTTTTACGCAGTCAAAATACGGATTTTTTTTTTCAGGAAAAAAAATTACAAAAATCCAAAATGCCTTGTAATATATGAAGCCCCAGTTCTACTAGACTTACTCCTATAGTACCCATATCTCATGCGATGCTGAAGGTAAAGCGAATTTGACCACATCCAACTATCTGAAATTAGTTCACATAGGCATCAATATACAGAATGTTTTTCTTTAATGGTGAATGACTTTATAATGAAGCAGAAACATATAATGTATTCCATGCAACCAACCTCATTTATTGAAAAGTCCTAATTTTATTGCCTTGTTTAGTAACATGTTTGTTCAACAAACTAATCTTTTTCATGAAGCAAAGCACAACTTTTTCTTATAAATAGTATAAATTATTTTATTTACAGAAACTTGTTACAAAACAAATAGACTATATATTTATTTTTCTTTTAAATATCCAAAGTAATTTTTCTATCCCATGACATTTGTTCATGTACTATACAGCAGCCAACACAGAGTTCAGCTGATCAGATGCTCTTGATTATGTATACAAATTATCAAACTATTCACACATTTTACACAGGAGATTGCTTTTAGAACCAGGCTCAATACCGAGCAAGATGCTTTCAAGGCCTACATTCACATTGACATTATGTAGTGCTCATTTTAAAATTATCTTTAAAACGTAAAATATCTTGCACAAAATGTAAAAATGATTATTTTCTGCTGAACAGTGAAACATTAAGAATCTTTTCAAGCCCAATTCCCTCCTCCAGGACAGAATGAGAGAAAGATGAGAGAGAGATTCCTTGGCAAGAGAACTCTTACAGGAAGACAACTGCCTTAGAAATGTCATTTGGAAATCACATTGTTATTTTTAACGGTTTTAAGAGGTACTTACTTGTGGGTATTTGTGTTTTTCCTGGAATACGAGATATTTTGAACATTTTCTAAATTATTTCATTTATGAATGAATAACTCCCTTACTCTTCCCAAAATGGGGCAGTTAAATAAACTGCTGGTTGAAACTATATTCGAAACCCTTGGTGTTATTTTAAAGGGATATAATGGCATTATTAATGGGACTGTTTCAACACAAAGTATTCTAAGTAAAACATTTTACAAAAGTTACCAGCATCATTCATTTTCTTTTGTCAACCCATCTCATTAAAATTTCAGTGTGTGTGTGTGTGTATATATATATATACACAAACATAAATATGTGTGTATATATAAATATAGATAGATGGAAAAAGCAAGCTCCAAAATTTCAACTGAACATTCAAGTCTTTTAAGGAGAAGCTGTCTAAACAGTCCAAGCTTAAAACTAGTTATATCAGGCACTTTCAGTTTTTCCGTTAGTTTTAAACCACATGAGACCCACACAAATGCGCACGCACACACACGCACACAAACATGTTTAAAAAAAAAAAAAAAAGAAAAAAGAAAGAAAAAAAATAAAGAAATAAAGAGGGAGAAGCAGTGTGTCACTTAACTAAATGTAGTCTTCTGGGAATCAGGCAACTGATAAGCAAAATGCCATTTTGGAGCATTTGGCCTCAAACCCTGCAGCCGGATCGCTACGCGGAGCGCTCCACGGATCCGCCGGCAGGACCGGGCCGCAGCTCCACGGATCCGCTCCCGACACGGGGAAAGGGACACGACTTCCACGGGACAGAGGCATCCCTCAAGTTGCAAAGTAGGCATGTTACTGTTGGCTTGGCAGTGAACCACTTCAAATTATAAAAAGGTATTTGCTTTTTTTTTTCTTTTTTTTTTTAATTAATTAATAAATAAATACTAGATGATCTCAATTGTACCAAAACTGGATATAAGAAAAAAAGACCTGTGCAAAAATACATATTTAAATATGTACAATCAATTAACAAAATATGTCTTCTGAAATAGGGATACTTCAATATTTATAATAGAACAAGAAATTCCAAAATAAAGATACAAAAGTATGTCTTTTTCTTGTATAATTCTTTGTTCATCATTGCAGCAATTTTTTAGGTTAAGAAAACTGCAGGAGTCATAACGAGAAGTTGGAAAGACTATAAAAACTGTATCTCTTAAATTAATACCAAAATCTGTCTAGAAACAACCCAGCCACTGCAAATTCAATTTTGCAAGGAAAATTAATTTTAAGCTTCCTTAATTATTTACAGTAAGATCTATGTGACAATAAAAGCTTCAGGAACAATGTTCGGCTTATAACCAAGATCTAAAACATAATATTTAAGCAGGTCTATGCTCAAGGGCAGACAGAGTTTATGATGTTCTAATTTTTTACTCCCGATGGCTTAACACTACACAACTATCTTTAGAAACGGGCTCTACGTGAGCACAGTGACCGAAGATCACCTTTTTTCAAACGTCTGCATGCTCTCGAGTGAGCACGAATTTGCCATTATGCTTTCAGATCAACAGAACCTTAAAAAATGAAAAACAAAAGAGTTTGATCACAAACTCACGAGCGTTCGTTCTCATCAATTTTGCTGCCTTTGCATTTATAGGTCTCAAGAGTCAAATTGCACTTGTGACTGAAGCTATCTGGAAGTGAAATTTTGCCCCAGTGACTTCATCAGAACACGGATTTCACCCCAAATGTGCAGGATTAATTAGAATTTGATTTCTCTGTGGGGAACACGCATGTTACTTTGGTTCCCTTCAAGCTAAACCAATCATAGTTTTAACAACGCTGTCAACGGGGCATCTTATTAAATAGGATTTTTTTTTTTTTAAGTTCCTGAAAAGTTTTCTTTTCCTTTAAAACATTTGCATAATAAACGTCTGAAGCGCGTTGCTTTCCGAACGCGGCCCCTCGTATCGATTCAAAGCTAAAGTGTCTGCATAGAGGCTCGTCGCCGCGTTGCTGCGTAACGAGGATTTCGTAGCTAGTTCAGGCTAACCTGAAAGCACGACCGGGTCAACAACCACGCGACTGCTACTCGGAGTGGCTTTGGATTCCCTGATGTACTATTTGCCACTGGGGAGAAGGCGAGCAGTGTGTCAGGCTCAGATTGTCTCTTCTCAGCAAGAGCTGGTGCCCCTTTAAGGCAGAAAATAAGTATATTCTTGGTTGGTGATTCGTTTTCCTTTGCTTTGCCCCTTAATAAAAGTCTAGTCCGTTTGGAGACTTTACCTGATGTTTAAAAACTTAAGCAAAACATCCAGATGAATTAAATTATAGTAACAATAAGCCCTTTAGCGGAATTCATCTTTGAGGTGTTTTGAAGCAAGACAAAATATTTCGTAAAAATTGACTGGACTATAAAACTGTGTAAAGCCCCCTTTACTGCTAAAGCCTGGGCGGGTGCGGGAGGATGACTGCAACGCAAACACGGCTGCGCTTTGCGGGGAGCTCGGCTGCCAAACTGCCTCCTATTCCGGGATTCGGAACAACTCTTACTGAGAGCGGCTGAAAGCAAAACACGCTGATGATTTAGTTATACAAACAAAGCATAAAATAATTGATTTTTATTTAATTTTTCTTTTTAGAAAATATTTAAATACTTTAAATACTCAGTTTTAAAAAGGGCTATTTTTACAGGCTGGAAGGCAAATCCAGCCTAGTTTAACCAATACAGTTATAACTCTTTTTAAATAACAAAGGCTTGTGGTATACAGTATAGGTCAAGAAATATGTTCTTTGGGCATATAGTTTTAGAGGTTATTTGCCTTTGTCCGTTTGATATTTTTGGATTTCTTTTAAACAAAATTAACTAACTTTTACTTTCTTCTGCAATCAAATCTTATTCAAAAGAATAGAAAATAATTTCTGTATCATGCAAATACAACATTATTTTTATACTTGTTCTCTGAGCAATGGCCTCAAACAAGTCTTTTTGTTTTTTGTGTATTTTTTTAAGTTTTTATTTGAAACTCCTGATAGCTTCTTATCCCAAATTACTTGCAAAAGGCTGGGCAAAACACAGACTTTTTTTTTTTTTTTTTTTAAATTGTGCTATTTTTATATTCCGTTAAAGGAACGTTGCTATAAAAACACTAAAGCCATATTCCCTTCTCGAGGGCTTCTTTCCATTGTGCCGCACACATCTCCCCCTGCGTGGAGGGGTCCTCTCCATTGACAGTGTCTGACTGGTAGCTATCACCTACAAAAGACACCATCAGTATAAAAATAAGTCCACAGTAATGTTTTTCCCCCCCAAAAAAACATTCTTTTGCCCAGCCAATCTATGTCAAATAGTGGCAAGATGATGTACTCCTGTAAGTAAAATCTCACAGATTTGTAGCAGTCCAGACCACCGTTAACACTGATAAGAGCAATTATGTGGCTGAACTTCATCCAGTGTCCATTTCTAGTATATTCACTGCTACAGACATGGCTTCAGGGAAATTCCTCGTTTGAGTGACAGTCCAGTAGATTTCCACACCTGAGGACCATGGGAAGCTGGGATAACTCAAGGCATCTTGGAGTCCAGAATTCCAGATGGAGGTTTTGCTTGTAGTGAAAACTGTCCAGTTCTTTTCTCACCATGGTGTATTCAGCTATCAGGGACGAGCCTTTGGCTTTTGACCAAACAGACAAAACAGAAAGATGAGTGAGCAAGGCCATCAGGATGGGCTCCCCAAGACATCTTTGCTGGACAACAAGAGCATATTTGGGGGAGTAGCACAAAGTACAACGTGTCATCGTTCATATGGAGTTGGTCTGTCTGTATTCCCAGGTCTCAAGCTAGTGCTCTTTACATTACAATAGTGTTAGATGCAATTTCCTTCCTAAATTAATTCAAATTACTTTTTTTTTTTTTTATGCTGCACACCTGAAATAAAAACTATCAAGTGCCAAATAAGGGTCACTCCTACGAATGCTTTTTTCATTGTGCTAAGCACATTCGTCACATAAAACCAGTACGAGTCTTGCCGTATGGCTGGAGCAGAAAATTCAGAAATCATTTTGAAAAAGGCCTTTCTGACCTCCTATCTCTCCAGTTACAAAGATTTCAGGGCTTTAATGCCAGAGGAAACAAAACATTTCTCAGTTTTTCAACAAGGAAAACAAGTCCCAAAATACTCATGGAGCTGGGGCTGACTGACCCACAACTCTGTTGCAAAGTTGCTCCTTAAAATCTTCCTTGTCTACGCTCTCTTTAAAATTATATTAACTATTTTCTGCTCCTCCAATTGATCCCCTGAATCAATTTGAATATGTTAATAATTTTGAAATACAAGTTTCTAGACTATTTCTCATTCTAATTTCTCCAGTACTTTCTAACAACACACTAGTTTCCCCAATGTGATTTTTTAGACAGCCCTCAAAATTAACTAAAAGCAAGATCTGACACATTCCTGGGATCCGCTTTCTTTGCAGTGTGTCTTGTTTGTTTTACAGACTAAAAAGGTTTCTATCTTATTTATAACATTTAATCTCGTTATTACTAAGTTAGTCAATGACACCTTGGGATAATAGGCTTACTTTATCACAGTTCCTTTATAATCAGTATTGTTATACTCCACTTTGTAAAATATTTGTCACTGACAAAAAAAAAAAAAAAAAAGGAAAAGAAAAAGAAAAAAGAACTTGGGCTGAAATACCGAGTTCAATTCCACAGTTGGAAGCAAGATTTTTTTTCCTCTTTCTAGTGTGTGAATGGGATTTCATCCGAGTGAATCACAGGGAACAAATGCAGAACTTGGGATGTTTTCTTTCCTTTTCTTTGAATTACAATGAAATAAACAAGCAAACAAAAAAGCCCAACACTTTATGTGAGAAAAGTGCTCATAAGAATGTTATGAAAGTGTAGTCAGTATAAAAAAGCCCAAAATAAGTAATGGGAAAATTGAAGAAGGGGCAACTAACTTTTAGAAGAACTGCACGGGGAATTGGCTAGCTCACAGTTAAGACAACACCATCAACCTAAGTGTGTTGAGAGACATCCCCACTGGCAGACTTCAAGACAAAACGTCATACCTGATGAAGGAGAGAATTGTTCATCAGTCCTTGCGTCCCTGGGATTGCACCAG
Source organism: Tinamus guttatus (assembly GCF_059628265.1). Lineage (NCBI taxonomy): Eukaryota > Metazoa > Chordata > Aves > Tinamiformes > Tinamidae > Tinamus > Tinamus guttatus. Next base: position 4,098,641 of record NW_028288841.1, on the reverse strand, counting down.
TGTGCTTTGCATGAACGTTATTCACCGATGGCAATTTGGCAACTTTGTTTGACTTGCTGCTGCTGCTGCTGTTTATGCCACTTGAACCAGGTGAGCACTTCCTTTTCTTTCCTATTAATTTATCTAGGGAAGTATGCGAATGTGAAAAACTGCTGTGTGAATTTACAGTCAGTTCACTGGACTGGTGAACAAATGGCCCTAAGGAGAGAGTGGAATCGCTACTGTTCATCATCACACTCATTCTTTTTATCGGTTCTGCAGGGCTTCCAGTCGGAGGACCCCTCCCTGATTGGTCATGCTTGAGGCTAACGGAGTTAGCTTTGCTAGTCATACAGTTGAGGCCAACGCTGTGGGACGACGACGTCACCGACGGATGGTAGGAGGTCCCAGAGTTTCCAGAGTTAACCACACAGTTTTTTCTAAAGGACTCTGTGGAATGAGAAGGTGCTAGCAGTGCGGAACTGTTTTTACGCTTCTTTCCTGAGCCGCCGCTGCTACTGGCGCTGCCGGTGCTGTTACAGGTGCCACTGCCAGCAGAAGATTCCTTAGGTTTAAAAGATTTGCTGGATTTCAATTTCTGAGGTTTGCTGGGCATAGGTGAAGGTACGGAGGAAAGCACTGTAGGTGTTGAAGGGGATGAAGACACTTGTCTTGATTGCATACTGCAGACAGGATCCACTGCACCCAAAGCAGCAGGGTTGGCATTGAGCGTAGTTCCGTGTGATGGTACCGACTTACTATTGAGAGACACAGAGGAAGGAGACACCAACGCTGGCGATGACATAACCGTGGTGGGCAAGAGGAAACCTGCTGCACTGACACCGTACTGTGAAGCAGGCATTGAGTTTGTCCGATGGGGTGCACGAACTGCTGTCGTGGTACTAGATGCTGGAGGAATTTTCCTGCAGATAAGCAGAAGAAAAAAAAGGAAACCTGGGTTGCTACCATTCTTCAGAATAATGCCCAGTTTAATAGTACTATGCTATATTTTAATTTTGATTAATGCCACTAAAATATTCTGCTGAATTAACTGTTATCTATGGCATAAAAATGTAAAGCATAGACTACCAACCTTTGGTTTAATATGAAAACAAGATTACTTTTCTGTAACTGAAACTACAGACTTATATATTTCTGCAAATACCAACCGGATTAACAAAGTCTCCATTTCTACTTACTTCCACATCTGTGAGTTAAGATGCTTCTCCACCATGAAGTTAAGTGCACATCGAATACGGTTCCACCGCTTATCAAACACGTAATAACCTCTTCCAATTTGCCGACTACCAAATGTGCAAAACTGAAAAGACAGGTTTTTATTGGCATTTTCTACTTTCAGTAACAACTCTCTTAATAACAACTCGCTTATAAAAAAGTATGCTAAATGGTTTTGCTTTAATATGCTTAAAGCAATGGTTAAAACGCAAAACAAAAAAACACACTAGAATTTTTATTTCCATACTAGATATTTTAAACAGATAGCAGATATTTTAAATTTTTAAGCATACTGTATCAGGATCATTTTCTTTCCATCTGATACCACCATATTTCTAATCAACTGCAGTGGTCAAATTTGAATCCCTCTGACTAAACTGGGAAGGACGGCAGGATAACATTTACTTCTGAGAAACTGTCAGCTTCTCTGTTTTCTCAGGCAAACAAACAAACAAAACCTTATGCATCTTATGGTTCAACTCCTTTTTAAAAGTCCCTAACATTTGGTTGAAAACAATAATCATAATGAAAGTCATTAATAAGAAAAGTTTCTCATATGAAAGACTTCTAATGTTAGCATCCTAAGGAGCAACTCGCAATCATTTAAAATCTGTCATCTAATGGTACAAATTAAAGAAATGCAGAAGTTGTATCAAATGCTGAAAAAAATCCAGTATTTTGTTTTTGGAAAAATACGTATACCATATGTGTTAACTTCTGTCAAGATTCAAATACGACAATACATGCGACTGTTACTTTCACATGGATGGAAGGTACCTCTTAGAAAAAATGTCAAAAAACTATTAGGGAAATCTCACTTAAAAATACATTATTCGTATACTCCTATTCTACACTAATCATCTTCTAGAAATCCTACCTGCCCTCCTACCCCAAATGGTTCTTCACAGCGATTAAAATTCCCTCAGTATTCTGGCATTTTGATTTATTTTGCATTGCAAAAGTAAGGTGCACAGCTTATTTTTATGACACCTTTACTTTGAAAGTACAGTGAAACCTTCACTGTCTATTTGGCAATAAAACTATTTTCTTAAAATATGAAGAAAAAAAAATCCCGTGCACCACAGAAGACACCCTTAAAATCCCCAAGATCGTTTGTTCACCAATTTGGAACTAGTCAGAGACCAAGGTTAACTTTAGCTCAAAACGTACAGCGGCTGGTTGAGGATGATGACCTGAATAATGACAATCCAGTTTTTCAACGGGCTCTTCCTTTTCGTCACATTCTCCCTCGTCACTGGATAACCGAGATGCTGGCTCAGCTGCAGGCAAGGGAGGCTGTGGGGACTCGTGGACAGAAGGAGAATCGCTCGGGGCATTTCCACTGTGCTGGGCTGGACAGCCGGGAGGCCTGGCAAGGTAAGCAGGGCAGATGTTAGTGAGCAAACACTAGTTCAGCAAGCATTTAAGCTCACATTTTTTTAATTAACAACAAAAGGGATTTAACATTAACGAGTTTCCAATGTTTTCACTGTTCTCAACACTTCTACTGAGAGGAAAGAGGTGTTGCACCCGCGGAAGAGCAGTACTGCCTACTTGTTGCAGAACTGCTTTCATTGAGGTAACTCACTTTTTATTAATTAAAGAATCAGACCGTCTTTGTTATGAGATATGGCTTGGAATTACTCATTGCAGCTGGTCACCAGGTGCAGAGCAAAAATACTGCCCTCCTCCAACTGAGCCACCTCTCTTTCAAATCCCACATCGTGAAACTATCAGTATTCGTTTCGTAGTTACAGGAAATGCAGATTTTTCTTACCTTGGAAGACTGGGCGGGTGAGGTTTGGGTTTATTAGGTAATAAAGGCTTTGATTCTGTAAGAGTAACTCCATGAGAATTTTGGTGCAGCTCCTGGGAAGTTTTAGTAGGTGAGGGATGTGGTTCCCTGAGAGGGGGCATCTGCTGATGATGATCCGAATGTCGAAGAAACTCCTTTTCCCTGGTTTTGCTTTTGTGCTCGGCTAACAACACATCAAATCGTTTTCTTCGACCCTGTACAGCCCTCCGCTGGGTTAAGGAATGTGTCTACAAATCCAGGAATAAATCATTAATCCCAGGCTATTAGATTTGTGGAGATTAAACACTCAAACACATGTCTAGAATTCTAGAACAAAGAAAATCATCACGTTTGTGGTTTAGTAAATAAGCAGGCAAATGGCTTGTAAAAAAGTTTTAAAATTGCTTAGTGGGTGATTATGTCCCTGTATGATAAAAAATGAAAACCAGCAATTGCTTTAGAAAACTCTTTTAAGGTTTGTTCAAACTTCTAAAAGAAGCTGCCAAATCTCTTGAAAGACTAGAGTTTCAAATGTTTTTCACATCTGTATTTTAATTGCCAGTTATAAAATGGTATCTGAAACCATTTTTCCTTATCTTATAGTGCATAACAAAAATATTTAATATTTACTTTCACCCATAAAATATTTAACACAAATTTAAAAAACAGACTTCTAACATGAAACACTACAAATATTCAAAAAGCCTTCATCAGCTTTCTTCTAATATCCTAACATTGTTTGAAAGCTAACGTAATGAAATACATATTCAACATAAAATACAGCAGAATCCACAGCCAGGCAGAACTCAAAGTCCTTTGAACATCCCAAATGCTGTATAGGGCAAGATACATGTGGCACAATTTCTAGGTAATGCAAAACAGATGGAAGTTATTTTTTGATTGTTAAATTATATACATATATTTTTCATATAGCATAGAAAGTTGGATTGGGTTAATTTCATCTATTTTTGGAGGAGTCGGTGTAATATAAGGAATTGCTGAGAACATATTTTAATTGCTTTCTCTTTAAAACTTTTGGGTTGGCCAGTTCTCTTGTAAGAGACTTGGTACTCTTCCCTCCTCTGTTAGCACAACCATTCCCCCTGCAATTCCAAAAGGGCAACAAGCACGTTCAAGTTCACTTCCTTTGGATCATTAGCACCAGCTTCCTTTTACCTTTGTTCTGCAGGTGGTTTATTTACCAGATGCTTCCCCTGCTGACAGTTCAGCTGCTTGGCAGGAAAGTAGCTAAATATTACACAATTGCACACGATTTAGAGTTCTGGTTCCTTGGGCTAAGTGATATCTTCCCCACCAAGGAAGGGTGCTCTGAGCCAGAACACCCTCTGCATCAAATTGAAAGATTTTAAGGGATGGTTTAATTTAGAGTTTGACCTGTAGGCATACTTTGTGGTTTCTTCCGATTACTCATTTTTGAGTAATTACTCAAAAATTGAGTAATCTGAAGTCCTGCATCAAGCAGTATTTGCATTTACACAAATACCTCCTCAGTATCTATCACAGACTTTTCTAAACAAGAGAGCTTGTTTATCTAAATCTTACATAAACAAATAATACTTTCAATGCTTATCATGGACTTTCAAAAATTCTCCAGGTTCTCTCCAAGCAGAAGAGCAACATTGCTGGTTTCACACTATCTACATGTGGAATAACGTTACAATCTTTCCAATGGCAACATTCTGCTTAAAGGAGTTGTAAAAAACAACCCCCCACCCGCGAAAACCCTTCTGGGATACTTTAAGGAATACATATCTTTTAATAAACAAGTTAATTGGATTTTAAACACAGTTCCCTTTTTTTTTTTTTTTTTTTGCAATATGTTTCCAGATGTTACCAAGATGTGTTACCATTTATAGTGCTAAATACTGACAGCAAAAAAATAGCAGTTTCTAGTTTTCTGTCATGTTACTCATGAAATAAAATTTAAACTTTTCATCAGAGTGTTATTCTGATTAAGATAGCCTACCTTGCATGTCAAAGACCTAGTACAGGGCTTCTTGGTTTCCACATCAATGACACCACAGTATATATCAGGATCAAATTCTCTCTCTGTAAAAGGTACATAAATATCCCATCATTGAAAACAAATGGATGTCATAAAGACACTTTGAAATGCTAAGATTTATTTTGCTCATAAAACTTAACCAAACCAAAAACTATTTTCAAGTGTAACACATGCAAATGCACAAATAAAATTACTGAATTAAAACCAAACACGTTCTGTTCTCACGGCGTGCCATGCCGAAATACAGATCTCACTTCTGCAAACACAACGGAGACACTTACAGCTGCACAAGATCCCAAAGCAGAAGTAGATCCTGCACGCTACTTTTTTTTTTTTTTTTTTTTTTTAATGTAAACATCATCTTGCGAAACCAAGAACATATTTAAGAGGTCACCATCAAAATGAACAGTCCCAACTGATGTTTGTTGCTGATGCTGAGCTTCTCTACCCTTCAAGGGTTATAACTTAGTTACTGTGTTTAAACAGCAGACTGCATCAGTTGTTCAGTTTTCTACATACCCATACACCTTTCGTATAAAAAGAAGAAAAATCTTTAACTATCTAATTCTTCCATCTTTTAAGATAGAAGCATGTAATTTTAAAACTGTAGGAATCGACAGGCCTCTGAGACCTGGATGGTTTCTGAAAACAACAGCAACATTTCAAGTTATTTGCAAGTTAAACGGTTAAATTCCAAAATTTAAGGATGTACCACATTAAAGTTTAATTTCTTATGAAAGTTTATAGTTGGTTTACTTTGGAGCTTATATTTTTGCAAACATATATGTGAAAACTTAGACTTGAATAGGCCTACTTCTATATATGCCAATACGTGCAATATAGCAAATAATATTTTAAAAATTACCTGACAGTCTTTTATGTAAAAATTTCCTATTATTTGTATTTTCTTCAGGTTTCTTTTCCAAAAATGGAGGCACAGAGAGAAGACCTTTACCATTCAGTATCTGTCCAGGGGAAGGCAAGGGTGGCTTTGGTATTGAGGGACAATTAAGGCCAGTCTTTATTGAGGAACTCACAGTAGTAGAACAAGTTGGACCAACAGCAGCTTTCAGTTGGACACCATCTATCTTTGGATGAATCTTTTCCACTTTGACAGATGGAGTCATGCTATTATTTAAAGGAAAAATGGGTAAAGAAAATATTCAGGGAATTGTAGCATCATGGAGCCGTAAGTTAACACTACCTAAAATATATTTTATTACTTAACAATACTCTGATCTATTCACAATACAGATTTAATTAGTTGACTTGCCCCTTCTATTCACAGTTCTATTTTGGGTTTTTTTCCCATATCCTTTTGCACATTTTTTGAGGATGTCCACAAACTCTTGTGTCCTCTTTTCCCCACTTCCTCATAAGTACTTCAAGGAGTCATCAAGGATTTCAGAATGTGCAATTTGAATTCACACACACAGCATAACACAAAAGCAACTGAATGGTCCTGTTACATTCTAGGGAACAAGGACTGTAATCTGTGATGTGTGCAGGTCAAAAAAGAAAAAATCACCTGAATCAGGGATAAAACTCACTTAAGATTAAATATATTTGATCAGAGACTTAAGTTTCCCTTAGTAAAATGATCCTTATCCTGATTCAAGACACACCTTTGCAAGACTTCTCATTCAATAATGCCATTAGTGTATCCATCATCTTAAATGGGGCTGCTAGAAGAGATCTTGGGGAGTTTAAAAATGTCATCTTTTAAACTATAAAGAAATGATAAATGATACAGTAATTCCTATAGAGGTAATAAAACTTAATTCATGGTCAAAACGCATACTCACATTTTATCATGGGGAACTTTGCTATGCTGTACCGGATGCATTAGCCTATTGTTTCCACTGATCTGCAGCTTGTCTTTGGGTGATTTCAACAACTTGGAATTGGATGATGATGCACTAGTACCTCCACTGGATGAACGATTGCTCCCACTTCCACTGCTACCTTTGTTTTTTGAAGGGAAAGATGAAATGAGGGAAAATACTGAAGAGGAAGGAGGAGTCAAAGGCGGCTTGCTAGAGGAGCTGTGTCTTCTTTCTGAAAAGAAAAAAAGAACGGGGGTTAAATTCCCAGAGCCCATACAGAAACAATTCTTAAATACTTCATGTTGTCATTTATTAACATTTTTTCTGTATTGGCCAGGGAGGTCCCCTACCACACACACAGCCCAGAGGATTCGAGCCGCACTGGGATCCACGAGGCTCCCCAGCTGGTTCCGGGAGCCCCTCGCAGCTTGGGGAGCTCCGTTCTGCAGCCCCCAAGGCTTCGCTTTCAATAACACTGCCCACTCTCTCCATCCTTAAGAAGAAGGAAGCGAGAATCAAACCCAGACCTCGGATACACAAAGCAGGGGCAGAGCTATCTTTTGGGCCAGGCCAGCTTGAATGTCAGATTTTGTAAAGAATAACAATTATCTCTTCAGAACAATACTGGAGTAAGACTAAAGTTTCATTTCATGATAACCTTTTGTTATGGTCTGCTGCATAGAGACTCATGCACTGATTTACACCATTTTTTTTCCTATTACTAATTTTATTCTCCATTTCTTAATATGATCAGTTTAAGGAAGAATTCTCTTCTAGGTACAATACCAAAAGGACCAATAATGACTGTAATAAAGGCTTACAGACACTCCTCTGCGAAAAAGTATTTCTCAGCATTTACATAAAGAGAGATCAGGTTCTACCACTGAATGTGCTGGAAAAGAAATGGCAAAATTGACAAAGCCTAGGAGAGCAGTGCCATTAACACAAATATATTTCTTGCATTGCTTTGGATGGAATCACACATGCTTTAAAGATAGCTCTCTGGAACAATGAATTCTCAGGCACAATACACAGGACAGCTCACAGAGTACCCAGCTCTGCCTACACAAGCACATGGTAATTGACTGGCCAACTGATAGTTGGACACCTGTGATTCCTAGATGATATATGTTATCAACAACTGCTTATAGACATGTCTCTGGCAATCAAATACATGCAAGCCATGGATCTAAGAGAGAGAACCAAGAATTAACAGGTCCATGTATGGAGTGGAAAGGCACCTTCTTCTTGCCAGTAATAATATCAAGCAGTGATCACAACCAGTGCTGTGAATAGTACCTAAGTCCACCACTTGGCTATCCCAATCACAGAAGCAACTTATAGATCTTGACATTAAATAACCTAAATCCTCAAGGAAAGAGGCTACTTGTGAAGTTACGATAACTACAGTCAACTCTTTCACCTGCAAGACAGTGGAAGTCCTGTCCAGTGCAAACCCTCCACAAGTCTGTAACTCTCGCGAAGACGCAAAATCATACACATTTTATATGACCCAGATTTTTCCCTGTCACACTCCTAAGTAGAGAAATGCCATGTGCTCACATGTCAGCCAGCAAGAACTCCGTTCACAGCAGGAAGAACTTCTTCAACAGAATAAGTTACCAGCCCTGAACCAAGCTGGGCAGGCACTCGGTATCACCTGCTTCTGCAAGCAAGACTAGCAGGAGGCAGCACTGAGGGAAAAAGCAAGAGGAAGGCAGAAGTACCTGGGACCTGGCACACTAAATTCTCACAGATGGAGGAACTAGAATATTAAGGATGTTCATTAGCTCATAAAAGATTTATAGATGTAAAAGCACAGTGCTTTGTCTAGGAAATTCCAGTCAAGAAATGATCTTTTGAGACTGAACCAAGCGATCTGTGTTTCTCCATTTGTCTACCTACAAAATGGGTATAAATTACCTAAAGAACCTACACCAAAAAGAATCGGTCACTTCTGAAGAGCTCTGCGATCTCAGGTGAAATGCCCAATAGAAATGCAGAACAAATGCAGTGATTTATCAGCCCACCTGAAGAAATAACAGCTTTAAAATTATTCCTATTTAGAATGACAAGGTGACTAATCACCTGTGACGTTCAATATGATCTACTTACTTCAGTCTTAGAGACCCAGATGCCATACGAGAGGACTCAAGTGAAGTATGTTAGCATATTTATATTCGAGTAAATGGCTGTGCTTCTTATGTGACATAGTGCTTATTGCCAAATGTCTTTTTATAGCAATGGCAAGAATCCCTGAGCAGCTTTGATAAGTTACTATTTGAGGGCCATTAGTTCAGCCATGCTAGACCCATATATGACCGACAGGAGAATTACTCTGTGAAATAATGAGAAAATTTCCCCCAGGATTCCTCTTTTTTTTTGTATACTTAACAAATTTGAAGTCCAAGTAGTTATTACGGTTAAGAATAATAGAGTGGATCACAATGCAAAATTTGGGAGTTTATTCTGTGTTTTTTCTTTTCTTTTTTTTTTTTCCCTTTGAAAGAAGAGAAGGGTGTTTCTGCATTGGAAAGAACTTGGTGGAGGGTGGAGAAAAGGGACTAGAATAATAACTAAGAGCAAGAACATCATGCCTGCCATCATTAGCAACAAGCTATGCAAAATAATCATCTGAACTATTGATCTGAATAACACAGACACTGCTTTTCTGGGAACTGTACTGGTACTGGTCAATCAGCTCTAGACCGAGATGTTACTATTTACATGAACATGGCATGTGTCTCAAAATAAATGAGTTTATAGAAAAAAAAGTTTTTTTAAACTAGTGACAGTTTAAAAATTGACCTCGGAGAGCTGAGACTGATGCTAATCAATCATCCAGATTACAGTCTACCTATGAGATAGAATGGAAATAAGCCTAAACAAACAATTTGATATGAAAAAAGCCAGATGAGCATTTTCTACAATTCTATAACCTTTCCTTAACATGAATTTAACCCTTTATTCACTTTTCTGTGTTTATGAGTGCAGAACCCATGAAGTTGGCTAACAAGACTCTAGTAAACCTCACTCTTACTTGCAGGACACTGAGAAAAAAGCAAGGGAAATCCCTGAGATTAACCAAACGTATTCCATGAGGTGATGGAGTGATTCAAACAGTTCCCTGCTGCCCAGAGAAGCCGCTCTCCCTGCGGCCCCAGAGGCTGCAGCTTGCTATGTGCTACGGGAACGTTCGTGTCCGCATCTTGGCCCGAGCTGTGGGTGACTGTAGGGAGGACAGAGTCACCCTGTTCTGGGGTTAGGTCCCCTCCAGAGGTCTCTTCCAAGGTGGCCCTGGGCATGGGACCCTTCCAATCTGCCCCCAGGGACTCCAAACTCACCCCGCTGGCAATTCCCTTCCGAGCGCCGTCCTCCACGCGGCTGGTCTGGGTATCGGGAAGGTGACCACGATGCTCCTTAGAAAAGGCTCTAACATTTGTTGTAACATACCAAGACATTAAGACATTTACCCTGTTGTAGAACTGTGAAACTTGCTCTTTTTTTCTGTATGCACCCATGACTTGTGTAGTTGATCAAAGCTGATTTTTCAGCTCTTCCTGACCACCCTCTAATTTCTGGTTGTCTGTTTGGGCCTGCACAGTGGTGACTGGTTGCAGGTAGGGCTGCTCCGAGGGCTGCGAGCAGATTAGGGGCATCCAGAGCAGGCCTGCTCAGAGCCTGCCAAAGACGTACTCACCACATTCAGTTCTTCCATGTTCTTACAAAATTCATGTTTACAAGTAAGAGCCACTAAGCTCTGTTTTGTAAAACTTCTCATGAAAGAAAGTTAAAAATATATGTCATCTGGAAAGTGATATTAAGCAAGAGATACTTATTTAGTGAATGAATTTATTGTCAGGATGACATCGCCTTTTAATTGAAAAATTACTACCAAGCTGTCACCGAATAAGCAAGACGACTGTGCATATTATGCCAAACACATTATAATGATGAATTCTGCTAATCACCTGCCAGTCTGTTATAGTTCCCGTTTATCATTAACTCTGACTCAACCTGAGAATATTCAAAAATATAATTATTTCCAGGTGTTCAGTTTTCAAATTTTAGAAGCTAACAGCCCTGTCCTTTCCCTTCACAGAACTCTCTTGAAAGAGAAACAATTTTTTATGGCAGGATTGCTTTTACAACACTTCAAAGTGATATTACAAATATTGCACCTGTGTAATATGTCTCTAATCTTTAAAATCTGTGGGGTGGTTTTGTTTTGTTTTTAAAGACAGAACAATACAGTCTGGGTTTTGGAGAAATAACCCCAAAGTTTTCCCTCAATCACTTGCAGGCTTGTAATGTGACAGACCCAAAAATATATCAGAGAAAGAAAACTGAACCACATAGTTTTGTCCTGGATGTAATTGAGGATGAGCTGAGCACTCTCGACACACAGCGTTTTGCAATATCTGACCCAAAACAAAAGCCTGCCTTCAGCACTAAACCGTAGCAGAGAAACTCCTCCTTAAGATTCCTTGCATTTATAAAATGTCTTTGTCGTTATAAGGAGACAAGCTGTAATAGGGAGGTAGAAAGCTGTGAAAAGAGATTGCACCCCAGCAAACCGGCTGCGTGCGGTGACTAGGGCATGCACTGAACTAGCAGCTTGGAAAAATCCAGTGACAGTTTGTGTGCAATGGGACTTAGTTGAGCAAGAAAGACGCAGACTGCCAGAGTACACAGAATATCACCACCAAATGGGCACTGATAAGGTGAAATCTTTTCGAGAGTTTTAAGAACGTTAAATAGACTCACTAGGCCTCTAGTGTGGCTGCCAATTTCTGCGGCTTTAAAATCGCATTTTCCATTATATGTTTAGTTTCACTCGTCAAATGCAATGCAAAAGCTCCAAACTATACCATATGGAGACTACATAAGACATCCACGAAAAGTAACCACAGACCAGGACCTAGAGCACTAGGAGAAGGGAGAGAGAAAAAAAAAAAAACAAAAAAAGAAAGAAAAAGAAAAAGAAACAAAAAGAAAAAGAAAAAGAAAAAGGCTTCTCCCCCCGTTTTGCTGGGATGGTGGGTGATGGTTTTCCATCAGTGGGTGAACACTTGGACTTACTGTGATTTATAAGCTTATTTTTATATGAACAGAAGATATCCTTTCATAGAAAAAGAGATTCTGCTTTCATAGAAACAGGTCTTTCTTTGCTATATGCTTAAAAATAAATTAAAAACATAGAACAGAAACAGCACCTTAATTTTCAATGCATTCTCCTCAGGCTCACACTTAGTTCCTAAGCATTAGGAAACATTCAGCGGCGTTCACTCTCCCTATGCATCAATAATAGCTTTGGGCAGCAAAATATAAGATGTACAGATCAAGTTTCAGAAACCCATTTTTTTATACTGCCTCCTTATGTAAGCACTGGGCAAAAAGTCAAACTGACCCGTGTGGGCGCCAGCCGGAGCGGCACTGGAAGCGCAGGCCGCCCCTTCGGACACGCACCGGGCCCTGCTCACCGCGCGGCGCACGGCACCGGCGCGCACAAAACCGCCAAAACAGACACCGGTGCGAGGAGTGAAGGCAGCCTATGGAACTACACGTGTGCATTGATACAAAGCATAAATACAAACCTTATGCTGATGTTGCTGTTAATATATCCGTGTTGGCTAAAGCACAAGGTGGATAAAAGTGCTGTTTGGGAGAAACTGTTGTTTTCTGGTCACACCTGAGCTGCTGCTGGGCTTGTTTTGCTGTCGGTGGTTTGGCCTGCCAGCAGCATGACTGCTCTGTTTAGATAAATCCCTTCCTAGGCACACCCAGCCATGGAAAGACATTCCCAGTAAAGAGCTAATGCTCCTACCAATAAAATTTTAAGTCACGCACATGAGCCAGAAGGACATTCACAGAAAAGTACAGACAGCTACAAGCAGCTGATTTTATATCTATTAATGGGTTTAAGTTAAAAGAGAGCACTCTTCCAACATCACCAGAGCGCAAGGAAGCCATCCCATCTGTAACATGCCTGAATAAGGGAGGAATGTTTCAGTGAGTCAAAAGAAATCAAAAAATGAAAGACTAAAATTCAGTAGCTGCTACAGCCTTATCTGTTAATTCCACCCGAGAAATCCCATCAACTAAGGCATTTTCCAGGCTTCCCTCTCTCCCTTTATTTTCCTCCTCCTCCTTTTAATGAGATTGCTAAACTCTTGACAAACTGCTCAGCATCTCCCTATTGCCTTCTATGGTGAAATCTAGCAGCAATTCCAGTGCAGGCCGCCAGCGTGTGCCTGACTATGTGCCAGTTCAGCAGGCACATCTCCCTCCAAGCACAGGGGTATTTAAGTTCTCTTCTTTTAAGCAGTCTTAAGTCTGCAGAATTACGTAAGTATTTCAACTTTTCATACCCAATATTGATAGTTGCATTAAACAAAAACAAAACAAAAAACAGGCATTTAAACTCTATGAAAGGAGTGAATGATTTAGATGACTTGAACTCAGAATTGAGTGGCCGCAGCCCAGCCCCTATTTCCTGCTCACCTGCAAGGGAGGGCAGACACATATTAACATTAACATTAGCATTAACACAGGTGGGCTCCCTGCCAGGGAGCTCAGCCCTTGCTCATGCAGCCCTGAAGTGCTTGGGGAACCGTTTCCCCCTAGACCAGCAAAACTGAACGGAGCTCTGAAAGATGGGAGATTCCTGAAATAAACGATTCCATCGACCTTAAGTGAATTCACAACATTTGGAAATGCCCAGAGCCTCCTTGACCAGAGGTGCCAGAAGCCCTCTGTGCTAAGTAACAAGCAGTAGTTTTAAGGACACCTCCCTGCCCTGCGCTTCTCGTTGTCACCCGCCCTGGCTCAGCACCTCTCACCGCTACAGCTGTTACTGCAGCGGGGCTGAACCCGGCACGGCCCGCGAGGGATCTTCATCTGCTGCTCACTCGCTTCTCGCCGCTTCATTATCCCGCTCTAATCAGGGGCCTGGATACCGAGGATTCTGCCTTAATCTTCCACCGATGTCCCTTTAATCATCCGATCGGTTTTGTTCGCAGCGTAGGTCGGGCTGAGGTCACTCCACCTTCAGCCCCGCTGGGGTAAAACTCGCACTTTTAGCAGAAGAGACATCCTTTGCCCAAAGATCTGTTTTTTCACTCCAGCAAGACAGTTGCAGGAAAGAATATTCACCGAGCAAAAGCTACTAATATGAGAGATTACCAAGGTTTGCTTGGCACGAGCACAATCTGTCATGTCACCAGAGAGAATTCATATTGCTATTCCATTTAAAAATAGTAAATAAATAAATAAGGATGGTGCTCGCCACAAGCAGTTGCTTCTAGTGTTTATCACCCAGTGTTAGGCAAACCACAAAGAGAATCTGCCTGCTAGTCATGCTGCTCCTGGCATTGCATTCGGAGAAAAACAACACTTCAGTGGGAAAGGACAAAAAAAGCAGTTAAGGAAGTAGGCTATTTATACTGCAGCACACCAAACGCAGCTTCGGGTGGCACAGAAGAGCACGCACTGAGTTATTCACGTGTTGACATTGCTTCCCACAAAATTCTTCCTTATCTTGACCGTTTCTTTGAAATTGTAAATAAATGGTAGCAGGTATAAACTATTTACCTAAGAAACAGGTTTGTAAAACTCGCTTTGCACATACCAAGCTGGCAGTCCTGATGCAACCTAACGGCCTGCACTTCCTCACTTGAAAAAACACTCGGCACATTTGCAGTGCAGAGGAGTTGCAATTGCCTGTGATTCATATCATCCCTTAAAGAGGCAATTAAGCTACATTGATAAAACTTAGCTGAAAATATGCCTCTTCCGGGTGTTTTCTAAAATCCATTAAAACGCAGTATTTACCTAGTTTTGAAGAGTATATTTTAAAACCCCAGGATTTACCTCCACAACTTGGTATGTCAACATCTTTGCTTTGCCAAGTGGAAATTTAAAATGTACTGGTTTATGGTTTTACACAACATTTCCACCACATGCGTGCTACAGTGTTGGTCAAAGACAGACTTACATTTATTTACACCAAGAGGGTAATAACCAAGAAGCTACAGCCACCTTCTTAGGGGCAAAAGAGAGAGTTTAATCTATGTTTGAGTCGGACATTATAGAGCAAAAAAAAAAAAAAAAAACAAGAGGTGAACAATTTTTGAAACTCCTTTAAAAATGTTCTTTCAAATTAAAGCAATCCTGGGAGGCTTCAACTTCGTGGATTTCAGTGAAACATTTACCATCTCCCAGAGTGAGAACTCAGAAAATTATTTTCCTCTCTCTCAAAAGCTTTTGTCAAAGCCAAATAAACCAGATATATCAAGACCTTTCTAATTGCTAAGTATACTCCAAAAAGCTTTGTCAGCTCCTAGTGTATTTTTACTTCTCTAATGAGGACTGTATCAACAGAAAGTTTTAAATTTCATCTGTTTTCTGCATCTTTGTTTAGAAGAAGTGTTTGGGTGTTATTTCCTGCTCTACTGACCGCAAGTCCCAGTCGAGACTGAGGTCTCCTTGTTCCAGGCATGAATTCTGAAAACATTCCCTTGTCAGTCATCTCCAAAACACATACCACAAATCTCCCTAAAGAGCATATAAAAGCTGGCTAAGCTTTAATTAGGGTACATTGAATTTATTATGAAAATTCATGATTATAGAGAACGACGTGTTTTTTTATGATATGGTTTGGTTACAAAATGCACAATTCGCAATGTGCAAATTCTCAGGCGTGCAGATATCTGGTTTTCAGGGCATCATTCCAACTCTGAAATCCCTCCATATTAATTCATTGATTTAAAACATATAAATAAAACATACATGCATATTCATAATGGTGGTCCAAGCATCCGTAACTATGCCTTTTTCCTGCAATCCAAAACTCAACTCGAGCAACAGTCACTGATTATTTGAATGATAGATTCATAACTACTTGCAATTAAAAGTTTCATGCAAGCCACTTCCTATCAGTACAGGACTCCTGAACAGACAAAGGTTTCGATTCACGTTTTACTTTAGTTTGTTTATAAAAGCTGCTTTACCAGAGCACTTAATAGAGGAAATGAAAGCCAAGCTGGGAATCAGAATAGATCCTCTCAGAAGTATTCTGGCTTTCCTCTTCCCCACCCTCGCTGGGTGGCATTAAAGGTGCTACTTCATCTCTCTGAAGTTTCCCAACATTTAAGTTTGAATATTTGCAAATTATTTACTCAACTGCAAGAAGTGTTATGATGGAGAATTAACCACATCCCTTTGAACACAAGCAGAGTGTAAGTGCTAGCTATGTTATTAATTTGCCCATTTCATTAAAGCAAGTACTGAAAAGTACTGGCTGCTTTTAAAAGTGCAAAGTCAACTGCTCCTTTTTTGATTTCTAGGTAAATATGTTTATAATTTTTCTAGGGATTTCCTTTTCTAGAAGTGAAATCCATCCACGTGATCTTTTAGATAAAGGAGCACAAAAACATGGAGGGCCTGTCCTTTTTTCTGGAAAGACTGATCATTTTTTGTCGTTCAGACTCAGAATACTGAACAATTTAGAATTCTCAAGCACGCAAGTAGTTCCATAATCAAATTTCATAGGATTTAATATTTCTCTTTAATTTTTTTTTTGCCTCCGGGACATGTAAAATAGCCTCTAAGGCCTCAACCAAGACAGCACTGCAATCCCAAGGAAGACTCTACAATTCTGATGTTTCTCACGGCACCCCTGAGGAGAGCTGTAAAACTCTTGCAAGGCCTGTGGGAAAGCTCCGAGGCAGGACATGAAATTGCATCCTGTGCTCAGGTAAGCCCCAAGGCAAAGGGGACAAGGTCTCCACAAACCTCGGGCATAATATGCACGAACAACCTCCTGGTATCCCTTCCTCAGCAAATCCGCAAGAGGGGGAAAAATAGATTTCTTGCCAGGGAATCGGCCCTGGACCTTCTGGTTGGTGGCTCTCTCGTAAATCTGTCAAGCACTGGAATATAAATATTGCAAAGTTATTATGGACAGACAGTGGAGTGTCTCAGATGGTATCCGGGCCATGGGGAGATTATAATATCCACATCAGAGTACATGAGCACTAATCTCTGTGTAGCCTCTTGATGACACGACAATACCTGCACTGATTAAAAAAACAGGCATTGAATAAACCCTGTTTTTGCTAATATATAGATAGATAGATAGCCTTATTTTAGGAATATGATATATATAAATGATAAAACCACCACCAAACAAAAGGAGCGTGTACAGACCAGCAATGTACCAAGATGCAGGAAGAGGTCAAATTCTTCAAATAATATAGTTGCAAAGCTGCTGTGAAAAACCTAATTTATGTTTAACCTGAATGAAAGAAACTTCCATTTTTTCAAAATACCAAAGTTAAATAAAATGATAAATGATAAAACGATTGATGAACAGAATTTAAATAAAAACAATGTGTTAAAAGCAGGGATATGAAGAATTAAGGTAAGCAGAACCTGATTTCTGATTTTCCACCTCTGCCCTTTTTCTACTCAGAAATTGGGGTTACAACTTCCCCACCATATTTTCCCCCTTCAGCATGAACAAGATTGCTTACAAGACCTTATCACTTAATAATATTATAATACTGATGTAATATACTCATTTAACTTCACATATTCAAATGCTTGTTTGGCTTTCATCTCGCTAATGCTTCTATTCACACTGCAATCAGAAATTTTAATGTTTCCCCCTGTAGCTATTTCCTTACATGTGTCAAACTTCAATCCACGTATGTTCATTGTCAGACTCAGCTCTGCTACAAGAAATCCGTGGAAGCCAAGAACTTTTTAAAAGCTGTTACTGAACCAAAATACAAAGGGGCTGCTGACACTCTAGGGATGGGTATAAGAAAATGAAACAGTCAGATCTCCATAAAGACGAGAACAAAAGGAATGAATTTCTTTAACAGAGGAGTAAATGTCACAGGATATATAAAAATAGCAGTGTCAGGTAAGTAAATCAGATTCTTGGATACTGTTATTAAGAAATTACAAGGTAGAAACACTGAAGGCTAATATTTGTCTTCAGCACTATGCGAATAATCAGCGAGATTGGCAGCCACATAGTATTAAAGCTTTGTGAGATGGCAAAAAAGAAGAAAAAAAAAAACAAACTTAAACATGTATATGGACACTTAGCATGAGCCACAGAACCAAATGCAATAGTCCCCTTTGCCCCGGGGCGATCACTCTTCACGCTGAAGATGCAGAAATGCTGCCTGCGGGGCTGAGGAACCTTCCCTGGCTACCTGCAGCTCATCAGCAGGTTCCTGCATTGACCTGGGTGCTGCCGGCCAGGGGGGCAGTGAATCTGCACAGATTTTACATTTTACTTAAAGTTATTTAATTGGAATTTTGCATTAAAAGAACCTAGCAATGCTGTGATTAGGATGCATTGCTATTTTCTGCAAGTTTAGCCTTTTAAATAAAAATACAACTGCACTTGATACATTCAGGCTGTCACTCTATCTGTGATTTCTTCCCAAACCAAAACACGATGTCAGAGACCATCCTGCAGCCAGTAAGTTACCAGTGCAGCTCTGTAAAAGAAATTACCCTCCAATTTATAAACTGGAAAACAAGTTTAAATAAGCAAGTTGTTAGTAGTTTGGTTCTTTAATTAACACTTTGATTAAAAGTTACCAATTTATCTAGAAGACCAACAAGATTGCAATCTACAACCTACATTTTTATTGCTATTTTTTCCCTTCAGCGTTTTCCCCCCTTAGAAGTGGCTCTTTGGATCACTTTTTCCCAGCGCCTGCAGGGAAACAGCTTCAAAACACATTATACGGCCTGCTCGGCACTTCCTGCGCCAGCAAACCGCAGCTACCGCAAACAAGATACGCCCCCCACGGCAGTTAAATAAATGAAAAATAAAAAGGAATTAATAAAAAAAACGTGCAGCTCTGAACTTGGCTGCCGGCCCTGCAGCGAACCGCTGCGTTTGGGGACCCGGCGCGGGGGCCCGCGCGCGTGCAAACCTCAGCCTGTGCCCGGCGAGAGCGAACTCCGCTCCCAGCTGCTCCTGAACTTTGGCCAAATGGCTCCGATGACATTTCGGGCCGGCGCGGGCGGGCGGGCCGCACTTAATCCCTCATTTTGAGCTTATCCGCTCGGGCCGGGCAGCACCCGCTCGGGGCGGCCGCTAGCGCCCGGCCCCGCGCCGAACCGGGGCTGCAAATCGGTGCCGAGAGGGCGACGCTGTCGGAGGGGTCGCGGCAAGAAGCGAGGCCGACACCTGGCCCGTGCAAGGAAACAGAGACCGTGCCCGTTATGGGCACACATCACCTAAAGGCACGTGGAGCCCAGTCAAAGCGGGCTGTGTCCAAGCCAAAACGCATCCGGCGGCTTCTCCCTCAGCGAGGCTCCCGCGCTGGAAATTCCGGGCGCTGCTGCCTCGGTGCTGGCATCCGATCCCCACCGACACCCAGTAGCTACGCAGCAAAACCCGACTCTGACCGAGTTACTAATTCCTGGGCAATAGCCTGAGCAATCGCTTGGGGGAAAAAAAAAAAATAGAGCATGTTTGCTGAAAAATGAGAATAGGAAAAAAAGAAATGGTGTTTTTTCCTCTTGTTTTAAATTACCATCAAAGCTGAGATTTCTGGCCTTTCTTCAGTTATCAAATGATGTTCAGATGCACTCGGGAATACACAAACATTTCCTTGGATTATGCTGTTTTTAAAACACATCTCCTTGCATTTTTAAGCTCGGTACCAGAACTACGCACGTTTCTGGAGGACTTGTTCCTTCTGCATACTGTTCTGACACCTGTAATTAAAACCGGGTACGTCTCCAACAGATTTCAGTGGTCCACAAAATTTCTGACTTTAAACTACCATGTGGGAAACCAGCACTGATGTCCCTGTCTCTTTACCACCTAGAATTTGTTTTTCCTTAGTCTTTGATTTAGTGTATTCTTATTTTAGGAGCAACAGGGCGAGTAACCGCTATTTCATTGCTTGTTCCACAAATAAACTGACCAAGATTGGGCATTTTAATTCCAATGTGGAACAATGTAGAAAGTCGTTTTTCTTCTGAGCTAAAAGGCAGGGACACAGAGTCCCTGCAGCCGAATGTCAAAACAGGGATCCAGGGACAGATCCCTCATGCAAGGATAAGGGTGGAAGCCACCATGGGAAGGCCACCATCCTTGGGAGAACGCAATGAGATTTTATCCTGTCTTATACTATAGTAGCAATACATATGCCAACTATCTTGATCTCTGGTGTTGTTTTATTTATTATTTCCTGATGTTCCTATACAGCCACATACGACTAAAGGCTTTTAAGCAACTGCATAGATTAAATGCTCACGAGATTGCACCTTAAAACAGACAAATGCAAGTGCCACAGCTTAATAACATCCTGAAAGTATATTTTGACAACTGAAGAAGTAATTTTACTGAATGCATTTAAAAATATATATATAAAGCCAGTAAAGGAAATTAATTTCCTGATACTAAATCTCTTCAGATGTTTTAAGTCTTATTTTCTAGAAACCCAAGAACGACAGTAGCATTATATTCAATATAAGCACCCACTGCCCAGACAGGTAGAGCAGGCAGACAGGGGAAAATGGGAGAGAAATGGCTTGATATGGGCTCCTGCTCTTGCATGATCATCAACTGCATTGAAACTATTGCAATGCAAGAAAAAATGCTTCCTAGAAATCAGGTTAAGGTGAAAAACAGTACCAGCCTGCTCCCTCCTCCCGACTTCCTTGCTGGACACACATAACATGAGAAGATATTTATACTGTATATGATACTATCACTATGTACACAGGTACAATACTACTACTGTGAGCTGAATATTAATACACGCCACCTCAAAAAATCAGTCTAAAACCTAAAAATATTCTGCATATCTTGAATTGCAAACAAAATTCTCTCTAAGTTTGTTCACCTGGTTTTAAGGTAACGAGACAAATGACACTCTGCTCTTTCTCTCTGCACTGATCTGCATCTTATGTCCCTTTTTGTGTTTGGAAATTTTATGTTACTTTAATAGCATCTGAGAGCTGGACTGCAGGTGTTGTGCCTTCTTCCCACCCTGATTCGAGGTCCTAACGATGCTGTTTTTTTATTGCTAGCATCCAAATTGGGTTCTGGATGCGGAGGCAGGACCTCTTGGCACTGTCCCCGAAGGCAGACAGGGTGACGGCCGAGCACGCGGGACAGCCGCACGTGAAACGACACGTTCACTCTGTCCCAAAATCCAGCAATCCCGGGCAGCAATTTCGCAACGGCTCGAAGAGCTCCTGCCCTCTCCCCCAGTCCGGCCACCCGCTTTGGCCTTCGCCCCTCCGCTCTCCCCGGAGCAGCTTCCACGAGGGGAAGCGCCTGCAAACCACGAGCCTGGCCGTGCCATGGCCGACCACCAAGCATTAAACGGGGTTGGGAGCTGCAGTGATCACTGCTTTGGCTGCACCTGAGAAGTTTGGAAGGGTCTGTAATAAATTCAGACATCCAAAGGTTCCGCCTGATTGGTATCAGCTCGATTTGCTTGCACTGCAGCCCGCTCGGGCTTACGTTCAGGGCTTTCTGAAATGATTTAGTTGTAAATATTTTGCTTTAAGCAGATTGCTTGATTGCTGGTTACTATTCTTATTCTTCCTGGAAGGAAGGGAATGACAGGCCCCGAGCCAACACCAAACAACTTCAAGTTGATCAATCGGGAGCTCTGGCGAGGTTACTTGGAAAACTGCCTTGTCCCCGTGGGGGATGCGCCGAAGGGACCTTGCCAGATTTCTCCTGGCGTCACATTGCTACATGATGCCCCAGAGCCAAAACTAGGAAACACGGCAGTGAAATCACACCAAAACTATCACTACTTGCTTGTCTTTGAGGCCCAGCACGTCTGTCTTCCAAACCCAGAAAAACTACTCTGATACCATCATGAATGAATCCCTAGCCCTTCCGAACCACGAGCCAATAGATTTTGAAATCAGTGGACTTTTATCTTGAAAAGCTGCCAGTTTGAGGGTGTTTTACACACTACGGAAAACTCAAATACCTTTGGCAAGATTTTTTAGCAGATTCTTTTCCAGATGGGAGCACTTAGAAGCTCCTCAGGTTTGGAGGAAGCAGATATAGTCCAGAAAAAAAGTGGATTATTGAGTACAGAGGAGCATCATGACAGCCGTGCCAGTGCACTCTCAAGCAACAGCACTCCCTGCCTAGCTATCAACTTTGCTTCCTTCATGTGCTTGGCTATACCAAAATACATATAGGTGACCCCTATAAATGTCACCCATATAGCACACATGTGCACACACACACACAGGCAGAGCAACTGAAAAAGGGCGATAGACATGGCCCTAGCGGCCAGCACCTAAAAAACCAGTCGATCCCATGGAAAGGGCTGCAGAAAGGAGCAGCCCGCTGCCAAAATTAAGCGGTATGAGCCATTCTGCTCAACGCGTGACAACCGAGCCGCGAGCACCCAGCCTCGCAGCGCTATGCACGCACATGAACTCATACTCCTTCTACGACCATCGGAGCAGATGTGGGTATTTTTAGAAGCTGGCTGGGTGATGGCTTCATGACCCACACGATGACCTTTGGTCAAAGAGTACATGGCACTGCAATGAGCAGGAGACGGAGTAGTGGTGGGTTAAAACCTTCCCCCCGAGCGCAGGGGCCAGGAGAGGGCCAACGTGGTGCCCGTTCCAGGCGTAAATATGGTTAAGTGAGGTTTGTCACAGCCCAGCAGCCAAAAAGAGACCGAGGAAACCGAGCAGCCGCTCGTCCCACGTAACGACGGGAAGGGCCAGAGCTGCGAGGCCTCTCACAATGACTGGAAATGTAACAGAAATTAGAACAACTCCATCACTAACTTCACTCTAATGAAGGTGACACAACACAATATTTGGGAATCTGAATGGACTTCAAGACCACTTATATTACACAGATACAATATTTCAGTACTAAAGGAAAAAAATATATAAAAGTTGGCATAAATTTTGCTTGCTTTGAATGTGAATTTCAGCCTGCAATTTACACTTTTTTAAAAGTTATTATGCAATCCATGTGGTTACTGATTGCTATTTATCAATAAACTTAGGGGTTTCATTGCAGTCAGTGTTATACACTCCCTCTTCTGGTAATACTCTAAAAACACAGTTTCTAGGCTTTATTCTATCAAAAGTGTATCGGATTTCTAAATAAATAAATAAGCGTGCTATTGATTTATTCCAGTTTGTCAAGAATTACTTTACCCAAGCTCTTCCAAAAGCTTGACTTTCACATATGTAGATGTAACTATAGCTCTCAAACTGTCTCTTTTTCCCCAGACAGTAGGTAAGTCCCTACAAAACACCATTTTCTGTAGGTCCAGCACAGGTAACTTTCTTCCATGCAACACACTGCCTGGCTTCCTCTTTACATGCAAAGAAACTGGTGGGCATTCCTCTTCCTGTGCTATTGCAAAGGGTCTACAAAAGTTGCATGCAGATCCTGCAAAACACTAGCCCTCTAGAAAACTTATAGTACAGAAAATGAGTATTTTAATACTTAAGAAATTCATCAAAAAGCAATAAAATGGATGTACAGGGAAACAAGGATAAGAACACATGTTAGTAGCAGTGCACACAGATTCATATATCTATAACCATGATGGTCTTTGTCTGGTAAAGCTTAGAGAAGCATCTCAGTTTGGACACCGCTGTTTTTCCAAAAACATTGGAGAATGCTGGGATGTTGCACAAATCACAAATACATACTGCTGCTGAAACAGTAACAGAGGCAAAAAAATAGGCTTTTGTTCCTTCTGCCTTGTTAAGTCCCTCTCTTCTCCTTTCTTAGGCTTTTCCTTCCAGTACACAGTATTATAACCAACAACTTAAGTATTTCTTTCTCTTTCATGAGGTCATTTTCTCCTAGCTTCCTTATTATAGTCAACTCTTTTTATATATATTTTACTTAAGTTCTTTGTTCTACATTTCCCTTTTCAGCTATTCCCCTGTGTTCTTTCTTTCCCCTCCTCTCCTCTTAGGAGGGACACACACACACACACACACACACACACACACACACACACACACTGCAAACCACTTAAGTCTGGTGCTACTGGGTAGTTGCATCCTGCAAGCGTTGAGCTGTGCACTGCACTATTTTCCCTAAAAAAAAATCCTGCACAGCTCCTGTCCCTCTTCCCTGCAAGCGTTGTACCCTGGCAGGAATGGGATGTGAACAAACCATGGTTATTGCTGAGATTTCCCATCCGGAATTGTAGCTGCAGTCACGGATGAAAAGGGGGCATCTGCAAAGCTGCTCTCTTCCAAACGCGGCTTGTCTAGGACGTGGCTGGTGAGACGTGTGGATACAATCTGTGCAAGCTGGAGCTACATACCTCCATGGAAACAACTTTATTTTCTTCTTGAAAGTTCAATCCTCAACACTGTTTTCAGACCTTCCCGGAATATTCCTCCCTGGAATTATCAAGTGCTGTGGCCACAGTCTGCACTTCTTGAAGTAATCTGCACGGTTCATGAGAACACCCATTTCCCCAAAAGCCCAAACAAGGAAGTCCTTATAAATATCTAATTTATTCACCTTTGTTTAACTTTTGAAATTAAACTACTCGACAGCACCTGCCTAACACCAAGTGCACACATCAAAGGTTCTAATCTACACTTTCCAACTCTCCTTCATGACAGCAAGAACCCTGCCTTTTTTATTTCTTTTTATTATTGTTATTATTGACTCCAAGGCGGGCTTCTCCCACCTCCCTAGCTCTCGCACGGGTTGCAGCTTCCCTCCTCCGCGCTGGGCGCTTTGCCCAGGGCTGCGTGCCCGTGGCCGGCCCGTGTCACCTCCGCATGCCACCTCCCCGGGCCCAGGGCCAGCCCGCGGGAGCGGCCAGCGCCTCCAAAGGGCCCTTGGAGCAGGGAAGGAAACCTGCCGAGGACGGCAGCACGGGAACCGGCGCAGAGCTGCCTTTCCTGGATCCGCAGAAAATCCCAAATGAGAATTCCAAGAACCGTGTTCTGCTCCATGTACTAAATTAATTTTGTATGCTTAAAGACTGGCTTTTAGCTCCATTAACTACTTCAATGAATAGCATGAAATTTGATTACTGCTCATCAAGGGTAAGAGAGGACAAGAACACACCAAACCATTCTAAATTTGTAATATTTTAGCACACACAGCACCATAGATAGAGTAAGATGAACGACAAGGTGAGTGGCAAACTAAAGCAATGTATTTTCTTACTTTTTTAAGATCTGAGGCTGAACATCACCTTGTTTTAAAATTACTCTATGTCCTACACAAGAGTGTGACAACTTCTTAACCTCCCTAAGTTTTCCATGTAACGAACACAGACCACTGTTATTCTGCTTGCAAAAGTAACCTGCTGCACAGCACCTGTTCGTGATGTTACATTCAAATACAGTGCCTAACTTCATTATTCCTTAAAAACTGCATATCTACACAGTTTCTTTTGAGGCAGTTCTAGCTTCTCCTTTAATGATGTGTTAAAAAGAAAAAAAAAAAAAAAAGAGTTGAAAGTAACTAAAAAGTTAGTTGAAGCAGTTTTCCAAAATGAATCCTGGCTTGATCTCTGAGCCCATTTCCTTCTGGGAATACGCCAAGATGATTCTTGCAAAAGCAACAGAATTTCCCATCTCTCTGCCAAGAAGAAATTAAGATTTTTGGTGCTGGACTCATATACTTCAAACCCACCCGCTGCAATTGAGACTGTGAACTACTGCAGGAGGGCTGTGTTTAAACAGAACCTGCTGAGGCTGCAAATGACAGTTCGTTAAATCATGTAAACGGATGTGGGCCACAACACACCAAGTGCCACCTGTGCACGTTTGACACTCTGCTGGTGTCACCCTGGCACACCGCGACACATCAGATAACGCAGAAGTTTTATTTGGGTTATTAGGCTACTGAAAGCAGTTGGAATTGCTATCGTTTATGTAAAACATTTTCATACTGCTTAAGAAAGTCATTAGTGAACAGCGGACACTTAATTACTGAAATAAATTGCTCGCTGCCAAAAGGATGCAGGCCGTAATGAAGGCTTATCTCTCAAACACGGATGAGCTCATGCAATCTCCTACAAAATAAGCACTAAAATCTACCAAACAGCAGCCCCCCAGTCCTCAGGTCCAACAGCTTTGGAGCAAGACTCCATAGATTCCTCTCTTCTCCTATCTGCTTCAAACACTGCCTTGTACAGACCTGTTATTGCTGACTTTGCAATACTTGCTGAACACCCTCTCTATTCTATCCTAACCAAACAAAATCTGCAGAACTTAAAACAATAAAACTCTTAAAAATAAATTAAAAGGCTAATTTCAGATTTTCAGAAAAAAAGTAGCTACTGCCAAATTCTATGTATTAGAAAAAGGGTATGACAAATTTATGCTCAATTTGTGGCGTGTCAAAAGAAATCAAACATAACATGTTATGCTTCAGGGACTGTAATATTTAAATTATATGCAATATTATAGCTGAAACACAACCGCATATTACCAGTGATAGTTAAGGGATCATTTATCCTAATTAATCGCAACGAATTCTGCAAACACAAGTACTCTCCAAATTCAAGCACTTAATACCAGCATCAAACCCATGACTAGGCAGGGGAGCAAACCCTCTGAGCAGGGGTGGGTGTGAGAAGAGGCTGAGTAAGGGAGGAGAAAGGCTGGGCTATTGCACGGAGGTGATGTCTGAGACTCCCCTCGGGCCCGCGCAGAGCCCAGTTGACCAACACGGTCGTCCAGGGTTCCCTACCCACAGCTCTGCCCCCTCCCAAGGTTGTGTGACCATCTCTTCTGTCCCACCTCCAAGCACAGACCTCCTTGGCGCCATTCGGAGCTGTAAATCCACCTGTATCCTGCTTCCTTTCCCAAATCCTGTATTTTAGTTTAAAAGAACAGCAACTGGAAACTGGAATGCTGACGAGATTCCCTCCAGGCATATGGAGCCGACACGAAGCTCAACAGCCCAGTTATTGGCCTGGGCCAAACCACAAAGGCAATCAAAACACTGGACATATCTTCTTAATGACTCAACAGCCTGATACTGTATCGTTCCCTCTTTCCAACATTTGCTCTGTCGATGGTTTCATAATGACTACACGACTTACAGATGTTATCGGTGCAAGTTTTACAGGTAAGCTCGATAATGCTTCTATACCAGCTGCTGAGAATTAACCCCCATTTGATACTTACGGAAAAAAGGGCACAGAGAAAACAAGTCACATGGAGGGGAAGAGGGAGAAATCAAGAGAAAAAAAGAATAAATTCAGAGAGAAGAAAACACGTATCTCTAAACCAACAGTACTTCTACACCACTGAGCTACATCCTCCTCCTTTGCTGCAAAGCAGAGCCCTAAGCAATACACCCAGTTAAAATGCAGAGCATATATGGCATGAAGTTGGAGAGGCAGGCACGGGATCGCCAGGAGAAATCCAGTTTGTTTAGCAAAGATCACCGTGATAAGGGATCTCTGGTGCTTCATCGGCGAGCCTGCATGCCTGAACACTACACCTTCTTTCCAGCCTTCGTCTTTGATTGAGCTTGAGTCATGCAAGGAAGATGCTGATGCTGTGAAAACATAACTGTTCAGAAAGAGGCAGCAAAAACACAGTGAAGGACTTCAAGGCAGTCAAGATGAAAGACAAGGATGATCCTCTCTGAAAAAACAGCATCTCCTCAGCTCACCCTCCTGCATGTATCTGTTATTTGATTTGTACCTAACAGATTTCTGTGTAAATAAAATACTTCAGGAAAAAGGCTAAATATTCTCAATAATACATTTGATCACATTCAAATTATTCCTGACTGACATGGTCTGGGGAAAAAAGCTAGCATGTGTTCTACAGCGCACTTGCAACCTACCTACTTAAGTAGTTTATTAGAAATATGCTTTGGAAGAAATTAATTAGCTCATTAGGACTAATAGTTATAGTTAATAGTTTTGTCAAAGAAAGCCTAAACAAAGTGACATTTTAAAAGCACATATGCTACTTCAGAAAACAAAATCCCACATGACCAGTTTCAAAGAACACCAAGTACCAGCATAACATACACCAAAAGTTAGTTGTATAATATTTTAAGACATTACCATTTCTCTGGTTAGATTTAAAAATAGCTTTAAAAAGGCTCTGAGAACATTACAAAATGGCACATTTTTATTGATGCTCGGTAATTTTTCAGAACTTGCTCAGATAATCTCCCCTTTGCAAATCTCTGAAATAAAGCCACAAATGAGGGACCTAATTCAGAGCAAACTGACAAATCCAAGATTTTTTTTATTGCCTTTTTATCATGAGAATGTACTTTGTGCTTTAGAAAAGCTGCGTCTTTCCAGAACTTCAGCAATTTCCTTCTCTGGGAGTGCACTGGCTACAAGTGTACCCAGTGTGATTGCTAATCAATCATCTGTTTGTAATATTTACAGCTTTCACACACAGTTTGCTGAAATGAAGAAGAAACTGCACAAGGGTTTTAAGACTGATTAAAAAAAGAAGAGAAGAGATAGCTTGCTTTATGCAGAATCAAAGCCAGCCCCCTTACCTTTTTGAGGTTATTGGTTTGGCAAACTAAAACCTTTTAATAATTGACACTCCACCCAAGCCTGTTTTTCTCATCAGAGCGACTCCGCCTGTTTCCTCTCCCAGCTTCTAGGCACTTGTTTAGCGTCTTTATTGTTCATAAGAGGCTTAAGAAACACTAAGAATAACCTTGTCATTTCCATCCCTTCCTTCTGCATCTCTCTCAAAGCATCAATCTATCGGCGATAATTTTACACTACAGAGAAGGCTTTTTAATATTTTGAAAGGGAACTCCTACAATGCGTGTGGGATACAGAATGAGAATATTAACCTAGTATTTCCTCTTTAATCCTTTCAAAGTACTTCCCATACCTTCATTCTGGAATTCTTTCTTTGCTCAGTTCCTTTTAAGCTGCCAGTAATGCTTACCAAAGAGCCTGAATTAACAGCCTTAGAATAAAATAAACTTCTGTGAATACTGATAAAAGGAGCAGTCCATCACCCAGTGCTTTCAGTTTCTGGGGTCCTTGTGCCTATTCAACACCTGAACTGTTTCTCTGCTCTGTTGACCCAGCTGAACCAGCAGCTCTGATACTGGTTCCTATAATGAGGATGAGAGAACGTAGTTGGAGGCCACCAACTGACCTCAGAAAGATGCCCCAAACAATCTGCAGGCACCGAGAGCTCTCCATCACCACCAGCCTGAGCCAGGTCCCCATTAGTGACCTTGAGATAGAAGATTCAATATGCCAAGTACTCCCAGCTAGGTACCATCCAGTCCTCCCCCATAAATTTATTTTCAACTGTCAGAATTAATTTAATACGGCATTTTAGAAGGACTTATTGGGCTTTCCAAACTGACGTTCAATGACAGGTGAGGAACCAGACTGGCACAGGGTGGACTTGTGCTCAATTGATACAAAAGCTCATAGCAACCAGAGGAAGAACAGCCTTTGCCTTCTGGCCTCCCGACAGCTTTGGAGACTTGGGAATTTTATTATTATTATTACTGCCATCCACAGAGTAACAAGGAAACTAGAACAAATTATGTCATAAAACCTATCGGACTCTTCTGTGAGTCACTCTGTGCAACACAGTCGAAGAAATCCAGTAGCGGAGATAGGAACATAATCCATGACCACAAAAAAAGAAGGGACGGGGAACAAGGATAAAAAAAGCAGCCTCTGTGCAGCACAGGAAGACTCTGTCCCACTCTACCAAGAAGCAGAGGCGAATATATCTTTCCCTGCCAAGCAAGAGTGTTTAAGATACGGGAGAAAAATATATTCCAACGCAAGAAGAGTCTCCCTGACCACATGTAGCACTTTCTGCCCTGTCAAATACAGGGGCAAGCAGTAGGTGCCCGGGGCTACGGACAGGGAACACGGCCGCGGACAGGGAGAAAGTGGCTCAAAAGGAAGTTTGTCCTTCTGTATTAGCGCCTGCTGAGAAACCATCTCCTGAATTTCCCAAGAAACAAAGCTGAGTATCAAAAACCTCCTAACCAACACCGATATGAAATTGTCCAAAATTTTCAATCTTAAGAAAGGAAAAGAACGGCCTAACCCCGGCAGACAGGCGCTCTAGGAAGCAGGGGAGCACTTGACTCGGGGAGCACTTCACGTCTCCTCCGCCCTCTACAAACCCTGGCTAACACCAACCAGCACAACAAGAGCTTCCTAGCACAGTTTATATAGAAAATCGCCTGACCATTAAAACAAATTGATATTTCCCAAAATAAACAAGCTCACTGCTCCGTTCGAAGCACACTGTGCTGCTCTTTTACAGTAAAATCTGTGAGTTCAGCTTTTAGCTCAAGTGCAGAGCTCACACGGCAACAGAATCGCGTGTAGAAACAATCAGTATAAATATAAAATGGGAAATGGCACACGCTCCACAAAGTGTGAAATACACTGCGTATATGCCAGTTCCAAAGGGAATTGCACTGCTGCAGTATTTCTGTAAGATATCAAAAAAAATCCAAAGAAACAAGATCTTTGCATAAATATATATTACAGTGTATATATATATATATATAAAATGATTAAACACAGGTTATGTTCTTTGACATTATTTCCAACATAATGATCTACACACCATCAATTAAAAAGAAAAAAAAAATTGCCAGGCTTAATCCTGATTTAACCTCACCCTTAATTATTAAAAATAGTTAAGCACTTACCATAATGTGATTGAAATGCCTGTGGTTTTACGACCTGATTACAGTGGTTACACATCACCAAATAGAAATCATCATGAGCCGGGCAAAGACCAAATATTGGCATATCTAAAAACAAAAAGACAAAATGGCATATCTCTCAGCTGCTTACAATTATTCAGAACAGTTTAATTAAAGAGCCATGATACTCATGTTGAATCATAATTTTAATACATATGTATAAAATTTGAAAAGGAGGAAAAATGAGCACATAATGCAACAGATTTTTTTGCTGGAATATTACAAAAGCAAAAATCATCCTTCAAAGATAAATGTAAAATAAGTGATTATTTGTAAAAGACCTCTATTAGAATCTGATTTAGGACTGATTATCTTGTGCTAAATTCAAGAACGTAATAAAAAGGTGATTAACTTCAAATTACAAACACAACGTAAGAGATGCTTTATGTAATCTAAAGGGGGGTTGTATTTTAGTCCACTCATTAAATGAATTCTAAAATTAAGTTTATTTTCTATTTAATTTTAGTCATTTTAAATGCACAGTCGTTTTCCAAGCAGTGTTACATGCCTAATGGTTTTATTTGTTTAACAGTGCATTATATTCCAGCCATCTGCTGCCAAAGATCTGTGTAACAGCTATATAAGAGAGATAGAGGGAGAGAAAAAGAGAGATAAGAGTGTGTCAGAGCATGTGTGGATTTCAGAGATAACACACATACTTGCAGCCTTTTTTTAAAAAAAAAAAAAAAAAGAAAAAAGAAATAGTTTCTGCGGTGTTGTTTTTAAGAAACCCAGTCGTTAAGAGTACAATATAACAGTTAAAATGCTGGAGGAGTCAACGGATGCAGTAAATACAACATTTACTACACACCTTAAAGTTATACTGTATAATATAAATGAAAATGTTGTTCAGTCGTTAAAAGATAAAAAACAGGAAACTGAAAACATATAATACTACATAAAGTCATTACTGCCAAACAGGCTAAGGTCTCTACAACACTATTTAGAGATTTAAAATTGATATAAGAAAAACTTATTTACTTAAAAGAATACTCAATTAAAAGATTTCTATGTTAATCATAGCTTAGATATTATATTAAATGTATTTACCTTTGTATTAGAGCTGACCCAATCTTTATTTTTTTTTATATACTTTTTTAATAAACATGCTACATTTTACTTGAAACATTATTTTTGCTCATTAATAATGTCAATTATGTATCAAATAATCTTTAAATAAATTGGGTAAGTATATTTTAGGAATGAATGGGACATAACCCAAGAGAAGCAATGGCGCTGCATCTCTGTCATCATCGAGAAACAAAGTCAAGTCAGGAAGCTTCTACCAGGAAAAAAGAATGAGCACACACAGAACTGCTTCCACGAGCAAGAGCTTTCTTTTATAACAATTTTTTCCCCTCAAAAACCGAGAATTTTTATTGTAAAAATAAGACCTATCCCAGGTTTTCAAAACTTGTTATTTATGCTACATTAATATAGAATACAATGTCCATAATAATGTCTGCAACTAGATTCTCTTAGGTACACCCAAAGATAATGACCAAGGGTCTCAGATGTAGCTGCGATAGATTAGAGCTATTACTTAAAGTGATGTGATAAGTATTTATCTAAATCAGAGACACCTTTTTAAGCAATTGATTTTACAATAAATGAATACATTTTAAACTGATTTGCACTTTATTAGGTAAAGAGTCTTGCTTTCGTACTTACATTTTCAAAAGAGGTATTAAACCTCAAGCATAGGTGGCTTGCTGTAAGCTAGGCCAAACCAGGCAGATACACCTTAGGATAAAACAGCTATTAATGATAAATATTTGTTCTTCAACATCCACTTCCTGTGATTTCATAAGCTGCCTCAGAGGAAAAAAAGTACATATATAAACTGCTTTGTCAATGGCTAAAATGTACAATGGAGCTCTGTATATGTCTGTATACCCAAGTTCCCATATGGAAAGCAAATACCCTATGGCTCCTAACGCACCGGGGTGAATTATACAGTCATCAGGTGGGTTGACGCACACGCACAGGCTGCTCCTGCACAACAGCCGGCTGCAACAACACCCAGGGACCCTCCACACACCTGTACCTTTTTGACACAGCATCTAGATTATAACCACTTTGCAAGGAATACAGGAAAAATGGAGTTTCCAACGCAAGAAAAGCACTGCCTGCCTCTATCTTGCAAGATAAAGCTCTCCTTGACGTTAGCTTGAGATGTCGCGTTTGCTCTATTTAAATACTCTCTTGTGAATATTTGCTGGAAATACAGAGATGTGTTTTTACACTACAAGCGAAACAACTTCACAGAAATTGATGCAAGCAAAAATGTTTTCCTATTTACATTCCTAAGAATTCTGAATTTAGCAGCATCCTTTACACTGCAGAGCAAATCTTTGGAATTTTAAACGGAAAACTGTAAGTGACAGAAAGCAATGCCAAAATACTCTATTAAATAAACTCATCGGAAACCACTCTGACTGAAAGCAAAAACAGTTGACAAGGGGAAAAAAAAAAAAAAAAAAAGCTGCACACACAAATTCACAACTGTGATCTCGAAGGAAGTCATTCACTGAATCCAGCCAGATCACCCAAATCAGACAAAATGATCCTCTACCCGGGTACATATGAATGTAATTAGGTAGTCAGCAGTGAAGATTAGAGTCCTAAATGCATCTCTTTTGCTTACTCGTAGGTGCTAAAGGAAACACTGTTTCTCTATTATCAAACTACCTTTTCAGAAGGGATGCAATCGAATCCATTTTTGGTTCGGAGAGCTGGCAGGTCCCAAACCAGCCTGGAGCTGCATGAGCAGAGGGCACCACACCAGGCAAAAGTGCCCGAAGAGCAACATTAATGCAACTACAGACACCTGGTTCTTAATTTTCAAAATGGGTTTGAAACTTTCAAGACTGTGACCCAGTCAAGATAAGTAAAGATGGCTGGAAAAGAGCTCAAACCTGAGCACCTACGTCCCCAGGAGTCATGGTCTCAGGCGAGGAAACTCCCACGCCTTTGATAAGCTGCACTGTCATTCGACTCAAAAGCAGGTCGCAGGGAAATCTTATTTTTCATTTGTGTTCCACTGGGGCAAATTCTTAAGTGGATCTGCTAGGAAAAAAATGATGAAAAATATACTATGTAAATAGCAGAGAATACACTAAACTGTTTAGCCAAATTTACTGTTTAGCCA
Source organism: Tinamus guttatus (assembly GCF_059628265.1). Taxonomy (NCBI): domain Eukaryota; kingdom Metazoa; phylum Chordata; class Aves; order Tinamiformes; family Tinamidae; genus Tinamus; species Tinamus guttatus. The sequence continues at coordinate 4,064,891 of NW_028288841.1, read as the reverse complement.
AATTTACATACGAAATATGTTCCGGAAGCATATGATAGAGATGGTTAATTTTCCCGTTCCCCTTCACGTGCACTTGGGGAAGTTCAGAAGTCTTTGCCGTTGATATTCTAAAGTCTAATACTTTATACCTATTCCATTTAATGGCATGCAAATTCTCCATTTAAAAGTCTAATGAAGTTCCTAGTATTTCAGCAGTGTCATTTCAAATGCACTGTTCCTCCGGGTTTAGAGATTTCCTTTTGAAATACTTAACTGTAAATGTAAAGCCCATGCCTCTCATGGAAGAGCCTAGCAACCGTGATTCATATGTTCCTCTTCTCAGAGCTGGGCTAATTTAACTCCCTCCATCTGGGAATGTTTTTCAAGGTCAAACTGAAAATTTAAACCAAGATCTCAAACTTTCTATTTATTTTTTTCCATACCCACAGTATTATGTAGTATCAATATATAAATGCTGTTATAGAAGCTGCTAGTTATAGCAATTCTATTGACACCATAATGAAAAATAGACTTCATTTACCTCCACGATATTAAATCTTTGAACAGTGCAAATTCCAGAATTCACTACTTTCAAAAGTACTGCATAAAAAAGAAAATCAACCTTAAGTGATATCTTCCTGAACGCTCAATCAAGAGAACGACTACACACTACAATTCGGAGATACTTCAGCTGTGATATTTGTGGAGTATGTAGTAAGCATGAGGTAAGGCAAATAAATGCCTTATACTTGGGAAAGGCTCATACACAATTTCTAATTTTAAAAAAAGGCAGGGGGAGGGAAATAAGGAGCAAAATAAGGAGCAATCTGACACAGCTTACATCAGGTAACATGGAACTGAGCATGTCTACTCAGAAAGCCTTCCACAAACTGAGCTGCCATCTCCTTTTCTGAGGGCTGGAGAAGCATATAAATTAAGTAATTTCTTATTTTTGCCTTTTCTTTCAGCATTTACACTGCAAAAATTCATGCCTATGCACATTGAAAGGAATTGGCCGTGTATTCTTGACTCTATGATTTAACATTACAGATGAAAGAACAGATAAAACAGGCTAAAAATGTGCAGTTTGATGAAAGGTTACCTGTTTGCATTTTATTGAGTCACTGGATTCTGCAGTTATCTCAGCTGTATTGCTTTTGTGTTGTTGTTGGCTACTTCTTTGCCCCATAAATTTAATCCAATCTCCTATGAATTTAGATGTTCCTTTTCAGACTGGAACACAGCACCGCGCATCTATGTTAGCAGCTGGTAAGGCAAACATCCCTTTGAGAACTGCCACGGATGGAGTGTCAAAAGAAAAGCAGGGTTAAAATCATGACCAAACTTTAAGACTACAGGAAATGAGTCCTAACTCTAGACATTTTCAGAAACCAGAATGCCACTTTCTTACTTTGCAGAAGTTTCCTCCTGAAAATTGAAAGAAAACAAAAAAACAAATAAAAATCACAAATTGAGAGGGGAAAGCGAAACAGAGGAAGGGAAAGCAAAAGCTAAAAAGGAAAGAAATGAACGGGCAAAAAATCTAACCATCAGAGGCAGAGAGAAAACTTGGGGGAAAAATATGTGAGAAGAATACATAGAAGCACTGCATAAATATTTCTCAGAGAAAATATACCCCATACTCACTTCTTCCCTATCCATTCCCAGTGCAAGCATCTGCTTATTAAGAGCATCCTTAACAGTCTGAGTCTAATTTATCAAATATATATAAGCATTGGTTGCAATTTAGTATAATTTGGCAATGGACATTTCACATGTTGGTATTTGACGCAAGCATCAAATGTTCTGGCTTTGCAAACCCCATAGCAGAGCATGAAGAGCCTCAAGCACAACACCAACCTGAATATACTTCTTTAATATTTTTAATCAACTATTGACAACATTAGATTTACCAACATCAAAATGGGATGTAGTAGCTTATTGACTTTGCACTCACCAGACATAATGCCTGTTACATTTACACCCAAACCCCAAACAAAATTTATCTTTTTATTTTACCGTTAAGTAAGTGGACCAATTTTCACTGATTTACCAGGCTTCCCAGCAAGCCACTGGGGCATCATTTTGGAGGTTTTACATACAGAAATTTTAAATATGCACCATTACTTAGAAATGTTGCCAAATCTTAATGGCCTAAACTATTTACTCCCCAGATCAGAACTTCCAATTTACACAGTGTGCACAAAAGCTATCTTGAACACTTTTCCTCCATACTAGTTTTGCTTTCTCTTCTTAATAGAGCAGAGTTGGCCTTCATGATACTAAGATAAAAATTAAGTTAGCACATCCTGTTTTAACTTGCCTTAAATGGTAGACCTCTTCCTCTAGAGGCAGACTATTATTAGCATTTTTCTTTAAGATAACTTAACTACCAACATCTGAAAGAACATCAAAAGGGGGAGAAAAAACTGAGAGTAAAATAACAACTTGCAGCAGTGCAACTCAGGCACAGGTGCATTGATTTAAAAATATTTGACATCTCGAAGGAAAAAGGTTCTGGTGCCAATTCCCGCAGTTTGCCACGAGGCTTACGACACTTGCCCTGGCTGCTGTCAGGTCCTGTTAAAGCACTACACGTATTTCTGTTGTTGCAAGCTCTACAGCTATGGAGAACGCAAGCCTCGGTTTTCTAATATCTAAAAGCAAATAAAAACTCCCAAAATACTATTTTTAAAAGCTCATGATCTAGGGGAGAGAGAGGCAGGGAAAAGGAGAAGAGTGGAGAATAACTCGGCGTTTAGGAATATTAGAAAGAGCCTCCACCAAACAAGAGCAGATTGCAAATAAAGTTGAGCTCAGTGACAACTGCACTAAGCGAGCTTACAGCCTGTCCGAAAAGGCCAAATTGTGCCAAGAAAGGCGCAGTGCGGGAGTCCGGCCAGAGCTCCTGCTGACACCGGCTCCCTGGAGCCGGTAATTTGCAGCAGCAGAGATGATCTGAGATGTTCAAACCTCCTGGGGCAGCGAGATTTCTACACCCGCAGTGGGACAAGAGACCCAGCTCTGGGTAATACTGCATGAGAACTGCAGCGGCACAGTAACTTATCTTATTAGAGGTCCCATCAATTCTAAGGCAGATATTCCCTTTTTCTAACTGATAGGACTCTTCACTGAGCTCACTTTTTTTTCCGAAGCATCCCCAAACTTACTTTTCACATATATACAATTTTCTGCAAGGAAAGTGTTACTTCCTAAGCAACATTTTTCCAAATCATTTTCCAGAAAGCAGACCCAGCTGCTTATCACTCACGAACACGCATGTGTTTTTATGTACTTATCAAAATGAATTTAAACTACTGGCAGTTTTTTTTTTTTTTTTAAACCATGAACTACACTACATAACATAAAAGGAATATTTCTAAACAGATACCTTGAACAAACTAATAACTACAGTCGTAAATCTTCAGAGCGCTTAATGAATAGTTTACCTAAGTTTTAAAGCAAAATGAGAGATTCTAGTAAAAGATACACGTTTGAGTTTTGCTCACAAATTTCCAAGTAAAGACACTTATATATTAATAGAACACAAATATTTACAATCCACATGTGCAAACAGAAACTTGAGCTTGCAGAGTATGCCCATAATCAAGTTGAGTAAAAAACTATCAAGTTTACACGGACAAACTTCTTTAAAAAAAAAAGTTTGTCCCACAAGGTTTGTACTCATATTCGCTCAGAGCCAAAAGAGATTCACTTTTGAAACAAAACAAGGAAAAACAAACGGACATTCTCAGTCTCTATAACCTCTTCTTGGGATTAAAGCCCAAAATTGCTTCATTTAGTCTCTAAGGGAAGAGCCATTGTTGGACTATTCTCTGCAAGATTACCCATATTTGAGAGTTTTTGCTGCCTTCTCTATACATTCTTAAATAGCTTATATTTTTTCTTGCCCATACAGCTTCTAAAAGCCCAAGTAGCTGAGGAGCCATTTGAAAGGCATAGCTCTGTCTGGGTTCAAAAATACAAGTGCACAAACCATGCTTCACAGTGCAAGATGAAGGAAGAAACAGCTGGGAGTCTTGATCAAATGTTTTCCTGATACAACAGAGCAACTACACATCGTTTCCTTAAAATCCTAAGAACAATCAGAACTCAAGGCTTTAGCACAGAGAAACTACATTCTATCAAGATCAAAGATCATGATCCAGTTTAACTCTGCACAGTAGCTGAATTACCAGATATGATCAGTGCCACAGATCTTTATTACAATGATTTATCATTTAATTCTCCGTCCTCTCCCTTCAGCCTGCTTTTGACAGTTGAGACAGCCTATTCTATCACGGGAATATAACCTATGGTTCCCAAGGATGAGTTAGGGTACAAGTTTTTATTTTCCTTTTCCATTTTAAAAGGAGAATTTTGCAGAGTGAAACTCAAAAGAGACGACCTACCTTAAAGCAGTTGTGGTCTTCATGCACTCAATCCTATCGCATTGCCAAAACGCCATCACCCAGACCAGCCACCTCCAGAAAAAGAAGGTTTGCCACACACGGCAAGAAGTAAAACTCCTCTGTGGATACCCGAACGGCAAATCCAAACGCCAGCCTTTTCCAAGGTTATGAACACACAATCTCCACACTCTTCCCTGTAGTTTTTTCTTTTCCCTCCACCCTTCTGAGGATGCAAGATGCAACAGCGACATCCGTGACCTCTCTTGCTCCCCAAAATTTACCAGTCCTGGAAAATTCCTACATCCTGGCTGCTGACAAGAACAGAGCAGCAGACACCAAAAAGAAGTGTGTCATACACACGTGCACCTGCAGCCTAGAGCGCAGCTGCGAGTGCTAATTTTAGGCTCTTAAGATGTGAATGTTCCTGTAATTATATATATAAAAAACATATTATAGCAAACATCTACTAGGTATTCAGTTAAATTCTTTGTATGTGGATTCAGCTACACACGATTAACCTTGGAAATATTCTAACAGAAAACATGTGCCCAACTGTTCCTTCAAAACTAATAAATAGTTTTTCTAAGCTTATTATATGGAATAATACAAAATTTCAGTGAGCAAGTCTACAAAAGATTGTCCTTGGAAAGACTGATTAACAAATGTCTTAGTGAAGCACAACTAGCATTTTTAAAGCTTTTCAGCACATGAAAAAAATCTCCCCCACACAAATTGTATTCTGTACATGAGGTTTTTCATCAGCAATTTGAGCAGTCAGACAGCTACAAAAATTATTCCCATTTACTCACTAATTAGCTTTCAGTTGAAGATATTTTAAATTTCTCCAGCCAATTTTCATGATTAATAATATTACATAAAAGCTAATAAATATTACATAAATGCTAAAGATATGATTTGTCATCACTCTTCATGTAACAAATCTCCATTCTCACTCGTACATGTGTAACATGCATAACGTGCATTTAAGCAACATATATATCTTTTAGGCATCATTATATTTCAGGGAAGTTGTCAATTTTTTCTTTATGATTTTGCAATAAAAAAAATGTACATACTTATCTCCCAAATATCTGAGAACCCCAAATATCTAAGAAGCCCAAATGTAACAAAAAATTAAACAGAATTCATGAATGAGAAGATTTCAGGTTTACATGGCAACACTAAAATCAGGTCTAATTATATATGAAAGGGCACAAAGAAACTGTTCAGTTGTTACTATGCAGAAAAACATGGTCTATTAAGTTGGGGGGGGAAAAAAGTTGTGCTCAAGCAGTTGCCCACATACCTACCCCCAATTAAAGAACGTATTTTAAACGCTATTTTAATTCATATACCTGAAAAAATGCTACTATCATGAACTCTAATGCAGCAGCTCTGCTTTGGCAGTGGGAAAAAGTAAATTTGTTTTATTTGGGTCTTAACTTAAAGTTTTATGTAAACTCCTCCCTTCCACGGGAGCGTTTTGATACAATATAACTAGAAATTGTGGATGTGTTTCAAGCTCAAGGCCCTCTCCTTCCCCTTACCCAGGCAGGCTTTTGAAGGAGAAGTTTTGGCAAGGGTGTTTCAGTAAAAGGATTTACAGTTTTTCCCCAGGTAACGTCTCCATCGCCTCAAAGCGACGTAATCAGGCGCTGGCTGCATCGTGACACTTAGTAAACGAGAGAGCAGGAGCAGTAACTAATCACTTACAGCCTCATACCTCTTCTCACGAGCTGAGGACTAACTGAAGGAAAACAATGTAACCAGGACTATCTTCTGTGATGGGAAAATAATAACAAAACAGAGTAATATAAGAAAAGTAAACAACGAAGCGAAATAGCACAGTCACTTTCAACTTTAACAAGAGGACTAATAGGACTATGCATCTTTTGTGTGATGGCATTATCGCAACCTTCATATTAAAATAATAACAAATAAATAATAATAATTTAAAAATAAATAAATCAACACATTCCAAGCCTCTATTCTCCAGATGGGGAAAGAATACAGCACACACATTTTACACTGTGCACCTGACACCTGAGGCGGCAAATACACATTAAAAAAAATAAAATATAAAAAAAGAAAATGCTCCAGGTGACCTGTGAACTGCATTCTAACTCAGTATTTTCTTTTATTAGGCAATCTAATTGCCTCAAGCCACCCCACCCCGGCCACTCCCGCTCTCCGTATACTTGCACATCCACTTCAGAAATAAAACAAGACTCTTTCAATTACGTCCAACCCGGCTGTAAGGAAACTCACACTTGTTAATTTTCAAATACTGACTTACATATCTGCATTCCTCTGAATCTGGCAAGCGCAGTTAGTTTTTCCATTAAAATTCCTTTTGCTTTACACATTTACTGACAGCTAATTTGATACAATAGGATACAAAAAAAGGCAAAGTTGCACAGCAACATGGACATAAATGTCCTTTAGCCAAAAAACTGCAATAGTACTGTGATATCTGTGAAAGAAACAGTGGAAGAATAAAAAAAATATTCTTGCCATCATGATAAGAAGAGCTGTTTCTGCTTTATATTTCAACACACACGTTGTGACACTTAATTTTAATTTCAGCATTTAAAAAAAGACTTTAAACTTAGAAAGTGCATACCTCTAGATAAATTGAGATGACTGAATATTTTGATAATCTAGATAAGGAACTGGTAAGCCTCAAATCTATCTTCATAGAACCAAAATATTTCAGCACATTCAGGGCTCCCATAATCAGAACTTTCTCCCCGAGAGGGACTCGTGCCATTCAGAAGTGTTAAGCTTTAAATCAGCACTACTTGTCCTTTGGCAAATGGTCGTATTTCCAGACATCAACTAAACAGGTAAATATGGAAGCAAATCAAGCTACCTGTTCACAGCACAAGGTCAATAATTACAGTGCAGACTGCTTGTGATCTAACACTAACGCAAGCCAGCCTAAAGTCTCTTTATTGAAAATAAAACTGTGACGAAATTTTCAAAATTTTCTCTGAATGAAATTCAGTTTCCGCTTTTGCACGTCTTCTGCCTCCTACGAGCCCCTCACTATCCTCATTTCAATGTGTATTTCTTCAGTGCTCTGAGAGCTCCTACGTATTTTAAGAGATCAACTTCACAAAATTTTAAGAATTGCATCCCCCAAAGGTTATGCATAAAATACAAAGAATAAAGAAGATAGGAGAAAAAAAAAAGGCAAGCAAATTTGTTCCATTTTTCCATTTTTGGCACTAGCTCTCTGCTACTGAAATCACCATTTCATTCTCAAATGGGAAAAGGCTGGAAGGACTGCAACTTTTAATATTTTTAGATTTAGAAGCATTCAAAAATAAAAATAACTTAGACCACATTGTAATTGCAGAAGATCTGAAGGGACTGACATGCTTCAAAGTAATTTTTCTGCTCTTTCTTAGCTCTGAATCTCTACACACGACCAGAACATCAGCCCACTTGCAGTGTGCATAGATAGTAATACCTACAACAAAACAAAACAAAAGGAAAGAAGAATTTATTCAGACTCTACTGATTTTGTTGGTTTGGTCTGACTCATGCTTTTGAGAGATACTTCCAAGAATTCTCCTCTCTGATCCCACTGCAGCTAACAGGCGAGTTAAGCTTCCTCACTAGCACTCTAGTCCTCCAGTTACACCTGGAAAGGTACATGGACACAGGAGGATATTTAAACACATGACCAAAAAGCAACTTTTCTCTCTCTTGTAGGCCAGCTCTTTGAGCAAGCAAAAAGTTTTACTATGGTAAAAATGCACCCAATTGGCCAGAAAAATTACATTTTTAGACATTCTGCATGAAAAAAAGGGAATGAGAATAAACCCGAGTACACAAGGGTCAAGATCGAGAACGCCACCCGCGTGCTGACGTAAGGAGATGGGGGACATGGGATACGGGACTCCGCAGCGAGGCCGTGAGCCATGGAGAAGCCCACGGAGCCCAGAGGTGGCCTGGGCGCATCCTGGCCCCCATGTGCAATGGAGATGGTGCAGAGGACATGCAGAGTAGGTATTTTTTAAAAAAAAGAATGGCAAAAATGCTCACGTATCTTGGCTAATCACGCCTACGCGGCACAGCATGACCACAGGATGCACACGCAGGGTTTACGCGCGCTGCGAACACGCGGCACACGCACGTTTCGGCAGGGAGATCCCCACGGCAGGGCAGCGAGGGCTCCGCCGGCACCGCGGCCGCTGCTCTGCCCGCGCGGGAGCCGCCCAGCTCGGAGGCGCGAGGCCGAGGGCGGGCAGGGAGCCAGCGGCCGCGCTGCCGAACCCGTTGGGCCGGTCGTGCTCCCGAGGCGGCCGCGTGCGCCTTGGGCGCTGCTCAAGAGCTCCGGCTCCCAGCGCGGCGCGGAGGCGCTCGCGGGAAGCAGGAGGCCGCCGCGGCGGCCCCGTGGCCACCCTAAGCGCAAAGGCCTCTCCGTTGTGTCACACCAAGGACCCACCACCCCTTCGGCGGAGCCTCTTCATGCCAAGGAGCTGCGTACAGAGTGAAAAGGCACTGCGAGATTTTACTCACTTCTGCACAGTACCTACTCGGCGGATAAAAATAGCGCTCTTATCTCCAAGGCTATCAAGCCAACGCTTCAGATCATTAGATTCAGACTGTAAGAACGACTGAGGAGAGCTGCAAGGGACACAGCGGCCTGTGCCACCGTGCTTTGGGACACAAAGTGATACTCGTGCACAAGCACAAGGAAACTTCCCAACTAGAGCTCTGTTTCTGGCTTCCCTTTCTGCAAACACCCTTTGCAAGCAGCAGCACTGACCTAGCCACACGGAGCAGGCCACGGCACTGAGACGCTTTCTGCAGAAGAAACAGCAGATAAGGAGAGGGCTCTACTTGGCCCGCACAGGAGACATTATCAAAACAGTATCAGGTACAGTTTAGATATCAACATATCCCTCACAGTCCCACAGCACAATTAGTAATGAGCTCCTCCCCAGTAAATCGGCCAAAAAAAAAAAAAAAAAAAAATTTAGGACAAAAAAAAGGCAGCGTATTATATAAGCATGGATTACACTAAGTGTGGTAAGCAACACATCCTGCACTCGCCTCAAAACTTCCCCTCTATAAATTATGAGCTCTCCTATGGAATAGAAGCTCCCTAACAAGGCTGATTTCTAGGCAGGCTGCTCTGAGTAAGCACAACTTACACAGACATGAAAAATGAAATTGCTTTCTGAAATTCACCTCAAAAGTACTTTCATGAAGTAAACACAACCTATCGGGAAATTCATTTAAGCTCTTCCTCTCAAGTGCTTCCATTTAGTCCCAGTGAGAGCAGGATGAATTCCATCTCCAGAGAAGAACATATGCTTTCAAACACAGATCCTACATTTTAAAAACAAATTAGCTAACGGAAACATCTGAAAAAATGCCAAAATTATATTCCTTATACAGAATTCATTGCAATATTTTATTTCTTGGATGACGATACAACACACCAAAGCCCAGCAAAGCCTTCTAGTTGCAAGAGGCAAGTCAGCTGCTTCAATGCATTTTGAGAGTCATTTGAATTGAACACGAAAGAAACAGACTAATTTAACATTTCCCTCGTTATCACTTGCAACAGTGTTGCTAAAAAAGATAAATACAAATGACCCTTCCTCAACAGGGTAAACTAAATTCAAATGATAGCCTCTCCAACTCAGAAAGTTACTGTGAGCTGTCTAGGAATTTTCCATCAAGGATACTTAATTTCTGTTTCCTACTTTTCTGACAGAATCTCATAATTATTGAAGAAGAAGAAGAAAAAAAAAAAAAAAAAGGACGAAAGTAGTGACCAATACTTTAAATAATGTAAACCAATTCTTCCATGCTGCTTATTTTGTACAATGCATTCATATATTACAAACAAACCTGATTTATACTAGTTACTGATATAACGTCTCTCATGCTCTTAAAGATAAGAAAGATGCAAAATCTACTACACTGTAGCTACTGTACTCTCCTGTCACGTAGGTGGTCATGAAAAATCGGATTAGATTCACTCTGAAAAGATACATAATCAAGTACGGCCCAAAGAATTCTAGGAGTCCCAAACAAAATTCATGCTGGATTTTTCTTTTCTTTAAACCATCACAAAGCTACTTTGGAAAAAAAAGACTTTAAATTACCAATCCAACCAGCAGAGATGAAGTCGCTGATTAAGACTTTGTTACTGTATTTTTGCCTGAAACACTGACTCGAGGGTGTCCTTTAGGCTATGACAAAAGCAATGACTAGAGTGTCTAGGATTGACGATTAAAATGGTTTTTCTCTGCTGGTTGTTTGATCACAGAGCTCTGCTGAACACGGCCGTGACATGGACCCCAACATCCTGCCCTGTAGCCCAGGGATTTGGTCCCGGGAACTCGCTCAAGTTACCCACAAAACTCCTGTGGACTTCAGTGGCTCATGACAAGACCTCAGGTTCCCAGGTATCACTTTGCCAACTGCAGGAATGCCAATTTTCCCCACTGACAACATCTACAAAACAGTTGATAAAGAAAGAAAAAAAAAAAGAAAAAAAAAAAAAGCACATACAAAGGGCAAAAAAAAAATGTTAAAGAAAAACGTTGGATTTCCTGTGAATCAGGCGGATTATTTACTTTTCAAATTTATCTCATTAAAGTTTCTAGTCTTCATTTTAATAAAGGCTGATACTAGGTTCCTAGTCAACCACACCAGCGTGAGGAAGTCCAACAAATTTCCTTACCTATAAAATTGTGTGAGCTCTAGCTTAAAGTAAAAAGCAAAGCACACAACATGCACTTATAGTATGGAAGCCGTTACCTATGGGATTTTCTCACTGCGCTGTTTTGTGTACATTTTCTAGAGGGACCTTTAAAAAGTTTGCATTGCAGATTACAATATGTTAATGCAGCTACACCACAGACGTAGTAGGTGAAAGGTGCAGCTGAAGTCTTGCTTATCCATGGAAAAGCAGATGGAGAGCCCTGCATAGGCTTTCTGACTTGCTCTCCACCAGAGGAGGAGGGAGGCATAAGGAATTTTGCTTGTTACCTTTATCATCAGCGGAGTTTCTCTATGGCCACCATGCCATCAAAAACTGACACCAGGGTGAGGCGGGGATGGAAGCTTTTTAAATAAATATTTCTCATGAGAAAACAGGTTATCACAAAACAGCTTGCTCCACAAAGGCTGACAAGCAGAATTCACACACAAATAACAGAGCTTTTCTAAGCCACTTGAGCCAATGCTTCCACCAAAGCACATGTTCCACAGCCAGGGATCCCAGCTCTAAGCCATGGTGGGGCAGACATGGGATTTGCTTGCCCAAAAGTCAATGAGGCCATTCCCAGGAGCAACTTTTTTCATTCCAGAAGTAATTTTTAGCATCTTATAGACTATGTAGAATAAGAAATTACAACTGAAACGTTGTCACGATTTGTAAAAGATGGCTTCTCTTCTTTTCACATGTAACTGCAGCCGGCATGTGGCCATTATAGCCATAGGGCAGGTGCAGCAGGAAAATTGTTTGGGAAAAGGACCTTGCTAGATCCACTGCAAAGAAAGAACCCGCTTTTAAAATCGTTACCTTATAGAATGTCATCTACATCCTCTTAACCCAATTTAAAAGTACCCTTCACTAAGCCTTTTTGTCTTTTCTTGCTCTACTTAGGTATTAACCACTGCGTGAAAACCACATTTCAGTATAATACTCAGCATATTGTTCTTCTCTCAATATACACACACAAGAGAAACTACAGGAAAAAAAATACATATATATATATTATCTCGAGCAATATCTAGACATCACCTCTTCTGGATAGAGATAACCTAGCTAATCATACACACCACTTCAAGAACTGTTAGATAACAGTGAATTCCTGGCCATTATGTACGCGTACAGACAAGTATTTTAAAGGTGTTTTTTTTTTTTTAATTCCTGTTTCCTCACATATTATCAGCTAGATTGCAGCCACAATTACAGTGGAAGTTCTCAATGCCCTCCAATATCACAATAATATTGTAGTAATATCCCAAACCTGCCAAGTAGCTTTAAAACACTAAAGATGACACAGTTCTAACTTGCAGTATAACATCACAATATTCTATTTATAACAAGTGACTCATCTCACCAGAAATAATTAAAAATTGTAAACAGAACTTGGATTTGAGCGAGAAAAAATGAAGGAAAAAACACCCAAGTGCCAGTCACTGCAAATAATCTCAAAAGTAGCACCCCTCTAAATTCCATGCTTTTCTAATTATTTCATTTAAAATCTCTACAATTTTCTTAAGCAATTCAGTGCACTTTCAAAATATCCTTGTAACTGTTTTATGATAACCAGTCCACAAATCCTTAAAGCATTTTGGGTAAATAGCCAATTAATATGCAAGGAAACGATGATGAGTTTTATCTAATTACATACTGAGAACAGCTACGCAGAGTGTCAAAAAAGAAGTGTGGCACTTCATGTTGCTACTTTAAAATATTTATTTCTTTCTATTAAAAATTCTTACAGTGTATATGCAGGCAGTCAAGGACTATAGAGCCCTCTAAGCCTCTTTGACATGATTTAACACAACAAAAATCAACTGAGTTGAGCACCTCCACAGGCTGAATAAAAACAAATTTAAAATTGAAATAAGATGCTGTCTCTTACTTGTAAATACAACTTAATATTGCAACAAAAATTTCACCAATGCTCTAATTATTTATTAAAGCCGCTACTAGGAAAATTCTAGGGCTTTGAGTCTTTGTGAGGATGGTTGTTGTGAGGCTGCTGGTCCTGGAAACCAGGGCTCTACCCTCTAGCTTGGACTTGAAGAAGAACACAGTTCACAGCAGAGGTTATAGCACTTAGTTCCACTAATAACGATGCACTTCGGTATAATCGAATCTCAAAGTCTCAACGATACAAGGGGGAAGGGGTAGGTTTGTTTTGGGATTTTTAGAACATATTAACTGTCTAAGACCAGAAGTTCAACTGCTACTGGGTGACAAGATGCTGAGTAGAAATTGTTTCTATCTGCTCATCAGATAGATTGATTGCTCAGATAACAAGGCTTTGTGAAGGTGCCTAATATGCAGTCAAAAATAAGACCTAGCCAAAAAAAAAAAAAAAGCTCTTTGCATTTTGGGGAAAAAAAAATAAAGAAAAAAATCAGCGTTTGCTTTATTAAGAACAGCACAGTCTAAAAACTGCAACTCTGTCACGGTGCTGCTAGATATGGACAGCATCAGTTCTGATCTGCAACACCCCCAAGCACATCGAGTGCGTCAGGAAACCCTGCTGAAGTCACCTCACCCTGAGCAAAGCAGCCGTCTCCTCTGCATCTCCCTCCACAACTGCTGAGCGGAGCTTCGCACCTGAAATAGCCCCGTTGTACACGCAGAGAAAGCAGAAATTTCCTCGGGACTCTGTTAAGCACCGAGTACAAACCATTGGCAAGACTTTGTGTGTGCTATAAAGGTGGCAAAGACCTCTTCTTAGCCGTGACATAAGAGTTCAGCAATGTCTTAATGACACAATTCAGCTCGAGACCCAGGTCACAAATGCTCCATCCTTCTTCTATACTTAGTTGCCAGTCATCTATAAACTGAGATGATGACCAGTAATAGCGAAGCACTTGAAGAAGGCAGCACCCAAGGGATCCCTCTCTCAAAGAACATCAAAATAACAAGATTATATGTGCATAACCAAAGGAAGAGGAGGCTCAAGAGCCAGTAAAGATACCCTAAGCTTTCAGCACGCCCTGAATACATTATCCAAAGCACAAACACACTATTTCATCCAACTAAATCACGCCTCTCTTCCCCAGTTTTATTTCTATTTCAAGATGTTATAGGTTTCTTCACCTTGTTTTTTAAATCATTGCACAGATTTGACAACTGTTTTATGTGTCAATGTAACAATGAAACAGACTTTTCCTCCCAGCTATTTTAATAGGGTTTCACATTTTAATAGGTACTACTGCAAAGGTAACGATAACATCTCTGTCAAGAGCAAATATGTTATTCCTTTACTACAGTTTTGTTGGGATTTGGGGACCTAAAACAATATACAGAATAGCTGGTAGCAACAAGAAATTTAGCCCAGGGAGCATCCGTTTGGAGTGTCTTGGTGATGTGGGAAGGCAAAGTTCCCGGTCCTGGTGACTAGCCCTAGGCCTCTTATTATTTCTACTCAAAGCTTTTCTAAACACCAGTAGATTGAAATAAGACAACCTGACATCAAGATTCAGCAAGACACAAGTTCATTCTGTCGAAGCCTGCCAAAGTTAGCAGGACTGAACCCTGCTTATAAACGTCGTCCTGTTCACACATCATCTTCACTACTACAATGGGCTAGAAATGCAAACTTTAAAAAGGAAGCTGGAATCCTAAAGAAGTTTATGAGAATCTCCTGAAAACCACTTTGTTTGCAAAAGGTAACAAAGCTTTCAAGTACTAATTACCACAAAGTTTGACCTTAAGAATCATTTACTTTGAACAAAAAAGTATCACATACTAAAGACAAACTAACTAGTATCTTTTCGAAATGTACTGCACCTGTAAGATGAACTGAGTTTAAATACAGACCATGTATTCACATAATGTGACACATACCTGACAAGCTTGAAAGACGCACTACAGCAAAGTTTCATTTTAAAAATATTAAAAGAGCAAATGAAAGTGACTAGATTTTCTGCGTTGCTGTTCTGGAATGCATTTATCAAATATAACGCAACATGCTACACATTTTCATCACAGAAAAAAAAATACATTGCAGCAGAATCAAACCTTTGGTTGATCCATAAATAGTAGGTAATTAAATGACAGGATGAAGTAGAAACTAGTCTGCCATATGAACTACATACAAAAACAACCATTCTCCTACAATGAAATAACCACTTCCTAACCTTAGCTGGACTTACAGTCCAAGCTCAGCACAGACTGTGAGTGCTGTTAACAAGCAGCGTCGAGAGCATCCACTGAGTTTCTTGCTTTGGTGAAGATCTTCAAGAATCTGAGCAGGAATGGATATGGTGGATTAGCACAGTGGAAAACACAGCAGGGAAGGGGGAAGCACGACGAGAGACAAATCCAAGAAGTTCACATTCAGTTTCTATTTCTTACTTTAGCGTGAACTTGGGCATGTCAGGTAGGGTTAGATACAGAAAGAAAAACATCTGTGGGTACAAACTAATTTTAGTTTCTTGACCCCTCCACAGAACTAGGAGAAGCTGGTAACACCAACTCACTTTTTAATACAGTGCTATCAGAGTGAGAACAGTCACTCTGCATTTAGTGGATGCAGCTCTAATACCTTAAAGGCTGAAATTCATCTTTCACCATCAGGCAGATGATGCTGAAGCTATTCCTGGTGCACGGAAAGAGTGGGTGGAAAAGGAAGCACCTATAACCTAATGGGTACATGGGCTGGTTGGAGCCTAATCTGAAAGGTGTCAACTGCTAAACAAAAAGAACAATTTCTGGACTTAACCCAGTTCTCACAAATGGATGGTAACATTACATTCACTACTTCTCCCCCTCTCCAGGCCATGAATATTTCATTCTTTTACGCCAACTGGAAGAGTTGAAATACAAGGTTAACTTAGTCCAAATAACCTTGAACTGCTTTTGTGAGGTTTGGGAGTTGAGTTAGAGAGGTCCACCTGTAGAAGAGAACTTTCTTACAAATGATCTAGGTAGCTCAGCACACTTAATATACTGGATGGTACTGTGACAAAAATCTTCAGAGCATAATTGATTTGGCAGAGTTTATATTTTTGTTTCCTATTTTCTCTATTAAGATCCACTGTCTATGGAGTCCAATTATTCATCAATTATTTGTTCCTCTGTTTTCTGGACAAAAGCATCAATTATAGTGCTAAGCCTTATTTGATAATATTATACACATACCTACATATATATGCTGGTATGTTTTCCCACTCACCTATTTTTAAGTGCACACTTCATAGGACTTTTTCTTTAGCCTTTACTTTGTTTCCAGCAGTTTCTTACAGACTGACTATAGCCGTATGTTAAGTTACTGTCTGAATCAAATGTCGTATTGCAACCAGAATAAATAGACTTTTGGAACCCTGACAGAGCTACTAGGTTTCAGTTTTAAATCTCGAAGTGCTTAACGAATTTCCTTCAGATAGGTCCTAATCCTACAAATCATTCACATGGCTGGAGCCAGTAGAGAAAAGCAGCATCTCGGTGGTCAGTCCATACAAAAACAGTTTCTTGATCTGTCTCCAGTGGAAAAAGATTATTCTTCACCCTGCCAGCTAATCTTCAAAATCTAGAAACCTTAGATGGTTGCATTTTAACAGCTAGGAATAAAAAAGAACAAGTTTGAGAATCTCTATTAGCAAAATCTTTACCAAGATAACTGATACACTTTCTGATGTGTATAGCACAGACTTTTATCACTGTTGTGATGTGTAAGGCACACTAGTTTTATCACTGCTACAAATGCCATTTTAACATTTGAATGACTTGTCTGTTTAAAAAAAAATAAACATATGACACAGAGACTTAGACTAGACAATAGCGTAATAAAGTGATTTTTAAAATGCCTTTTAACTTTATATGCACTTAAAACATGGCCAAACAGCGGAAGTCTTTCGGAACACCACAACACAGCATCCCATTGCATCTCTCTTACAGGTCAGCGACTATTAATATTGGTCCTAGAAACTTTTTTTTTTTTTTTAATATTGTAGCAATATTAGACATCTCATAATAAGTATAGATTTTGATTCAGCCTCAAAATAGATCAGCGCTTCCCAGTCTTACTAGTCCATGTCTAATTTGCATTCGCTGTTTCTAGCTCACAAGTAAAGAAGTGCTGAATCAGATCATCTCCTAAGGTCCCCGGCAAGCCCTTTTTCGGTGATCGTAAACAAAGTTTATGAAGCCTGTCTTCCGTTTCTAACAGTATCATATAAATGATCTAACGGACCTAGTATTTAAAGGTGTGAGGACTATGGTATATATATTCTGTCGTATACTTCTCAAAAATGCCTGATAGAGCTGAGCAGATATCAGTGCTATTAAGAAAGTTTTAGAACGTTTCTCTGCTATGTAACATTAGCATTCTCTGTCATTAAATTAGAAAGAGAAATCCAAAATAGGCCCATTCTTGCTTAGTCTAGTCCTTATTACGAAGTTACCAGTAATATATAGGTTTGACAGGTTTAGCTACAACTTCACGTAGCGTTTTTGCTTCTGGAAGATCAGGGCTGCCCTTGCGAGCTCTCGCTAGCCCCAGGTGAAAGGTCGCTCTCATTAGCAGCGGGCTAAGGAACAACCACAACACACGGACACGACAGGGAAACGGAGATCCGTGCTCCAGCGCTGATGCACATCGGGTTAGGAACCAAACAGGGCTCAGGAGAAGATGTTATCGGTGCTGGCCATGCCGTGAGCTGCCTTCGGAGCAGCACGGGCCACGGAACTCTCCTAACAGAAACCCTGCAAGCGGCCTAGCTCCAGCGCTGCGGCTTCGATCACCTACTAGTTTAACGGTAACGGTAACAACATCACTCACTGACAGGCCGCTACGTCCCAACTCCAAGACGACGGGCTGGCAGGCGGGTTTCTCCCCTCTATCCCGTGAGCGTCCTCTCGTAACTGAGTAGGAACGGGACAACTCCGTGGCTTTCCTGGAGAGCGAACGGCACTCACCTTCTCGGCAGAGCCGCATCGCTTCCCGGTTCTTCCCGTACTCCTTGAAACTTTCTTCTAATGCTGTTCCTGAATAAGAGAAAGCGACAGGATCTCAGCGCGGCGGCACGGTGGACGGGACGCGCGCAGGGCTGGGGTGTCCCCGCACCTGCAGCCGCTGTCACGGCCGCCACCTGGGCCGCTCACGGGGCAGGGGGGGCACAAGGGGACAAGGGGGCAGCGGCGCCCGCGCCGCGGCCGGGCCCTGGCGGCGGCAGCGGCGCCCGCGGAGGCGCCCGGCGCTTCCGGAGCGTCGCGGCCGCGCCTGGGGCGCCCCCCGCCGCCGCCGCGGGGCACCGGGGAGCGCTGAGGGGAGAAGCGGGGTCGGGGGGATGATCCCGGCGCGGGCGCTCACCGTCGTTCCCGTGAAGTTTAGCAGCATCGACCCAGTGGCTCCAGGGCTGCCCCAGCATCGCCTCCGGGCTGGGCAGGGACCGGCGCTCCCCGACGGCCGCCATTGCCGCTGCGGTGGCGGAGGGGCCGGCGCCGCTGCCGCCTCCTCCTCCTCCTCCTCCTCCTCCTCCCCCGCCTCCGCCCCCGCCTCCTCCGCCGCCGCCGCCGCCCTCGCCGGGCCGGGGCCGCGGGCGCCGCTGCCGCTGCCTGGTCACCGCCGCGCTGCGCTGCTCCGCTCTGACGTCACCCGCGGCCCGCGCCGACATTCTTTCCGCCGCTACCATGGAACGAGAAAAGGCAGCGGCCGCTTAAGGTGGCGCCGCCGCTTAAGGTGGCGCCGCGCCCCGCGCCGCCGCCGCCGCCGCACTCACCTCCGCGGGGGCGCCGGCCGGGCGGCCATTATGCGCGGGAGCGCGTCCCGCCGCTGTCCGTGCCCGCCCCGCCGCCGCGCTGCCCGGGCTCGGCTACGCCGCCGGCTCCATAGGCCGCCGCGGCCGGGCCGCCCCTAGCGCCGCCGCGGCCGCATCGCGCGCAGGGGCGGGCGCGGCGGAAGGAAGTGGGCGAGGGCGGCGAGGCCGCCGCTCCCCCGGCCCGGCCCCGCCGGGGCTGCCCCCTCGAGCTGCCACAAACCGCCCCGCGCGCAGCCCCCGCGGCCGCCGCTCGGTGAGACGGCGCCGGCCGCCCCGAGGCGCGCTCTGCGCTGCGCCGGCAGAAGAACTTGGCCAAGTCCGTTTCGCTTCGTTTCCACCGCTTTTATTGCCGGAGAAGCCACCCAAAGCCCCCGCACCGGCTGCTTCGCACCCTCAGCGTTTTTGCCCCTCTGTCCCGTGGTTGCGATTCCCCGTTTGCTTTCGGGCAGCATCCTACGCTTAGGGATGACACGGAGCAGCGTTAAAGCGGACAAATATTGGTATATTTAGTAATGCTTACCAATATGTCAATATTTATATGGCATGTTTACCACCGATAACAAAGTTTTGCAAAATCGAGTTTCTGCACATAGGCTAACTCCAGTTTTTACAAACTTTTTAATTACGGATTTTCTCTCCCTTGCTCAAGTAGCAATGTCAAATTACAGGCCCAGGCCCTGATCTGTGAAGGTTTCTTGTACACTTAATGTCACTGTCATGTAGGTCGCCCTCAGTGACCTCCTGGAGATGTTTGCCCCATCCCACTCCTTCAGAGGCTGAGTTACGCATCCCTGTATTCCCTTCAGAACCAGGAATATATCACTTTGCATTTCCAAAATTATGCACATAAAGTTTTTAAAATACAAGCCTGTTAGTAGTCCGATGGGATAGGCTATAATTATGAAAACAGTTTCAGTCTTCCACCCTTTATGCCGTGATCAGAAGGTATCTCATAAAACTATGAACCTAACTGTACCGAGGGGTGCGTTTTCCTCACTTGTTTGCTGTAAGTCTAATTTAACTCCTTAAAAAACTAAAAGGCAAACAGCATGAGCTTTAGGTAAAGACAGCAATACCGACTTCTAGTGTAGAGATTTGTGGTAGGATTAACGAAGGCTATCAGCTTGGCCCTAATCTTCCAGAAATGACTGTACATATTCTCAGCTGTACTGTAGTTTCCCAAAAATGTAGAATGACTCTTCATCTTGGAGCTGAGAAAGTGTTTATAGGACCAGACTCTAAAGATAAATGATGAATGGAAGGCATTATTTTATGATTCATTGTCTAATGGTAGTATTTTATTTTTTATATATATAAAAAGCCCTACTTATCACTAAAGTTAAAAACATCACTTGAAAAGATGTCAGCCAGGAGACAATCAATCTTAAGTTTCTGACTAGAATCTAAGCTATTTTGTGGCACAGATAAGAGAAATCTTAATTCTTTCAACATTTCAACATTTCATTCTTGGTTACTTTCAACAATTCAACTGGTTCCACATACAGAGTCTAACATTACATCTCAAGTTCAACTCGGACTCCAGCCAGAGCATAAGACCAGCTAGTGACAGAATTATATTCTCCATGTCAAACATTCTGGTTTATATTACAAACTTTTTGTCATTTGTACAGCGCTCCGTTGTTCTGGGGAGAGCTGTCCCACAGCAATCTCCAAAGGAAATCTCCCTTGTCAGAGTGTCTATGAGACTCACAAAAGATTTCACTATTACTGCTTTACACAGATCAGAAAGCAAGTGTATTGACGGGTATCCAGATAGCACTCTGAAATATTGTCACTTGCCTTAAGGTATTTTACCATGACATATTTATTTAATATCCATACATCCTATGTTTGTTTTCTTTATTCACTACTGATGTATATAAGTTAAATTAGACAAAAGTAAATTTGGCAAAAATAGATGGATTCAGTTATTATTCTAACAAGCCAATATATTATCAACTTTTCACTTTCTAAGCTTGACACTCATCAAGCTACTCAAAAGCGGTTATTAATTTAAAAGTGCCAGCCAAACAGGTATAGCAGATCCCCCTCCTTATCTCCGTATATTTTGGATTATCACGTTTCTTGCTGTTTTTTCTTCTTTCAAAATTGTGGGGTTTTCGTTCTTGTTTGTTTTTTCCCCTCCCTCTTCTACCACCTTTTCTTTCTTTCCTATATATTCCCACTCAAAACCTTAGTTCTGCAGTCTGGGCCCCAGGCTGTCTTTTAGTAAACCATTCTTCTTCTAGTGATAATATTTCCTCATGATGCCGTGAATACGTTGCTATTCCAGCAGAGGGAGAAAAGCGGCAGCAGAAAGATCAGTGCACAAAACTGACTGACTCGTCAGAGAGCAGGAATCGGGGCAGATGAATCACTCGTGTTACAAGGACTGGAGATGGAGAGACAATTTTCTGTTTTATGAACTCACTATGCTGAATATATGTGCGTGCCTTTTTTTTCCTTCCTTTCTTTTTAGCTTTAGCACACAACTTCAGGTCTTTTAAACTGCTTCCAAAGTGCGATACAGGGATGTGTTGATGATTTAAGGGATAAAAATCTGTGAATACTCCAGAAAAGCTGGAAAATCCATCATGTTAGAAGGGGATATGAATTGCAAATGTGATAACATGTTGAACACAAGTAACAAGGATTCACCCCAGCTATTAGTAAGTATCTGAGACGGCCGGTTGAAAGTCCGGTCATCCAGAGCAATCTTGGCCACCACTGGAGATCCAGGGATAACTTGGAGCTTGATTCAGTCTGCTCTGGTCAAAGCACTTTCTGAAGAGCCCTTCTCTCCCCACTGACTGCAGAAGAAGTCAAGGATGACTATGCACGTAAACCAGGCACCTCCACGAGGCACCCAGAATATAAGTGGGATGAATCCATCCGGTCAGGAATAGCCAGAACGGCGAAGGGTGAAAAATGCTGCCTCGAAGACAGCTACTCCTATGAGAACAAAACAGGGACCAGAAGCACTAGCAGTTCCAAAGGTCTAACTGAGGAAGCAAAATAGCACAAGGAGTATCACTAGGATCGAGCCTGCGTGAACGGCTCTGCCGGCGTGTCTGGAGGAGACGGAATGAGAACAGGTGGTGTTCAGAGAACGGAGGGAGGAAACATGGAGGAATAAATCCAGCTCACAGACAGAGAAAGAGAAGCTGGAGACGTAAAAAGCTAAGAAGGAAAATGTAGTAGAAAACAGCATGTGATGTACAGAAAACCAAGTGAGAATTAAAAAGACTGAAGAAAAATCATTTCAAAAAAAGAAAACACAACCTGCAGCAGGAAAGAAATAATGGAGTCAAGAAAAGCAAACAAAACACACACAGAAAAACAAGGAAAACTGCAATTTCAAAGCTCACTAAATGAATTTAACACCATATTGAATGCGTTTTGCAAACACATAATAAAATATATGCATACAAACAGCATTCAGCCAGCTAAAAACTGTGAGGACATTTGTGTGCTGCCACTGCAGGCATTTTTCACCTTTTCTGGCAGCTTTCCTTCTTTTGCTACATGCTCCTGCAAGGATGTTCAAATAGGAACAATTAGAAGACAAGCTCTGTGTAAGGCCTGAGATGGCATAATTCTTAACTGGAATGAAGAAGGAAGGCCAAATCTGCAGCTGAACTCTTTTAAGAACAAAAGGATAATGATAGGATTCACTAAAGACTTTCCAGAATGAAAGCTAAAGGATGCACGAATTAAAGACGGAAGGGTGAGACAATCTATGAGGGTGTCACTACTATTGGTACTCAAAATATAGAAAAATCATGAATTCACTAAAAAAAAAGGTCTAGGAAAAGATCTGAAGAACATCACAGCCCAAGGGAAAAACCAAGTAAGTTAATTCCAGCTAAAAGGTGTGATCAAGACAGCCTTAAAGAGTAGGAACAAATACCAACAGTGAAGGCTTGTTGGTAGATGAGATTCAGGATGAAATAACAACTCAAGTAGCTGATACACTGAGGTGAAATCCTGACCTCGTGTCAGCTCCTGTTGACAGCAGTGGAACTGGGAGTATTTCTAGTGCATTGTAAAATACATCTCAAGTATGAGAGGTAGAAGAATATGATTTGACAAGCTGGAAAGCAGGAAATAAAAAGTTCATATAAATCAGAATGTCCAGATAATGAGAGAACTGTCCAAATATAATAAAGCAGACCATTTCATTTAAGTCCCTGCTATAGAAAAACATAAATACATCAAGAAAACACATTATGGTAATCTGCCGTGCACTCTCACTTCCAATGAAATTGAGTGACTTCTCCCTTTCTTATCACACACAAAACCAAGATGCCAGTGAGTGATTGTTGTGAGCAACACACAACAGATATTTACAGAATAAATCAGGCCAGTTTATTATCCATTTTTTTTTCCACAGACCCTGGAAACTAGGTATATATGTTTAATTTTACATGGGAGAAACACTTCAGTGGGGGAGCTGAAGATGCTCAGATGTTCTGAAATTCAGCTACTCCATAAATACAGGAACATGAAATTATCATGGATACTATTAGCCACCTGGACCAGAGAAAACAACAACAAAAAGGCCTAACTTTCCCTATTTGGGGAGAGGGAACGGAGGCTGCTAACTGTAAGCAAATCTGAGAAGAAGCTTGCAGTAGGATTAGGATAACAGTGCAACGATATGTTGCGTATGTCCAGTATGTTTATCAAAACTTCCCCATGACTAAGCTGAAGATAATACAACATTTTATACCCAATTTATAAACATATGTCATCGCTACGTGTTATAAAGCACACAGTATGTAACAAAATATCGTAACCACTTCCTTTTTTACTTAACTATCCTTAAATGCCGGTCATATTTCTTCAAGAATTATGACATAGCAGAAAAATGAGCATAAGCAATACAGAAACATAGATCATTGCCCTGCTTAGATGTTTTACAAAGGAAACACTGAATAGTGATACAAATATTGCAATTTTGAAAGCTAATTAAATACGATTACACAAAGTGCATTCAGTTAATGATTTGGAAATCAGACTAATCTTCATTTATTTTAGGCAAGGTACTAAAATCACTTTCTGTATTTGCCAATGTTAAAACAATTTCAGCAACCTAATTATGCAGATGAATCATTTTAATCTAAAGAATTAGAATAGGTATGATAGTTTGAATTCTTATTTATATACGGAGAATATAATATTACAATTTAGTGTGATTCACACATGCAGCTATTCAAAACAATTCTAACAAAGCATTTGTGCTGAGTTTCCATTCACTGAAATCTGAGCACTTAATGTAAACATTTTGATATCAGTGATCTTCTGATGGGACCTAACCAGCACATAAGGTTTCGTAATGTGCCTGGTTTCTTGTCAGCTTTCTACAGGGCTCCATGGCCATCCCTTGAGGGGGGAGACTCTGGGCCTGAGCACAACCCACGTGGCTCAAGATTTCCTTGAGAGCACAATGAGAGCTGCCTGCCAAGTCCTCATATCCGCAACAGTTCGACATCGATGCTGTCTACACGGACCACTCCCCTGCCAAGTGTGCGGTAAAATAGCATACAAATTGGAAATATACTTGGCAGGATGCATCCAAGGGTGCTGAGCGTTGGCTGATGCAAAGCCCTACCCTGTTTGAAAAGTCACAGGTGTGGGCCAGGTAGGTGGACCATAAGATGGGTGGAAAACAACAAAACTGCTGTGCTCAAAAAAAGTGGTGGTTAATGGCTCAGAGCTAAACTGGCGACCAGTCACAGGTGGAGTTCCCCAGGGGTCAATACTGGGTCCAATCTTATTCAATATCTTTACAATGAGCTGGATGATCAGATTGAATACACCCTCAATACGTTTTCAGATGACACAAAACTTGGAGGAGAGGTAAAAGCAGTCACCATATAGACAGATCTCAACAAGGTGGAAGCCTAGACCAACAAGAACTGCACTGGGTTTAGCAAAGATAAATGTGAAGTCCCGCACGTATGGAACAATCTGAAGCAGCAGCACAGGTTTGGCCTGATTGGGGTGTAGTTCTGCTGGAAAGCATGTGGGGTCCTGGTGAACATCAGCAGAGCATCCTGGCAGCAATGAAGGGCTGTATAGCTGCAAGAGCATAGCTAAGGGATCAAGGAATGCAATTATTCTGTTGGACTTGGCACTTGTTAAGTGATACCTGGAATACTGATCCAGTTTTGGTGCATCCCAACAAGTTTAAGAGACTAGAAAAGCTAGATAGGGTCCAGCAAAAGGTTACCAACATGACTGGAGGGCTGCAGAACTTAATGTATGAAGAAATATGAAGGAATTTAGTTTGTTCAGCCTAGAAAAGAGAAGGCTTACGTGGAATCTGATCACAGTCTTCTCATATGTAGAAGATGGTTACAGAGAAGATGGAGGTACTCTTCACTAGAGGGGAAGTTCTGTCTAGATGGAAGAAAAAATCCTTCACTGAGAGAAAAATTAAATATTGGAACAGGTTGCCCAGAGAAATGGTGGAACCCCCCTTGCTAGAAATATTACAAGTCATCTTGACAGGCCTCTGGAAATAACCTGCTTTCAGCAGAAGGCTGGACACGTTGATCTTCAGAGGCCTCTTCCAGGTGGACATTTGCAGGAATGTAAAGGAAGTGTGAGACACATGATCTGAGTTAAGAGCACTTACCCTAATTCTGCTCTAATGTAATAGTACATCTAATGTTTCCACAATCAAGTTAAATGAATTCTTCATATATCTATATTTTTAAAATCTTCTAACATTCAATTTAGATAAATCAAATGGAAAAGAGCCAAATTAATTTTCTATTGGTTTTATTGTTAATTTTCTGTATAAAATTAAACAATGTAATGTGTTTACTTTGAAAAACAGTACTGCCAAAAACCTACAAAATCTTCACTGTGCAACACGCAGGACAAGATCTGCTATATCTGAGTTTTGCTTACTAGCAAACCACATCTCAGCTTCTGCCCTCTGAATCAGAAACCTGAGCTGCTGAGCTAATAAACCTGCCCCTCCAATTCTGTATCCAGAAATTGTACAACTTTGCAAAGAGAACCCACAAATAACAGTTTCACAAAGTTTCTTCTCCTGAGAGAGCACCTGCCTTCATATAAACTTTCCAAAGAAAAAAAGTTTCAAATGGAAAGTGGAGGGAGGAAAGCAAAAGCTGTAGCCGAGCTGTTCAAGAGAGGACAGCACTTCAAGAGTCACACCACGACAAACATTCCTTGCGCTTCTTGAGCCCAGATTAACTCTGCCACTTAAGTAAATTCTGCAGGCCAGCCCCATGCTAACTATAATGGCACTTTCTGCTACAGTCTCTTTTAAAAGAAACTGAAAGATGATTTTCCTAGGGAAAAAAAAAAAACACTAGGCTGTAAGAGTAGATTCTTCAAGTCTATACCTAGGAAGAATGCAAACTTAAAGACTGTATCTTTTTTTTCTTTCTTGGTATGGTGCAAAAATATGCAAAATGCTAAAATGCATTTGAAGAGTTAGAGATTAATGTAAGGGAAACAGAGAAAGAAAGATACCATCTCAAGGAATTGGCAACATCTAATAATTAATCTGTAATACATGCTTTTGACCCAAAATTTCAATTTATTATCTTTTTTTTTAATCTAGTGTTCTACTAGGGGCACTAGTTGCAGAGAGGAAATCCAGTGTCAGACAGCTGTACAGTTCCTGCCTCAGTTTACTTTCCTACTTGCTGAACACGTGGGACAATATTGATGCAGTTATATCAGGCCGTGACATACTTCAGTAGCATAACTGCACTCAAATGCTTTACATTAACATGGAAAAGTTGAAATTTATCTATATAGTTACATATAATTTATCTATATAGTAAAGATATATAATCCAACCTTTTTTAAGATTTGACTACTACATGCATTGAGCTCCCTTCCCATAAAGGTCATTTTATTTCCCACTAAAACATATATTAAACACCGCATTTAAAAAAAAAAAATCCCCACGCTGCATCTGGTAACACTTCAGACTTTGCAATTCTGTTAATATCCTGTTCCCCACGCTTCCTCCCATCATAACTATGTGAATATTATGCTTAAGGAAAATATTTTGGTAAGTATATCACAGTACCTTGCAAGTATGGCGAATCACTGGGTTGATTTATCAATTGATCTTCATCTGTTCAGATTTCGGAAGCTTTCTCTAGCTTCTATCGGACTAATTCTGAAACAAAACAAGAACAGTGCAATAATGAGACATCTGACACTTCATCTCAATTTCCTAACAACAATTTTCTCTCTCAGAAACTACTATGAAGCATGAATTCAGTTCTGCAAATGCAGTTCTTGCAAAGCATTTAAAATTGAAAGGTAAGCAGGGAGTCGCTATGTCCTCTCATGCACAGAGCAGGTCTTTAAACAGCAGTGTGACATTACCACAAAGGTATGCATTGCTTGAAATCTCAATCTTCAGCCTAGTACTGCATTTAAATATTACTGACCAGATTTCCAAGTAGAGGCTGTGTCTGTATCACAAGCTGGTAACGACACAGTGCTGGGTTTTCTGCACAGGATTTTTCCAGAATACAGCATGACACCAACAACAAGAGCTCTTGCTACGCAGCCATTGACATTTTCACCACCATGTCATATATCTCAGATGGCTAAAAACGATCACTCGTGTAACAGCCAGTAATGCCTATTATTGTATCGCCAATGAAAAATTTATCAAAAATTAGAAGGTTACATGTATCGAGGCCTTTTCCATATTACAAATGTGTGTCATACCTAGGAAAAGTTTTCAAATCCTTTCATTTAAGATTTATAAACTTTCTGTTTACATAAAATAAATTGAAGCATGATTTATCTTGGTTTAGTCTAAATCAATGCTTAATTGGTTAAAGATAACCCAAAGCGTTGTTAGAACTTAAAAGAGCATTTTCAACCATCCTTACATACAGGTTACACTAAAGATTAAATAATTGACTTTTATAAGCATTCTGCAGTTAAACTAGTCATTTTTTTAATCTAATAAGAAATCATAAAGTTGGATTTATGCAAGCCAACCGTGTGCTGCGAGTGGATACCACTTCAGAGACAACTATTTTCTTCCTCTCAAAGGATTAAAGTCCAGACATGAGGAATGCAGCCCAGAAGGGCATCCAAGCCATCCTTTTAGGCTCTCCTGCCCCCATGGACGGTGCAGCACGAGGCCTTTCCTGGCTTCTGCTACTTCTCGGGGAAGCTGTCTGCAAACTGAGCTCATGTTTTTAAACATTCCTTATCCAGTGAAGATAAAACCCGCCTTTTCATTTTAAAGTGCAGCTTACCAGCTGACACTATCTTCACTGGGATCACCCACAGACATATTTACTCTTTCTAAGCCTTACTAAGCTTTGCTCTGCTCAGCGATGCTCTTGATCTCAAGAACTGCATCAGAGCTTAATTATATCCTGATGACTTAAAATCCAAAATTTTGTCACCTTCAGTGGGCAGTACTTGCAAGCAAGCACTGCATTATTTTCTCTCTCCTCTGCAGTCACTGTTCTGCTTCACAGTTAATACGACTTGGGGCAACTAATCATTTGCAAATTTCTGCATGTCGAAGAGCCTCAGAAAGCATTTTATTTCATTGCTTCACACTGAAATTTCACCAAGTACTACAAAATAAACCTTTCTCTGTAGCTCCTACTGGTGCTTGATGGGAAATGAAATGCAATCTGTCAAAATCCCTTTTTTTTGCCTTTGTTCAGGGGAGGAAGACTTAAAAACCAAATGGACCATCCCCCTTACAGGTCACTCAATGCTTCATTCACTCTCAGCCCCTTCATGCAGCCCCTTCTTTTTCTTTCCCCTTTTCTTCAGTGGACGTGGCAGCTCTAAGTGCAAAATAACCTTCATTTTACCTTTACTTACTAGTTACACAAAAGGAAAGCTCCATCACTTTACAGGAAAATGGAAAGAAAAAAATCAGGAACCCAAACTTACACCTGTAAAGCAGAAGTCTTTTCCAAAGAGATAAAAATCTACATATATGGCAATAAGTAAGTGGTAAGCAAAAAACAGATCAGATGAAGGGCAAAATTGATTCTTATGTACAAGAGATCACTGCCTACTAACTACACCACCTCTCTGGAGTTTTGCTCTAGGGATCACTTCTGGAGTGGAGTTTGAAGGAAGTCAACAGAGTAAGTTTCAAAAGCCCAAAGTGACAGCTTGAGGACTCTCTGAAGAGGAGACTTTCTCTGGATAATGGGTGGCAATGAACGGGAATGATCCATATGGAGAGTCTGCAGCAGCTCCGTTAGATCTGCAGCTGCCAGTGCAGAGCAGGGCCTGAGGAGCATCTCACTGAGAAGAGTGGGAAGAAGCCACGGGGGGCTCTTCCTCCGCAGGGTGGGCACTTGGCTACCCTGGAGAAGGGAAAGCTGGTGGAAAGGTGGAAAAATGACAACGACAGTCAAAACAGCATGAGAAAATGGAAAAAGGCCTACACTTTCAAAGCAGAGTTCACATTATGTCACACTGTGCCTGAAAAAAAAAATCAAAGAAACCTGGCTGCAATTGCTGTTTAAAACTTTGAAGAGCGACCGATACAGGAAACCGCAGCCTGGCAGAACAAAAGCTATACCCACACAAAATTATTTCTATATAGATATGCATAACAAAGGCATTGTTACGATGAATAATGTATATTATTCAACTTAAGATAAAACAAAGATTTGGACATAATAATGAATAATCACCCTGATACTGGGCTTCATTTTAGACCTTTTATGATTAGAGGAAACCTAGAGAGATCTTATTCTGCTCCTTGGATAAATGGAGATGGCTGCTGAAGGAATAAGGGCTGGCCAGCACTAGGCTACGGGCTACTGTTTTGGCTAGAAAATAGCTCCAGAGTAAAACAGAGCCACTCCTGGGACAATCTAACCCGTACTGGGGACAGACTCAGGACCTGCTATCTCCAGAATATCTTTACAGATGCAAAAATAAGGACTAGTTATATATTTCAAATAAAGTTAACATACCAAACTTCTGTAAATACCAATTACAAAGTTGAAACCTCTCAAGATTTCATGCAATAAACAAATGGAAAATACTTCTCGCAAGTACTTAAATATTTACTATGTATTTGCACAAACCAAAATACAGCAAAATTCCCAGTGCACAATAAAAGAGTAAGTTATTCTACAACTACTTCGTAGACATGTATGAATCTTCGTAGATAATGAGAAGGGTCAGACTTAAATAGCTAATATCAAAGTGTCATTGGAGAAGTGCCTTTCATGCACTTCTAAACAAACTGATAAAAAAAATCCCATTCCCAAACTATATGAACAGCAAGCTGCACTTGAGGGGCTCCAACACTGATGACTGCTCCTCTCCTTTGCCTAACTGCAACATAAATACATTTGCATTCACTATTTTCCCAAATAAATCATGTTATAACTAATTTCAGCTTTATCTCACAATGATTTTTTCATGTAACTTGGAAATCTTCCTTAGCAGTAAAATTAACAAAGTCATAAGAAGTCCTTGCATATTGCTATTTAAATAGCTTTAGCTGTTTAAATACAACCACAGAAGGCACAGAACATGCAGGCCAGAAAAATACCTCGTTTCAGAAACAACGAATGATATTCTGTACACTTGTATCTTGCCTTATGTTCAAAATACCTGCATCTTACACAATGATTTACATGACCATCTGAAATTTCAATCCATAAAACACACCAGCTTGCAGAAGCAAACTATGACACATGAGGATAATGACAATTATATTTATACCTATAAAAACTGTATTTGTGTACAACTGTAGAGAAGAAAAAGACATGTTCTGTGTTTGATGTTACAGGAACATTTCACACTGATTGCAACTCACATTGTACGAGAAACACAGAGAAAACCAAAAGACTGGTAAGCAAGCAATAAAGATACTGGCCGTCAGAAATGTCCACCTTTTAAATAAATGTCCACCTTTTAAATAAATCACATCCTGGCTGGCCCTTTAAAAAAATGCATGAAGTGAAACAGTAATTTTTAAAATAATACACAAATATATAATATAAAAACACACATACTTTTCAAGACAGAAAGCCATAGCTAATCACGACAATGCAGAGCACGATTAACACAATTTGCAAAATTTGTTACTGAGCTTCCCTGTTAAAGGTAACATATTATTCCAGCTACACAGTGATGCTTATTGCAGATTAAAGATTTCAAATTAGCTCCTCATGTATGTCATTATTGTGAGTGGTTATTTTTTATCTGTTTAATTTTAAACTACTCCAGGCAGATGAAAATCACCATAAAATCTGACTCAATTTAGGTACCATAGCACTAACCTTAACAGAGCTGTTGGTTCTTAAACAGCTACAACACTATTCCCACTGTAAACAAAGGACCCTGGCATGCACCCTGGGCTAAGGATGTCAGCATTTTTCAAACACCTTTCTGACTGTTCCACTTCGTGGTGATGCAATATGACCTACATTTTCAATGGCCAAAGAGAGACTGAGGGATAGAAAGGGAGGAGATAAAGAAAAGAAAGACAGACAGATCTTTTCTGGTTTTATCCTCCATTAACTAAAGCTTTAACCATCCCTCAGGAGGATGGCGGTGGGCAAGAATCAAAGCAGACTATCCTTAAATTCTGAACGAAACACTGAAAGATAGGCTAGCATAAGAAATAGTCAGATTTTTCTATAAGCCTGTGAACAAGTACATAGTAATACCCTCAACAGGAAAAAAAAACACCAGAATCAATAATGCTATAATCAGTTGCCAGCACTAAGCTGTATGAAATACAGATGCTTCTTTTACCACCTTGTATTTCCCATCATGTTCGTAATACCTCATTTTTAAAGACTCCCTTTAGATTTCAAAAAGAAACACAAAAAATCCACATCATTATCACCATTTTTACCAACAGGGAAATTGAGGAATAACCAGTGATTTCCCAATAGCTACCTAATGGGCCCAAGGCAGGGCTGGGAACAGAAACCATCACTCTTCATTATCGCTGTACTGTGCAATCTATTAAGGCCTGGGATGCCTGACATACTAATATATAATCCTGACATAATTCCAAAAGTATCTCTATCTTGTCTCTCTTGCATATGATCTTCACACAGGAAACTGTACTAGATTATTACCAACTCTTAGAAAGCTTTCCCTCTCAATTGATGGGCTGTATTTCTTAAGATGTTTCTGGAAATGCACTTGACAGCGTGAGTTGTAAAACCTGATAAAAATACTATTTATATTTTCACTATAAACACAAAGAAAAAAGAGTCTTAACTTAAACTCTAATTGCTTTCTCATTCTTTTGGAGCTAGAGCACGTTTCCTTTGAAAAATAAGCACCCTTTTTCAGCAAGCGTAGTATGTAAAAATTAAAATGAAAGGCTTGCTCCTATGATTATGTTAAACAAGAATGAAGATTGTTCTGTTTTCAGTTACTGATGTTTTAGTGCAAGGGCTGCCTTCTTGCAGAATATTTCCAAAGTGCTTACGGCATCAGAACCCCTTTACTAACGCTAGTAGTTAATGCAGTACATGATATAACAACAAATCATCTCCTTGTTATTGAAACTGAAGGCCAAAATTTGATCTTAAGTAGAGCTTTGTAAATCCAGAAAGACTCCAGTGCTTTCCAAAGAGTTTCTTGGGATTTGCATGTACGTAAACAAGACTGCAATTTGGCACTGAGTTTGAAACCAGAGATCAATATAACATATAGATTAATTCCTGGTTTTGAACTCTTATTTATTATCACAACAGCTTTCTTATCAAGCAGTACGTTGCCTCCTGAAATGCAATTTTCCCTGTCCAGAGAGTACTACGGAAATATCCCTCCTTTGCCAGGGTGCTGCTGCCATCCACACCTGCAAGGTTACATCTTGCTGCCTGGTGATGACTGGTGTTGGAAGGAACGGAGAGGAAAAAAAAGTGAAGTGTATCCTTCTTCAAACTGCAGAGGCACAGCAGAGAACCAAAACAGCTTGGGAACAAGAATGAATGCAAGGAATTACCTGCAAAATGATCACAGGGAATACAAAAATTAAGAGAGCATGAGTACTATAGATGTCCATCTAGAGGAGATCGTGGGTATTAGTGAGGGGGCAGTGTCTGAAGAAAACAGAAATATTTCTCATACTCATTAACCACACATGTCCATGAGACTGCAAGGGTTTCCTATTCTCTTTCAAACAGGATTAAAACCTCACATTCCTCCACTCCTTTTATCGGGGGTTGCACCTTGTTCAATCTACTTTACTCTTTCAAAATGAATTCAGTGGGAGGCTTTGGTATTTCCCGTGTTACAAACAAAAACATTATTTCTCTTCATTTAGAAGAATTGACCCAGAGACAAGTCCTTCTTAGCTGCTTTCACCATTATTAAAACTCTCTTTTGTGGAAGTTTCATAGTAGTATTTCTGAGTTTCTCATACTTTTTGCCTTTTTTTTTTTCTTTCTTTCTTGCAGCACAGTATCTCTCTCTCAGATCAGGAGGGAGAGAGGCTGAGGTGACGTTTTTATTGCTGTCCAACACCATAAAAATTCCTGCTCGAGAAGCCACCCAGCGCAGGGACTTACAGGGTCCCAGGCAAGCAACCTCAGCGCGATCCCTCTGCTCTAACAGTGACTGCCACCTAGAGTCAGAGAGCACCGGCTCCCATGAAACACGGGATTGTTACGGAGAAAAACATCGGAGCAATGAGAGAAATGTTAATCCCAACCATTCAAGCACCAAGAACTCACATCGTACACAGTTACAACTACCTTGAAAAATGTAAACTATTTGCAGTCCTCTTCTTAACAGGCCTTCTGGCTAATGAGTATGTAGCCTGTGTCTCCTAGTTTTTCCCTGAAAACTGAAAAGCCAGTTGCATTTCATTATAAACACTTGAGTTGTATATGCAGGAAAAATAATTAAAACAAGACTACACTTCCTTTCAAGTAAATCCTCCGCTTCAGACTGATTTTGGAATGAGTTTAAAGTCTCCTCTGAAACACTCTTGTCTTGTCTGCTTTAAGAGACAACGAAAATTATATATACATATAAATAGCCAAACCCATTTTCCTGACACATTCTGGACATTCATACAGGCCCTGCTGACAATGCCAAGTTCCATCATTAGCTGAAAATGCAACTGTGTTTATACCTTGGAAAGACAACCTGCATAAAAACGCTGCTGGAAACTTTAACATTAATGTTAGTCATACTTATGAGATTAAAAAATGTTTTTCTAGTGACATGAATCTTAATTTAAAACCCTTAATATTTTCATTTCAAGAGATATTTTCATACTGACCCCAATATACTAATGGCTTAAATGTCTACACAAATCCACTTAAGCCAAGAAGACTTCTTACATAATGTAAATTTGACATGTGTTTATATAATGTCTTGATTTGGGGCTGTCTACGATCCTATATAAAAAACATATATTTTTTACCTACTATTACTGCAAAACCTATGTCGCTATTAATAGGACACCGTATATTCAAGCATTAATCAACCACTGGATATTCATTAACTGAATAAAAGCATGGAATTTTGGTTACCATTTATCCGGAAAAAAATACAATAATTTGCATTTGAACATATTCCCTGTAGCACTTGCTTTCTCTGCAAATGATTCTCATATCAAGCCATGACTCTGTAAGTGTCTGCTAGCATATTCTGCAGTTATTAAAATAATTTACGAATCATAGCTTTTAATGTCTTGTCAAGAAATCAGTTCCCCAGCTTCCTCATTCCTCTTCTGTTCATGACCAGGAATATTGCTAATAAAGCAATAAAAAACACAGGATTTCTTCTCACCTTATCCCTGTTGCAGGAGACACACAACCTCCAGGTCACTCAGTGTAGCTCCCACTTACTGCTAGTCTCACTGAGAAATGAACTGGTTCTTGGGGGTAAAAATTCACAGAGAAGATGAAATTAAGTCTGGTTACAAAACTCACTGTTGAACTACCTGTTTATGTACCAAATGTCAAGCTGTAGTCTTTGAAAACCACAAGTTCTGCCTCTTGTTTGCATGCAGCTGCTCCAGCAGATCTGTGTTTATGCCACAGTCTTCCCCATAAATCACTGCATGAATCCTCTGAAGTTTTTGCAATTCCACAAATTGCCTGCCTGTAACATTACAGTAAAAAAATAATACCTAAACAGAAGGAAAAAACGTATCCTTTACTTGGTGTATGTGGCAGCTACCAGAGCCTTCCTTACAGATATGAACTGCAATTGAAAAACAACCACAAACAGGTCACAGAAAGTGCAAAATTAGTTTCAATATAGATCAGTCTCATACTCTAATCCTATAAAACTCTACTCAGTGTGCAGATCTGTTATCCAAAAAGGGGATGGAAGGAGCCTCCTACGGTCCGACAGTCCGTCCTGCAGCCCCAGGGCACGATAACTGCAGTAGCCACCAGCAAGGACACAGGGAGTCTAACCTGTTCTTAAAGGCCTCGAGCGATGGAAACACCACTGACCTGTGGGTGATTTTTTCTCACATTTTAACACGTTCACTAGAAAATAGTGTTGGCCCACGCTGCACCTTCTTTGCTGCAATTTAACCTATTACCAGGGTCTTCTTGGAGCCAACACACATTTCCAATTTAGTGCTTTGTACTTACACATAATCCAGCTAAAAGTATGTGTGACATTCCTACCACTTCAAAAACTCAATTCATGCTTCCGAGATACTGGAATTGGCATTATTATGGCGCGAGCACAAACACAAGGAGGAGGTTGGTCCCATCGCCCTGCGGCAGAACTGCGCACATTCCCGCTGCCATCACGGGCAGGGCACAAAGAGCTGCTGAAGCCTTGGAAACATGGAAAAACTGCTTGCCAAAAGAGAAGAAAAATAAAAATTAAAAAGTAATCTGAAAGCTTCAGAGCAGAACCTTGCAAAATGTGATCATAAAAAAGTACTCTTTTCTTTTTTCTTTTATAAATCCTCCAATCATTATAACTATATGTCCAGGCTCTCAATAATTGCATTTTCTGATTTTTCTAAGTAAATTTTACTGTTAAGCTTAAGCCTAACAGGCATCTATATCAAAGTCTCAAAATTTCTCCTTATTTAAAAAAAGGAACAATCTTTGACTCTGAACACACAGTTAAGGTAATATTCTTTTCCTACCTCTGTAGCTTTATAACAACAACAACAACAAAAAGACAAAACCAAAAACGCTTTGAAATGAATTACCGAAATACTTCTCTCAACCACAACAAACAGTCCTGTGTCTCACCCATCCCTACAACGAACTCTCCCTGCGTCAGGGCTGCTCAGCCCTATTTTTTCCCAAAGACAGCATTGCAACTGCCTGAACGATACCACCTGTGCAGAAGGCGACACAGAACAACTGCTTATTTAGAGGAAAAACTTGAAGAAATCTCCGTGGGAAGCAACACATTCTCACAGCATCCATCTCCACAGCAGAGCAACAAGAAGCACCACCCGAGAAAAAAAGATGCAGAAGAGCAGCAATACTCACAAGCAGAAAGAGAAGAACACGTAGGTTGCAAAATGGCTGTCTTGGAGTTGCAGCTCTCTGCACCAAATTTAGTAACTAGTCCTAGAAAGACATGATGGGGAACAGACTCTAGAAGAGGCAATTACAAATAAAGGGGACTCTATAAGAATAAGCTCATTATGAAACTCATCATCTGTGTTTTCATGGTATTACAGGTTTATGCCAACATATGAGATAGCTAGTCTTATATGTGCACGCATCCAACACATGTAGCTATTATGTTATATAATTTTTTTTATGTTATTATGTTTACAAAGAGAAAATCCTATCAAGCTTCTGACACTCTTGGAATCAAGAAGATTATATACAATGTATACGTTTCACCGCTGAGATTTGTAAAAATAAAAATCTATCCTGAAAAGTACCTTAATTCCCAAACAGCACCCAGGCCCACATGGATCCAGTATTA
The DNA here is from genome assembly GCF_059628265.1 of Tinamus guttatus. NCBI lineage: Eukaryota > Metazoa > Chordata > Aves > Tinamiformes > Tinamidae > Tinamus > Tinamus guttatus. The sequence goes on along the minus strand of NW_028288841.1, from coordinate 4,028,097 downwards.
CCCTGGCTTCATTTTATATTCTAAAACACCCTCAGCAGTTAAAATTGTGTGATTTTTTTTTAATTAAACTCACTGCAGAATCTCCGTTTGAAGTGTTCTTCATAAACCCAATCATTCATCCTCAGTACTGTGTGAAGCCCCATTGAAATCACTTCAATCTCTTTCACGGGCAAAGTTCAAAATACCCTCAAGGGCTCACAAGATCGGGACAGGCAATTTCTTTAACATAAACATTTGAAAACAGCAGCGCTTGGACTATTTCCTTCCATTTGTTTGATGACACTTTAGCTACAGTTACAGTAAGTTGCTCCTGTTTGTGGATTAAGAAAAAAGGGAAGAAAGGTTTTACTAAGAAAAATGATTCTAAGTAGCCTCCTACTCCAACCCTGGCAAAGGGGCTGCAGCTCAAGCACAAACTAGGCCTTTTTAATTAAATTTCCAATTCACTACCTATAATTACATCCTCCAAAATAAGTCCTACATGTTTTATTTTTAAAATACATGTGCACTATTTTAATTCATTCTATTTTATTGTTTGACACCATTCTAACTTTACATACATTTTGCAGGCACTCAAAAACACAAAAATGAAGTAAATAAACAAACACAAATGCCAAAGCTACACAGCAATGAAACTGAAGTGAAAATATTTACAGTGAACTACAAAATCACAGGTGCATTATAACTTGAAGTTATTAGTAGCATAGTTTGTTTTACTCTCATCTTTTACAAGCCAATCCTTTTTTTCATATAAGCAGCAAAATCAAATTGATTGGACTTTTTTTTTTTACTAGCTCAATTCTATCACTTATAATCAAAATTTTAATGTTATTAAAACAAAGGCATAAGGTGGAGGGACAAAAAGAGCTGCTTATGCAGCTGGCTGTCACATGTGCTGCACCGAAATTTTGAAAACCAAGAAAAACCTCAAACCAAAATGCTTGTTTATACCAAGACTCAACTAAAACATGATGATAATACACGTTACTTTGAACTTTTTATAAACCCTACTAAGAAGACTTACATTTTGGGATAAATACTCTGAGAACACTATCAAATGAATTGCCTCCAGCTTGCATATGGTTTCTGTGACAGCCACACATGCAACCACTTTTACCTATCAACTGAGAATTAGCATATACGTGTACTTTATATATATGGTATTTTATGTCTATCTCCTCCTTTGCTAAGAAGATTGAAAGTAATTGTTTTATTTACCTTTCATGCTGCTCCTGAAGTCATTTACAAAACAAACTATTTTGTTCCCTACCTTGTTTTTTTGGTTTGCCTACAGTTTTCAAATCCAAATTCTACTCTCGCTTGCACACACAACATGCAGAAATTACCAAGCAGGAAAACAGGCATCTTTGAACAGAATCTGATCTTCACGTAGAAAGTGATCTTTGCTACGCTTGCACAGTTTTCCTTTCTTACTTCAGAAATGACTAACTTGCTTTTATGGATTATTTTCTTCCATGTCCTGATGCTTTGATGCTCAGTCACATCCATTCAGGCAAAACCACCTGCTACCTGTCAGGACTCTGGTGACTACAGAATTTGCTCTGATGGAAGGAATGACGGGCTCTAATTCCCTTAGGAAGAAGGATACTTGGGCTCACGTCTCCCACAACAACTCTGCTAAAGAAGAAAAACGGGGCAGAACCGTTACCACCTCCTGGGTTTCGAAAGCAAAGATCAACCTTTGCTCCCTTTGCGAAAGAAAGGGCTCCTGATCCTCACTGCAAGAGAACAAGAATCCCAAACGCTCCCTAGGGGAAGGTGCTTAGCCCTGGAAATAGGCAGGATTTAAGGCACATTCCTCCTTTAGCTTCTGTGTAGAAAACGTGCAGATTTGTCATATCCTTCAGGTGGATCCAGCTGGGATCCAGCTTCATAATTCTTAGGAAATACCAGCAAATATTAAGCACTGCCCCCTGATTCCACCTTCATGGAATCACTACCCGTCTCTCCCAACCTTCCCTTGGCACAACCTGCAGGCAGAGAGCAAGGAAAAGGCATGATCTGCATCTCCCTCATCCGCATCTGTGAGGCTCTGGCACCGACCCCACGCACATCTTCCGAAATATTTGTTTAAACCATTTGCTTCCACACCAACGGAAGCCAAAGTTTAGCAGCAATGCTCGGCGCACACACACACACACGCAAAATAAATAACTAAATAAAAACCACAGAGGAAAGCATGTTTGCTGCCTAAAAAGGCCATAACTCGTGCGTAGGATTCCCGCTGCTGTCACCCACGGCAGCTTCTGACCATTGTTAACTTATCAGCAAGGCACTGTTTTCATTCAACATATGACACAGTAAAACATAAAACAAGCAGGAATCACCAGGGCACGTGACTGGGCCTCAGATTATTTCTGTTTCACTGCTCAGGCTTGTACTTGACTCAGGAATTAAAGCACGAGCACCCGCTCCAGTTCAGCACGTTTTACAGAAACTGCAAATTGTCGCTGTTCTTAAGTATTTACCCACTGAGACATCCTTTCCCTTAAGAGAAAATACTCTTTAAACTGTAAAAATTTCCACAGCAAAGCACAGAAACAAATTAAAGCCAGAAATAGATGGGTTTTGTCACACACTTGCTACTGAGACAGAAGCGTTTCTTCCCGCCTCTCCCCATGACATGGGGATTACTTTGCCGTGTTCCAAGGCCATAAAACTTGTGGGTGTGCTTTCCCAGATGGGCCTTGCTTTGAAAAAGAAACAAACCACACCGACAAACAACAGAAAGAAATCAGCTTCTACGAAACTCTGAAAGGCTGACTCAGGCGCTGCGCAATCGCTCTGATTCAGCTTTCTCAAACGCAGTCAAAGAATCTGCGCACGTGACCAGCCCAACGCCACCCTGAAGACAGGCACGAGCTGCTTTCCAGGGGAGGAAATGCCTGGTTTTCCCCCTAATCCTTTTGCAAAATCTCCCCAGTAGCCCTGGCAGTTATTTATTTAAATATCAGCTTATTCAATATGATATTCACGGCTCTCTTGTTGCTCATCCAACGCTTCAAGCCACAGTTAAGCACAAACATTTACCGTGTGGCTCAATGCCAGCAAAGATAAATTCTTCTTCTTGGAAGAGCTTCTAAAAGCTCATTCGGCGCCCACCTCTTCCTCTGAAAATACTGGGATGCTGCTAATGCTCTTCAGCACGCAGCATAAATGCTACCAAATCCATGACCTGGCAAATTAGGAAAGGAAAAATACATCTTTATATATAAAAAAAACAGAGCAAAAGCAAGGAGGTCACACTAAAGATATCCTGCCAACTAACTAATGGGCTGCTGGATCAACTGACTAATCCTGCCCACCAAAATGACTGCTTCCTGACAAAATACACGTAGAATGAAGTGTTTTCCTAAAATCAGCTGCTAGTCGTTTTGAATCGTGCAACGCAGGCACAGAATGGGATCCCCTATGGCCAGGCAGGCTGTGGTGTAAGCAGAAACCTGCCCAGGATCTCTCACAGCAGCCTCAGACACTGCGTTTCAGCAGACATCTGCGACAACACCTCGACTTCCCCACCAAGCAGGAGCCTGCAAAGGTACCCAAAACAGGGGTCGCAAAGCAGGGCACCATTTCCAACTCGTGGTTCTCCCACGAGCTCTATGAAAGCACGTTGTGAGGTGCAAGCGAGGGAGGCTGCCGCTAGCCGAGCGCTTCCCTCGGCTGCGAGCCCAAACCCTCAACACCTCCATTTCCAGCCTCAGAGAATTCCAACTTTAGCCTGACAAGCTGAAGTAGTGACGGATCATCTTAAAATACATAATAATTGATTTTCAAGTGCCATAAGTATTCAGCAGCATCCAGATACAATATGTGGAAAGCTGTTACATAATTCCCATGAAGATACCTGCCAAAGGGCAATATCCAAATGCCATCAATATATATCAGATTAATCAAGAGACAGAATCCTTCCTTGAGAAAACATTACTTAAAATGACCATACAGCATTATTTTTTCAAAAACTTACTAAAATAAACTTTTGTTTCCCTGAATAAGTCTTCATGAGAAAAGAAGTAGTAGTAATGAAGTATCTTTCTAACAAAAACAAAGGAGAACACTTCCAGGACTTATCTTTTACAAAAAAGGAGAGTATTTTACACCATCTTTCAGTAACGAATTGAAAAATAAGAAATAAAAAACAATTCTGTAGTCCACAACTTGTGGTTACATCATTATCTGGGAGAAGACTTGTTTGTGAAGTACGGTGCTAAGGATACATGTAATCAGTCTTGGCAACACAAGCAGTAGCCAGCAAAATTGATTGCTGTTTGGATAATAAAGTGTGAGGTTTTTTAAACTATTATTATGGTCGCTACAGCCAGAGATGGTATTTTCACTCTCCCTTCTCCTGTTATGTTCTAATTCTTCGAAAATGTGCTAGCTCGGCAGAAACACAAGGGTCCATGTTAGGAAAGCTTTTTACAAGACTAAGAACCACAGTGTTACTATGTGTTTTTTTAAAAAAATACCTACTACTTTTTCTCCCAATTTCAGTTATATCTGCCCAAAGCAAGGCCTTTCAAATCTGCAGAGCTAGGCAGCCCGTGCCTAACAATTTTAGTGGAACTGATGGACAAGCTCTTGAAACACTAAGGCTGGTTTCTGGCAAATGCTGAGGCTAAGGAGACAACTTTAATATCACTTGAAATGGGGAAACACCGCTGGCTTAGCCTGACATCAACCGTGGGCAAAACGAAGGAAAACAATCAACAAAGAAATAACAGATGGTGATAAAAAGTAATGCTTAACAGAGGTTTTTAGAAAATAGGTCTCACTAAAAAAACATGATATGGTTTTCTGACAAGAATATAGGTTGGGCTGGATAAAAATACCTTGTAGTTTGTGACCTGCTATACTTAGATCTGTGCAAGATTTAGGGCCACGCAACAATCTGATTTAGAAGTTATTCAACACGAAGAAAACCTGGAATCTAAAACCACCTCATAAATTATTAGGGTGGCTTAGGAAAAATATTTTAAATCCACCTCATCAATAGTTAAAGTTGTTTTCTTAGCTCTCAAAATCTTAGCATGTTATAGCTTTGAAACAATAAAAAGCATCTTCCCCTTTAACTTTTTCCTCATTTGAAAAAAAAATGAAGATATGTGTATACAGTTAAAGAAAAGAAGAGAAGGCATAAAGTTAATTTAACTTCAAAAACTATTTCACAGATTTTTTTTTCCATGAAAGAAATCAATATTGGAACATCTCATTATAAAAATCCAGGATACTCAAAAGCCACTTCCCAGTAAACAAAAAAGGGTACTGATGAAAAATCTGAACCAGTTGCACACACATGGAGCATCTTGCAGGACTACACGTACCTAGTTTATACTTCTTGTAGCCAGAGCCACCTGGGAACATTACAGAGCATCACTTCACACTTTTGACAAGGACAGGTGTGTAATAAATTATTATGTATAAGCTGTTTCCAGATTTTGCCATATGGCATCCACAAGGGAGTTTGAGGCAAGAGGGAAAATTACTTCACATTTTACTTGGTTGAAAGCCCGAACACACAGGTACTTATCCCAAAAGAGCTGGCGGGGAGAAAGGTGTTATACCCCGTGTAAGACATTTTTTCCTATTGCATGACTCTCAGCTGACTTCTGAATACTAGTTCTTAAGGACAGCCCAATGCTACTTAGGGCCTTTGCCAGCAAAGTGAAGTTTATGTATAAAAACTGTAGTTCCTACTCTCTGCAGAGAACGCAAGAACTGGCGGGTGAGATAAATAACTAAGAATAAATCAACCCTGCTCCCATCATGTACAGTATACATTACACCTAACTCGTGGAAGGAGCATGCTTGCCCACTGCCTAGTGTAACACATATTCCACACACATGGAATAAAGAGTATTATTTACATGCTCACACACGGAGCAACACTGCTTTGAAAAGCAGCAAATCTAAAAAAGACTCCATAGACATAGTGAACACTTAGGGAAATAGAGAACAAGGTAAAACACACCATGGATGTTTAAAACAACAAAATAAAGCAGGAAAGAGAATAGAATTTTACATCAATATGTAGCATTAGTAAAATTCTTAATGAGGTATTTATTGAGTCCTAGTTCCAATGCCAAAGTAAAAAGAAAGTAACTGAACACTGATGATGCCTAAAAGTCCTGTCTTAAAAAAAAGGGAAAAACAATGATTTATTTTCTAAATTGCCGTTAGGAGCCTAAGACCCAGAACACAGAACGAATGTTCTTGAGTTAGTAGAAATTTGTTATCAGTGACACATAAGAACATGAGAATGGCATAAAGTCATTAAAAATTATTAGCTAATCACATGGACTGCTGTATTCCAGATGAACTACTCAGGAAACATCTACTTGTCATAGTGAAGAGTTTCATAAAGTTATCTGACCAACATTAGAATGCTGACCAAAAAAAGAAGAACAAAAGTTTATGTTGGATTAAATGAGAAATCATAATACAAAAGTATTAGAATATGATGATACAAGTAATCGTGGATCTTCACCTGTAATAGCCTTCAATTCTCATCACCTCAGATCTTCAGTAGAAATTGAGTTAAGATAGGGGCAACAAATATATTACCTCTGGGCAAGGCAGTGATGCTTAAGATACTTAAGATTGTTGTTCAGAGAGGTAATCAATTGATAAAGAAGAAACAGTATCAACAAACCACATGTAGAGAAGTTCGGCTAGGCCTTCTTCTTATCCTCTGTCAGAATACTAGGGTTTTATCACAGGGAGCGATGCCTCGGAAAAAAAGGAAAGATTTTGGTCAAACCAATTATATATAAGGGCAAGAAATCGCGAATTAAAAAACAAAGAAAAAAAAATTAAAAGAAGTCTTTATAACACATATGTGGGTCATGAATTTGTGGCTTCAGAGTATTCTTGGACCCAAATTTTATTTAACCAAGTGGAAAGTTAGATCATCACATAAAATTAGATCACTTACAAATTGTGTAATAATATATGAGAACTTCAAGACAGAAATTACTTATCCACGTTTTCTATACTGGGATTCCTTTATTCTCCGAACTTGGGGTAGTGTTTCAATGACCGCTGGCTGCAACGTTTTCTCAATAGCACCTTGCAAAGAATCTGACAGTCGTCCCTATTGAAAACAAAGTACTGGCTGGAAACAACCTAGCAGTGCGTAAATACCTGTTAAATGCCACTATCCAGAACAAAAAGAACCTTGTAATCACTCACAACCTTAAACCAGGAAACTACAGATTAGAGCGCACAGACTTTGTCCTTTTCTTACACTGATTTTTCAAACATGCCTAAAACTGTCAAAACAAAGCACTGACCAGGGTAAGAAAATAAATGTGTGGAGCAGAACAAGTCAATACCCTACATCCAAGCCAAAATGAGGAGAGAGAACCGCGGTGTCAGACTTTGGCCATATGTCTCATATATCATTGCTGCAGCACGACATGTATTTCAGTAATGCAGCCAACTTTAGCACTGCCTAGGTGTCAAAGCAGTTCAAAAAGCTAAAACTCAACATTTGATAGCAATAACACCTTAGTATCTCCATTTTCCGGACACCCCTAGGCTTTTTTTCTAGTGACAGCTTTGGTTGATTTTTCAGGGCAGGAAGACACAATGTGCCCAACTCCCCGATAAACCAGCGAAGCAACACAAGGGTGACCGTTTTGGCCACGTTCATCCGGACAAAAGCAGCCGTGGAGCAGCGATCCCTTCAGGCCGCACGGCTGGAAGCGCCAGGCCATGGCCAGCACCGTGGCCGTCCCTGCGGTCCCCAGTGACACCCTGAGCACAGCTGGGGCTGCTGTCCCCGTCTCCAGTGACACTCTGGAGATGAGACTGGGTACAGACACTCTCCTTGTGCCCAGTGACACCCTCGAGGGCTTGAGTTCCACTGCTGTCCCCATCCCCAACATCAACTTTGAGGGGTTGAGACCAGGTACAGCTGCTGTCCCTGTGCCCAACACCACCCTTGAGGGGCCTGTCCCTGTCCCCAATGCCACCCTTGAGGGGCCTGTCCCTGTGCCCAATGCCACCTTTGAGGAGCCAAGAGCAGGCATGGCTGCTGTCCCTGATGCCACCCTCAAGGAGCCGAGGCTGGACGTGCCCGCTGTCCCCGTACTCAATGCCACCCTCAAGGAGCCACACCAGGCACAGTCGCTGTCCCCATCCCTGACACCAGAAGGGCCACAAGCAGCCACAGCCGCTGTCCCTGTCCCCAGTGACACCCTCGGGGGGCCAAGAGCAGGCATGGCCACTGTCCCTGTTGCCAGTAACACCCTAAAGGGGTTGAGACACAGTGTGGCCACTGTCCCTGTCCCCAGTGCCAGTCTCGAGGGGCCATGACCATGCACAGCCGCTGTCCCTGCCAACAGTGACACCCTTGGGGGGCGCGCGACGGGGCCCGGTGCCGCTGCGCGGTGCCTCGAGGGCGCGCACGTGCCGGGGCCGCAGCGGGCCGGGCCGGGCCGGGCCGGGGGGCGGCGGGGCCGGGGGACGCGCTCGCGGCGCCGGGCAGGAGCGGGAGGAGGAGCCTGGCTGCGAGCGCGGGGACCGCCGCTGCCCTCCCCCGTCAGCCCCTCACCTGGCGGGGCCGCCCCTCGCCAGGGGGCCGCTTCGGCGCGGGGCGCCCGCCGGCCCGGCCCGGCCCTGCCCGCCGCCGCCGTCGCCAGCCGGCTCCGGCTCAGGCCCCAGCCGCCGCCACCGCCGCCTCCCCCTCCATGGCCGCCGCCGCCGCCGCCGGCTGCATTGTGGGAAGCTGACCTCACTCGCTGCCGCCGCCCCGCCGCCGCCGCCGCCGCTCGCCGCCATGGGGGCCGTGACCGACGGTGAGAGCTCCCTGCCGCCCCGGCCCCGCCGCGCCGCCCGCCCGCGGAGCCGGCGCGGGGACCCGCGCTCCGCGGCGCCGGCTCCGCGCGCCCCACGCCGCGGCCCGTGCGCCGGGCCTGCCGCGCCGCCCCTCACCGCGGCCCCGGGCCTCCAGCGCGGCCCCGTGTTCTGTGGTAGCCCCTCACTGCGGCCCCAGGCCCTCCACGGTGCCGGTTCTCCATTGAGGCCCCGCTCTCCGGGAGCGGCCCCTCACCCCGGCTTCGGGCCTCTTATCGCGGCCCCCGCTCTGCATGGTGGCCCCTCACCGTGGTCCCGGGCCTCCAGCGCGGCCCCGTGTTCTGTGGTAGCCCCTCACCGCGGCCCCAGGCCCTCCACGGTGCCGGTTCTCCATTGCGGCCCCGCTCTCCGGGAGCGGCCCCTCACCCCGGCTTCGGGCCTCTTATCGCGGCCCCCGCTCTCCATGGTGGCCCCTCACCGTGGTCCCGGGCCTCGGGTGCGGCCCCGCTCTCCGCGGCAGCCCCGCACCGCAGCCCTGGTCCCTTCGTGGCAGCCCCTCACCATGGCCTCAGGCCTCACTCCCAGCCGCGCGCCCCATGGTGGCTCCTCGCGGTGCCCCCGGGCCTCCGTGCCAGCCTTAACCCCCAGGCCCGCTCCGTCCCCGTCTCTCCAGCCTAAAGCTCCCGCTTTTTGCAAACTGCCCTTTTTTTAACTAAAAGCAGTGCCTGAGCCTCACTAGTTGAGCTCCGGGAAGCGTGCCCGGCAGGCCTGGACCATCACTCGGAGCCACCCTGGGCATCCTGGGCCGTCCCACAAGTGTCTAAAAACCCCGTTTTTCCCCTTTTCCCTCCTCCCCAGATGAAGTGATCCGCAAGCGGCTTCTCATCGACGGCGATGGAGCAGGGGATGACAGGAGGATCAACCTGCTGGTGAAGAGCTTCATTAAGTGGTGCAACTCTGGATCTCAAGAAGAAGGGTATTTCTGTTCTCAGTCTTGGGGAATTACAGTTGATTTGCATTTAAATAGAAATTTAGATGAACTTGGATTTATTTCAAAGAGAAAGAAAAAAGACACTTAAGTTAAAACATATACCTCTGCCTTTCAATATGGCTCTGTGGCATTGCCAGTGCAAACACTGCACTATGGTAGTAAACGAGGACTAAAAAGGATTTAGAAGTTACTTAATAAGCTGTATCTTGCAATCTGGCAGTGCTGCAAATGCCCTCAAGATTGGCATGCCACTTCCTCATCCAGCTCCAAGAGTCCCGTTATTCTAACAGGATCATAACTTGAATGTTTCAGTTGGCAGTTCTGCATTTGTTCTGTTAGATAAGGACAGTGGTATTGGTCTTGCTGCAATTACTTTGTTTTTATAAAGAGACCAAAGCTGTAAAAAATGACCAACAATGTAGTATTTTATTGTGGGGATCTCTACAACAGTTGGATATAAATTCCAGGAAGATGCTTGTATATGCAGAGAAGTGCTAGAGTATTAAAGTACTAGTCTAGATGGACGTAGAGCCTGTCCTAGTTGGGAAGTTTATAAAGCAACAAGCAAATTGATCCAGGGATTAATATTCACTTCGCACCTTTAAGGGCATGATGATAGAATTTGTTTGTGCAGTGTTTCTGTGTTTTCAAAAATTGTACATTGAATCTTTGGAATGCTTTTTTTCCTTAATAATTATTATTATTTAACTATTACTTAAATTACTCATGTAGACCGTATAAAGGTAGGTGACTTATGCTGCTTAGGAATAACTATCTTGTCTTCTTTCAGTTATAGCCAGTATCAACGAATGTTGAGTACTTTATCACAGTGTGAATTTTCAATGGGAAAAACTCTTCTCGTGTATGATATGAACCTGAGAGAAATGGAGAATTATGAAAAAATCTACAAAGATATAGGTAAAGAGGAAAAATATTACTCTTGGATTATTATTTGAATATGAGGAAGCTTGAGCCAGGGCTGTAGAACCTAGTATATGCGTATGATAAATGATTTTATTTTAATATATAGCACTGATACAAAAGCTGCAAAGCATCTTGTCAGTGTCTAAAACACATGCAAATAAAGTTTTCAGGTTTTTTTAAGTACTGAATGCATGCAGTTTTGAAGCTGATGGAGCTATGAAGCTGCCATGTCACAAATGGCTCTCTATCTTTTTATATTGCAGCAGATGGATTTGTTGACATGTGTTGTTTGATTTTGATACAGTTCTGTATATCTTTTGTTAAAGAAAATAGTATAGCTGCAGCGCACGAGAAGATTTCTGAATGCAAAAAGCAAATCTTGCAAGCAAAAAGGATTCGAAAAAATCGCCAGGGTAAGGAGCATAATCTGTGTTTTCACTGAGCTGTTTATTTTGTTACCTTTTAAAATATACTGTATTAGGACAATTTTCCGGATGGTTTTCAAATCTTACAGTTCACAAATGAAAGTACTGGTACCCAATTACAGAGTGTAAATGTGGTAGCCCTGCAGCCTTCCTCCAAGAAACCTTACAAGATAAGGCAAATACCTAATTGTTATTTTAAAGGCACATAACTCTCAAGTATACTAGAACTAAAGCACACTAGAACATCAAGACAGAAAAATGAAACAGGGTTACTCCCAGCACTGAGAATCATGCAAGTACCTTCCTTCAGCTTCTAATGGAAGGTGAAGTCTTGTCATACACATGTACAAAGATGGTCATGTCATTTAGACACCCATCAACTCCATGTATATCCTTACAAAATACCTCTAAACCAGCTACGAAAGGCATATTTAAGAGACAGGAGTCTCTTAAAATTATGTGTTGGAAATTTTAATTGAAGTATTTTGTTTGTAATACCATCTTATCAAAAGACTGTTAGATAAATAAATGTTTCTTGAACATTTTTTTTGGCTCAACTGGAGATGAAAAGAACCTTAGAAGGAAGGGGGAATACTTAACTCTTCATAGATGTAGACCTGAACTTTTTGCTTGTGATACATTATGTCCGTTTTGCTTCTAAAATTTTTCCATCTGGGTGAAGTGCTTGGCACACAGGCAGTCCTGCGGTCAGGAAATGGCCACATTAGTTGCCTGGATAACCATGATATGCTGCTTTACATGTAGCACAGTTAAAAAACCATGCTGTTTCTCATACAAGATTTTATATTTTTCTCTAAAAATCTTAAATGTGTAAAGCATCTTAATCAGCACATATACATTAGATTATATCTAAAACCAGTGCTTACGAATCATGCACAAAAAAAGTGGGTAGCATTTAAGATGTATCCAAGAGTCATGTTTTGTGGCTCTGTACCTTACAAAGTACTAGTAAGTTATGACAAAAAGGCAATTCATATCAGAATTTCCTTTTTAAAGCTCTTTGATCTGAACATCTACATTGAGACTGAACACCTACTTTAAAATCTAAATATTATAGTGTGTTATAAATTACATACTCCTTTTTATATGTTCCCATTTATTTACATACAAGCTCGAAAACGTTTAACAGTTTTTCCAGCAGTGATTAAGAATTGAAACTGCTATATAATATGTGATTTTTGATTGCTGAGTCTATGCTCTCAGAATTATTTAGATTTAACAATATTAAAAATATGTTTTTTCCTTTCAGAATATGATGCATTGGCCAAAGTCATACAGCATCATCCCGATAGGCATGAAACACTGAAGTAAGTATGAGATTGCATTAAATTATAGTAAGTCAGATGTCACCAGATTTGACATTTTCTTAGTTTCCATTTAATATTTTCTCACTTCTAATTTTTTTTTTAAACACAAGAAAAAAATGGGTGTCAGTCATTTTAAAACTGTTATCAGCTATGTTTTAATTAATCTCAGTCTGTTTGGGTGGGTGCAGAAGCATTGCTAATAACTTTGCATTTTAAAAATTTTTGTTAAGGTGAATACGTAAAACTCGGACGTAAACTGCTTGTCTATATCAGTTTACCAGTGACAAGTTGATTAAAAAGAGATATAGTAGGAAAATGCTGTAAAGTACACATTGAGGGATTCAATAGTCACAGAAGATACATAACACCAGCAAGTAAAATGGAATGTGAGGAGGCAGGAGAAAGCTCTTAGGTTTGTTTTATGTTTTTCCTTGTAGTTGCTCTTCCTGCATGCCTGGTTATAAATTACTAGCTTGTATACCACAATCTAGCCTGCCCTGGCATGCAGGTTAGACCTACCTGTGGTCCAACTTGTCCTGCATGTAACTTACAGTATTGCTTGTGTCCTCATTGGGTTTGGGTTGATATCTATGCTTTTGGGTCATTTTGGACAGTTCAGGGTAGACAATATTTTTGAATCTTACCAAACCACAGAAATACTCCAGGATTCATTGCATCAATGATTTTTTCTTCCTCTTAACCTGATTAAGATGTAGCATGGGATTTGTGTTCTCATTTAAATGCAGCTTGTGTCTGTCCTGTTGCTCCGTGTCAGTGAAACTGCAGAGGGAAGCTGTATTTTCATATTCCATGGTCTTTTGTAGTCAATACCACAACTTTGATTATTAGTCAGTTCTTGAGCAACTTGATTACTTCCAACTTTTACTAGTTAGCATGTGCTATTTATCAAATAAAAATTCATGATAAGGAATTACCAGGAATGCCTGTTCTTTCCAGATACGTCAGTTAATTAAGATTGGAAACAAGTAAATAATAATGCGCTTAGATTTCTTAGATTTTCTGTTTTAATTTTGCATAACGTTTCTAAGCATAAGTATCCTAATCAAAGCTAGAAATAGCAACGCAAGATACCTGGTAAATTTGGCATTTTGTCCTTCCATATACTTCATTTTCTGCTCTCCTTAAAGGAATGCAGTTAGGAACACCATTTTAATGTGCTATAAGAATGTCTACAATGTCTTTTTTTTTTTTTTTTAAAGTCCTTCATATCCTCAATCAGAGGAAGAGATTTAAATTTTAGCAGAATATGATGCTCTATTTTACAGATACAGAAACAAGATATAGCAAGAGTGGCAAAAAAAAAATGGGAAGTTTGATTCTTAACTCTTTCATATTTAAGTGACCTCTCCAAGTGAATATATTTTAAACATAGGTACTAGATGAAGTTTTCTTCCAAAGCTTTTAACTATAAGCTCTCTCTGCTCCTCAGTTTGAGGGGAGTGTACAGAATGTCAGCTATTGTGAATCAAGAAAGACCACCCTTAAATTAGGATGGAGCAGGCCTCAGGAACAACATCACATTATTCATGGAACTGTTGATCACTAAAAGCACCAGAGAAAACTTCTTGTCAGAAGAAATGTCACGGTTTATTGCAAGAATTGCATTTATAGTTTTGCAGGTCATTTGGCACAAGAGGATAAAATTCAGAGAAATGCTTCTTTTACGCTTCTAAGGGGCTGCTTCTTGGAACAACCAGTCCTGGAGCACAAAAGAAGGGAAACTCTTATCGACTTAGTCACAAGTAAGGCACAGGAGCCAATTCAGAAGGAGACAGGAGCTGAACCACTAAGCAGCAGAGCCCACAATGTAATTAACTGCAGCGTGAGAAGAGCAGTTAGAACTCCACAAAATGGCAGCAAATCTTAGAAAAGGAGATAGGAAGATGAGAAGGCTAGGCGAAGATTCTCTGAATAAAACTCTAGATGTAGCTTGGATGCTACTGGGAAAAAAATAAACACTAAAATGGAGCTTTTTCACAACCATCCACACAGGGCTGGGAGACTTTCTCCATTTCCCTGCCCAGGTTGCAAAGCTCTCAGTGCTTCGAAACGAGCCCTTCATTCCCATGCTGACCCCTGTGAGACTCTGCCTGATAATTAATCAGGGATAGTCAGTCTCAATCTAGCTAACCTTTAAAGGAACAGATTGTTCTCATTACAGGGAGCGTAATTTATAGTAGGCATTAGAGAAAAACTAGCAGGGCCCAATTGGAGGTAGGAACACATCTCTGCAGGAGCTGATGTTCTAGCCTCTTATGAAAGCTGTGACAGTACCTGTTACTTCTTACCTTATTTCAAAAAGGATTGTGCTGATCCGAGATGGACCTGAGTAAGAACAGATCAAAAATAAATGTTCTCGAGGCGATATTAAACATTGTGTGCTCAGACATTAGCTGTATCATGTAGTTTCATCCAAAATGTGGAGTATTCCACATGTGCCTACTATAAAGCATGTGTATCATCCACTACTGTGTCTTTTTACTTACTTTTTAGAAGTAAGATACTACCATGTATTTGATCAAGTCTGGCAGTTATGTTTGTATGGTGGATACATAGGTTTATCGGGTATGTTTTTTCATGCTAATGCTTTTTTTTTTTTTTAATAATCTATATCATTATAAAAAAGTCTATTAAAAAGTGAAGCTTGCAGAACTATTCTTAGTGTGACCACTTCTTTCATTTTCATTGTATGAAAAAGTAAAAGACCTTGTGAATGTGCCAAGATTGAATTGTTATGGGCCAAATGCCCACTCTACAATTGCCTTCCAGCTTGTCAGCCTTGGTTTCTGTGAGTCCTGAAATGATAAATTTATGATATAATAGTTTAACCTTTTATGTAAAGCAGCTTTACATAAATGTTATTTTCATTTATTATGCTTTATATAGCTTTTCACAGTTGTTACTTATACTATTTAATAGCTCCTTTTTCCTCAATTTTGTTAAAATTTATTTTTCAGAAACTTCACAGAAATTTAAAAAATGCTATGACAATTTCTTTTCAGGCAGCTAGAAGCTCTAGGGAAAGAACTTCAGCATCTTTCTCACATTAAAGAAAATGTTGAAGATAAGGTAGGTTTTTCATAGATATTTTGTATAATTATTTATTAGAAACATAATTAATGAAGAATCTACTATGACTTATTTGGCTGTATGTGCACTCCATTTCCTAAAATATATATTTTGTGGTTGCAGTTGGAGCTGAGAAGAAAACAGTTCCATGTTCTTCTGAGCACCATTCATGAACTTCAGCAAACCCTGGAAAGTATGTGGTGTTATATATGGGTGCCATGTGTAATTGGGCATGGTTTTGGGAAGGGTCTGTGCCAGGAGAGTGGAAGCAAGGATACTTTCAGCAGCAGGATAGCAACGTGCAGTAGGGTTTGGTATCCTCTCACAGAGGCAGCGTTTTTTCCAGCAGCTGTCCAGAGCCTGAGTCTGCTCAGACTTATCTCTAGCCAGAAGATTTCTTTAAAAAATGGAAATTAAGAATGGCAAATTGCATATCTTTTTTTTTTTATGGGTGACAGAAAAATGTTCTTGTACATAGTTTCCAACCTTATTTGTGTGATCCCTATTTCAATAGTATTGAACGTGTTATTGCCATCCTATTTGAGCTCTTACTAAAAAGAATTTGGAGTGTAGAAAAGCTGAATGACTTACTCCTGCAGGAAGTCTGAAGCAGAGGAGGGACTAAAACTAAATTCAAGAATTTAATCAGTAAATTCATCTTTTATCATACAAATACTTAATGCTTTCAAATCAGTGCCTACTTTTCATGCTCAAATAGAGATAATACTGCTTTAAACATTATTTGTTGGATATTTGCCCTGTCTTCCAAAGACAGAATAATGGGTATAGTCTGTGCGCGTGACCCGATTAACGTACATAGACAGCTATAAGAGCAGACTTTCCTTCTCTAAGGCCCTTTAGACCTTGCTAAGCAGAGTGAACTGTTAATCCCTAGGTGCACTTTAGCAGAAGGTTATTGTTATTAAGCATAATAGTGTTACAAATACTTCCCTAAGTCTCTAAAATACTCCTCTGTAAGAATGTCTAGTTTACCTTTTGCTTGTTTGAATTCAGCATTTTTACAGTGAGGTATTCAATTACAGATTTAAGACAATCAATGTAAAATATTTAAGTGTGACCCAACTCAGTAATATAGCTTATAAATGTAACCTTACCATGTTTCACTAACAGTAATGTTCAATTGTAGATGATGAAAAACTTTCAGAAGCTGAAGAATCTCAAGAAACTCAGATGGAAACAGAGACCAAGCAGTAGATGTACCATACACTTAATGCAGATTGTCCAGATGTCTTTACTTTGTGTTGAAACCAACAGTAAAAGAGCAAGAGCTGAAAAAAATGGAGTTTTCAGCTGTTTCTGTGAATTTGACCAGTGTAGGAATTCCAATTAATATTTTTATACAAAAATACTTGTTTTGTGCTCTAGGGAGAACATTTTCCGATCTGTGTAGGTAAGTACTTTGTGCTAATCCAATAACTTTGTAATACAAGACAAGAAAGATGTTCTTGGCTTATAAAAGGTGAATCTTCTGTGCAGTTCTTGTAAACTGTTTGCAAACATTGTCAATAAAAGGCATTTACAGACAGTTTCCTATTTTAAAGTGGACATTGAACCTAACTATTAAGGACTCCTTTTTTTACTTGATGTTGCACCCAACACTTCCTTCCTTGAGTCCCAACTTCCATACCCTAGTCCAGATGTGACTTAAAACTGAACCAAGTAGAGACTGAAGCTTTCAAAGTAGCTGCTGTCATACTCGTTTTAAAACTTACTTTTGACACTTACTAACCTAATTCTGTACAATTTATTTTACATTAATATTTTTCAAGGGCTCTAAACTAACAAAATCAATTCCATGCTATCTTTATCTTTTGCCTAAAGATGATACAAAGAACTCCAGACCATGATCTGTGCTGTACTGTATGCAACCACATTTAAAGTCACATTTTAAAATTACACATTTTAAATTGCAATATAATAGCTCTCTTCCTGTAGAATCAGGAATCTAATAGCAATACCGTGGATAATCTGTTTCTAGAATGCATGTGAGTTGTCTCTTAAAATAATCATAGTTCATAAAACAGACGATGAAAACTTTTTTTATGGTGACAGCCCTGACCAGTAGAGGTACAGTCATAATGACACCAAGTCTTGGGTACTTTTGTTAGGAGTGAGACTGGAGTAAGTCCCCATGGGCTGTTCTGTAACCTGCTGAGCGCCCTGCTGGGAGGTAGGAAATGCAGGTCTCAACCTTCCCGAGAGGCGACTGTGCTCCAAGCTTTTGTGAGGGGGGAAACCAAGGGTAGGGGTAGGTCATGTCAGTACCTGTTAGGCATGTTCTCAAAACACCTGTTAAATCAGCCCTCCAGGGGCTGGGTAAAAGAACATCCCATTTCAGATCTCATTCAGGCTGAGTCATCAGCATAAGTGGTTGAAGTAAAAATAACAGTATTAAATAGAATGGAGACTCGCTCTCAGTCTAGGTGACAGCTGAGGGGGATTTCCAGGATTGCAGCTTTGGACTAAATGCTATATAATTCCCACTCTCAGTGGCTGTGGATCTATGTGCATCAGGCTGAGTGGACAAATCCAAGCTTGTTGTCCTTGCATTCCAGGTTTGCTAAAGGCAAGCCAGCTGAACAAGAAGCCATGCAACTGCAGTAGCCCAGTGCAGCGCTGCACTAATCAGCTGTCAAAAATCACAGAGGATGCTCAGGTTTGCCTGACAGGCTGTGCAGACATGTAGTCCTTCTTGTGCACTTACCAAGTTTTGCAGCTGGAGGGAAGTGGAGGGTGGAAACAAGCAAACAAAAAGGATTTCATATGAGAAATACGCTGTCAAGAAGTATTTACTACTCTGTCGTTAGGAGGGAGAAAAAAAAACAGTGACTAGTAAAATACTCTGTAAAGCAGCAGTGCTAAATTATTGCTAAATCAGGGAGGAGTCACTTTCATGAATGTATGAATTACAAGGATTGTAAATGTCAGTCTCAAGACAGTTTTGAAGCTTATTAAGGCCCATATTTTTTTGGTGTGGCTGAAAGGTCCTCTGTGTAACCACTTGGAGCCTTTCTTGCTACAGAGGTGGGGGAAATTCAGCAGCTAAAACTGGTCTCAGGAACAGCAGGGGAATAGGCAGCTCCCATTTTCCATTTGTTTTTTTACATAGCTCTTGGGAAATTGCTTAGATGCCTGAAGTATCTTGCCTAGCAATTTATACTCCTCTGTATAGAACCAGAAACATGCCCATTTGTCCTTCTTGCTAGAAATACATATATGAAATCAGAAAGCACACAGAAGCACAGCAATACAAATGGATGGCTAAGGAATATATTTAGTTTGAATTACAGTGATGCAAACCTGAAAAGATCATTGCCCGAGAAAATCACCTCGCCCTAGCGTGATGTAGCAGCAAGAGGGTGGTATCACCGTACTGCCCTGGAAAGTAACCAGAAGAACATGACACAAGAAACCACAAGAATATGACATCCATTCATTGCAATTCCACATCAACACAATGCTTGAAATCTTTGCTCCTGTTTTTTTTTTTTTCAGTATCTGTGTCTCTAATCTCTTGAGCATTCGATTTGAACCAGAAGAGGAACAATACACCACTATGTTTGGCTCAGATCTTTCACAGAAGCAACCCTAATGCTGGACAAGATTTAACCTGTTCTGCTAACCAGGTGCACGTTCCAGGCTCTAATCCGCCCTGCGTCTTCTCCAAAGAGATACTTGCACCTCCTTCACCCCGGCTGGAAACCTGCCCCGCTGAGATGTTGCTTCCCTGCACGACTAAACGAACACGCACAAAAATCCTGCACCATAAACTGAGCCTCACAACCACCACGCTATCCAAATAAACCATCTTCCTGATGTTAGCATCTGCCCCGTTCCTGAGCTTAATGCCATTGCCGTGCAGATGTAAAATGTCAAGCAGAATGAGAGATGCTTAAGTGGTGAGAAGATGTTTTTTATGCTGGGGTTTGTTTTTCTGTCCTCTCCAAACAATGGGGAGGTAAAAGGAGAATGGAACATCTGGCAGAATTGGTAATTTGGGTGGAATCTCAGATTTAGTGAACGCCACAGAAGGAAGATGGTAGGGGAGAAAGAGGGTCACAGTGACACATTGCCAAGTGCCAGGGTCTCTCTGAAACCATGGTAAATTTGAATTTTGCTGCTGCTAATGAAGAACTTTGGAAAAATGTAGCCCAAAGATTTGTGAGATAGAAATCACTAATAATTTTAGATATTTGTGGTACAAGTTTGCCAGCTGTCACAACTGTTACCATCCTTTCCCCCCATTCTCAAGTTTCAGATGTTTGTCCTTTTTGAGGAATTATTTTATACAATATGGGCATCAGGGAATAATATGGTAGTACAGGAAGCACCAAAAACACCTGAACACCAGAACTCGGAGAGGACAAGTCGGACAGAGACGCGCTCCAGCCTCCGTGCTTCTCCCTGCTCGACGGGCACGTGGCTGTGCGTTGTCAGCTCCCATTTTCCAGGTCCGTTTCCACAAGCTCCACGTTACCTGTGCTGCAGGAGCCCCGGATGCTCCGTGCACAGCCCAGGACCCGCCTGCTGCTGGACTCAGCGCAAAGTCGAGAGGAAAAGGCCGTTTCTGCCACGCTCTGGCGGCAGCTCCGCACAGCCCGGAGGCAGGACTGGCCTTGGCGCACGGAGCACGATGCCACCCACCTGCAAGGCCGCCTACCCTGCAACGTTCCCTTGCTTTTACCGACTGCTCCTGAAACTTGTGGCAAGGGATTCAGCGCTGTGCAGACAAGCATGTCCTGAAGTATGGGAGAGGAAGGATGAACTAAGGAATACGCAGATTTTGCCCAATTAGCACAAAGCTAATTCCAAATCTTCTAATTTCTATCAGCACAAAATTAACTAAAGACTCCTGCCTGTAATTTTTTCCTCCCTCATTCCATCCATGTCAAATGCACCACTTTCCCACAGCAAAGACACAGATCTCCCTTCCCCAAAAACAGAGCAGCCAAAATAGAGGAGGAATCAGCCCAGGAGCAAGGTAGAGCAGCATAGAGGTGCTCCAGCACCGCTTATATCACACAGACAGGCTGTTCCTCAGGGCTACGCGGTTTAAAATCCCTTTTTGGAACATTAAGGTCCAAGCTCTGCCCAGACATCCCGGATCTGTCCCCGCTCAGGCTCCAGGCATGGCCCGTGCAGTGCCAGACGCGCGGGGACACGGTGGCAGCAGGTGGCAGCAGACGCCAGCCTTGCTGCGGCAGCCCCGTCAACCCGCTCATGCCGAAAACACAGGCCAGTCTCTTAAAAACCACCTATTCCTCCCATTTCCCACCCAGCAGCACTGTAGGCCAGGCAGTTCCTGCAACACTTTGTTTCTTCACCTCGCTTTAGGGAGAACATACAGAAAGAGCCGTTTTTGACTCAAAATATGACCAAATGAGGAGATAAGCTCCTTAGTGTTTATATTTCCATTAGTTCCCAACTTTGCAAATCCATTTTAAATCACAGTCCCCCCCGAGGTTTCACTTTTCCATATTTTTTCCATGTTTTTCAATATAGCAAATAGCCTTCAGACTTACTAGCCATAAGTGGAAACGGAAGGGGGGATTCACATCCCTCTGCCACATCTCTAAGCACCAAGGTGTAGCTAGATGTGTTGTCTAAGGAACGGTCTATAGGAGCTATAGTCTTGCAGGACTAACGCCAGATCCATTCCTGCAACTACTGCATGAGCTAATGCGGAGGGAGGATGCAGCTCCATTGGGAGAAGCAGCTGGAGGATGAGGCACCTGCAGCACTGGGCGCTCTGACACGGATGCAGCATCTCGGTGCAGGGTCTGAAACAGCTGAGTTATTGCCTTGGAAATGCTCAAGGAGAAGCAGCAGGAAGCCAAAGGGAAAAGCTGAGAGAATTATCTACAAGCCAACTGCCCCTCCCTTATCCCTGTCCTCCAGCTTTAGCCTCCATGCACTGTACACATCTGCGTGCACATCTTTCCGATGCCTTAGCCGGAGCAATGGCACACAAGCACCCCAGGAAACCAGCTTCATTAAATCACTAACTCAAGGTGCAGATCTCAGATTTGTTCAGACCACACTCAAAGCCCCTCACACAGCATTGCAGGCCCTTTTCCTCTCCCAGCGAGCAGCTGCCCAAGCACCTACCCCCAAAAAGCAGAACTCTGGTGGAGCAGCAAACACGCTGTTAAATACCTGTCCTAGGGCTGGGGGCAGCACCGTGAGACCGGCCCATCTCGCTCCTTGGCATCAGCCTGTTACTACCTGCTGTCAAACCCCCCTCACTCACTGCCTTCGCAATTACTCATCAGCCGGAGAGCAGCA
The DNA here is from genome assembly GCF_059628265.1 of Tinamus guttatus. NCBI lineage: Eukaryota > Metazoa > Chordata > Aves > Tinamiformes > Tinamidae > Tinamus > Tinamus guttatus. The sequence goes on along the minus strand of NW_028288841.1, from coordinate 4,006,213 downwards.
GGGGACAAGAGGGGACGCTGTGTGCACAGGGTGGCAATTGCCCATGGAAACAATGACAACCGACCCAAAATGAACCGATTGCCCAGGGGAGGGGAGATGAGACATTTACCTGCTGAGCGCCTGGGATGCTTTGCACTGCACCCAGTATCTCTCTCTTGTGGGTAGATTGACAGGGAAATGCAATGAGGACGGTGTTCTTTCTGATAATATTTTACTTGAAGAGCCTAAATAAACACAGTCACGCTCCCCACTGGAAAGCTAAACAATTGCACAGTGATGACTGATACTGCAGTAGTGCCTATAATTAAGAAACTTCTAGCATTTTAATTATAAGCTAATATCTTCAGTGCCTGACCCGGCAGACACATTAAAAACATGTTTATCAGTTATAGACCAGCAATTAAAGTTTTAGGTACTTTTTCATGCTTCCTGCTTATTAAGATATGCTACTTGCTTATTAAAAGCTTTAGGAAAATTGCAGTAAAGTCATTATGTCAATGCTAACTTTCACTGATCCCTTTGAAATTCTGACTGTCCAGTTATAAACTGGTGAACAGGAGGAAAATTTGCTCTGATGTCAGCTACAAAGCTGCAACTGAGCTTTGCTATTGAAAAAACACATCGTGAAAAGCTGCAAAACAGCCTGAAAAATCTCTCCTGCCATTGCAGAGTGCCATTTTTGTGCATATGCCTCCCCAAACCTCAGATTATTAGCCAGGATTTTCCACGGGGGAAACACAGGCGCCTAAACACGTCAGGATACGTCACAGTGCTAATAACCACGCAAATACCCCTCTTTAATCCCGATGCCACCTGGTAAGTCCTGCTGCCCTGGGTGTTGTGCACGGGCTGCACACACACATGGGAGCGATTTGCAGGGGCCGGGACACGGCTCCACGTGCAGCCCCTGGAAGGCTGCAGACCCCAGTGCAGTTAGTCATAGGCTTAAGAGACATCTCAGCTATGGAGAAGTACTTCTGATTCCTACTTAAACCTTACAAACCAAGGCTTAGGTCCTTGGCCACAGGCTGAGGATGGACCATGGGACAAGGTATGAGCAAGAATGGGAGCCGCACGCACTCGCCATTTGAGCATAGTTTCTCATTGCAGGGTGAGCTATGCAAGATGTTAATTTGAATCAGCAGCAGATTTTGCATTAAGCCCTCTCAGAAGTCCAGTCAGTACCAACATTTGGCCACAGAATTCAGTTTTCATGCTATTAAACCCTTACAATGAAGTTTTCCAGTGCAGACTTTACTTCCAGCTTTGCTGCAGTGACTTTCAATACTACTAGAGAGCCCTCACTCTCTAGGGGGCAAACAGTAGGACTTTATTGTTATTAAGTATTATGTGCTTGGCCGTAACTTCTCCATGGTATAGGACATAAGCGGAGTCAGGTTTATGTCCATACCTTAGAAGATTTGGAGCATCTTCCCTTTCCATTCAAGTTACAGGACTACCTAGAGCTTTTACCAAGGAGCAAAGAATTATTGCTAATGATAATGCCACCATCTTCCTTTTCGGTCTGTAAGGAAAGTATCTATTTTATCTTTAGCTGAAAGTGTGCAGGCTAGCTCTCTTTCTGTAAAAATAGTTCCAAATTGAGTGTCATTTCATAAAGCCCTGAACAGGCTGCATTTCCCTTCTTAATCCACGTTGCTGTATGCAGCCGGGAGGGGGAGATCCTACGCTGGCTCACACGCTGCCGTCTCACAGGTTCCTGCGGACCCACGAGCCTGAATGTGAAAGAGGAGCAAAAAAGCAGGGGGAGAAAAAGATCCCTGGCCTTTATTTGCATTGATTAGTTGTAATTGCTATTTTTACAAGCAGAAGTAAAATGTTAATGTCAGGGAAGCAGATTTCTGTCTTCTATCTTCCTGTACTACTTCTCCGTGCTTCTTAGGACGTATGAGAAAGCAACTCCTACATGCAATTTATATATAACTGCATAGGTGTGTGAGAGATTTTTAATAGAAAAAGAATGACAGCTGCTAAAGGAAGATACAACTGCAAACATACGTGTATTCATATGTATATATGCATAGAAACTCACATTAAAAAGACCATATTCTTTGAACCTCTAACCAAGCGATCAGGGCAGAGATCAGGGCGACCCTGCAGACCAGCCCTTCTCCCCAGCTCTGGTCTAAGAGGACCGGAGGTCTAAGAGGACCTTAGGTCATTTTGTGACCTAAGGCACACGAATAGGTTAACTGCACACAGGTGAACTGCAGCACTGCTGCTCTATATCTGCCTTCCTACAGGTGCTACCACTACAGTTGATGCATGGTACTACACCCAGGTGGTCACTGTCTCATACGAGCATTTTCATTTTCTAGCTTCATCACTTTCTAGAGGAAGGCAAGAAGGGGAACTTCATTTCTGCTCATTTCTACTAAGATCCAGTCACTGGCAAAATGCATTAAGACCCTCAAGTTTTTGTTTTTCTCAAAACTATCAGAATTGCTAAATAAACGATCCATTTAATGTAATGCTTCAACCAGTCTGGCCTGGGGAAAATGTTAAGTAATAACAATTTTGTGCAAGCTGCAGACTAGCATCTTTATTAAAAGCCTACATCAAAACCCACGCCTCGTCCAGCCTATTCATGCGGCTGCTCCCGTTTTAAATATACTCATACTGAAGAACCCTGATGGATTGGAGCCGTAGGAGGTAAACCAGCAGATTGAGGAGGTTAAATGTATTTCTTTACTAATGGGACTGATGCTGTTCAATGCTCCCATAAAAATTCAGCATGAAGAGCTCATGGGCTCTATAGCCTTCATGATCATTCAACCTTTAAGCAGATACAAAGAAAATTTTTCTCTGCCTCTCTGAATAGATCTATCTCCTCAGGAGCAAGTGAAAGACTTTTCTATAAAACTTGGTAAAACTCCTGAGACAGCTCATTAATTCTAGTCACTTCAGCAGTGACTTCCCTACCACTTGTAGCACTCAAAGAGGTTATAGATTGCCTTAATAAGGATGAATCCTATTCATTAGCCATTTCCTGCACTTGCATATTAATATTGTCTAGCCTTGTTAAATATAGAAATCTATTTTCTTTTAATCCTTTTTTTTTTAAAAAAAAAAAAAAAACTTTAAAAAATAGGGGTAGCCAAGAAATAGCTGATAACAAGTTACCCCACCTCCTGAAATTTTGTGAAACTCCAGACTGCTTCCTGTTGCTCCCAAGGAGGCAGCAGGGCAGGTTAGCGAGCTGCATGGGTACCATGAGGCTTTTACATCCCTTACGTTGATGCTAGATTTAGAAACTTCTGCACTAAGGTCCCTTTACTCCAGTTGGTGGAGACAGAATCTAATCAGAATGCAGGATTTTCATCTTTGCTGCACCTGAGCTTAAAAAACAGGGTCTGGTGATGAGAACAAGAAAAAAATAGCAATAGAAATAATAGCAGTAGACACGTAACCTGTGCTGCCAATGTATCCTCTCTGTGCTCAGCTTGGCAGCAGACATCACCAGTGCTCCACAGTGACACATCCAAACAGAAAGACCAGGAGCAGCAAGTAACTCTCTAGACTACAAATCATGCTTCTCCAGGCGAAAGAGTCCTGTAATCCCATGAGTGAAATGAGAGCTGGTTGCAGTCTTTCCACTATGTGTCATTGAATAAGTTTTTTGCACTAAAGCCAAAGTTTTAAAGGACCTTGGAGAAGGGTTGGAAAAGGAGATGTATTAGAAAAAAAAAAAAAAAAAAAGTTATTCTCTTGGCAACCAAAAACTTAAAATTGTGAAGGTTTCCATGAAAATTAGGCCTTGTTCGTTGTTAATTCCAAAATAAATGTTATTATAGCCTGAAGTAGAAAATGAGATTTTTTTGTCTTATTGATTAGCTTCCAAGATTAATAATTTTACAAGAATCTAATCCTTCAAATAAATCCAGCACAAATATTTCCTTCCTCCACCTTACTATAGCAAACTATTCCAAGTGAATACCCCCCCGCAAAAAAAAAAAAAAAAAAAAACAACCACCAGCCCCATCAGAATGGGCCACCAATTTGGTCATTCTGATGGGGCTGCAGAGAAAGAAGCAGAGGCTGGGAAGAATGCAAGGGAACTCTCACACATTCAATATTGGGCAAAACTTCCCCTTAGCACTAGCAACTCACCATAAACCAAGACCTGTCTGAACCCAAAACTGCCTCTGGTTGCTAGCAGGGCAGCGTGTTCAATATGCAGAATAGTGGGGTGTTTCTGGTGAGCTTTTAGAGCCATTTATAGCCAAGCCCAGGTATAGCTCCTGCTCCAAGAATAACTTTGGCAAAAATTCAATGTCTGTTACAGCTTTTGGACAGCTTATGATATGCTTGGAACAGCAGCTGAGCAATTTCAGAGAGCAGACAAAGTAATTTCCCAAAGTTATCTACTGGGGCAGCCTCCTCGCCAGCTGAGTGCCCGTGGAGAGAAGAGTTCCCAGTGCTCAGGTTCCTGCAGAGCATGTGCATGAGAGGAAGGCAGAGGGCTTTTTTCCCCTCTAGGAAAAAAAAATTACTCATTTTTTCCATCCCTTACAATCCCTAGCATTTCAACATGCAGTAATAACACTGAAAAATCCAGCTGTCACGTGTTGTTTGTGCACAGACATTATTCGGACTATGAAACCTGCATTTCCCCACGTGCTGCTGCTGGACCCCTACGTCCTCATGGGAAACGCTGCTATTTGGCAGTGAACTCTCCACGGTATGTGACCTCCACCATTTTACATTGACTCAGTACAAGCTCAACACAGAGCACAACCTTAAATAAAGTCCCTTTTGTTCTTGCTTCTTATCCCCAGCAGATGTACCAGCTGGTTGTTTCATCCCACAGCCAGTTCAAAAGCTGTCATCATCATTGGGGTTCTCTACTTTTTTTCCTCAGTTTGTGTCTATGGGGACACAGGCTAGGACATAACCCTTTAGATGTGTGTTCCCATCACAGGGCTTTGGGACAGAGGAGCTGGATTCAGCATCCATTAAATCAATGCTGACTTCAGCACAGTTAGAGATGAGTCCACCCCCTACAAATCTCACAGCTACATTCATGCAAGGCTGACATATATGAGATCAGAAAAGTGATTCATCACTTTTAGAAGCCACTTTGCCATGTTTTTAAAGAATCATGACACTCTCTCAGCTGAGTTTTACCAAGAAATCAATTATCCACCAGCTATTACATTTATCAAAACAGGTCTCCAGCTGTGTAAATCATCACCACCTTGCTGAAGTCAGAAGCACCGTATGCATCTGCACCAGCCCCTATTAGAAGAGATGGCAATATATGAAACTTGTATAGCTGACAGACTTTTATGAAGGATAATTATGGAAACTGCTAGAATATCCGTTATTTTGACAGGTTAATGGTTCCTTTTTAATTAAATATGCAAGCCCATAGATGATTGCAAATAATTCAGTTGCTGAGTTGACATGCCTTAACCAGAACAAGTCCCCAAGTGTACTTGGTTATGCACTAAAGAACAGTCCAAGGAGGAGGAGAAAACTCTTCAGACAAGGCTAGAGCTGGGAACACCCCATCAGGGAAAACCCCAAGAGATGCCCTGGAGGTGGCAGGCTCTTGGGAGATCATTACATCCCTCTATATGCAGCATGCAATGGTACGGTTGTGGATGGCTTGTTGTTGTCCTGGGAGCTGCCATGGTCACGTCTTTAATTATTTAAGCCAGCATAAACAGAGAAACACTTCGATTTTATGAATGCCGGGGGATACCTGTCAGTGTTTGGCAGGGCTGAACGAGCCTGTGCATTGCAACTGATGGCAGAAAGCAGGCAGGTCCATACAGGTGCTTCCCATGGACCAGCCTCCCCTCCCAGAGGAGAGGGCTCCTGGCTTCTGGAAGACGGGCTGCTCTCCAGCAGGACACTCTGGAGGTCACCTCATTCAAACCCTTGCTCAGCTCAGGGCCAGCTTGCACGTCAGACCTAAATTAAGCCCCATTGCCGGGCATTACCATGAGTGACAGCACTTCACACCATGGGAAGCCACCTAATGCAGCCTTGCAGCCCCCCTCAGATCCCTTCCTTGCACAGAGGCCAGACTGGGTCCCATCAGAACAGACGTTGTTCAGACACACAGGTGACAGCTGACACAAGTGGCACTGTAAGTAATGTGAGAAGTCCTCAGGACTACTCAGGATGAAAGTGGCTTTGAAGAGGATGTTTGAACAGGATATTATCGCCTCTCAGATACCATTTTCAGAGCGCAATTAGAAAAATATGTAGATAAATGCTCTTTTACTTTTGACCGCAGGTGTGAATATCATAGAATTACCTTGTCATTACCTGAAATTTATGATTTCAGCCATGTATATTTTAATAACCGTCTAGCATTAGTAACAAGGCTTGCTTTGTCAAGCTTTCAAGGTCACTGAGGAGTTACAGCATGAGGATCCAGCTAAAGTTGCAGGTGGCAATATATTTGAAATGACAGGGCAACCCAAGGCTTTTACATACAGGACTACTTTTAATGTTAATTTCTTCTTTTCAAATCCTCTCTACAGATCCATCTTTTTTTTCATATCCTGTAAGCCATATTTCATAGAAAGTTCAATCCGTTTCCCATAAAACTGGCCAGATTTCACTTATCTCTATAGATACTACAGCAGTGATACCACGATAGACCATACTTCATTTATCCACGAATCTGAACAATAGCTTAGGGAGGAATGTGGCACATCCCATAGGGATAAAATAGTAAACATACACTTCCACCCACTGATCCCATACCTGGAATGAACTGTGTTTTACTGGGATATAAAGGAATAAAAATCAACTCATCTCCCTGCCAGCCCACAGCAGTCTGCATAAGAAAGAGTTGCTTTTATAGCATTAGCATTCTTGTTTGGAAAGAGTCTTCTTTCATAAACACATAAAAATGCTTTTTATGGCATCTTTTAAAAACAATGTAATTTTTAGCAATTTAGGGCACTAAATATTGAAAGTAATTTTCTATGATGGAGTTTGACAGCTTTGTCCCAAAAAATCAAATTTCTTTAAGCTGCAAATAATCTTTAACAAAAGCAGATTTAAATACAAACTAAAGTTCACTCACATTGTGCTGTAAATCACAAGGGAAACATAATTCACTTGCAGTAGTTTTCAACAAGAAAACTTGGCAGTCTTTCAGCAAGTTTCATAATTGCTCTATTTTAAACTTCAGCTTGAAAATACTCAAGATAGCTTTTAGTTTTATTGAAAGGTTAATTTCACACCTACAGAAAAAAAATATCAGCTCTCCATTAGATCTAACGGAGTGTTAAATCGGAAAATTATAGCCCCTTCATATAAACGTGCAAAGTTTGTTGCATTTTTAACCTGTATTGCTTTTTATTCCCCATCATTTCCCAGCAGATCGAGGCACAATGGGCCATCGCGTTGCCTCCGCTGGCATGCCAAGCACTACACGACAGTATTTTTGCATGTTTTTGCATCATTCTTTATCAAGAGCTGTAAGACGACGGCAGTCGCGATAGTCAGGGCGCTGAGCGCACAGCGTGGCAGCCCTCAACATCCTACACTGGGGAGTCCCACTCACTAGAGGGCAATTGGGGACATATCCCTGGGCCTTGTTTTGAGAAAAAAAAAAATACTATTTCATGACAGAGTTAGGCCAAGGCGCTTCCAAGCAGTGCAGCCCCTCTGGACTTGGTCTATCATTACAGTGGTGTGCAGAAGGGATAAGTGACTAAGTTGTTTACCCGTCCGCCTTCCCACCCAACGTGTTGACTTGTCTACTGGGGCAAAACATGAGATGTGCCATGGGTGGCAGCTTGCTCCTAGGAGGATTGTAAAAACTTATTCAAAAGCAGCTCTTCCACAGCAAGCAGCAATGCTATCATAGGTCAACTGGTGAACTGGGACCCGTTAAAATAGAAATGAAAACTAAAGCAAACAAACGTATCTCCAGATCAGTGCTGGTAAAAACATTGTTGCCTTGCAGCCCTGTAACTCTCACTTATGAGAAACATCCCTGAAATTGCATCTCCTGGAGTCCAGCTCCCAGATCCTGGTCCAACATGCTGGGCAGCTGGTACCACTGAGACCTGATCAGCCCACCAAGCCCTCCCATGGTACAAGCAGGTGGTTGAAACCACACCATGACTTCATTTGTCTGCACATAGCTGTCAACAGGGCAAGAAGCTAAACTCTACCATTCTGCCTTGCAAGATAGAAAAAAATAGAGGATTCTTCTCCTATTTCATTCACTCATAACACCACAACAAACCTAGGCTTCAGGAAGACAATTGAAAACAAAGTTTGTTCTTTGCAAGAAAATTTGACCACAAGTGCAAAGAGCCAGATCCAGAGGGAAGGAGAGTGAAGTGTTTGTCCCATGAGACTGGGTGCAAAAGGTCACCTTCCTTATGAAACATTGGAGCTTGGTGACAGAGCACGAGCACCTTCGCGTGCTAAGCTGCTCATAGTAACACTAGGGTGTGTTTTGGATTGTCTTGTGGCTTTGTGAATTGGCAAATATTCTCCTGGGCTGCCTAGACTACTCCCACATGACTATTATGGAGCACATGGTGCAAACACCTCCACGTGAAGTGCAGACAAGGCCTGTTCCACTTAGGAAAAATATTTTGTGGTCACAAACAAAACACACCTTTCTAAAAAGCCAAAGAGGAAGAGTTGTAGGTACCACCACCACACAGCAGTGTACAAGCTGACACTGATGAGAGACTGCATTTGCATTGAAAGAGCACTGCTGAAAACCTTAGTATAATTTATTTGCCAAGTTTTTTTTTCCTGGATATTCAGGAGCAATACCAGCACTTGCACTTCAAATTAAAACAAAGTATTTCTAGACTGGGACTGTCACAGTAAATCGCATTGGTCTAGAAGGCCCCTTCAGAAGCACTGAAGGCCAAAAGCAGTGCAGTGATCGCCAAACCCAAGCCATGCTGACAGTCCTCATTCTTTCCAGAGAAAACTACTACTCTGCTTTTTGCACAACCTTCTCTTCCCCAAACCAGGATTCCTCCCCCTTCTCTGCTCAGCGCTTCTGCTCAATCTCCCCAGCAATTAAAGGTAGATAACATTTGTAGAGGCCGTTATCAACAACCCTGGTCTGACACAGACACTTCATGACTACTGAAACCATAATCCCTCCGCATGCACAAGCATGTGCATGCTGGAGTACATACACACTGAGGGGGTGGGAGAATTTATATACATATATAAAGATATAAAGGAGAGAGTTCACACAGCCATATGTACAAGGAATGCCACCAAGAAAAACTAGAGTTCTTACCTTCCTGAAAATTTTGATTCTGTCACTACTGTGTAGAGGGAAAGAGTCACAATGATTTTTTTTTTTCTTTGAAGTATTTAGGCTCCAGTCTCACAAGAAACTTCAATGCCAGCAATGGGGAGGACTATTAATACCAGTAAATCCCAGTGCTATGATGCCATGCAGGATGTATTTACAAGTGAAAGATGCTCTCTTGGGACAGAAACATGTCCCTGTGATTTCCTGGTGCTCTTGGATGAGAAAGCAGCTGGATCTGGGCAGAAGGGACCTCCACACTGTCCCACCTGTTAGGAGACAACGGGTGCTGCATCACATAGAGCAGCCCATCCCCTCGTGTCCCCCGGGGCCAGGGTAGGAGCAGGGCAGGGGGAAGGAACCACTGCAGGACTCGGAGACTTGTCAAGTGGCAACCGGCACATCAGGGGTGCCGGGAGCCGACGCACAGCTCAGCTGGGATTTCGGAACATGCGTGGGCTGTTGCATCCCAGGTTCCTGGGAACATTTTAATTGCTACTTGCAGACAAAGGATTCCTGCAACAAAAGAAACAGGTTTATTGATTAGGAGTTACAGCCGCTGCGTGTGTGCTTGCTGGTGCCAGTGCAGGGCTACGCAGCAGGGAGGCACAGAGGGCAGAGCCCAGATGCACGTCTCAAAGCTACCCTCTCCTCCAAAGGACATAGTTTCCATCTCATTTAGAAATGAATTTCAGCTGTCTTGGTAATTAGTGGCAATCTCTGTTTCAAGCTTTAATCCTACAGTCCCGTTCTAAAATGGGATAACTCACAGTCCCGAGCACTGGCCCTCATGGTCAAACATCCATTAGTTCTGCAAGAGGAGGACCAGGGCCCGCATCCCTGCAATAACAAGGGACATCTTGTGCATGGCAAAGAAGCTGGGCCTGAAAACACCTTGATAGGAAACCTCCCCAGGCAGGGGGATTTGGAAAATGACTTAGGTACACAGCCTTCAAATATTTTGTGAGCCTGGGATAAGTCAGAGCTGAAGCAGGACTTGCTAAGCTGTGCTTCAGGCAAGGTGGCATCTTGTCTTTTCAAGGGTGACACATCTCAGATGTGAGGCTCAGCCTTGCTAAGGGTCTGCCAGAGTAGATATCCGCAAAATGACAGGGTTTCTTTAGCTGCTTTTCTTTTTAAAGGAGTTTCTACCGTTTCTCCCTATAATTATAGAAATAAAATAACTTCAATGTCTCAGATCCTCTTGTCTAAAAACAGCAGGCAAGTGCATTTTATGAAAGAAGCTGCTGTCTCTGTAAAAGGAAAGTTCCTTTAATCATTTTCAGGTTATCAGCACTGCAAAGCTCCTGGCAGGGGGAGAGCCTTTCTGCAGGAGATGGATGGCCCGTTGCTGAACAAAGGCTCGGGCAATTTGGCAGAGTTAGTGGAAAGTTGAGAAAAAAATTAGTCCCCAGTGCGAGCACCTCTAGACATCCCTCTGAATGTCCCAGGTGAGCACCATCACTCATCCACGAGGCACATAACCTTTCTATTCCTATCTGGTATTCATTCCCTGGCCTTTAGAATTGGTGCTCTTCTCATACTCACAATGTAAATCATCACACTTCCCCTTTTTATGATATTCTAATTAAGAAAACTGTGATAACAGTAACTAATTATGTCCATAACACATTTTGAAGAGATCTCTTTGCCTGTCAACACTCAGTGCTAGAGTCTAAACTTTGGCAAGGGTCCCAGAGCCAAAAAAGGGGTATGGAGCAAGATGCCACTAACCTCCTGTCATTAATCTCAGATAAAGAAGTTCCTATGAACAGGCAGAGATGCATTTGCCACTTGGATCACCTCCTGTCTTGTACAACTTCTTTGATGTAGCTCATTTACGCTCTTCTAGCTCAAGTACATAATCACTGTAGTTTTACTCCCCTGTTTTCCTGAATAAATGGTACCCACATGGAAATAAAAGTAAGGATTAAGTATTACAATGCATTGCAAATGATACTTCACCTTTTGGGCGATGCTGAACTAAATCAATCCATTAAAAGAAAAAGAAATACAATTCAACATGATCAAAAAGTTTCCCAAAATACACACGAAACTGAAGTTTTGCAGCTGAAACATCCAGACAACATTTCCCTTCCAGCTAGCAGAGGCAGCCACTGGCATAGCATATCCCACCAGAGAGCTTTTTGTGTTTTGGTCAGAGAAAAGAAATCCTCAGGGCTCAGTACAAATGGAGACAGCAATTTCCTAGTCTGGGGGACTTCAGTATTGTCAAGAGTAGCAATGTCAATAGCTGCCATCTGTGTGGCCCCATCCTCCACTGTCACATGCCCACCCTGGCACCCCAGCCAGTTGGAGCCCTGCAAGCATCTGCAAACCCCTGTGCTGGGCATTTCTGCACTTAAATGGTGGAAAACTGACTCCTGAATTTGCCCATTTGCAAAGAAAATGTGAGGTTCAAATCCCCATATTTCTCTTACTTGTCTATGGTGTCTTCCCCTGGCTATTTTTTTTCTCCTGGATTAATTTCTGAAAAAAATTAACACACTGGATTTCACGTTGCAAAATAGAATGTGAGCTGTTTAAATGCCATAGCCAGTGATGTCAAAGGAAACCCATCATCCTGAAGAATAAAGAATGAAATCGGCAGGTATCTGTCCATCTAGATGGCAGGGAGTGCATCTGGAGGGAGTTTTAATCTTTGAGCTGTCAGGCTTGTGATTTACAGCTTTTTTTACGGTGAGTAAATTGATTATGTAGATTCATGTGGTCTGCAGAATTTGTGCAATGCACAGTGGTGTAAATATGTATTATGGCACTAACAGCTTGTTTTGTTTCAATCTCTGACAGATTATAACTGACACCAAAGAGCAGACGACAAACAGCTGCTTTGCAAGTCTTCTCTGTATAAGGCAATTGTATTTGACAGAGTTACTGGTGGGACAAACCTCAGCAATTTTCAGCTAACCTATTATGATGGGGACTGGAGCAGCTCTGCAATGCAGTTTTGGATGGTATCTAGCAGTGTGGTTTATATACAATTAGAGATGAGCAATCGGGCATTTCTTTTGGAAGAACTCACACTATGCCTACTTTATGCAGTAGAGTCCTTCTTGCCATTCAGAAAGCAACATGTGTTAAAAGAACTAGATAATGAGCCTATTAGCAGCGCTAATTGCACTTGTATTAGCAGGTTAAGAAGTGCACAGCTACTGCCAAACCTGTGCCTGCAATTCCATTTCCTAGAAACAGTGAAGGTGGCAACAAAACATCAGTGTTTGGGTTGTGGATCAGGACATCTCAGACAGGTAATTCAAGACTTATCTTTCACAATAGACTCGCAGGAGAAAAAATTCTGCACTTATGCAATGCTGAGAGTTCTTCCATGCCAAGAGGCATGAGCTGGCACATCCCTAGCTTCAGCCTACCATGCAATCACAGACCAAATAGCCCAGCTAAAACCATTTTGGACTAAAATGCAGAATAACCTTTGCACAGGGACCCAGTATCTTGGATGTGGGGAGGAGGAGTAGTTTGTTTACGCTTGAATCTTGGTTCTGCCCTACTTAATTCTACTAGAGCAGAGTGATTAGACTACACCTAACCTCAGCTTATAGCAAACAGCTTGGAAATTAAACAAGGGAAAAAAAGAGACAACAGAGATGATGGGGCATCTCCGTCCTGAAATTAGGAAGATTATCAAAACTCAGCCTGGGAGCTGGCCATGCTCAGATGACCTCCAGAAGATTCCTCCAAACAAAACCTTTCCGATTCTAAAAATTAAGTAGGCAAGTAGTGAGGGGAGAGGAAAAAAAAAAAAAAAAAAAAAGGTTCAGCTTGCCCCTCGTCCTCCTCATTTTCCAAAGCATCTCGATGTCTTATTTCATGCATAGGCTATGCCTATAGAAGATGACAACTAAAGCATTAGCTACACTGAAATTCTACAAGTTTTTCTACCATGCGTATAATGAATAATTCCCTCAAGCACATTTTATTCAGTAAAACACTTCCTACATCTAGGAAGAGACTGTTTAAAATCAGCAGCTGAAATGTTATATTGAGAAAAATGCTTTATGCCAACTGCAAGGAAAAAGACTAATATATAACAACACATACCAGTATTGACTGGTACATCAGTAAACTGGGAATATTGGTATATCCCCTCATGCTCATTTTGAGGCCTGTTTTCACAGCTAGATTGTGTAATGGAGGGTGAATTGTGACGTAGAAATACATAGACTTCAGAGAAGCATGCCCGAAAGTGGAGAATAAGGCACCAGAAGGTGAAAGGAGTATTTAAGTTGATGTGTGTGATAATATTCTACTAAGTTCTGAATAAATCGACTTATGTCAAGATATCACTACATGGATGAATACACATATACAGAGCAGGGTTAGCAGTCTCAGTGGAATGGAAAAACAAAGAAAGAATTAGAGGGGGGAAAAAAAGAAACTCATTGACTTCTTTTAAATTGGAGTAGCTTTCAATTGAGGGAAAAATATTTTTTCCCCTTAAAAAAAATACACACGCATTCCCTCTGAGAACTGAATACTTTCATCTGTCTTTGAAGAGCTTGAAATTTGCAGAACAGAACAATTCCGAAGGTACCGTTCAGCAAGAAAATCCCAGCTTTTGCTGGGAAACCTCTTCAGGGAGTTTTAACCATGTACTGGTCTATAGCTCAGCATCTGCTCCTTTGGCAAACTCTTTATAGCCTCACACTTGTTTTGGGACATCAGCAGCTCATTCATTATTTAGAGTTTTTCACTTGCCAAAGGCAGACTGGCATTTCTGGGAGACACTCACAAATTTTCCATGACTTCTAGCGCATGACTACGCATCCAAAGCTTACACCAGAAATATGGCATTCATCATCCTCTTCTCCTTAGCATTTCTCTCCTTCATCAGCTGATGGTTTAGATCAAAACCAGAGGGCAGAAACAATTCCATTTAACACTGAGCAATCTGTTGTCTGAAAGACACACATCCATAAATGATGAGCTGCTGATCACACATAGACAAAAAAAAAGGAAATGAATTGCTTATTGAGAGAGTGGATTTGCAACTCATCCCCCATGTCAGCTCCCATCGATTGCTGCCTGCTGCTCTGCCAAGGGACGGCGCTTTTCCTTTCGGAGGCACTGCCATATTAATGATCCCATTCCCACCAAGAGCCAACGCACCCGTGCGCTGCAGGAGCCCCCCGCAGCTCTGCAAAAGCTCGAGTAACACCATGGACTTAAAGATTATCAAGCCATAAATTAAAAAAAAAAAAAAAAAAAAAAACACAATTCTAGTCTGTGAGAAACCGTACGCTAAGTACCAGTGTTTCTGAACACAGAAGCCCTTGAACTTTTCCAACCATACTTGAAAGAAAAGCCAGCTCCTCCGCACAGCAGCGAGCCACACGCCCTTTCCTTCTTTTTGCTGGTTATATAGGACCCAAGAAAGAAAGAAAGATGAAAGAAATAACTCTGAGGAATGTGATAGCCTGTTGTATAAAACTGAATTGATTCAGGAAAGGAAAAGGGGAAGCCTCTGTGAGAAAAACACAGGGCTGGCCCTTTCTGCAGTGGGTCCCCAAGGTCTTGTCTTCAATAACTCCATAGCAAGAAGCCCTTTGAAGACACAATTAGAAGGGTTTTTGAAAGACATATATTTGAATATTTTCATGCACATAAAGGTCTGCTTCACTGTCCTTTTAGGATAAGCAGTTGAATGGGCAGGTTTTGCAGGGGGAGGTTATCTTTGGAGCGCAGCAGGCATTAGGGCACAGGCAGGAGGCAGCAGCAGGGTGCAGCTGCCTAACTTCAAGCACAAGCTGAAAGCCTCTATTTGTAACTCTAAACGCCTGTGAATACGAGCATCTAGCTTCATCACCAGTGGAAAAAGCCTATATGGGGGTGGATGCAGTAACTGCAGGCTGCCCCCACCAAACCCTTCCCATCACACTGTAGCCCCTGGCTCAGCAAAGCGAGCTGGCTCCCATCTGCACAGTGCTTCAGCCTGCTCATCTGTGAGCTCTGCAGCTGTTTTACAACTGATTGAGATGTCTCTGCCTTTGACAGAAGGAAGAAAAAAAAAAAGTAAATAAAAGCCACAACTAAGCCACCCTTCTTCTGAGTTAGGGCCTTAATACACAGACATGTCAGGTTCCAATTTAATTCATTTCAGCCTCAGTGCAGACAAGGGCAGACTTCATTGCTGGCACACACATAACCCTATTAAGTTTCTCCCTCTGTCTACAAGGATGCTCTGTTTGCATGCCCTCATCCCCAAGATGTGCATTTTATCTGATAACACCATTTATCAAGCACATCACACTTGCTTTTTCATTTGACCAGCCATGGAGGTAGTGCTTATAGGTTGTCATGGGCCTTGGATACCTTAAAGACCTTTCTGTTACTATATACAGAACCGGAATAACCACATCCATCTCAAATTTGGAACACGGCCAGCTGGAGCGTAGCTTTTTTCATCAGTTCATCTCAAAACCTATGTTAAGCCCTGCAAACAGCACTGCCAAGAAACAATATCCACAGCAGGAGCCAGCAGCAGTGTAGGAGAGATCTTATATTTGTCATGTGCTCCCCATATTGGTGGGTAAAGTAGATGGTCATCAACTATTTACATAATGCAAAAGTGTGTTTATATCAGGAGGGCTCATTTAAGGAGTAATCCTATGACATTTGCACATATGCTTTGTGCATACTCCAGTTACTCCAGTGTTGTGATAAAGGCAGAAGCGCTGGCAGATCAGGGAGTGCCGAATATCTGAGGCATCAACTAAGGATGCCCTGTTATAAACACAAGCCCAAAGTAGCTCCAGCTTCTCCTGGATTGAGACATAATGATCCAAAACATCAGGTCCAAAGTCACAGATATTCATCCTAGTCCTATATTTTCTAGTAAGTCTCTGATAGATTTGCTTGGAGATGCAACACAACAAAGTCTAGATTATTCCTGTTTATAGTAGGAATCATTTACATGTTGGAAGTCATCGTATTACAGTGACAAAAGAAAATACAGATATGTATATGCAGTGAGGGTGTGGAATCCGATATGTATGAGGCTCAGATTTCTGCAATGATTTGTCTGGGTAAAGGTTATTTAATTTAGCAAGATAGGCTGTGCTCAAGTGTTTAAATTAGAAACCTGATCTGAGGATCTTTGATTAGACAAAGAGGAGAGCAGTAATCAGTTGGCACGCTGCGCCCGAGGAGCAAGCCGCCACTCAGAATTCCTAATTTGTAACTTATTTATGCACTGCAAAACCACACACCTTTATGTTCTATATATTCCGCTTTACGCCAAATGACTAAATGCTCCTTATGTGAGCAGACAGCCATTTGCAGTCACGTCATTTATCTTTCAAAATAGCAGCAGAGCAACGCTGTCCTCCTAGGCTGGAGCTTCTCCAGGCAGTTGTGTTTAGTGGTTGTGTTTCCATATGCATGGGCTGAGAATATGCTACGGGCAAGTTCAAAGTTGTCAAGGGAGCGTCTCAACCACGAGCCGTGATGGGCATCGTACAGGTGTGCCAACACCGCACCACAGCAGTGGAGCTACATCCAGAAATACGACTAGTTCTGTCCTCAGAGACAAGCACAAGTACTGCTGTTATTTTTATGGCATTTCTTAGTGGCATCAGCATGCACCAGGTTCAGCTGCTCAGTTGAGAACCGTTTTGTCTGGAACCAGCAGACAGATCTTTGCCTGCTGTCTTTGCTGGTTCATTAGCATGTCCTGCATTAAGCCTTCAAATCAAGAGTCTTGCAATAGAGCAGAGACAACTTGTCGAAAGAAGCTGGTTAAATATTCCATGCAGTTTCATTTTGGATACTTTGACCAACAATGTCTGCACCCTGTGGCACAGCAGGAACACATTTGAATCCCAGGGCCAAAGCTGGGGTGCGGGAAGGCAGCACGGCTCCCCAGCACAATGGTTTTCAGTGACCAGGAACAGGGCTTTTCGCTCCTAAAGCCTATAATAGGAGAAGCCATAGCACAGCAGCTTCAGGAGATAGGAAAATACACCTTATATAGTTTAGCTCTTTCAAATGGTGGCTGACTAGGAATAGCCTTAAAAGCCATTAGCTGGAAGCCAGGATTTGTCTGGGCTAACACACTTTTAAGGGAGAAGCTTAGTATTGTGCTACACAGCTCATTGTGCAAGCCCAAACACTACCATCCATGTCCCATTCATTGCCAGCCCATCCTGCAGGGCTCCACCAGAAACACGGATCCCAGCAGGGAGCTAACACAGCATCACTAGCTTGGGGTTGTCGCCTGGCAAACTGCAACCACAGAACCATCTTTCTCCTGGGACTTCATCCCCTGCAGGGGCAAAACCTTCTTGCTAAATGCACAAAACCATGCACACCCTTCAGGGTTGGTAGCATCCAACTCGGAGGCTGCTGATAGCCCGTCCTTGAAACTAGCCCACACAGTGCTCCACCACAGCCACCTTCTTTGGTGGAAAATTATATAAAGCCCACATAGTTTTGATTCCATATTTCTAGGTAGGCCCTCAAACCCCAGCCTTCATCACGAGCCTGAGCAATCACTAACTAGTGACTGAGACCCCCGATTCTGTAGCTGCTTCTCAGAGCTCACTTGAGTCCACGTCAGGTGGGAAGAGCATTTGGCTCATGCCGTGCACACCTGTTAGGGGTGGTGCCTTGAGAACACAACAGTGATTCTTCTTGGTAATTACCTTCATTGAGACACAGCTACAGCGTGGCAGTTCCTTACAGACAAAATGACAAAACAGCAAAACCCTGCTGCCTTCACTGCCTCCTTCCTCTGTAATCATCCTGGAAATTGATTGGAGGAGTTGTGGTGCAATCAGATTCAAACAAAAAGGGATGATACTAGAGGAAAAAAATATATATATATCCTAGACCTTCAAAAATTATTTGCCTTCTTCTGGATCCAGACTAGTAGGGGAATAGAGAGAGAGCAAAGGAAGGAGATATTAGGTTACGAACAAAGGCAGCTTTTGTACACTTACCACCAACAAGGTAGCACACACACACACACGAGTTAGATGTATATTAAAAAGCACCTTTTGAAGATCCTCAGACAGATGTGAAGGCTAAATTCTGTAACTGAGAAAGTACCTAGAGGGTTGAATGTGGTTGATACCACCACAGAAGACCTGCTAACTTCAATACTTGGTGGACTGGATGAAACTTGGCAAAAAACAGCACAGGTAACAGGGGGAACAGCACTGCTCCTGGAGCAGAAGGGCAGGAGCCATCTCAGCACTGGGGAACCAGTGCCCAGGGAGATGATCCCTTTCTTCATCGAGCAGCACTCTCATTCCAAGGGGCTTTGACAAAGAACCTCTCCAAAGCACTTAAAACTGCCAGGATGTCACAGAAAAAGGGAGCTCTCTTAATGCACTAATAACTAATGGGATGAAAAACAAGGTCTAGGAATAAGCATGGGTTTTTGCAGCAGAGGGAGGCAGCCAGGGAGGGATGCAGGGATCTGCACTGCTCCCTGCAGATAGAAACCATCTAGAAACTCAAAGTTCATCAGTGAGATAAGTCACAATAGCAAAGCTGGAGGACATATATATATGTGTGCACATGTATACACGTGTGTACACATAGCAAATCTCAGAGCCACACAAGCAGTCTCCAGAAGGGCAGAGGATTTTTTTTTATGAATCATGATTGACACTTTAGATTCTGCAACAACCTCTACAATAAAGTTTTAAAGTGAAAAAGGTTTCTGTTTATTTATTAGATAATAATTTAGGCCTTTACTTGTTATTCTAACAAGCTGACTGAGAATTTCAGTTCATCTTAAAGCACTTCTTGGCCCCTCTTAGCCCACAGTACTACTTGGGACACAGAAGTCAAGACAGGAACGTTGCTAGGAAATAACTGCCAGGAGAAAAATCTTCCCTGGTCCCAGCAGGGCACCCCAACAGTTCATAGCCTTCCTGCTTGGAATGGCAAAACACCTTTCCCAAAAGCTCTAGGCACTAGGGGGAAGAAGAACAAGGCTAGACCAAAGCCTCCCGGACCTACCCAGATTCCTGTCCATATTCCAGGCAGCTTCAGCACAGCATGATGTCCAGGGCTCCAAGGCATCTTCAGCTCCCATTGACATCAGCCTCTGTTTTCTTGCTTATTAGCAAATCTCTGCTGCAAGGCCACATTTCACATACCTGTACAGGGGCACAAAATAGAGCTCCTGCCAGCTCAGCCCAGCTTGTTCTGTGGATCTCAGAGCTCCCCAGGGCCCTGCAGGAGAACAGCATTTGGCCACATCAACATTTAACAGTCAAACAAAAACTCATTACAACCAAGAGCTCCCAGTTAAAAGCACTAAAAGTAGCGCTAGACCATGGCCATCATTCAGGAGCCTTACAAAGCCTCCACATGGGGGATGCACCCTGAGGTCTTTCCCTCAACTGCTGTAGCCCAGGATCTGCTGGGGGAACTTACAGTTAGACTTGAGAATCTTGAAGGTCTTTTCCAACCATAACAATTCTGTAAGTTTAGCCACCCACAAAGGAGCCTTTCTTTTAATGAGGCTTTGCTGCAGGGCTGATCTAAACAGGGACATCCTTTGCTGTGTTATAACCAGCAAAAAAACCCTCCTCCATTCTCCTGCAGCTGTAATAATTATTCAAGGAGATTCAAGTGTTGCTCTTTTATTTGATGTACTTGCCTCCTCTTTCCTCCATGCAGACTTGAGGACTCCCAGCATTGCCTCTCCTCAGGATGTGCTCACCAGAAGGCTTTAGGTGCTCATTAATTAACACCTAATTTGTGCAGGCGGCTGCTTGCAATTCTTATGCAAATTACTCTCAATTTGTGCTCACTTTTCTGCTGTGCTGCTTCCAAGTACGTTTTTTTTTTTTTTTTTTTAAAAAAAAAAAAAGGCAGAAAAAGAAGGCAAATTGGGGAATATATGTACAGGTTAATAAAGCTTTTCTCTTCCTCAGAGACTTTTCCAGTAACCTTTAGTAGCGTGTAGCACAAACATAAATTTAGGGAGAAGATTAAGAGCACTGTAATGTCTGAGTGTTACAGAACATGCAAGTTAAGAGCTGTTGTTAGAAAGGAAGTATTGATAAACACTCACTGGTGTGTTAGTTATTAATGTGATGTTTTAATATAAACTGTTCTTCCTTTAGGAATATGTTAGATGATTACCAGAGGAGAAAAGCAAAGCTTCTTCCTATCACTGTGTACATAGCACAGTATTAACACAGCATTTGACAAAGCCATATCTAATATGATCTGGTTTAAATTTGTTCTCTTTATTACAGTTTGTTGTAGCTGCCTAATTAAAATTTGTGGGGGAAGTAATCAACCTTATTTCCATAGCAAGATTGGTTTAATAAGAACTTTTTTTTTTTTGAGATAATTAGGCTAAACCAGACATAATCCACATTGTGAAGCATGAACCCAGGGAAGCTCTAACCTCAACTAGGGTGTCCAAAGAAAGGGGATATTACCTGGGGAAGGGGATTTTAGCTGCTGAAGTTGTCCCTCCAGTGTGATTTTCATATCTGCCAAATGCAATGGCATTTCCAGTTCTGCAGATACAAACTCTATCACGCACTGATTGCCCTGGATGTGCACATTGTCTCCAGATAAAAGACCATCATGTGGAGATGGAGGTGGGAGGTAATTAGATTAGCTCAACTCAATTGAGGAAAAAGCCACCAGTGGATATGGGAAATGGATTAACACTTTTACACAGGCTTCCTCTAACAGCTACAGATGTCAGAGCAAACCATCTTCTATCTCTGGGAAAAGGAGTTAAACTCATGGCCAAAGGACTCTGGGCTGCTTTAGAGAAGGAAAGGTCTCCGGGCTGGGCTAGAGATCTTTCCATTTGTCCCCACTGCAAGAGTGCTTGGCCTAGTGCAGTTCTAGCCAACTGTGTTTTTTTAACCAAAGCAGAGACTTAGCATACATCTATTTATCCAGGCAAGAAGTCATTCTAGCCTTATCTAGTCTAGCTTCTCAAGAGCTCAGATGTTGCTTCAAAACACTGACTAATTACTTAACAAGCTGTACACTAATCATTTGCAGCAGGTCAAGGCTTTCACCAAAGACCCTTTAGTGCAACGCTTGCTCCCTTTCGTTCCCAAGGCCGAATCATTGCTGCTCGTTGTTGCCAGGGTGCAGGAATCTCATATATCCTGCTCAGGACAGACAGAGACTTGATTCAGCAGTGATGAGCTTCTCTGTCTATCTGCTATTTTACTGCACGGTTAGAGAAAAAAAGCCTTCTGGAGGGGATACCTCCTTCTACCTAAGAGGTCCCGGCTTCTCGTCAACTTGAGCTGCACAGGAACATGTGCTGCAGCCCGTTGTGTTTCTCTGGGCACCAAGATGAAGCACATAGTGACTGAGAAAGTCTGATCATGGGTAAAAAAATAAAGAGGAGGAAAGAAGCACAAATTGGCCCCTTGGCTACAAGGAGAGCTTTGTAGACATTAAAAGCATGAATGCGTCAGCCCTCCTGAACAATTTTCCACTTTCATGGGGTACTTTGTGCATGACCAGCCCTACGAGGTTGCCCCGCCGCTCCCTGAACCTCCCACTCATCCTGAAGAGCTACATCATCTTGGGGTGGAGAATTGCTGCTCAAGAACTGTGTGAGGAGCCTGTTGCTTTGGAGCAGTTCAGCAAACTGGAGTCCCCACCTGCCCATGAATCTACTTCCAGTCCTGTTTGAGACTCACTGGCTCTTTGACAAGCCATTACATGCTCATTCACTGTAAAATCCAATTTGCTTTTTGGCCTGCAGAAAGTAGGAGGCAGGACAGCCTTTGCAATGCAGCCTTTTTAAGAGCTTCAAACAGGAGAAGCAACGAGCAATGCACTAAACTGCCTGTGCTCAACCAGCCTTGGACTCAGGCTGAAGCCATGGGACTCTCGTTGCGCTGGCTGAGCAAAGGGGGATTAAGGTTTCACCTCCTCTGTTTGCATTGGAGCTTGGGACTGGATCTCATTATGGATATGCATGGCATAAATTCACTCCTACAATAACAATGAATAAAAGATAAATCCCATGGCTCTGAATCTTTCTGCATCTAATGGCTGATGTGTGTGGTTGGGAATTAGAGAGACAACCTGATATATCTGGCTGCTCAACATCTTTTGCTGTTTACCTTTGCAGAAGGAGGACTCAGAACTAAGGCTTGTGAAGTTCACTTATTGATGTCCATTAAACACTTGTGGAGCGAGGAAGCAGCAGACGAACAAAGCAGGGAGAAAAGATGCTGAGAACTTCACTGGAAACCTTGCAAACCAATGACTGCAATAAAAGTCGACGTAGGAATTAAAAGCTATTAATTTGGAAAGCTATGAAATACACAATTTCTTCTTTATCTGCCTTCTCTGACTGAGCTTAAAGTGAACAGATTTTCTTTTCTTTTCTTTTTTTTTTTTTTTAAATGCAGAAACATTTCAGAGTGCTCCTTTTCAGCTAACAAACTATAACAGTTTGGAGAGAATATAATTCTGGGACAAAGCTTTTCATCAGCTCTGTATTGAACTCCTAAGGGAACACACCATGTAAGGTCTGAGTTGTTCCAACGCTCCTGGAGAGGATTTTTCTATTGTGTGGATGCAATTTAACCGTTGCCCAGTGGTGCACTAAGGTGTCTCCTCTGTGCCCTCTCTGCAAGGTGACTTGATCCTCCTGTACATGTTGCAAATAGGTGCCCAAGAAGCTCTTGCAGACCGACATGCATGGAAGCATTAAGGTGGGTGTGTGTATCGCACATCTACTTGGAAAGCGTGTGCAAACAGGCAACTCTTCTTTGATGTGAAAAGGCAACACAAGACTTACTTTGAAAAAGGTGATAGAGCAGGCGAAGTATCTATATCTGACTGCAAGATTTCCTTAGCCACCAAGGCCCCAGTGCCCCCGTTGGAAGGATTTATTGAAGGTGCAATAGCAATGAGCCAGCCAGGGAGTACATTTCCTGTGGCTAAAGAATACATGCAAAGTTGGATGCGTGGTGCACATGGCTTTATGTCCCTGGTAGAAAGCTCCACATGCAAAACCCTGCTGGGGCTCACCCACTGAGCATCAGCTGGTTGGGACTCCTCTCCCACATAGGAGAACACCTTAGAGAGTAGACAGCAACCAGATCTTCAAAACCTTCCAAGACTGTAGAGTTAAGGCAAGATCTGAAGTTAAAAAGTCATGGGGAGAAGCTGTAGCTCTGGGTGTGTCAATTAAAATGTGTGAATGAGCTAGCCTTGTTGAGCTGATATTTAGAAGTGAAAGCTGTAGACTTGGAGCTGGAGGTTCTAGCCCAGCAGTCCCTGACCCCCACTTCTCTGATAGGTGAGCTTTCAAATGACTAACTGCAGGGATGACTCAGGCTTTTCACAACAGAGCTTCACACGCAGGTCTCAGGTCTGCAGAGCCTCCCCAGGGTGGTGATTTGCACCTGAAAGGTGCAGCTGGAAAAAATCCCAACCCAGCCCCAGCCCACACAGGTCAGATTTTGACTAGACGCTTCTTAAGACTGCCTTTGCTTCCAGGGAGGATCATGCACTGATATGATATTTGCACTTGCCAAGGCACAGGGCCTGTAGATCTCATCACTTTAGCTGCCTGCTCAACTCCTTATCACTTGCGTGGGCTCCGCTGTATGAAATCAATGATGAACGCCCACCGTTTCCGATAGGAGCAAGCTAGGAATGAAATAAAACACAACAGTAGCCTTTTAAGCTAGCTTTTAGCCAGCTCCCCAAGGACACAGCCAGACACACTGTCTGTGCCAGATCAGCTTCAAAGTCGTTAGCTGAGAGTGCTCAGGGCAGCCACAAATAGTCTGAGCTAATAAAAGAGCAACTTCCATAGCCGAGTTGCAAACTTCTGCCTACTCTTAGCTGTAGGAAGATGCTGTGGCTCTTCCAAGTGCCTCCTTCGGATTTGGAGCATTGGGCAGTATCTCGAAGGACTGCTGCAAATCACACCAGGGATATCCCATTCACTTTACTCAGAAACTCTTGCAGAAACCATCACTGCCCCTTTGGAAAGCCCTTCTCTGCCATCCAGGCACTGCAAGAAGCCCAGGATAGCTTGGCTGCTACCTCTAGCTCTGCTACAGGTGTTGAGCAAGGTGCTGGTACCTCTTTGCCTCTAGCTGCTTTCCTCCCATCTGAGTATTTTGCCTATTGAAATGTACAGGAATTGCCTCTGAGTTTGGATTTGTGCTGCGCTTAACACAAGAGGCTTTTAGTTGAAGCCAGGGGCTCTCAATGCCAGTACACAACACATACTGCATTGGAATAAAAAGGGCTTGTATATGATGAGCTGACAGATTGAAGCGAGCAGATAAAAGGCTCTTAACTCATTAATTCAAGTCATACAATATGAAGAAACATTTCAGCAATAACAGAAGTTGTGTTAGGGCCTTTTGTTGTAACAGAGATATATTATGAAATACATGCTTTTAAACCTATCAGTGGCTCCCAAACAAGCTTTTCAGGGCAGTGCAGTGTTTACTTTAGTAATGGGAAAAGCCTACTTAGGACTTGCAGATTCAATCCATATTTTTACCCTGGAGGAGCATCAGCTGATTGTTTTAAGCTTTCACAGATTTTCTGCCCAGCCAAAAATAAGGTGAGAGGAAGGTGAGAAACATGAGGATAAATTACTGAAGTTGCATCCACCCCATAAAAACAACCCTCTCTGGGGTACCCACGTGGATTATGCTGCAGATGACATTCTCACTTTGAACCAGGGATACTTGGCCAAGGTCTGCTCCAGGGGATGGTGAGCCTGGTCACCTCACCATCAGAACCAGGGATTAGCTAACCCCAGTTTTTATTTGTAGGAGGAACATTTGCAGATGTTTACCCTCTGAGTCAGCTCATGGTGCCAGGCACCAGCACAGGATCAGTGCCAAGAGCAGCACCTTACCTGTTGAGCTTCATTTCCAAATCCACCACATCCATTCACATTCCTTCTCTCAACTCCATCCCACGTTGCACAAACGCCTCCTGATACTGCACAAAGACATAAATTTTCCTCTCGCAAAACAACGTATTTGCAAGCCTCCTACTGCAACATGTCTTTCATTTGCATCAACATCCACTACCAAGCATCCCATTAACTTGTGGAAGCAGAAGGGCTTTTAAGTCAATGAGTTAAATCTGGCTACTCAGATGGCATTGATTTAAAGGGCAATGAATGTGCTAATTTTTGATTCCTTCTGCTTAAAAACACCACAAACCCATAGACAAAACTAAATCGTTCTTTTTCTTTTCAGACAAGGAAGAAAAGAAAATTAAAGGGGTTGCACTATTTTGTTGCCTCTGCTGTGTTCACTGCCTTGTTAGAGGTGGTTAAATTCTTACAGAGGATATTTTGTTAATGAGGCATAGGGCTGTTTTTTGTACCTTAAAAATATCACAGTATGCTAAATATTGGCTGTGAGAAGGCCGCAAGACCTTATAGGTAGGAATAGAAGCAAAGATTAGGATCATGAACATTTACTACTGAGGATCTGGCCCTGCCTAGGAATGGGCTTGGGCAGCCGGCATCACTCAGTTCCATTACTTTGGTTTATTAGCTGTCCCTTTTTTATATTATTCCTAATCTTGGCCACCTCTTAGCTTTTCTGTTTTCCCCTCTTCACAGTTTCACAAAGCAACGGGCCTGGCCGACAGACACGTTTAATTAACTCTGTGGTCATGCAACTGCTCCACTACCATGGACACATTGCAAGCATTGGCCTCGATCTCTGCAATAGTGATCACTTGGTAAACATTGCAACAGGTCAGCTGTAAAAAAGGAAAAAAAAAAGACGTGCTTAAATGGGGGTGGAAACCTCAGGACCTGTGAGACCTTGGCACCTCTGTGCCGCTCCACAGACCTGCTCCTGCAGGGACATTGGCTACAATTTATTTATCTGCACAGATGTGAATTCACTCAGGTTTCCAAAAGACTTTATTCCATTTAAAAGGAAATAACATAAGGTAGCCAGACATTTAATGCTCTCTCTGCACGGAGCTTTCTCCATAATGTGCACAGCTACTTTTTCCTTCATAGCTCTGATCACTTTGTGGTTTTCACATCTCTGATCTCCCGCAGCAGGTCAGACATTAGCGCCACGCTGACTAACAGGATCATGAAGTCTTCAAAATCCATTTTGTTCTCCGACTCCTCATCCAGGGCAGAAATTATTTCCTGGTATTTTGGTTTGTTTTCTTGGCCCTACAGAGAATTTTAATGAAGGATACTTAGCACAGAGCTCCTTTCTTCCCACCCGGATTTCCATGTCCACCTTCGCATTGGCTTTTCTTGAAACGCGAGAAACTCAACTAGAAACTGCCCGAGGAGTGGAGCCCTCTCCATCTGTCTTGCTCACACCGAGGAGAGGGAATGAGCACAAATCCTTCCGGCCTTGATGCTCAAGGTGGGTACTTGAACATATCATAGAATCATAGAATCATAGAATGCTTAAGGTTGGAAGGGACCTCTAGAGGTCATCTAGTCCAACCCCCCTGCACACGCAGGGTCACCTAGAGCATGTGGCACAGGACTGTGTCCAAGTGGGTTTTGAAGATCCCCAGAGAAGGAGATATGCTGTGAAGCTTGCAGAAACGCATGAGCTGGAAATGCCAAATTTCTGTAGCAGCCACTTCGCGTCCCCCCACGGCCGCGCAGAGCCTGGCCGCCCTCCTGGCTCACCTGGACGAAGCTCAGGAACTGCGTTTGCAGCAGGCGCTTGGCGTCCCCCCGGCCCAGCTTGCCGCGCGCGTCCGCAGCGTTGCTGTACACCAGGGCGGCCGTGGCAAAGGCCTTCTCCAGCTCCGAGCCTTTCCGCAGCGCTGCGGCAGAGACGGTGGCACGGCCGGCATTGGCGGTGGAAGTGAAGGGAATCCATCAGAAATGGCCCGAGCGGTTGGGAATTGGGAATTCACTTTAGTGAAACTCCTTTTACCCACAGAGCCTGGCTGATGCTTTATGTGAGGGGGTCAGTGATGCACTGTGTGTTCCAGAGCCCTCACGGGAGGCTTTTGAGCCCAGCAAATTCCCAGACGAGCTCCTTGGCTTCACGCAAGGGGAGGGTTACACAGCAGAGACCGGCCGTGCTGTGGGCACCGGCCGCCCTTGCCGCTCTGTGGGTGCATCTGGGGCAGGCGGCACAGGGACCGTGTCCCCCCAAGACCCTTGCTGCTTGCACAGGGCTCCAGCGGCTCTGCTAAATCACCCCCATTCTCTGCCGTAGGGCTGTGTCCTTTGGGAATCCACCCCCCTGCTCAACGATGGGGCTCCTTACCTTTGATGGAGGCCAGCTGCTTGGCTATGGGTATGCTGGTAGTGAGAGAGGAGAGAGTTAGCGCCTGACGGAAGGCACGGGCACACAGGGCTCAATCACCAGGCTCACTTGCTTCCACCTCCATGGTGTAATTCCCCAAAGGAAGAGTGGTAGCTCCACTGCACGGGCAGCGCAGAGCATCCCACAGCTCTGCTCTGAGCTCCAGGGCCCTGGATGCTTATCAGAAAATGTGAGTGGCAGGCAGAGGCATTTCAACAGGTTTTTAAGTTATTTCCCTTGCACCTGGGGGGAGCTCCAGGATGGCTACTTTTGCTAAAGCACTGGGAAGGGAACGCAGAGCAGGCCAGGCGCAGCAGGAGAGGTTGCTTTTGGTGGGGATAGACCTGTCCCGCTAACAAAATCCCGAGAGAAACACCAGGTTAATGAAGGCACAAGAAACAGAGCAATCACTTACGGTCTGGGCATGTCCCCTGCTGCTGAAGGGCTCTTGCTGGGCGAAGCAGGAGCAGGCAGGTCCCCGGGGCCAAGTGCTGTGCTGGCCACGCTGGCTCTGCAGCCACACATTGTCCCAAGCCCCGGTGTTTGGAGATCTCCAAGCAACTGGAGCAAGAGCAAACAGGCGAGCGAGAGCCCTGCCTGCGAAAGCAGCCTGCCTGCAGCCATACCCTGCCAGCGAGCAGCCCTTATTTTAGGCAAAGAAAATCCAAATGGGACCTGAATCCATGCAGGTATAACTTCGAATGAGGCAAAATTAAAGCTTTCTACCCATTTAGCTGCACGCATGGGCATTTAATGGGCAACTCCCTAGAGAGGGTTAGTACCACTTGCTCCGGGCTAGCGAGCGAGCTGTTCCTATAGACCCAAACCGCATGTTCCCCAACCCAGCACTTTCCCGCATCCCTCCCCACCACTGCACCGAAGGGAGCTCCACTCTGCCTCCGACCTGCTAGCAAAACAGCATCCAACAGCGGTGCCTCCATCCCATTTTTTACCCGAATGGATATTGCCTGCTTCCAAAAGCAGCGCTGAGCCATATGGCAGAGCAGTCGCGCGCTAGGGGAGCTGGAAGGGCTCCCATGAACTTTGTTATTTATTGGCAGGAATGCCGCTGTTAGGAAGCGCGCAGCTTGTCGGGCGCTACATCTCTCCGCGCCTTCTCCTTGCTGCGCATCCTTAGCCTAGAGGTGGCCGGACAGGATCCCTGTGATCTGAGAAATCGAGGCTGATTTAATCCCAGGCTGGTCTGATGGAAGGTGGTGGCTCGAGCTACCTCATCCAGCTCATCGCTGCTGGTGAACGCGTGAAATCCTGATGTCAGAACTACCCAGAAAGAGACTTTATGTAACAGGACACTCAAAGGAGACTGCAACAGATGGCCTAGAGAATTAAAATGTTTTCCTCATTTAGTAGAAGCTAAATTACTGAAGGCTAATGAATAAGGATGTTCACCACCTTACTGTTCCTGTATTTTAATTATCTTAAAAAGCATGGGAAAAGAGAACCTTTAATTTTCCATCTAAGAGTGTCATTACTCAAACAATTCAGAGCTTTTTATTTTTTTTCTGAGAGGTTTAAGCTGTCTTAGATCTCTAGCTTTCTTTGGGGCTGGCTCATGAATAAAACAGAGCCCATAATTGCAGTGACGCAGCCAAAACACATATAATCAATGCTCATTACCCCATCAATTAACACACTAAAATTAAACAAGAATTCAGGCTTAGGAATCTGCTATCAGTCAAAAAAAAAAAAAAAGAGTCTTGATATCACATTGAAGTGATAACTCCCCTTTACATCTGTTGAACCCTACTAGAGGGCACGGAAAGCCTCGTGTCCGGCTTAATCCCTATGCTTGGTCTCAGCATCGGAGCTGAAGACGAGCGTGAGCTGCAGCGTGTGGTGCTGAGCTACACCGGGAATGCGCCGGGAGCTGGCTCGCAAAGCCCGCCTGCCGCTGCGTTTTGGGTCGCTTCCATTGCAGATCAGGTTTCAGCTCACTTTTCATTTATTTATTTATTCATTTTTCTGTTTTCCGACCCAGCGGACTCCTGGCTTTGCTGGGAAAGCCAAGGCCACCGTCGGCTCGCTGCCTCCCTGGGACGTGCCGGGAGGCCGGCATCGAGATTCCGGCTCCGTGCATCCACATGGGAACCCGGCCAGCCCTCGAACCCGCCAAGGCGTGCCGGGAGGAGGCCATCTGCTCCATAGCTATTTCGATGCCTTCTATTTGTGCTGGAAATAGCCAGGTGCTCTTCTCAGACAGCTTTCAGCTGCAACATCCTTATTATGGCTGCTCATGCTGCAAAAATCCACCAGTGCCACCCCATTTGGGGGTATTTTCCCGGAGCCTCTCCTCCTCCTCCTCACTTGACTTCTGCAGCTCAAGGAGACCCATGTTTCAGAAACACCAGGTGGGTGACAGCCTGACCCCCTCTGAGATGCCCCGACCACCACGGCAGAGATAGAAGCCTTAACTTTTTGTGAACAGACTGCTAATTTTGAACTTACATGGCAGGGTTTTGGTTCAAAAAAACCCACTGAGCCTGAGAGGCCCCCCAACTGCATCCTCTTAGCCCAAAGCAGGCCTGGTGACTAAAGCTTGATGCTATTTTCCTCTTGCTTCATCCTCTTAAAATCAGTTCCTTAACAGCGGAAAGCAGGGGGAAAAGGGGAAAAATCAGTGTGCTCAACCTGCCAGCGCCAGCAGAAATCTGCGGTGCCTTCAGCACTGTCCATCCTCCTCCCCTTGAAGACAAGGAGATGCATCTGTATGCATCGAAAACTACAAACTTTCCAAAGAACTATGTGAGACAGAGAATGTAAGAAAATAAATGAGTAGCTAAATGCTATAAAAGGAATACTGCTCCCACTCTACTACTAAAACTTCATACCAAAATACTAAGATCTTCTTGGAAGACTTGATGAATGAGGAAAAGCAGCACACGATTTTAATACTGAAGTGCAGATTATTGCTGCTCTTAGAAAATTCTCAGAGAAAAAGCTCTAGGCTTTAGTAGAAGGAAAGAATAAAAAGTAATCCCGAAAAAAGAATAGTTAAGTCAGACAGAGCATAAGCTAAGCAGCCCATCAGTTCAGCTGAATAAAGATTTTGACTTAAATCTGTCTTAAAACTAGTAGTCAGAAACTAAATCCTTATAATATGATGTGGCACAATATGAGAAGATTTTTTTTCTGAAAAGTGTGAAATAACATGACTTTTTTTTTTCTTTTTTTTTTTCTTTTTTTTTTTAAATCTGTAATATTAAATGCGAAACTCTGGAGAGAGTGTGTCAGGAGCAGACTATAGGCAGATGCAATAAATGTTGCATGTGGTTGTCTCTTTCATCAGTACATCAGAGATTCGGCCAGAAATAATTCAGGGTTGGGGCTCTATTTGCTCATTCAAATTCAGAGCATATGCAAATTAGAAATCAATGGGAAATAATTAAGTCAGGTTAGACAGTCATAATACAAATTCATGCAACAAACTCTCCTTAAGTCCTGGTCATCACCAAGGCTCTGCGTTATGGGAACCTTCATGGCCACAGAGGGGATACAGTCAGTCATCATGAAAGTACAGCAAACTAAAAACAAAAATATCCAGTCGAGGAGGAGCACAGTCCTATGGGCTGGATAAACTTATCCTCATGGTCTTGATGTGCCAGGCAGGGAGAAAGACCCCCCTTGGCTGGGGACAGGCCTGCTGTGCAAGCAGAGGTACCAGCTTGCTCTATGTGCGGGGACTTGTCAGTCACCTCAGCACTCAGCTGTGGATAAGTCTGAGGAAGCATCTGGGCAACATCTCCCAGAGGAAAGGATGGGAGATGGGAGAGCAGGCCCTGTGCTCCTGTCTCCCCATCGCACCAGGTTCCTGCCTCCCCATCACAGCTACTGCCTTGGCAATGCACATGTGCTCCCATCCAGGGTAGCTGAGAACTGGGCTATAAAGAGAAACACATGGGAAAACAGGAGGGCCAGCACACAAGATCAAGGAACATTTTTTTTTCTAGTCTGACCTAGTTATTTAGCTAACTGGCAGAGATACTCACTAATGATGAAGCAGGAGAGCAATCAGTCTGCCAGCAGCAGCTTCACAGAGGATGCTAGCATTTATTTAGCTGTTTGTCTTAAAACTGGGAAACATCAAATACAGTCTTTTTATTATTGTTACTTAATATTTTGCTACACAGTCACTATTTCCATCTCAAATAAGCTTCCAATTTCTCAGTGATTACAGAAGGATGTGATAAGAATTGAATTCAGAGGAACACAGAGGAAATATTCAGAAATATTCCCTTATGTAACTCGGGCAAGCGCACATACCATTTTTGTTTTCACTTTTGCTCCTGCCATATTATATCAATCAGAGATGCTAAAGATGAAGAGTTTTCATCCCTCCTAACTCACAGCGAAGACTATTGTGCCCGAAGGTTATCTCAGATAATGATCAGCTCACTGGCACTACGTGGGGTGAGGAGAATCTGTACCTATTGAAGGCTTTCGTACTGAATAAAGCAAAGTGCAATTCTTTTCTGAAAAATGTGTCCTTTTTTCTGTAAACTTTTCCAGTAGTCCTGTTTTTCATGAGGAAATCTGTGCTTTGTCTTGAAGTTAGACAAACAGTACTCGAAATAAGGTATCTTCCTAAGTCAGACTCTAAGCTTCTATCAGGAATTGCCTCTGCTTCCCTCCAGAGAGGTCAACTCCGGAAGCTGAGGAAGCTGCAGTTCTTGTGCTCCTGCAACGGCACAAGAATTTCAGCTTGCTTGAAATACAGGAAAAAACCTAAGCAAGACTCAGGTTTCTAACCTTCATCATTGCATAGAAAAATTCGGAAATATGACCCTGCTGATGTAGGGGGATAAGTTGATAATAGATAAACAGATCACACAAAAAAACCCACATGCTTCTAGTGGAGAGGCCTTAGTGGAGATAACTTGGGATATCTCTGATCAACTAATACAAAGCAAACTTCTTTCAAACAGAAATGATTGTGGAGAAGTGGGACTAAGTGGGCCTGGGGGCATGAAGAACACCCTTCCCACCTCCTTTCCTGCTCTACTTGCACAGATTTCATTTTCTGATGGCTTGTCTATATTTAGCGTTTTCCAAACATATTAAAAAAAAAAAACATGGAACAAAAGAACTGAAAAACCACTTTTTCATTGACCTGGGTTTTCATTTGACCTGGAATACAAGGACATCTAGATATTCAGGCTTGTCCTTTCTACAAGCACTAGACAAGGCTTTCCAGCAATCCCTGGCACTCACTAGTTAGGACAGCACTGGGCTAATTTTACTGACAGTTGGAGAAAGAGGTGAACAAAGCAGGCAGATTCTAAATTACAAAGATTTAAATGATTTTCGTTTAAACTGATGATACTGACCTTTAATGACAAGTGTCTGCAGATGTGTCACACTTCATGGTACATTAAACAAGTGTTGGAAGACGGCAAAATTTTAACTGATATGGTCAAGCACAGGAGAATACCCTACCCATCTTTTTGGTTATTTTACACTGACGTTTTAATACTACCATACTCTTAAAATATGAATTGTATGCAATAACTTTATTAGGGTCAAATAGATATCACAATATAGATTCATCCACCGAGTAGCCATAAATTGGTTACAACAATCATAGAAGAGACTAAGCCATTTTAAGCTAAGATGCTTTCAACATTACAGCTCATACAATAAGATTATATACTGATACACTTTTATTTAGAAATGCAGATGATCAGTTTTGATTAGTTTATTGTGCTTCAGGCTTTAAATTGTGTTAGAAAACTCGGTGCTGCAATGGAGCCCCTAAGCTGTTGTAAGGGAGGGCTCAAATCTCCAGGGATAAATGTTTATGGGATACAAGTCTGGCCCTGGCTCGGTTGTTTTAGGATAAATTCCTTTGAACCTGGGCTATTTGGTCAATCTGGTTACATTCTCTGATAGCACCAAGCTAGTGCTCAGGGCAGCAGTGGGACAGAGGGATACCTGACAGCTCTTAAGCAGCATGGATAGAAAGATTTTTTTTTTTTTTCCCCTCCTCTATTAAAGGAGGGCATAAAGGAATATTTAGGCTTTATAAAATAACAACAATATGTGCATTTTTTTCCTGTTTTGCTGTGTTAAGCAATGGGGTGTTTTCACACGGTTTTCTGTACTGATATCTGCACCTCTGTTATCTTAGTTAAATAAATACCTTTGTAAACATATAACACAGTTACTTGGTCCTTATTCTTCACAGCTCACATTAAAAGATTCACAAAACACCCATAGAAATAGTGATTTATAGAATGAATACTTAGCTTAGTTAAATAGAATAAACATTGGTCAGGTACCATATATACTACTGAATGCCATTTCAAGGAAAAACATTTTAGTTACAAAGCATTCAGAACTTGGATAAGCCATATATTCAACTCTGTGAAATATATAAAAGATGCATACTTCTTTTAAACATACATTTAACAAAATGCAGTGGCAGAAGTTGAGAATTTCCATTTACACAGTCCAAACATTTGGTAGTAATAAACTGGTTATCCATGCACTAAATTACGGATGACTTGATTATTTGAAATAATAGCAAAATCTTCTGAAACAAAAAATATAATCAAAACAAATGCTCTGAAGAGTCACAGACAGGCAGTTTTGAAAATTTAGGAGCAATATTACATGCATGGATATACAGAGTAATCTGTAGAAATAATAGCAAATCACTTTTTTTTTTTTTCTCCACAAAAATGCAGAAGGAAATCCAATTATCCTATGCATATTAAATACTACAGACTTGAGGCTACGAAATGCTTCTACCATCATTACACATACAAAACTACCATAATGTTATCTCTACGGTACATACTACAGCACTGACTCCAGGCCACCACCTGTGACGAGCACGTCTGCCGCACTGGGCTAGGCAGGGATGAGGTGCCACCTCCGGCTCACCAGCCAGCTCTGGAGGCACCTCTAGATCTTCAGCTGACATGAAACACTGTGTTGTAGTATGGATTTAGACCCCCAAAAAAGCCTGGCACCACTGAAACAGAGACCTGCGAAACTCTCTACGCGTGAGGGCTGTGCTAGATTTGGTTGGCGAAGGAGGTCGGGCCGCCCTGGCCGTAGCCCTGCTGCTGGCCATACTCACCCACCTGGCCATAGGTGCTGGGCTGGTTGTAGCCACCCGTGGGCCCGTAGCTGTCCTGGTTGTAGCCGCCCTGGCTGTAGCTGCTGGACTGCTTCTCCATGGTGTCCGCGGGGTGCCGCTGGCCTGACGAATGCCAACCCGTCTCCTTAAAGACGAACCAAATGTTGCCTGCCCAGAGGATAAAGTTCAAGAATCCAAAGACCTGCACGAGATAAAAGGCAGCGTGTCACCCAGGCACCGTGGTGCCACGGCCCGACCGAGTCTGCTGGGTCCTGTGGGCACTGGGAACACTCCTGCTGTGTGGGGCTGCTGCAGGAGACTCCACAAAGCCACCCCATGTAGATACTTCACTTGGCAGATGCAACTATGTCCTGTGCTAGCTGGCTGCATTGTCACCACCCAAGGAAGGCCATGATTGACTCCAGAGACCACCTGCAGAGCCCTGGCTCTGCTGGGAGCTGTGCTGAATGGGGCCCTGGAGGTGAAAAACCTCCTTGATTGACCACAGAAGATGGCAAGATATGGCTGAAGTCAGACAAGACAAGACTACAACCACCACAATGCAAGAACAGTGAAGCACATCTCTTGGTCCAGGAAGCCAGCAAGGTGAAGTCTGCTGGCATCTCAGAAGAGAAAATGCTCGATGGAGGAAAGTCACCTGAGTTTCATTGCTCTGAGAGTGCAACCACATACCTCCTCATCAATAAGTGGCAAAAATCCCCTGAGCAACACTTCAAAATTTATTAGGTGACTGGACACCCAAAGGGACATCAGATTGCAAAGGAACAAATGGACACAGGCCGCTGAGTAAACAATTCTTTTTATCTTATTTTCTTCTTTAAGGGAAGAGATGTTCCTGCTTTTTTTTCCCCCCATAATCTAAAGAAACTTTGCAAATATAAAATTTAAAGAAAATATTTTAAAAGAGTTAAACAGATTGCTTAGCTGTCCAGAGTATTTTTAAGTCATTGCTTTTGGTTTTAGTTTTGAAGACTATTTTTTGTTGTTCTTTTTGAGGATTTTTGAAGAGAACACAGAATCCTTTTCTAAAGCTCTGCGGTGTAAATTAAAAGTAAACAGGCCAAACAGTGAACTTGAAAAGACAATTTGCTTTCTCCTAATCCCAAAGCATCCGCTTGCCCTAACGCTGCAGCTAGCTAGGGAGTTGCTATGGGTCAGACTCTATTTTTCCCTGCACAAAGATTATAGGTAATCCCAGTTAAAACATCAGCTAGTTAGTTTACACCAGTTGATTTAGGTCAATAGAGAGCTCCAAAGAAATGAAGATACATTTGCAAGGGAACAGCAGAAAGCAGAGATCAAATTCACTTACAACCGAAGTGTTCAGGCTCGACATAACCGGGCTGCGGACAGGCAAGCATTTGTTGGACTGCTGTTTGCAGGCTGACATCAGTAATAGAACTTCATCAGGATCCGTTGCAATTTTCACATCCGACAGTCCCTTCGCCCAAGCAGATGAGCCCACGAGCCACAAGAAGGAGAAGACCACGGTCACAATGAAATCCTGAAAGACAAATGAGTTAGGAGCATTATACTGCTGTGTCACCCGAGAAGAAAAACATTAAAAAAAAAATCACCAGAAAACAAAAATCTTGCATCTGAGGAGATGAGAAACAAGAGCTCATAATTTCCTAATAGATCGTGGTTACTGTCACGACCTGCAATGACAGTTTGCAGAAGGGCTTGACATACCCAAAGGGCTAGAGCCTGGCTGTGCACATCTGGAGCTCTGACCCTGGGAGAGAATACTACCAAGGGCTGAGCTACCTTGAAATGGGGTTGTCCATGATGCCCAGCTACTGCACTGGGAGCCAGTTCAGATGTTGTTTCAATGCCTGGGAAGGTGATAAGCCCTCCTGAAGGCCGACCCTCCTACCCACAGCCAGCATGGGCTTCTGCTGGAAAGCATTTCCACAAAGATCTGCATCTCTGGCAGAGCCCAAAACCGGCTAATCCCCAGCTACCAGAGGCCAAACATCCCCAAGAGCACGAACTGCACAACCACCAATTATCAGGAACAAACAAACAAGCAGAAAGACCTGCCAAGCCCAGAGACTCTTCAGCTCTTCTCTCCTCCATAATGCATTTCTAGCTCCCATCCTCACAAGACCCAAGGAGAACGTGTGGCACTGCCTCGAGGATCTAACAACCGCAAGTATCTCTACTCTGAACCACTCTGCTCACTTTTCCCTCGGAAGGCTGTCAGGAGCGCGCACATGCAGAAACTTCTCCTCATCGCGGCCAGAACAAGTGGCCAAATGACACCGTTGTTGTGTGGGCTTGGGGGGAAAGGAGGGAGGAAGTGTGATTTTTCAAGCTTTCTTGTGTCTTGCTAAAACAGAAGAGCCTTTCTACTGTCGTATTTCATCCCATCTGTCAACCCACAGCAGATGGTCGAGGTGCCAAAGTCTAACATGCCACTAACTGCATCACTGTGTCTTGATATCCCATCTCCCGTGGAGGCTCCTCTTGCCCGCCCTTTCCCCCTACAAAGGGGAGGCACATGGAAAAAGAAAACGTTCGTGAAGATGATGGTGGGTTGGGTTGCCAGCCAAAGAAATAAACCATCTTAGGGAACCCAATTCTCGTCTACAAACGCGCCCTATGTTTCCCTTGATGGAAGACACAAGGCAACGAGCTGGCCCCATTGCAAGGGGCAGACAAAGGATTTCTCCACTCACGCAGATGGGATTAACTGCGCTTGGATGCTATCCTGAGGAATAAGTCATTCCCTTTGAACGGGGTCACTGTCTATTTCCTACGGGCTTGTGTCTGCCATGGAGCCTTGATTTACTCTGCCCTCACTTTGCGCTATCTAAATGGGCGCTCTCAAAGAGCATGCTGCAAAATGCAGGAACTGACATCTCTCCTAAAACCTAAAGGGACTCAATTTAGACAGAGGCATAGAGCCCAGAGTACATTTTCTTATCAGGGAGATTTCCAGCCAAAGAAATTACCGTATGCTAAAAGTTTCAGCAGTAACTGAATGAGAAATGAGCTCCTAGAGGCAACAGTTTAATAGTAAATATTTTCCTAGAAATTTCAGCTGGTAGAAATGTCAGATATTCTCTAAGCTGAGAATTACGATGATGCATGCTTATTTACCAAGAGGCTTGGGACCCGAACACCAAGCCTGTATATAGGTTTCCCCTGATGCTGAGACTGGGACACACCAGAGGTTTGGGGAACACATCTTGAAAGAGATCATCGAGACTTTCTCAACGGAACCCAACTGCAAAGCTTTGCAAGCTAAATCAAGCTGGGGAGTCAGTGCCTCTGACAATAACAGCAAGATAAATAAATGGCAGCAGAAAGGAATTTGAGGCAAACAGACAAATTGAGCAAAACTAACACAATACAGAAGATTAATCTTACTAAAAAAGGAAAAGCTTAAAAGTTAGCAAAGTTCATCAAACAGGTGACAACAACAGGGGATTTTCAAACCCAATACCAAGCTCCCAACCCATCCGGCAGTGGGTTAAATCCTGCCTTTCCTCCAGCAACATTTGTGAGCAGAGTTACCGGCATCTCCGGGCAGCAGGCACTGACCCCAGCGATACAACTAGAAGAATTTGTGTTGTAGTTCAAAAATTGCAGGTTCATGTTGTCATGAGCCATGGTGGAGCAAACACACATCTTTCTGCTTTAAGCTGGCAAAAGCAAATTTTGGATGCAGCAAATTCACTTGAAATGATTCTAGAAGAGGCAGAGAGGGACCTTAGGACCTGGGTATCTGAGTGCAAACGAAGAAATCCTACCCAATTTTAACACACTTGGTAATGTAGTTCCAATCCATCTCGGTGAAGAATTTGTCTACTTGTCTAACTATGATTCTGGGGACAAAGTCCATCTGGGTGCAGGGGACAGTTCACCCAAGTGGAAAGGAGGGCTGTCAGATGGTAGGACTTGGAAATAGAAGCCATCTACCCCCTCCAAAAGCCAGAGGCTACAACCACTCCCCAAAAGAGGTTACAAGGCCAAGAGTTTGTCAAGACTTAACCAAAAGTCTAATAAAACATGAGGATTATTTCAGTGTGTACTTTCATCAAGGTTACTGGCCTGCATTCAGGCTCTTTGAAGATTTCTACCATTTCCTTCTTTCCCCAGAAAGAAATGGCACTATGCACAGAGCAAAATCTAGGACTACAGTAAACTTGCATCTTCCTCTATTTTGAATCTTTGCTAACCTTCAAGCCTTGGCTGAAACTTGAACCTCTCTTGTTTTCAAGTGGGTTTGGATTTCTGGCTGAACATTTTCACAGCTCTGGGTGGAACAGAGTTACAAGATAATGACATGCTGAAAATAAAAGTGAATTTCAAGCTAAGCTGTTCTGTGGCTTAATGTCTATCTGGGGAATTTCTCCTTGGTAATTAAAGCCAGAGTGCCTGCATACTAAAACAAATCTTGCATTTGAATGTTTAATATCCCCATAGTATGTTTCCCCCCCACTCCTTTGGAACAAAGTAATTTTTGTAGTTGCTGTCTTGAAATGATGTCTACAGATCTCTTCAGTGTGTATTGTTGTATGGTTACACTGCCCTCCTAATTGCAAAGTTCCTTTTTCAGATTTCAGCTGAGATACTTTGGTCTGCTTGCAGGTGCCTTTGGGAAGGAGGCAAAATAGCAACATGTAAAAGAAAGCAGACATCAAGATTGAAAACATACTGTATAACCAAGAAAAGACTTTGAGCTTGGTGCAGTATGCATAGCAAAAAAAAAAAAAAAAAATTCTTACTGCCTTTTTCAAGTTGAAACTTGGTGTTTCAAAAATGTCTAATTGGAAGAATTTCATATATTACAAGTTTGTGGATGGAACTGTGAATACTCCTTTTCCTTTCATGATGAGTGTAACATTTCTCTTTGCTATCAAACCACTAACTTCTGCAAAATTCATATCTTTGCTGGGGCAGTTAAGTGCAGCCCCTTCAGCCTCCCAAGAGCAGTTTTGAGTGCCCCACTGCCCAGCACCACCTCATCCAGCCAAAAGGTCTTGGAGGTCTGCGTGCTCTTTGACTGCTTGAAGCAACTCAGCCCCAACCCATGGTACCACATGTGTCTTCAGGTGCTCCAGGTACCCAGGGTTTCACCTGAGCACAAGAAAACATGCCAAAACACACAAAAAGCTTCAGCAGGACCCCTCTATGGCCTTGATCGTCCTGCCATGGTCACTGCTTGCTTTCCCTTCCCTAATAGGGGCAACTGGCAACTTCCAGAGCCTCTCCAAAAATATTTGCTTATGCAAATATCCCCTGCACCTCTTACAAGGTGAGTAGGCGGCTGTCCCAGAGACTGAGTAGGGAAGCAGGTACCTGGGTACTTCACCATCCTCATGTTTTGAGGAAGATTCCACCCTGGATTTTCTGCAGGATGAAGCTTTGAAAGAATTGCACACTTTTAGTTAGTGTTTATGGCCTTGCAAGCTTGTTTTGGCAGGGCTGTGCTGAGCCTGTTGGGAGGCACCAACATGTACAGCAAGGTCACCGCAGCTCCAAAAGGAGAGGACACAGATGGGTTGAAACAGCTCTCTGAAAAGCAAAGAGTTCTTCAGGTTACTTGAAGTTTGTTTTCTAACTGAAGATTCAGTCTTTGCTTTATGGGCTTAGACAGCTCTTTATCCCTTTCCTCTGTGTTTGTGGGAATCTTTTGTGTTACTTTCTAGACCAGAGAGGAAGAAATAAGACACCTATAATCAAAGATATCACCAAGAAGAGAACAAGTGTTTGCTTTAGCTGACTTGGTACATCCAACATCTTTAATGTAAGGCTTTAATGTAATTATTCATAGGACTCCAGATGCAAAGGAGAGATCTCATCTCCTTACATGCTAGCATGTTTATGCAGGGTAATCAGATTATCAAGTAATCACTATAAAAATGAAATATCTTTCAGGGCTAAGTCATTCACTTTTACTAAATTGTTTTATGCAATTTATATGAAATCATAAGCTTAAAGCTTATTTGTTATTAAGCAACCTTTGTTAATTTGCACTTATCTATTAACTGGAATATTTATCAAGTGATGCATCCTTACACTTAAAATGTATGTGCTTTTTCATAGACAATCTACAGCCCTCCAAAGATGATTTGCTGCCAGAATGTGTGGAGTTCATATACAGAAATGGCAAAGACGGCAGTAGTCCGAGTAACAAGTACTGATACATATTGACTGTGAATATTCTCTTCCATATTTCCCAGATCCAGACACAAATGGTAACACCTTTCCCATTGAGGGAAAAGCCCCAAATTTAAGCACAGAGCTAAGGCTGGCTGCTCCCGGCTTGCAGGAACCTGAAAATAGATAGATTTGAACTAAGGGAGACACAGATGAGTTGGAGGGCCTCAAGTGCTAATCCCCCAAAAGTGGCATGCAACTTCAGCAAGATATTGCTGAATATCACATGCCAGTGCTACAAAAGCAGCTGCAGAAGAGTTAACAGCTTCTCCTACTGGAAATATTTCCTTGCATTAGGCCTTATTCAACACCAAACCTTAAAATATCGTTCCATGGTAAAAATGATGACACAGACAAGCCTGTTTCTTTACATTTGTACAAATAGTGTAAGCTTGAGTCATTTTTGGCTGAAATTCTCTCTTCAAGTTTCTTGTGACCAAATGCTCATTAAACTCTTGATAACCATGTAATCAGCATTCAGTCAGGTCTGTTAGACAACTTAAAAACAAAACAAAACAAAAAAAAACCACCAAAAATCCTTAAAGGGTCTCTTTTCCTCTCCCCGTCCCCCAAGAAACAGTAGAGCAGGCAGGTGGGGCTGCCCTCCTGGCAGGCTTAAACCCAGCACAATGGCAGGAGACAGACAGACATCTCTATATGTACACGAAAAAAAGGTAATTTAGCCTTGGCATAGAGATTGGGAAATTGCAAACAGCTTTAGTAACAGACACCCATTAAATTTAACCTGTAGATCCAATTACAGTCCATTACATAGAACAAATTAAATTAATGCCCTGTTGATGCTGCAATGGATTGCAGCACGCATCCTATAACAAACAAGACAGCCAGGACTCTCCTGATCATACTGCTGCAATTACCAGGACAGTTTCAAGCATCCACATCATAATCCAACATATTAGTATTATTTTCCCCCCCTTTCCCTCCCTCCTATTATTTCACAGAAAAATGTGGTTTGCCAAAAAAAGAATTATGTTCCACAAAAAAATTAAAGTGACAGATCTCTGCAACTAATCCTTTGATGAGGCAGTTTGAAAAAGAGTTACTCGATGCCAACTGAATCATGCAGAAAGAAGGCACTTCATTTATTTATTGCTTCTGCAGGGACCCCTTTATCTTGCCTCTCCTATCAGTACTTTTCCTGTGATGATCTCCCCTCTTTTCCCCATCATTTTCCAGGGACAGAAGACCTCCAATACTCCCAAACACTGAAGTTTTATTTCCTTTAAAGTGAAAAGAAAATTTTTATTTCTGTATCAATTTATCATTTTCAAATAATGCAAATTTAAATAAAAGGACTCACATCTCCTTGCAGCAGGAAATTCTCTCCTTTAAAAACCAGGTGATGCTAAGATTACCTTTTTTTCTTTATCATTCACTTACTGTTACTGCAGCCATTTCTTTTAACAGGTACAGGCTCTTTTGTACTGATGATTTATCCTCCCTTGTAATATGTTTTTCTGCTATTATGTATTGGTGGCTTTCAGCTATTTACAGAACATGTCTCTAGCGTAACCTTATTCTCTTTTGCCATGGATGGAGAGCACGATGCAACCCTTCAAGCCTGCATATTTAGAGACCTAACTGAGCTCAAGTGCATCTGGGGTTCAACACAATGCCCTTATCTAGCAAGGCCAAGGGCTGTGTTATGATTCATGATGCTCTAATGGTTAGTGGAAACAGAACAAGTAACAGACAGATTTTACAGCCTTGATTTATAAGAAAATGCCTAAATAGGAATTGCTTTTTAGCATGAACTTTTAGGAATCAGTGAACAGCAAAGGAAAGGCACAAGCATGTCTTTGCAAGGGGGAGGTGAGGAAGTTCATGGACCAGTGTCATGCACCAGCAGACACGTGAATGTGCTGCAGCTCAGGGTAAGTCCACAGGAGCTGCCACGCGATGCTCCATGGCCACCTTTCCAAACCATGGGAGCTTGGCTAACCCCAGGGTTAATGAGCAACACGCAGCCTTCCTTGGGTCAGGGCACCATTTCACCCACCCACCGGGCAAATGCCTCCCCGCTTCCTGCCTGCTGCCCAGCCACCCTTGCAGGAACATGGTGGTAATGGGTTTATGGTTGCCTCAATCCTGAAGGCCTTTTCCAACCATAATGATTCTATGATTTTATGAACATTACCCCATGGCAGGAGCTGCCGGCAAGCAAGGAGTTAAATCCAGGGACACATTGGCTCTATTACTATTGGTGCTGGGTGCTTAAGTTCCCATTAAGCACAGAAATGGCACACTTACAATTAGAGGCCCCCGGTTGTTCTCACGGTACTTGTTCTGGAAGAAGATATAAACGACGGTGGCTGCCAGCGAGTAGAGGAAGGCGAAGACTGCAATGGTGACGAAGAACTCCGCCGAGGAGGAGAAGTCCCCGATTAAGGAGAGCTTTTCTCGGCGTCTGCCTTCACAAGTGGGAGCATCGAAATTCACCTGGTGCAACCTGGAAAACAGCCCAAAGAGAAGCTGAAGCAGAGCAGCAGGAAACCATTACCTGAATAAAAATGGAGTTACATTTGGTCCGTTGTTCCATCTCACTCCTGAAGTGCATTAGTCTTCTGCAAAAAACACAAACAGACCCTATAAGCCATGAGCTTCCATACCCTTCAGAGCTGCTGATGCACATGGGGTTACTTTTGTGCAGGTCAAGAACTGAGACGCCAATTACATCTTTTAATCACTCCTTTAACCAAACTCAGAAAGAAGCTGATGTGCCAGGGGTTTGGCACAACTCCTTTCCTTTATGGGGCTTTGCCTTGGCAAAAGCCAAAAAAAGAGAAAATACAAAATATGATCTGATTCTCAAATTCTTATAATCAAGAACACAGCAAACAGGTCATATCCTTAAAGCCATGGGATGCCTGTGTTTGGAAGTACAAAATTTTGACTTTTGTGTACACTCTGTACTCTGTGGTTCTGCCTGGCAGTTCCTGCCAGACCTTTTTTCACCCTAATAATTGCAAGTTCTGCTTTGGAAAGAGAGAGGGGCTCCCTGGTGGCCTCCTGTAGCTGGTCTTGTTGCATGGTCCAGGTGACCCTTGGCAGCAGGTGGGTGGTGCTGGGGAGCATGTTGTTCTGCTCTATATACAGAGCAAAAGGGACAAAAACAGCAGAAAGGTAACAGCAGCAATTAAAAAAATATATGCTTTGGTGCTGAGAAAGGCCGAGGCCACCTGGGAGACATTCCTCTGCTCAAGGGTAATTAATGTGTGGAACAGCAAGTCAATGGAGGCAGCAGCCATGAATATATGACTAAATAAAAAAGTTAGATCCCTAGAGGAAAACAAAGTATCTGCAGTAGAAAGCATGCAAGATGGATTAATGGGCATTGGAAGATTGCTTGGCTTTTTGCTTTTCCTAGTCCATACTAAAAGTACCCAAGTGAGCAGGCAGAGCCTCTTCATCAGTGGCTGATGCATAACATGAGCTACTGGCCTTGGGCACCTCCTTCTCTGAGCTTCTGCTGCTATAGAATCCGTGGGATTAAAGCATGAAATGTGCCCGCCTGGACTGCAACACTTGGAGATGAGCAGCACCTGACTACACTCTCCTACAACCACAGCAAAGCGATGAAAACTGAACACATGAGAGACTCTAATGCTTCTGAGCATAATTAGACTGTTTCCTGACTTGGTTTCAAAAGCTTCCTGGCATTAATGTGCAAACATTTTTCATTATTGTTATTACGGTCCTTTCCAAAAGGAAAGCAAAAGGATTTCTTAGTGTCTGTCCTTCCAGTTCTGCAGTATGGGGAGAAAGCAACTGGCTGTAGCCACATAAGACACACATGGTAAGAAAACTGTTTCCTAACTGAGGCTGCTTTCCTTTTCTATCCTTTATTCTTCTGACTGCATCTTAGTTCTGCATCCTAAACAGGTCAGAATAAGTATTCATACATTATATTAACATCTAATTCATGCATCCTCCCAGCAGTGCTTTTCCGGCCAAGCATCTTTCAGGGCTACCAAACACATCATGGTCACAAAAGCCTCCTCCCATTGCCTTA
Organism: Tinamus guttatus; assembly: GCF_059628265.1. Taxonomy (NCBI): domain Eukaryota; kingdom Metazoa; phylum Chordata; class Aves; order Tinamiformes; family Tinamidae; genus Tinamus; species Tinamus guttatus. The sequence continues at coordinate 3,961,310 of NW_028288841.1, read as the reverse complement.
TTTTTATTCACTAGCTTTTCTTCTTAGGTTTCTCTAGTCTCTATGAGGACCCGCAGTAACTGGTGCCTCTCACGGCCACCTCACCTCTGCCCAAGCAGGGATGACCTCAGTCTTGCAAAGGGGTGGTTCAAGTGATGACTTGTTGAGAGGCACTCAAAGTTTCTTTAAAGTAGGATAGGATCAATGAAGAAAAGTCCAACTTTATTAATCAAAGCCAATCCTCTTTGATCTGTAAAGGCACCACCGAGAAAGCTCTGATTCTCCCACAGATCTGCTGCTGACTCAGGCTTCTGGGGGCAGGATTGCTTGGGAATGACTCACAAAAACCTCATTGCCTTCAACTCTGCCTGCCTCTTTTGATGTAATCCTACCTGGCTTGCATTTTATTTCCTCTCACCTCTTCTTTCATCTTCTCTTATCTGCTATTCCCTACCCCCCACCCTTTTCTTCAGATCATCCAGGACCTATACCTTCCTTCTGCTGCTTTTCTACATCTGAATTTAATCTTTGCTTCTCCATTTCCTAAATAAAATCATGAACCCCAAGAACAACTTATTGCAATCCTGCCCTCGGCACGTATTTAACACATGAGCAACACGTTTGGGCTGCATTGCTAGAAGTGATTTTCACTGATTGATTGACAACACAAATAGGATCACTTCAGTCATAAAGTTAACCAATTGGGGGGAAAAAAGTGTCATTGAAAGCCTCCCACCTCTCATCAAGGATACCAAAATGCTCCTCAGGAAGTGAGGTGTGACAGTGCTTTTTGCCTTGTGCAAAGCTAAGCACTGTTATTAACTCGGAAATAAAACCGATGACTCAAAAGGACCTTGCCCTCCACCTCCACACAGCAGTGTCACAGCCAGCCTTGCTAGTGCCTCCGTGCCCAGGGCCAGCAGCCCCGCTGGACTTTCCAGCCCTGAATTCCCTCAAATTGATACAAATCTGATAACACTGATGAAGTCACGGCCATCGGAGGCTCGTGAGGTTTCTCCTACCATTTGGCCAGCTCTCTGTGGCTGTGGGAAACACAATGATGAGACAGCTGTGTTGTCTGGCTTGACAAGAGCAAAAGAGGGCAGGAATGTTTCTAAGGAAAAGAAGGATTTTTGCATTGTCCCACAATTGCAAAGAACAGCTTCGTTTTCAGACACTAATTGCCCACACTTTGAAAACAACAGAGCCCAACACGTTCAGAGGCTGCAGCTGCGCTGGGGAGCAGAAGTTGCACACACTGCCTGTAAACACAACCTTGCCTCTACCTCCTGCTGGTTCCTCACTGCAACATTCAAAACATGATTTGCTTTTAATTATGGCCTTTCTTTGGACTGGTTCGGCCGCCACAATGACCAGAGAGCACAGAAAGAGTCAAGCACCGTCTTGTCCCACATCCCATTGCCACCAGCCCATGCAGGACCAAAGTACGAGGAGAGCACACAGAGTGATCCCTCTGTGTGGACCATGCCAGACATCAATACTCATGGATTTATGGACTCACAAACACCATTGAAGAGCCACCATGAAACTGTCCCCTATTAATTCATCTAATCTCTTTTGATTTGGGAAATCTCTTCCAGCACACACAAGCACATGCTTAGCCTTGAAACCAAAATACCGTATAGACCAAAAGACCAAATAGACCATGTATAGATACATCCACGTGCATAGGTATTACTGATGAACTGACTCAGATTTCTTCTTCCAGGCTTTCATCAGTGCCAGGCTTAATAAAATACAAATTTTGCCTCAAATTTCTGAACGGGGGGTAGTATTTCTCCACTTGCTTAGTAGGATGTGGTGAACAAACAGGCAAGAAAAAACCTATTTTGGCAAGCTGTCCTATTTTCCAAAAATAGCATCTTGTAATCTATCCCTACACCTGCCTCTGACATCACACTATACACAACACCCACACACGTGCTTGTGAGAATTCAAAGACCCATTACCCACTCACTCGGGCTTTCTTTTCCCCTCATTTATTCCTGGTATTCGCCACTGTCAATTGTATTTACCATCTGCAAAGCAAGCGAGCGGAGAAAGTCAGTCCTGCAAATTCATTACTGCAGGTAGCGCCCGTGGAAGAATTTGTGGTGAAATGTTTATCTTGGTTGGTAATCTTCAACATGAGGGGTAAATGGGATTTTCATATACAGGAGCAAAATGCTGAAAAGAGCAGAAATAGGGGCCCTATAGCTAGCCAAATCACGACAGTAAGACAGGAGGACACGGCAGCTTTCCTGCCTGTTCCTGGGGTTCAAGGCATCTGTATTTTTGGCATTTATAAGCATCTTCCAGAAACTCCCTTGGGATCTGAACAGTTGTATCCAGTATGACAGGTTGTTTTTTCAGGAGAGAAAACTACCATTTTCTTTTCTTCCTGCCCCTCACCTTTCCCCAGCACCTTCAGCACCTTTCTCTGCTTCCAAGGCAGCAGAATGAGCCTTGGCACATCAGCCTCTATCACACAACTATTGCTGCTAAATCAGCCCATTTCTCTCTGGCAACAGGAAAAAAAGATAAAGTGCTCCAGCTGACCCAGCAATTCAAGTCTGGTCTGTTGTTTCTCTCTGTTTTTTTTTTTCTCCAGAGAAAGAATATTGTTTGCTGATCAAAGAGCACTCGGTTTGAAATTTCTGTCTTAGTGAAATCTCCCAGTTTCTTCCAAAAAGACATCACAGATCTTTCTAGAACTACTCAACATTATACCCCTCAAACAAGAACACACTGGAACTTGCAAACTTTTATTCCTAACTTCTGCACAGGACATTTGAACATCCTAGAGATGTGTCCTGTCTCAGAGCTTCCTGCAGTGGTTGGTACAGGGATGTGCCTTGCTCAGATGCAAGGCAAAATCCCATTCGGAGCGAGTTCAGAGCAGGCATCGCAAAGAAATGCAAGAGAACTAGCCAGAAAAGTCATAGCAACCTATATTCTCTCCCAGGTACGTCTGATAAAAAAATACATACACATTTTTCCCCTCTCACATTTTTCCATTTAACTTGCTGGGTTCCCAGCACTCACTCGCACATAGCTGTTGTGCAAACATTTGGCCAGTGCTGTTTTGCTACAGGTTTTTGCAAGGTTTTTAATAGGACAAGCTGTCAGCCACAGTTGCTGTCTCAGGCCTCCGCACTGCACACACGGCGCTGGGAGAGGTGGCGAGTCCCCCGCGCTGCCAAGTGTGACAAGACACACTCCATCCCATCTTTGTGTCCCAAATCCTCCTCTTGCACCTCCTCTCCCATTAGCTGGAGATCTCCCAGGTCTTCAGGAAGCAAAGCACCAAAACCTCTTTGAGGATGGGGTCTAAACTCCCTGGGATAAGGGAGAGCTGCAGCACGGCAGAGCCATTGCTCAGTGGCAAGGAGGGAACAGCAGCTGTACCTGCAGCTTGCAGCCTTTTCTCTGCAAACGTCTTTGCAAAGCTCTTGGAAAACAGCCTTTTTCCATGCTTGGGCTTGGAGAATCATCCCAGACGTGCCAGCCATAGCAAAGAACCTCCCCAAACTGTGCATGCACACTGTAACTCAAGTTCTAATACCTCATCGTAACACCAGAAAGAAAATAAAAAGGCTCACGATGGAGTAAGCACTTCAACGAGTGCTTCAAAAGCTGAGTGGGTGATCCCAACCCAAATTTCCAAGCCTACACCCAGATCCATATTTATCCCATGATATCTTGACAGCTCTTTTTGCAAATGTATGCTCTTCCTTACTGCACAAGCAGCACATGGTACTCAAAGTTGTGCTCCATCGCTCTTTGCAAACCTCTATAGCTGCCACAAAGAAAGTTAGGAGGCTTGGAAATCCCAGAGGAACAGATTTGCATTGCCAAACGGCAGTCATCAAATGCTGGTCACCCAGGAAGAGTGCAACTGACCCTGTAGCTGCACCCCAGTCTGCTCCATCCTCCTCCAGAGGGACCCAAGACTTACCAAACTACCAAACTTCTGCCAGACAAGAAAGAAAGCTGGAGCTAAGACCTACCAAGATCTACACTCCCAAAGGCATCTCAGAAGCCACACAAAGTACAAAGCAAAGGCACAGGTAGTAGCAACTGATTCCAATAATGAGCGCTCCTGGGGAAGGTTTCAAGCCTGGGCACTGCATTTCCTCACGGCAACCAGGGAACACGGAGCCCCGCTGTCTGCACCCAGCTAATGTGCTCAGTTGTTGCTTGCTTTGATTCCCAACATCTATGATGCCTCCAACCCACCCTGTGTTACAGGTTCACATGGACAAAGTCCATGCAAAATCGATCCAGGTTCTTGAGCATCACCTGAGGCTCTGCCAGAACCACCAAAAAGAATAAATCCTTTGCCCTGTGAAAATGCTGAGTCTACATACAGTTTAATCTAGGTCCATAAACCCTCAAAAGAAAAGTTTCAGTCCCAGCTGAGATAATTACAAGAGCAATTACAGAAGATCCTCTGTATCCTTCCTTTATATTTTAATGTTAATATTGTACTTTAACTATAGTTTTCTCCAAATAAATTGTCCTAAGGGACGTGAGGTAATTAAATTCACATCCCTGCGGACATTTAAGACTGACTCCAATAAAACTCCCAGTGAGGATATTTTCATTCCAAGCAGGCTTTGGTAGCTTTCCTCAGCAACCTGGGGGCTTGCAGAGAGACTGAGCAGTAGCCAGGGCAGGAGCCAGGCAGACCCACAGGTCCATGGACATCCTGCTATGAGCTTCACACTGAATAACACACCAAGGGTCATATCTGGAAATCCAGAAAGCATGGAAATAGCGCCTCATGGTGAAGTACCTATGCGAGCTGGGACCAAACACTCACCCTCTCTGGAATCTACTGAACATGTAAAAATACTGCATTAAACTCGTGGCAAATAAATTCCTGTGGAAGTCACATGTGGCACCCTGCCCAAGACATCCCACATGTTGAATTCCCTGCTGCCCTGGGGAAACACTCAAGGGCCCCTGCATGGGACACACAGATTTGGGAGCAGGGGAAAAGCATGTGTTTGACTGCTGTCTAGCTGGGCCAGCACATCCCTTTGGAGGGAACAGATCAAAAGCAAGGCAAAACAGAAGGAATTCCATAATGCCTGCGCTTGTACCCGCTGCATGGAAACATGCAAAAAGAAATCTGCAAGGAAAGTTTTAGGAAAGGCAGCCGTTCTACAAAGGCCTTTGTGGCAGTCGCAGATAAAACACCATTACTTGTACAATACCGTAGAGATCCTTCATGAATATATATTAAAATTTGAATTGGGAAAAGCTGCATATATTAGTAGATATACGCACTTCCACTTTAAGAATCAATTCTGTTTTGGTACAAGCAAGATTTGTTATAATGCTTTAGATAATGTTAAACAAAATACTGCACTTACTATGCAGAATAGGTCAGTCTGGATCAATATCATTCAAATTCATCAAAAATCTGATTGCTCTGGGCACCAAAAGAAAAGCTTTTACAGCTTCATGAAGATCCAAGAAAGAGCACTCTCCACTGCAGCAAATGGCATGTCCAGAGCATTGCTACCACCCACTTTTCCCATTTATTTCCCAGGCAGTGGGAGCTCATCTGACTACGCCGTGTTCATGCAATGCTTGACAACATTCAAACCAACGAGCAAGTCATGGAAGCAGCAGAGCCTCTCCTCCTCCACCCTACAGGACATCAGACATGCAGAGGAGAACATGCAAGAGGTCAGCAGTAAAGACAAGGTAAAGATACGGCTGTATCAAATGTATGGTGGTTCCCTGTGGCTCTTATGCATGAGCAAAGTGACTGGAAGTATCAGTCAGGCCTTTTCCCATACTGCCAGGAAAAGGATGCTTGTCTTCATACACGCTTCAAACAAGTGACAAGCTGCAGTAACAGGTGCTCTTTGGTCTCTTCTCCACAATTCCTAAAAAAATGCTAAGACTAATTGGGGCAAGGAAAGGGAACTGATGACCTCAAAACCAGAAAAGCCACAAAGTTGCCCTTATTTTACCTGCTTTAATCAGACGAATAGTCATTTCATGAAACTCTCGGAAGACGGAATTGCAGCATACATTGTGCTAATGGACAGGCTGCACTTAGGCTGGATATCTAAGTGCAAGTGAAGACTTTAGCCTTTCAAGTGGAAAAGTAATTGCATTTGTCACCCTTACTATACACTGGTTTCTTAAACTTCCTTTAAGGGACTATTGATATATAAGTACAGGCATTTTCTTCTGTTCTACTATCCTCCTTGGTACCAGAAATTAGTCCCACGGGACATATGAGCACAGAGAAAAGCAAAGACTGTTCCCAGAGTGCATAGGGTTCCTTGGAGACCCATACAGACTGGAGAGCACCAGTTGTCACACGCTAAGAATTTGTCCTAACAGAAAAACAATCAATCAAAAAACCCAACACCCTATAGTTATTTGAGTAGCCTGTAGCCATACATGAGCAAACTAACAAAATCTGATTGGGGCTCTGAATTACAACATTCTCTTTAATAATAACTACAGCTGGTTATAAAAAAGTGAAATATCTTTCCATTAAAAACCATGTTCATCCAAAGCTGAAAAACACGTTTGTTGAGCAGACCTGAATCACCTTTTTTCAGGCCCAAGAGGGAAGATAAGAGCAAGCAACTTTAACAAAGTCAATAGCTCTTCGATTAGAGCACTCAGCCTGGCTACATAAGCTCAATATTCAAGTCTCTTATGGACTTGTTTCAGCACAGGGACTTGACCAAGACCTCCAACACCTTCCCCACCAAAAAATCCAAGGGTCAGGGCTGCACCGTAAGTAGTTTAGAAAGTTCTTGCTTTTATGGTACTACGGAATAAAGTGTTTAATAGGTTTTCCCTAGTAAAAGGGGAAAAGGGGCTGGGGGAAGGATTTTTGAGGAAGAAAAAAAAGCCTCAGCTTTCTGGCCAGCCCTATAAATTACTAGAACATATGAATCACAAATAAAAAAGTTAGTGCCTGTTTTTCCTAGTTAAAAGGCAGATCTTAAGCCTTTGGTCTTCCCTGGATCATTAGGTTACATTAAATATGAAGAGACTTGTATCAAAGTGTCACAACTAGAGGTTCCTGTGTCCTGAAGGATTCATCTCCTGAACTTTAAACAGCAGGATGCAGTATTAGGCTCTTCACTCGCATCATTTCCAGTTTCCACTAACAGCAGTTAAAAGCTAGAAGTTCTTGTTAGGCAAAACTATTCTCCAAAGGCCAAAATTAGGCATTAAAGGAACCACTGAGATCACAGTTTGAAAGTCTGTTGTGGAAGAAGATAATTAAAGCTGTGACCCAGCCCTTAGTGCCTGTCCTTAGTGCCAGTTTATATAAGAATATTGCTTAAAACCTCCAGTGTCTCTGATCTATTATTGAACATGTTTCCCTGCTGGTTCAGATGTTAACCCCAGACCTGCAGGGCTGGAGGACGGAGTCAGAGTTTGCCAACGAAAGGGGCTAAAGTAACACAGCTCTTGTGGGCTAATTGTAAAACCGTAAGTAACCAAAATGCCTGAGCTGCCAGGCAGGCGTGAACATCTTCTCCAAACACATCCCATGCAGCAAGAATTGCCATTTATGTCTTCATTTGCCCTGTACATCGCATGCAGGGATGCTCCATGTCCAATGCAATGCCTCTGAAATGGCTCTGCACCAACTTTTTGGTAATTTCTGCAGTGATCTACTGCCCATCAGGGTGTATGGTGAGACAGATCTGGTTTTAAAACCATATTAAAATACATGTCCAACGTCGAGCCAATTGTGGAAGTGTTCTACACATCTATAGGTCTGCAGAGCAGGTGACCACCTAGTACCCAACAGGTCTCCAACCACAATGGCTGTTTGCACCTTTTGCCAAAATTATATTTTCTACTGAATTCTGAAACAGAATTTATCACAAGCAAGTTAAAAAGCAACAACAAAATGAAGGCTAGTACATTTTGAGACAGAAATGTGCTAATATAATGAAGACTTTTTACCAAAGAAAAATTTTGTGAAGCATAGCAAGCTAGCTACTTTCTTCTTAATTATCATCTGTAGCTTATAAGTAGGTAATTTAGATTTGGCTGTCAAATTTCAAATGAAAGAGTAGCCTAGCCAATGCATGTAGATGAGGCACACACTTTAAAGGGTGCTCAACAGGAACGTCTTTATTCAGATGCAATACTTAGTGAATGAAAAGCTTCCATCAAATACAATTTCTGTGCCTTTTCCTTCAGACACTAGGCTTGCTTCAAAAGACAGCTTTACTAGCACATTGGAAAGCTACTAATCGTGATGTAAAATAAAGCAAGAAAATCAGTATTCATTTTGCTCACTGCTGTGATGCAAAGAAGAATATAGATGTATTAGTACCACCAGGCAATCGAGTTCTCTGCCCCACTATAAAATACCTCTCAGCTCTCCCATCACACGTTATATATGTATATACCTAGCTTAACCACTGACTTAGGCGAGATTCCTCACATTTAAGAGGTGGTCTGTGCTCTGAGGCCAATGTGCAAATAGCTTGGAGAATGAAGACCACCAGAAAAGGTAACAGTTACCTCCGAAATGCTCCTTCCCCTCTCCTTTTAACTGAAAAAATAAAACTCATTATCTACTTCATTACACCCCTTCTCCTGCCTTGTCTTCTGCCTGCTCTCAAAATAGTGGCTCCTTCCCCTTAGAAGATATTTTAATCCTTGAAAAACCTTGTGTGCTCCAGGTGCCTGGAGCAAGCCAGAGCTGCTGTCATACAAGTGGGAGCAGAGGGACACAGCTAGGCCCATTTCACTTCCCCAGCCAGGCTTTTTGCACTTGTTTTGCACTCATAGAAGGGATGCTGCAATGCCTCCATCTCTCCCAGCTCCCAGCACTCACCCATCAGGCCTGTGCAAGGCACCAAGCTACCATCACAGTATTTGATAGAGCCATTTCTCCCTTGGCCGGGAACAGGGATTTGCAGAAATGAGGCAGCCACAAAGCAGTGGGTTATGATATTAGATATTTCTGCCTGGCTGTGTACTCCTTGTCTATACCACACTGCACTGTCAGAGCACTTCTGCTATGCAGAGTTTACTAAAATCAGCAGCTAAAGCAGACAGAAGTTAAGGGAAAATAGAGGTCAAAATCAAGAAGAGCCTTAAGATCAATTAGGTTATGTAAAACAACATAGCTGCAGATGAAAAAACACATCAACCCCAATTCCTGTTACAGTGGGGAGATGGTAGGTTTGGATTCAGTAGTAGGTTTGGGCTCCTAAATAACTTCAATCTCATTGCCAAAGCACCCAAGCCCTCTTGCCGGCCTGACCTATCCTGTTGAACCCTGCAGTTTTGCTTATTTTCCTGATATTGTTGGCCAAGGTCTAGCTAGTCTGTACATCTAGAGGGAAACAAGCATCTTCATGCCCGGAGCAACGTGGACAAGAGCAGCTGCTAGCACAGCTGCAGTTTTCAATCAATTTAAGTCATTCTGGAAGTTTCAGCTCAAAAAGCAGCTCTCATGTATCCAGCTGCTTCAGCGGCACCGCTGCTGGCAGCCACGACAGCAGCCAACATCATCAGGTGCTTGGCAGCCTGGCTCCTGCCACCCACACCTCCTCCAGCTCTCAGCCAATAATCAAAACACTCAAAGCATTTGAAAAGAAGTTGCCAGGTGACTATGGACTTACTCAGACCTGGATGCATGAGAACAACTGTGAGGGGATTCATCCTACCTGTGCAAAGCCCACACAGGCAGCAGGATGCAGGCTGGCTGAGTGAGCCCTGCAGAGCCCACTAAGATCTGCTCTGCACAAACCCCATACACCTACAGGAGACTCTCAAGGAAAATAGGATGGCACAAGAATAAAGAGGAGTTAGCATTGCCACTGTTGTGAGTCATTTCAGCCACCTTCTCAGTCTGTAACCCTGCCTCTCCCAGTGGGGAAGCACTGTCCATATTAATTAAAAAAAAAAAGCCACACACATGCAAGCACTTCATGGTTACAGTCTTGAGGCCGCCTCAGCTCAAAGCTCATCTGCCTTTCCCAAGGGTATCAACTGCTCTGAGAGATCAGCTTTCCCCTCTTGTTTGAGAGCATCCCCTGCTCTAGAAGGATCATAGGGGGGGAAGTGGGAAAAACAAACTCATAAGTCACACGAATATTTAGATGAAACTTAATTAAATGCAACTGAGTTCAATAGCAGAACTGAACTGGATTTCCAAGGTGCACAGATGCTACTTGCTGCAGTTTGTAGGTCTCTGGACACTTATGCCAGCCCAACCCTCAAGTTTGCACACAAAGTTCAGAACTGCACAAGAACAGGGAGTATCTTTATGTTTCTGCCCCAAAACGTCAGCTGCCTAAGGGTTATCTTCCTTCCCAGGTGCAAATATATTCACATTATATCACATATATTTACACATTTGTTGGCTTACATCACATGGCCTGCTGTTTCAAGGAAGAAGAGCCTGCATTGACTTCCCACACCATCCATAGCTGGAAGCAGAACAGGAACAGTTCAAGGACCATCTATAGCTTCAGTCCCAACTAGATCATTTCCACAAGAAAACGCTGCTTTGCATTATCTTTCTGGCTTGATGGAATGTTTTAATTACTCAGCAGTGTTTTCAGTTTCCTAATAAGCAAAACTGTAGGAAATGCAGATCCAGGGACTTTCTTCTAACAGAAATTGTGTACACGGCCCATTAGAACACCAGGAGATACTTGCTGACTATTTTGCTCAGTTTTATTAACTTTTTACACAAAGTCATATTTTATAATCATGCAAATTAAAAGCACTTTACTGTAGGGTGTATTCTGTAATGAATGCTGGAAAAAAATGACCTATTTGGAAGTGAATCACATTACAAATTCACATAACTCAATTTTCAGAATCCATCTCATGCATACTAAACAGCAGCAAAAGAAAAAGGACAACTTTAAGAAAAAAGAAATATTTGCAATTGCAGAAAGTAAGACTCTTTGCTTGGCATGTATTTATTATTCCAACAGCAACAAGTCTCGGAATCAACTTCGTTTCCACTGTTAGAAAGATGCTATGTCTTAAAACTAGTAGTAAATACTATTATGCTTGATCCATACATAAAAGAGTCATAAGCAAAACAGCATGTGATTTCCCAAAGAAGCACAACTTCAGAGTCATGAGATTGGATTATACACTCTTTTCTTAATCATCTCAATTCCTTAAAGTAAACACTTGTACAGAAATGAAATACAAGTTTCTACAGTGGAGTTCAGAAGTGCAAGGTTCTGGGTGTTTTGAAGCAGAATCCTTAACAGCAGGAACAGTTGGTGTTTCTTTCTCCGATAGCTTTCAAGAATACTTAAACAACAAAAACCACATTTTCTGAAGTCACTATCGATAAGACATTTAACGTCTTCGCTTACCTGAAATGCGGACAGGCAGCAAGCAGAATTTCGGAAACACTTCAAGATTATGGTTAAAACTTGTTTTCTCTTTTGCTTCCTTATCTTTGCAAAGTGCCTCTTCCAGGTGCTTGCACCTTGGATGATTTTGGAGAAGGCTCTGCATTTCCAGCTTAGCAGCTACTACAGTAAAGGCTACTCATCCTCATTTGTTCATGGGCTAAAAATGTCTTTTTGTTCTAAGTGCCTTTTCCACCCCCTACAGCTTCCCTTGGGCCCTCTCCATGCCTGACCCAACCAGAGTTCTCCCTCCCACACTCCCAGCTCCTGGACAGCCATGGGAAGAGCCCAGGCGTCCCACATTGGTGCTTGAATCACAGGCCCACTGCAAGCAGCAGCACTTCCAGCTGCAAATAGGCTTCACACCAGCCCCACAAACAAACCCTCCTGAACAACAGGCCTTACCTGAACGGGTAGGCGAAGGCTATGTCGATGTTGAGGTCACTCTCCGACTTGTTGGCACAGTCCACACTGAGGCGCAGCCCTCCAGAGTACCCACCGCATGTTGCAAATGCAAAGATTGCAAAAAGCTGTGAAAAAAACAACAAAACATTTATTTTATTGCAGCAACCTACCACAGGGCTGCCCATCCCACCTGCTTTACCTGCCTTATCAGCTTGACCTCAAGCAGGAAAATCTCAAAGGTGTGGTGTGAACAAATGTTTTCTCAAGTGCATTGTGAACAGTTATGTGGGGCAGATCTTGTTCCGATCTTTTATAACTAGAAACCTGTGAAGTATCACCACTGCTTTAACAGATTTCCTCTAAGATCTACAGCGGTGTGAACCCAGGAAGTGAAAGGTGAAAAATCAGGGGAAAAAATACAGCAAACAAATGAAAAGGGAAAATATGGAGCAAGTGCCACACTAAAGACAATAAGGACAGATAACAAAGAGACACATCCAGATGCTGCGCAGGCACCACTGAAACACAGTTACCCTGAGCTCTGCCAGCTCCAACACAAGCAGAGCTGGGAGCATCAGTGTCTTCCTCAGACTTGAACTTTAAACACACATCATTTCCTCACAGGTTGCCTGGTTTGGGGACAATCCATGAGCATTTGGGACAGGGATGGCTGCAGGGTGTGACGGAGCAGAGTGTCACAGCCAGGGCTGCACCTGAGGCAAGGGGAAGATGCACAGAAGAGCAGAGCTGAACTGCAGCTCCAGGAAGGGTCAAGCAGCTCAGCTTCACATCAGGTACAAGCAGCAGTCACCAGGGAACAGGCCTGAACACCAGCTCCTCTAGCAGCTGGTCTCAGACCTTCACTTTGCTGCTCATTATCAGTTCTGCAGAACCTGCTGTGCCAGAAGCCTGAGTCCATCTCTCCTCTCCTTCTAGCAAACATGCTAAAAAAGGCTCTCCATCTCCCAGATGGGCTTTACCACAGGCAGAACTTGTAACACTGCGTCCATCTCCACGCAGCATGTCCCACATCTGTCCCCAGCTGCCCACACCCCACACAATTCCACTGCAACCAACATATATCACTTGGGGATAGATTTGCAAAGGTGCTGAGGCACCCAGTGATACAGAAAGGTAAGAAAATATTAGTTAAGTCACTTCCTTAAACCAGCCTTGCTGGCAGAACGAAGAGGTAGCAGGAAAGCTGAGGCTTGCTATAAATTAGCTTGTTAAATATTTGCCCTGGCATAAGTGTTTCTGCCATAATTTGAATAGTGTGCCTTCATCCCAAATTAGACTTAATCATTTCCTCTACAAATAGAAAGAGCTGTTCTACCCTTACACGGGCAAGAGCACTGAAAATTGGAATTAATCATCCCAATTTAATTTGTGAGGCACTGTCAGAAAACAATATATTAATAAGAACAGGAGAGATTGGCACTGATCTGCTTTCTGTCCTAATTAATGGCATAGCAAATGCAAGCCTTTTGCAGAGACACAGGGAGCCAACGATTAATACACTGCAATAAATAAAGTGGGCACTGAAGGGCACAATGCCAGAAACCAGGGGCCACATCTTCCTTCACCCACCAGCCTCAGCAGGGACACAGGCTGAGGAAGAGAGTGCTTTGCAGACACATCTTTCCCAATAAAGTAATGGATTTGAGGATAAACTCATGCTCCTTAAGCCCAAGAGGCCACTTCAGCACCTTGATCAACACAGTTGCTGAAGCACAGAAAGGAGATATGCCCAAATTTGCATCTTTTTCTCTCCTCTTCTGAGGACAGATTCAGACAGCTGAAATCTCAGCATCTCAGGCAGTTTAGAACAAGCCTGTACTTACCCCTGTGCCCCACACCAGGGCCCAAAGACTTCTCCAATGCCTTCACTCTCTCAGCAATCCCTCCTTCCTCTCCAGCCACAACCACCAGGCCTGGCCATTGCTTTTGAGCCCCACCACAAGCTCTGCCCACAAACACCCTGGCAGCACCTCTAGAACAAGGGAGAGAAAGGGGACGCAGCTGGAGACCTTTATACCCAACCTCAGCAAGGGCTTGGCCAGCACGGCTTGGCTCCAGGTGCTGCTAACGGCTGCAATTGCCCAGCCCACATTGCACCTGCACGGAAGCATATTTACATTTTGCATTGCAGGAGAGAAGAATGAGGTTATAAACTTCTGCGATTTCCCTGGAGTTTCCTGGCAAAGTAGCAGGCATAATTCTCCTCTTGCCCAAGTAACCTTCACCCTCGTAGCTCTGCGTACTTTTTTTAAGCTTCGCTGCTTTATGTTGTCAGTTGAGCGCCTGCTGCATTAAGCCAAGATTTACTCGTCAGGTTTTGCGCATGCCATAATTCTGTGGCAGTTGCAAGAACGTTGTAAACACCACTGTATTTTATTATAGCAGGATTTGTGTAAATGGCAGTTGTAAACCCCATAATGGGAGCTTTATGGGCCAGATTCAATAAAACCTTCGTCTGAGAGATAATTTTATTGAATGTAGCCTCTCCGAAATTGAAAAGTTTATGGAAAAAGAGAAAGCGTTTCCCTATGTTCCTATTTACTCCTTGCCTATAAATCCCTACTCAGCGCTAGTCCTGGCTGCACTGTGCATGCATATCGCTTTCCCCCTTCACACTGGATAAATCTTAGATAAATCAAAAGACATCTGACATGTCTTTAACGAGGCTGCACATCTCTGAAGACAGCAGTGTCTTCCTGAGCACCGATTAAAACACCAGCCCTGCTTGTGCCATGGTGATATTTCCTCTGCAAGCTCCCAGCCTTGGCTGCCTCCATTGCTACGTCTTTGCAAGTGAGGCAGGTCTTGCAGCCTAACTTCACTGATAGAAACAGTATTTATCATGGTCTGGTATAATAATAAACAGTCTTTGCTGTAGAAAAGGATTAGGATGTTATAAAGATCAAATACACTCATTGGCACTTGAGAAAAATTATAATTTCTCACTGAGCATGTGCTTCACACACCACTTCAGGGGAGATGATGGTCCATCATCTGACATATCGGACCGCTTGGAGGCCCGGCTCCTTCTCTAATGCCAGGTTTTGATGTGGTGGCAAGATATCCCCCCATTCTGTATTTGGGAGCTGCTAGTCACCCAGGGACAGGGTTCACATGCAAGGAGTGCACTTATTTGCACTCGTGCATCAGCTCTACGCAACCTTCATTTGAGCTGTCTGTGGAGCCCGGTTCCCAATCCAAGGCTGTCCCCTTATTTCACAGTCCCAACATCCTTCTCAGCAAAAGGGCCCTGTGGAAGCAGAGCCCTGGAGAAGTTAAAGTCCCAACTGTGCATTAGACAGTTGGCAGTACCTTGGCGCACGACCCTGGCCATCACTCATCCCACCGCATAAGTGAAAAATGGGACAATTTCCTATCACATCCGTGCGCTTGGCTTTCAGACAATTCCCCTCAATGCCTTCTGCGCGACAAGCTTGGGTTACGAACCTGCGGAAGGCAGAGCGGTTTGTGACAAACCAAGCTAAAAGGCTTATGTAGAGCATGTTGCAGCTAAAACATCCTGTTAGGAAGATAACACTGTCATTTAAAATTGATGAAACTTTTATATAAGCCAGGAGCGCTTCCCAAGAGCATGTTTCCCTCATACAATCCATCGATCCTGCACCCTAAGTCCCCAGGCAGGAAGATGAGCTCCCACCTCACCTGCTCCTCTTTATGTGTCTACATTGTAAAAAGCATCACGATAACCTTGCCTCAAGCTGTGGGGGAAAAGGCAGGTTGTGAAGGATCTGTGGGTCAGGAAGCACGTTGGCCTTCGATGCTTTTGCTTTGGGCTGAGAGGCACAAATTGGAATTAATCTATTGAACACTTTCCAAGGAAGGTTTCACTCCCTCCCACTCCCCATTCCTTTCTCAATACCAAAAGCCAACGGGAACATCTGACATTTCTAAAGAGCAACGTGAAGCATTTGAAATATTTAATCATTTTTATTAGCTCCTTTACACATTCAAAATGTTTTACAGACAGACATTTTTCTGGCACGATGTTTGCATCAAATATCTCTCTCCAAGCTCTCCCTAAAAAAGAGACAGCCAACGTTTGCCAAATGTAATATTGTTTTACACCATGCCCCATGCGGGACAGCAGCATGCAGGGCTGGGGACTGCTCCAAGCACCCTGGGGACATCACCCTGCAGCCCACATCCCTTACTGAGCATCTCGTTAAACTTAGATCATTTATTTTTAGAGCAGAACCAGTGACTGAACATTATTATTAAGACTGTAAAGGGAGATTCGGAGGCACTAAATGACTGTACGGGAAAACATTTACTGCCGAGCCAACGGCTTCAAATACGTGAGCAGCGAGAGATTAGGAAGCGCTCTCTCCTCCAGGTTTCTTTTTTAGAACCTGGCATTTTTCCCGTGCAAATCCAAGCTGCAGACTTCCTGGAATCACTGCTCCTCCACGCAAGCCTTTGCGCACGGGAGATTATCAGATTATTGACTTTGGGATTCCTAATCACGTCAAGTCGCCTGGTTGATAAATGGGAGCTGGGCCGCAGCAGGGCTGTGGGGAGTGGGGTGCCGGGGCCATGGCCTCCAGCAGCCACCTGGGGAGCACACTGAAATACCTCCTCCTCCTGCGAGAAATACAGTGCAGAGCAAGTGCCCACTAATTGCAAGGATTTGTCATGTGCCCTTAGAAGTAAAGAGCAGTCTTGCAAAGAGCAATCCTGCTTGGACCTGCTCGGCACGGATGGGAAAGCGTCAGTGTGTGCGATGAGGATGAGCATCTCGGGGTGCTGGCCTTGAAGGACCACATAGTCTGCCTGGGGCTGTTGTCCAGCTTGGCAGTCGCTGACCCAACAGGACCTGTGTTCCAACACGGACCATTGAGCGAGTGTCCAGCACCCCTGGAGATCACCCTGAGCTGGGATATGCATGGCCCTGGCTCAGTGGTGACCCTGGCCTGCAAAAACGCAATTTCTGCCCTAAATTGGTGTCAGCTCAGTAGGAAGGATGGGAAAACAGTGGCTATGCTGGGACATTCTCATCTCACCCACTGTCCACAGCTCCACACCTCCACGTTGCCCATTACGGATCCCCGGCAGGTGCTGCTGGCCTGGAAAGCTCGGACCCCAGCAGGGAAAGTTTTAGCTCCCCATGGCAGCAGGAGTCCTGCAACATCATCCGTTTAAAGCACAGCATTTCATTTAATGCTTTGCATGTTTTAAAATGGAAAAAAAAAAAAACTTAATTTGATTCTTAATGGAAAGACTTATGGAAATGAAATTGGGGTATTTTTAGTGAGTAAAGATCATGTTATAATGATTTGGTTCTACAATACTTTAATTCCAAGGAGACAATTTTCTCTCTTTTTCTTTGAAGAAAATCTTTATCTTCTTTATTCATCTTTCATTGATTATTCTAAAAACCCATTTAGCTCTACCACATAATGGTATGGTAGTCTTTTCTCATTATATTTTAATAGAATAAAACCCAACAGTATAAGGGCGGATTAGATAGCCATTCTTTGAGGTAAAGAACATTGTTCCTCCAGATGGCCAGACAGAATCTGAGTAATGCTTTCCCTATTTATTAAGTTCAAAATGTAATGTAAGCTGATGAGATGTATTTCATCCAGTATTTAATGGGTCAGCCATAAAGTTGAAAGCTAATGCTAAGGTTGGCAGGATGCAAAGAAGAGTTAACGTGCGGAAAATAAAGACATATTTAGAGCATCTTCTTGAGTTAGTGAAATGAGAGGCTGTCACAGAACAAAGACATTTTCAAGACACAGGCAGAGATCCGGAGCTGCTCCAGCCCTCTGTGAACCACTTGTCAAAGGTCTGAGTTACTTAAAGACATTTACGAGCACCTGAGATTTTTTTCTTACTGTACAAATTGATTTCTGCACGTGGACTTTGACAGCCTGGCAATGAGTCTTCCATGAAACAAAATACCCACTGTGGACAGATTTATGGTAACCTGAGATAATTGCTGTGTATATACTACTTCACTTGGGATATACTGTGCAATGTGGAGGTTTTACTGTGTTTAAAGGCTGCTGCTCTTTTTTTTTTTTTTTTTTTCTCCTCATGCATAGATTAGCTTGAAGTTGCTGCTCTTCCCCTGCAGACTCTACATTTGCACCCTCTTCTGTTAAGGAGGTGGGAGCAAAAGTTAGATTTGTCCCTATGATCCCTGAATATCTCGTGTTGTGACATCCATCATGTCAGCACAGACATGCCTTCCTTCCTGGGCCTGACAACTTTCCCAGTGCAAGATTGCAAGCAAAAGAAAGAAACCCACATCTCTCCTTGGGACAGATGTTAGGACAAAACCCAAAGCCGCAAAGCTGGACCAGACAAGCAGTCACTGCCTGTCCCCAGGCCAGCCCAGGTCACCGTTGGTGTTGGTCATCTGCAAACACGAGGGGCAATGAGGAACGAAGCCATATTCATGTAAAGGAGATGTTTTCTACAATGTGATGTTGATTCTTATATTCTTAACAGATGAGGTTGGGTGATCTGACAGCTCCTCGGGTTCATGCATAAATGCAATTCTCCTTCTACTCCTTCTTGAAAACACAGGTTCAGGAAGGCTCCAGAGACTGATTATATGGGATTTATTGTGTAATGAGTGCAAACATTTAATTATGAAATTAAAAAGTTTGGATGGTTGCTCAGTTGCTTGCTTGATCAGTGGCTTTAGAGAACTCCAGTGGCTCAGTGCTGCAGCAGGGCAGGGGCGAGAGGTGGGAAGGCTCCGTGGGGTCTCTTGTCCACCTCCCACAGGGAGCACATTGGCACTGGGGCAGCTGTGGCTTTGCTGGGGAAGGGCCCAAAAACCCTGTCACCACCCTGCGGTGACAGAGCTTGTCCTGGGGGCGAGGACGGACAGGCGAGACGCTGCTTCCCATGGAGCTGCCTCCCTAACCCTGACTCACAGCATCCCCTGATGCAGGTACCGCCTGATCCGAGGCACTGCTAAGTGGGATTTACTCCCTCTGACCAACACGGGGATCTCAGTTATGGCTGAACAGAGCCCACGTGTGCGGAACAACTGAGAAGGGAAAGCAGGAGCCCGAAAGAGCACCAAAGAGCTCCCATGTGTGGGGCAGTGCCTCCCCCTGGACCAGCCTGGGCTGGGGCCAAGCATCCTTCCCTGCGTGGGAACCCGGCCGCACTGCGGAGCCCTCGCAGCAGCGTGTGGGCACTGCCGAAATCCCCTCGTTCTCTCATTTGCACCTTTGTGAGGCTCCTGTGCCTCCATCACGCTGTAATATTTATGACCTAATGATCACCCAGTGACTAGCAGGAATTATCCATTCGCTGAGATGGTTCTGGGTGAATGGAAGGGCATTAACCTCATTAGTATCATGTCCATGCTCATCAGAGGCCATTAGAAGCTTCCTCCCAGCTCTGGGGACTGCAGTGTCCCTACACGGTGCGTCATCTCTACCCACCCTCTCCCCAGGACCGTGCAGGCGTGCGCGCAACTCCGTCCTGTTTCCCAAGCAGACTTAAGGCAATGGGAGGGAAATGATCTAGATGGTGAAGGAATCTGGAATGAGATCAAAGCAGAGAGCCCTTAGGATTGATAATCAGGATCTAAAAGTGCTTCCAGATTGCTGAACAATGAGGCCTCCAGCCTCTCCTTGCCCATGGAGCAATACTGCCTGCAGATGATGGACCAGCATCACCAAGGCTGGCCATTTTTTTCCTTCTTGCCACCTCACAACACCTGAATGCTTTCCTGAATGTCCACACATGCAGGATCAAGGGGAATCAAGGGTCTTCCTCCCCTGCTCATGCCCAAGACTTCTTTCTTGGTCCCTACCCACCCTCTAAAGCACCTTTAATGATCCAGAAGACTTGATTGCTCCAGACCTGAGCTTTGTCCCAGTGTCCCGAACTGCAGGACGCATCAGCTCACCTCAAACCTGTCTGGATGGAAAACTCCCTGCCAGTTCAAACCAGCAGGCTCAGCCCAGGGGGCTGAGAGAGAATTTGCTCCTGGCTAACTACCAGCACACATGCTAAAAACAATTTCTTTCCTAGTAATTAAAATGATGGGCTATAAATGAAAGTTTGCCTTGCTGAGGTCTGGGAATTCAAAGTGAACATTTTGAGCAAGGCACATTTTCAAAATTAAAACCTCGTTTTCCTCTTTCTCAACTTCTCTCATATTCTGGTCTCAGAGATGGCACTGCTCTGCATCACAACAGTTCATCATATAGAACATCTAAATAAATTCATTAAGGAAATTATAATATCACTGTCCTTAACTGAAAGAAGATTCCTTATCTTGCTAGACACACTTCATCGGGACAATTTAAGTCATCTTTTTCCTCTACATGTTCATCCTCGCTCTGATTCTCCACACATATCTTGCCTGTCTCCTTTTCACACCTTTTCACTCCCATTTCCTGAAGCCTGCAGCTATAGCTGGTTCTCGAGACACAAAAGAGGCAACAAACAGAAACTCAGGGAAAAAAAAAACCCTTGGCTGAATTCTCCCCATTTCCTTTGTGTTACAAAATACTTGCAATTTGGAAATAATCAGGCTTCCCTTTCTTTCTCTTGGCTGCTGGCAGCTCTTGTGTATCTCCCGTGTCACTTCCCGAAGTACTTCAAATCCTACCAGGCCCAGGAGAAAGCAAGCACTTGTTCAAAACCAATAATGCATCAATATGCGCTTGGCTGATGCAATCTTTATACCTGCACTGCTGGAGATGATTACCTAGCTTTTATAGCTGCAGATTCAGACTTGCAGAATAAAACCAGGCCCAATAAAATAAGGAAGCCAAGGAAGCATAAGCGGAATGGAAAAAAAGAAAAAAAAAAGAATTGAACATGCTGTAAATTCAGGATCAGGTAAAAGCTAATTATGGTCATGCTCACTAAAAATAAGAGGACACAGCAAGGAAGATAGACTTATTAATTATTTGTGTTATGGTAGCACTTAGAAGCCCCAATCCTTTAACTGGCACTAGCTGTGCTATACATGGCAAACACTCAAATATATCTTTGGGTAATTGCACACATTTTTAAGGAAAATGTGCAAATGCTCTGTTCTTTCACCTTCAGCTGTTTCTGGTTTGTTGATGCTGCTAAAGGAGACCGACTTAACCATCAGTCTCATTTTGAGCAGCTCCCTGGATGCTCATGGGTCAAAGAACAAATAATTCAATCTCCACTCGTGGCCGGAGTGGGCAAACAGCAGAGCACGTGTAACGACAGGGCATTCATGTACATGTTGACATCCCCATCCTGTCCTGGGGGGGGAAAGCTGTTGCCCACAGGGACATTTCAGTCTCACCAACTCCATGCAAATTTGATTGCTTTTCTAATTAAGATACATTTTATGGTAATCTACCGAGCCCCTCAGACTAAATCACTCAGTTAATCTGTTGTTAGTGCCCATATGTTTACAGCTTTTGAGCCTGCTGCAGCAGATTTGCTTTGCTGGGGCCACGCGCTAAGACAAGCCGCTGCGCAGTGAGGTGATGGTGCATGGCGATGCGGTGGTGCACAGTGATGTAGTGATGTGCAGCGATGCGGTGGTGCACAGTGGTGCAGTGGTGCACAGTGGTGCGGTGGTGCACAGTGATGCAGTGGTGTAGTGATGTGCTGGTGTGCAGTGATGAGGTGGTGCACAGTGGTGCGGTGGTGCACAGTGATGTGGTGGTGCACAGTGGTGCAGTGGTGTGCAGTGATGAGGTGGTGCACAGTGGTGCGGTGGTGCACAGTGATGCAGTGGTGCACACACCTTATACCCCCAAACTGACACCAAGCCAGACAGGTGTCTTGGGCACTCAGTGTATTGCGAAGAAAATGAAAGGCACCGCTCTGCAGATAAAGCACCCCATACTGATTACCTGTCTCCCCCTTGTTGGTATAGTAGGATTCAGCACATATTTATCCATTTTCCTTTTTTTTTTCCCATTTCTTTTCCCTTCCAACATAATAGCTTGTGCATGACAGAGGAGTAAGGCTGAAGAGTTTCACAGTATCCACAGGTCTCTGGCCCAAGCACTTGCCTACCAAAGTAAAGGGAAGCTCTGTTACAGATTCAAGGGTGCTGAACATTCCCCCGGACAAAGAGCAGGGATCCCACTTGAGTCAATCCACAATCTGCATCTGCACTGGATACAGAATCAAATAAAAACTAAGCAAGCACTGTCCAGTTCTGCTCCCGCTGACGCTTGGCATCTAGGCAGGAGCGTGGGGACCAAGCCCGAACTTCACCCGTACCCAAAACACACTGATGGGTCCCTTCCAACTTCTCAAGGGTTGCTGCTATTCCACCACGCACCCCAGCAAGAGTGTAAATCACCCCTGCCGGCCTGCCCGGGCTCTCCCAAAGCGGCACCTTTGCCCATGGGCAGGCACGCGGCAGGCTGGCAGACAGCAGCTCCGTCGCTGCAGAGCCACGACGGCCGCATCCTGCCAAGGAGGACGCTCACAGAGGTGCCTGGTGCTGCGATTTCACACGCAGGGGCGTGCAGAGTCTCAGCTGCTTTTGCTGTTTTTGCTGTTACAAGAAGCTGCCCGCGTTGGCTCTAGTCAAGTAGCGGTTGTTCTGCTGTGCTGGTTGCCAAATAGAGCCGCAGCCCTTGCCAGCCCCTAATCCAGGGCTCTCCTCAGCACATCGCCCAGCCTGCCTCCCGCAGCGGTACCCGCACAGGCAGTGACCCTGGGGACCTCGGATCTGCTCAAGCCAGCTGGGCTCCGAGCCCCAGCCCGTCCCATACACACAGAGGTTCTGCATCTCCCAGGGGGTGCAGCGCTACTAGTTGTAGCCACTCGTGTTCCGCTCGCCGAGGAAAAGAGCTCAAAGGCAAAATCAGGAAAGACCGATCTCTAGGTCAGGTTGCCATCTGCCATCCTATGTGCAGGGAAATATTCCCTGGGAAAAAAAATGGCCATATAATTGTACAGGAGCTCCTAATCGAAAATGACATTAAGAATAAAACACCACCTGCCATCACCAGCAGTGACAGGCAGCTGCTATCCAGTATCAACACAAATACCATTTTCCCTGTTGAGTGCCTATTGATTTGAACAGGATTAACAGAGGTGAGGAAAGGATTCATTAAGTGTTCCAAGGACTTGGCTAAAAAAAGAATATCTGGTATTCAGGAGGAGCCAGATATTTGGGAAATCAATCTTTCCAGAGTGTAAGGAATTTCTCAGGGAATCATTTGTGCTTCACCAGGCTCTGCTAGGTGCCCCACGGCCAACAAGACTAGTCTCCAAGGGAAAGGCCTCCAAGCTCTAGAACTGCTAAATGTTTCAAATGCCTCTCAAACCCTCCGAAAGGTGAGCGGTGGGGCTGGCATCAAGCAGAGCTGCCCTTAGACCTGCTAACATGGAGTAGCCAGAGATGCAGGAGCATCACACACGGCAACGTGAGCACGGGCAGTGCTGGAGCGAAGGCACCCGAGAAGGGCTGCGGGATGCAGCTCCCAACCACACTGATGTCCCGCAGGAGGCCTGAGGGTGCCCCCAGGACTGAAGGATCTCCTGGTCTTCAGTCAAGCCAAACAGTCCTGGCCACTTTTCCTGCTTAAAGCTGGGCTGAAACGGCTTCCTACCAAACAGCAGCGTGTGCAGCTTGCTGGGAAGTCGGTTCCCCCCGCTACGGTGGCACAGAAACCCCCTTGGCTCCGAGCAGGAGCTGTGTCCTCGGCACATCCCACCCAGCCCTTTCCATGCTGGTGTCACCCAAACGGGTGCCCAGAGTGTCCTCCACCAGCTGTGCAGGAGGACGATGTGTGGAGCCGCAGGACGGTGCAGAAGGAGGGTGAGGGTTGCCCTGCTCGCACCCCGATGCCCTGCACACCTGAGGAACTAAATGACTGCGCAAAAGACGGCGGCTGCCAGGCACATCTTGCTCCCCAACACTGCGCTGAACCTATGCATTTAGGGAAGGTTGAAAAATAGAAAAGACACTTGCTTGGTGCAAATGGGAAAGAAAGTGTAACTAACTCTCGCATTTTGAAAAAAAAAAAAGATTAAATTCTTCCCAAACCAACCTGAAATGACTAAGCAGTTATTGCTGTTCTGAAACTGCTCTCTAAAAAGAGTTCAGCTTAGTCTGCCAGACACCACATCCTTACCTGCTCTTATGGGCATAATAAACCCAGTTACAGCCTCCCAACATCTTATTAAAGTACATTTCATATATCTATTAGCATGCCATGGTATCCTGAGAGTCGGTAGATTATACTGGGTCTCATATGTTGATTTTCCAAGGAGTTATACACTGAGGCATGTCCTCACGGCAGCTCCAGCTTGTACTCCAGCTGGAGTTTTTAAAGACTTCTGAAACACCAGAGAGATCAACTCCCATGGATGTGATTCGAGTGAGAAAGAACCAAAGTGCCAATAAAATGAATATAATGCTGCAAAATCAAATATTTATTATGCCACCTGAAAGCATCACAGCTCGGCATCTTATTTTGCCCAGCTGTCCTCTCACCATCACTGCCTTGCGCTGCCTGGAAAGCAGAGCAGGAGCTGCTCCGGGTGCGATAAATAACCACATCGCGCCGTTATTTCCAGGTAACCAGGAGGCTCCAAGTTAGCCAAGGATGCCGAGGAACGCGGCTGCCGAGCTGCGCAGAGCCCCCAAGGCAAAGCAACAGTCCCTGACCCGTCCCAGCGATCCTGCACTTCGGAAAGAAAGCTGTTTCGTTCATCACTGCAAAGATTTTCCTGAACATGTTGCGCAGGAGCGTGTTCCTGCCCACCTGCCACACTTGAGATTGATCTTTCTCAGGTAATATGCAGGCAGATATTCGCACTTCAGTTTGATCAATATTAGCCAGCTTTTCCTGAAATTTTTGCTATTAAACATTGCTGCATTATTTTCTTTTTTCTGAAGCTTTTGATTAAAGAAACTTGGCAAATCAGAATTCCTTCCCCCTTAATCCTCACTGCACATTGCTGCTGTAGAAATGAAGCGCAAAGCAAGTTTTCCGAACAGGCACCCCCCTCTGCAAAGCAAAATACAACACGAAAATATTTCACTGTATATAAAAAACATGGAACAGCTGGGCACAGCATGAGAGTACAGAGAAAGCCAAACCGAAAAAAAACAACTTGGTGGGCTTCATGATTACTAAAAACCCCTCCTTTCTTCCCCAAACAAAACAGTTACACAAATAAATACATATGCATGTAACTTACCGGAGCAAATATCACCATACACATTTACAAAAGGATTTATAATCCAACTGGTGTCTCCTGAAATAAAGCAAGGTTTGTCTCATACTAAAAATAAAGGCTCCCAAAAGCTTCTCACAGGAGAGGGAGAGAGAGAGAGCGAGCGAGAGCGCGCGCGAGAGCACCAGCTCCTTGTCTCTCTTTTTATGAAGCAAATAAGGAGAGCAAGAAAATCAATGCTGAGAGAAAGTGAGATGATATACCAATCAGGCAGCAGCCCCAGCCTTATTTGCGGAGCAATGGCAAAACGGTCATGTTATTAGACGGCGACTACCCGCAGCCTAGGGAGAGAAATCGCGTGCTCTGCCCTCGGCGAGGAGCTCCCTGCTCTGCTCGCTGCAGGTAGCACCACGGAGGGCTGCGAGATGCAGCCCATTCCTCACTGCTGCTAATGCAGAAGTGCCTCGTTTTGGAGGAACGTGCTACAGGGAAAGGAACACTTCACGGTTCTGGGCTGAACCTGCACAAAGATTAAGCATCCTCTGAATCTGTGACATTTCCAAGCTGTCATGGGTGCAGAATTCCTTGTTGCCTGGTTTTAGGGGGCTTCCTGGGCTATTTATTATGTTTTGACAGATGTCCACAGTATGCCGCTCACTGGGTCTCATAAATCTGTGCAGCAGCTACTGCAAAGAGCCCGTTCAGAGAGGGGAAAAGAGCCCTCACTTCCCATGTATTTAAGTGTGCACTGAAGTTCTCACAGGGCTGGACATTAACAGCATCTTCCTGGGACTTTAACTTTTTCCTCTTTTTGTATATCAAAGCAAACCCATGGGGTACCCATGGGTTCCTCTGCCAGAAGAGGGGTAAATTCTGTTAATTTACCCAAACAAAACCTTTGCTGTGGACCTATGTGCTGGAAAGAGGGAGACAAAAACCTCCTACTAGACGGTGGGATACTCATCACCAGGATGTACAGGCATCTGCTTGTGAGCGCGACACACAGGTAGCAAAGACATGCCAGGTCTTTGGAAAGATCTTCTCCAGAACCAGAGAAAATCAGTCCTCCTCATTACTTGATACTCCTTTGCCTCCCTGGAAAAAAAGTCACATTTATCTGTCTTGGGCAGCACAAAGACTCAAGTCCCTGTCACTGTAAAACCGCTTTGTGAGAAGGGTTTTAGGCTCCACATTCAGGATTTTGGTACATTAGGAGCACAAAATGAATGCATGGATCCTTCTCTTGCTGCAAAGAGCCTGGCCCACGGTTCAGGCTGTGGGGATCTCCCTCTACCTGTGCGAGAGTCGGCATCCGACCACAGCGCCTGACATAACGGAGACTGAATCACCCAGCATGCTATTTTATCATCCCTCGGTATATCAGCATTTCACCCTCTTTTCTCCAAGAAATATATGCAGATGCTTATGACTTAACAGATAAACCACAAGGTGAATTCAGCAGAAGTTTCTCTTTCATTTGCAGACAGACGTTACATGCTGGCGTACAGAAACTCCTGCTGGATAACAGCAGTTCTCTACACAGCAAAATTTGAGCATGTTCGCTTTTTTTTGGCTGCCTTGGGATTTGCATGGTGAGATGAGAGCTGGAATGGATAGGGAACATCCTGGAGACAAAGCAAAGGAGACTGGATTAACCTGATAATTCAATATTTCAGTAATTTCAGCTTTGAAAAACACCCGTTCAAGTAATTTGGCAGATGTGCCCTGGGTGTTACCATCTTTAAGCCCTCCGGAAGGTGAATGCTTTGGCACCCAAACGGGATGGGGTGGAAGACGTGGTTCAGCTAGAGCAGAATAGGTCACAGCAGGCAGTGACCATCCTGTCACACTCTCCTCCAAGCGATGCCCTAACACAGACTCCACCATGTGAGGAGACCAGGGTCGGATTTCTTCCAAACTGGTGACACCCTGTACCCGGGTCAGGCCTATCATTGCTGAAGGTGGACGTGTTGGTGGCTGGTGATGAGGCAAAACGCTCGTGCCAGGCTGCAGCGGCGCATCATGCAGCACTTCAGGCTGGTGCTTTCTTCTGCTTTATTAGATTCTTTTGCAAAAAAAAAAAAATCTGAAATATTGAACATGGCACTCAACGTCCCCAAGCATAGAAACAGCCTCTGCCATTGCCAGCTTTGTTTTGACATGCCTCTCTCAATACTGTATCAGAGCTTTCTACTTGGGATTTTTAAGTTGGGAGTTTCAAAGCCAACTGAAAAGCTTTGTGGGATTTGGGCCACAAACTCCTTTAGATACTGCCACAAAGCTCTACATATCCGGCGGATTCCAGCCAGCTTTGCTACATCACTCAAGGGCCCAAGCAGACTTAATCCCTGTGTGCAGGAGGTTCATGGCCAGCAGAGCTGATAGGGATGCGTTTGCTCCCGAACCAGGCCAGCATCCCGCTGGGAACACTTTGGCTCTCCAGGACAGCAGGCCCGTGGGAGTGGGTAACTCACCCACATGGAACCGCAAACAACTCAGCAGCCCAGGATGCATTAAAAGGGGTTGCCCGGTTGCCAGAAGTGATTTTCACACTTCCCCTCTCAATCTTGATTCAAATTTGGGAAGACACAGAATTAACCAGGTCTGAGATAGAACTGGAAATCGTTTCTCGTGGAAATGAAACGTTTCCTAATGAGCCTCCCCTCCCCCTGCGCCGCTCGACTTGGGATGCAAATATTGCCGAGAGTTTATCAATCTGCGGCTTGTTTCACGCCGTTTGCAATGCTAATGAGTAAACCAATTTTGACATATTATGTAAGCCAGTTTCTGAAACAGAGATTCTTGGCAGGCCAAATGTAAACACAGACACCCTCTCGCATCCAATTTAAATGAGCATGTTGCTGAAAGCACTCAGGGCTTGAATCTGTTGACTTATTCCCGATTTACTCCAGTGCAAAAAAAAAAAAAAAAACACCCCAAAAACCCATCCTTTAATTCAGTTGCTAGTGCAGTAGCAATGTGCAAATGCATCTAATTTTATAACACGGAAATATGTTGGAATAAGCTAATGCGGGGTGGTGACTCGGAGGCTGTACAAGCATCACCACGGTTTATGATGTCGGAGCGCACACAGCTTATGATGTTGGAGCACCGAAAAGAGCTATGGCAGAGACGACAGCTTCTCTCTGCCTGACATAAAGCCAAATTTAGGTGAGTCCAGTTGCCCATAGGGTTCACCAAGCCCAGAGGCAACCCCCTGGCAAATGGGATATGTTTCCTACGTGGTGGCTGCAGGTTTGCACCCCACTGGTGCACGGCACCGAGATCCCACGAGCTGCTTCCTTGCTCACGAGCTCCAGAACTGGCCCTCGGCCCGAGGCAGGTGCACATGCTGCATGGGTGGATGACATCCAAGTCTTCCAGATGATGGTCTGAGCATGAGGGTGACGTGTGTTGGACGGCAGAGGACTGCAATGGCGGGGGGGCTCCTTCCTTCTGCACAAGGACCAGCCAGAGGTCGTTAGCTCAAGGCATGGAGTCAGGGTAGGAGGAATGAGGAGCGATGTGTTTTAAAAGGAAGGACTTGCTGGAGAGCTGAACGGGGTTTATGGAAGTGAAGAGGGGCAGGACTCAGATCTCTCATTTGCACTTTTCTCAGTACCATCTGGAGCATTTGCATCTGCCAAAAGCATGGTGTATTTCTGTCAACAGGCAGAAGCAAGCAGCGTAGCAGCGTACCTGGAGGTAGCCTTTGCCCTGCTAATGGCTCTGGGCATCTCCAGGGTGTTTTAAAGCTAAAAGACAAGCGTGCAGCTGAACTGTGAGGTTCCTGCCCTGGCAGAGGACAGGAAATAAAACGCACGCTCTGTATGCTGCGGAGGAGAGAATTTACTGCCTGTGTCAGAGATCCCGCGAGGCACGAGCAGAGCTGCAAGACCTCACAGTCGGTCCCCTGTGCCACCTCATCAGGAGAGCAGCACCGAGACCTCATTTATTGCACCTGGCTCCTTTGCGATGTAAAACAAAGGAGAAGAGGAGGAAAAACACTTCTAGCCTCCAACCAAACCTCCCATCCCGAGCTGTCAAGAATGAGCGTGAGCCCGAGAGCGCTTCGCTTCGCGCCGCGCAGTGCTTTCAAGCTAGGATCACAAGAGGCTGAAGTGCCACACGTCTGCTGGCTCATCAAGTTCTACTCTGCAAGTCTGGAAACAGCCGCACTTAAGTAATTCAAACTTTTATGGCACAAGAAAAAAGGCTGCCTAGAATCGAAAAAGGAAGCACGGGGCTAGAAAGCAGGGTAGGCGACAACTAAACATCACTCGGGATGCAACCAAGGATGGCACAGCCTGCCCACACGCTGGTGCACATCACAGCATGGGAGCTGCAGGGAGCAGAGGTGTTTAGTAGAAAAGTGGCCCCACAGACCTGCAGACATTGCACAAATTCTTGCTCAAAGCAGCACGAGTCTAGGTCTTTGCCAGCTGACAAACACCTTCTGGAACGGACCAGCACACCCCCTAAGGTGGGCCCAAAAAATCACACTACAGCACAGATCAAACCCATCATATGATGGGGACCCTTTCCCTCCTTCCCATGACAGTTTAGTCATACACGGTTCAATATAGTAAACATTAGGCCAAAGAGTGCTCAGTTTGTAACACCAGCTCATTCATACTGTAATCTTAAATGATTTGGAATAACTCCTGTGGCTCCGTTGATGGCCATTAATTAGGGCTGTTAATTATTGTTGCCATGCTTGTTTTCCATCTTAAGTCTCACTTAACTCCTGTCTTAAACACCAGACACTGAAAAGCATATATAATAGTAACCTGAAGGCTAAACGGACATGGACTGGATGATGGAAACAGCATAGAATAAAAATCAATCAGATGAATTTCCATTTTAATTTTTGTAACTATTTAATAGGAAGAAAGAAAAAAACCTAATTACTGTCAACTATAAGTTTTCAAGCCAGCAGAACGTTGTTATTAAACTACTGTATAATTGCCTCTTTTAGTCCGCTTCCCACAGAAGTTGTGTTATTTCACTCATAGTTAAACTCATAATATTGCCTTCATAACTAATCCTGTCAATTGAAATCCCCAGGCTGGTGCAAGGATAAAAATAGCAAAGAGCTGTTTCACTGCCCAGCTTTCTCTCAAACACTTCTGCAAACCCCGGGCTTGCAGTTCGGGGAGGCCAGAGCCCACTGCACCTTCCACCAGCCGTCCAGGCGTCACTCCTGCAGCATTTCCAGCCAGTGACTGCCCATCTGCACCGCACGGCTGCCCCAGGATGGGATAATCCCATCTGTCCCTCTCTCTCGTGGCAGCAAGGTCAGGTAAGATGTTTGATGTTGCAAACATGAACCCCCCACTTTTAAATCCAATTCCTTCTGGTTGCAGCATTTATATTTTTTCCTGCTGAAAGTTTAGCTGTCACTTGCTATGTCTGCTGACACATGGCAAGTATGGGTGCTTGCTGCCCCAAGTGCTGGAGTGCTATCTCACACACCAAACCATGCCTAGACCCACAAGTCCATAGTCAGGCACCAAAGAAATTCACTGAGATGAGGAGGATCTGTCTGAACATTAATTAGGAGCCTGCATAAAGCACCAGCTCTTCTCTTTTTCCTTTTTTTTTTTTTTTTGAAAATTGAGGGTCTGCCCAAACTCCTACTTCCTCCTCGCACCTTCAACTGCTTCTCCTGCTTTGGAAGCCCACAGAGCATCATCCTCAGCAAGGGACAAGGTGGGGTGGCTGCAGAAGGCCCAGGCAGACTCTTCCCTCACTGTCCCCCTGCCTGCAGTGCCAGCAGCTGTGGGCCAACCCCGCAGTGTCCCCCGTCCCCTGCTGCTCACACGGTGCCCACGGGGCAGGGTGTAAGCCACGGCCGGCGTGGGCTTGCACGGGATGCTGCAGCACATTGCAGGCTGCTGTGGTGCTCGCTGCCCTGCCGAGGCGACGGGACTGCAAGGACCGAGGGGTCTGAGACAGGCTCTGACCGAGGCGGGCAGCGGCAGGGAGAAGCCTCGTCCCTGTCTCGCCGGAGACACCAACCCTGTGCCGGCGTTGCTCTCTGGTGGGCACGAACAGAAACTGCCGAGAGATGAGCAAGGCAGCGATGAAAAGCCACGACACCCTCCAAAGCCGCATCCCGCCGGAGCGTGCGGAGCTGAACGGGAGCTGGGAGCAACACGGAGGCAGTGCCCTGCGGGCAGCCGCTCCTGGTGCATCAGCACCCAGCATCAGGGGCAGGGGACCCTCACCTGTCCCCAGAGGAGGTACAAAGGGCATCACGCAGCAGAGCTTGAGGAAAACACCCCAAACGCAGCCCAGGGTCACTGCTCTGCCCTGTACCCACCCCAGCCCTATGCAAACAGCCCCAGCACTGTGGGACGACACTCTCGTTTTTAATACAAGAGCATTTAATAGAAATGTTGCCTGAAGCTTTGGGGCATTTCGTATACATAGAATTCAAGTGTTTATTATCACTTCTGGATACACAGGACCCCTAGGAGCACTTATTGGGTTTGCATGGAAAACAACACTGGGACGCAGTGCACGAAAGCTCTCCACCTAGGAGGTCTCAGCCTCCCATTTCCAGCAGGGCAAAACATTCCCTGGGAACCCGCGTGCCTAGAACACGCTTGCTGGGAATTTATGCAAATTTATTCTACAAATAATTTTGACAAATAATGCTCAGAGCACAGAAACCCTGAGATTGCTTCAGTGAGATTGAAGGTGTTGGTTAGGTTATCACACACGGCGGTTGGCATGGCAATGGGTTCACTTCTTAACTGGTGAGCACGAACGAGAGGTTTTATCTACAACCAAAATATTACTAAGAAAAAGTGAATTTGGAGCACACTAGCTATTCTTGAATAGATATAGACAAGTGCACATGCGGGCACTTGTTTTCCTGAAATGCCTATATAAATATGCATGGAACAACTGTAACAGGGTAGCTCTATGGATGGAGACAAGTCTGTGGAATTAGGTTTCTGGTCTGAATTTTAAAATTGGCTATCCGCAATAAATCAGGTAAGAGTATCCTATAAAAATCACTGAGTTCATTATTCTTTTCCCGGCATTGCCTTTGTCTATCTGGATAATGAGAGGGAAAAAAGCATCAAACGGACCCAAAAATAAGCAAAATAAACTCAGGCTATTTTCAGCAAGAGTGACAGTCTCAGTTAAGAAAATGCCCCAGGACTTGGAAGAATAGGTGTTGGTCTTGTCTCTGTCATGGTCTGTTAATGACATTTGTTAAATTAGTTCACAACCTACAAACAGAAGATAATTATCCCCAGCTTCTGCCTCGTCCGTGACGCTGCTGTTAGACAGGGACGTGCCGGATGGCAGCAGGACTGAGCCCCGCTCACCGCGGGCTGCTGCCGGCACCGCTGCTGGTGCCACAGACGCGTGACCTGTTGTGGCAGACGAGGCGTTTTCTCTAACTTCACCCAACAGATGTTTTTCCTGCAACTGAGCAGTTACATCAAGCCACTGATGCAGTTTTGTATCCTACTGTAGCTTTGTTTTACTGTATTTTTTGCTGTAAAAGAGACATTTCTTCCTCCTCAAAGCCATTAGGATGTCATTCACGTCGCACTTTGGATGTGAATTGAGCCGTTCCCAACAGCTACTCAAAAAATACATAATCACCATAATTACTAGTGGCATCTAATTAACATTCAACTTCCTTTCTACAGCAACTACAGCTGGACAACCCATTTATTTCATGCTAAAACTAATGCTCTCCTAATTATTTTCCGTCACACTAAGCAGCCCACCTGTGTCCATCTTCGCTGCAGTTTGCCAGGTTTGATTGCTGTGCCAAAACCAAAGGGAGGAGAGCTAACCCTATCTGTGCTTTACATGAGTTCAAGATGCAGTAGGTACTGTAAGAAACGCACTACGTGCCCATGGGCACCAGCTCCTGCTCGGGGGACAGCTGCTTGCTGGAGAAGACACAGCGGTCGGGATTTCTCCTCGTAGGGGAGAGGAATTCCATAAAACGCATCTACTTTTGCATCCTTGTGTGTTCCAAAGGATGCTACGTGTGCTTTGCTCATTTCCAGGTCTGTGGTCCACCGTGATGCTCTGGAGTACAGCACACAGGCAAGAGGGCTCTGGCTACACATGCACTGGCTTCAGTTTGGGCTGCCACCAAGGCCATTTCTCAGCCCACCACGTGTCCCCGCTCACTCGCGTGAGCAGGAGGTGATGG
Source organism: Tinamus guttatus (assembly GCF_059628265.1). Lineage (NCBI taxonomy): Eukaryota > Metazoa > Chordata > Aves > Tinamiformes > Tinamidae > Tinamus > Tinamus guttatus. The sequence goes on along the minus strand of NW_028288841.1, from coordinate 3,928,172 downwards.
GGATCGGGGTGAGGGGAAGCACATTGCTCACTTGTGCACTGACAGCCACAACCCCTGGTGTGCCTCGGTCCCGCTCTTCAGCCCGGGGCAAACCTTCTGGATCGCCTGTCCCATCACCCAAGCAGCGATTCCCCGCGTGTGCAGCCGCATCCCCATGGGCAGCAGCAGGACTTGGCCCACGTGCATGGTGGTCAAGCCCATCGGAGACAATTTCGCTCTTCCTTTTTGCAGGAAAGGCTTTCGACCACAGGCTTCGGTGGCCAAGCGAGGGGAACCCGGTGACGCTCATGCACCCGGGCTGCAGCGCAGGCAAGGACAAGGACAACGTATGACGGCCTCACTAGCTGATACCTCCTGGCCTGGCGGGTACAAAAGCAGCTGCTGAGAGCCCTTCGCAATGAAAATGTGACGCCTGCTCTTGCTGTCTGGAAAAGCTCCACTTCATTAGCTCTCCATCTCATTCTGAAACTTGGCTGAAAACTTATTTTCTTTCCCTTCCTGTGCCTCTCAATTTACCTCTCTCTTTGCTATTATCCCTCTAATTATATTATTTCACCCTGTAATGAATGCAGTGAAATTAACTCAAATGTAAAAGCAAACACAAGGCTTCTTTATTATACAGAAGAGATATTTAAAGGGGAGTGAGAAAGGAACTGACAGACACCAGGAGGAAGCTCTGGCTGAACTTTTCCCCAGCTTGGGAATTACTAATGCCTCTTATTTCTTCTTATCTCCCGCTTCCATTTATGATCTTTTCTATGAAACATGGCAGTAGTCTTGAGGGGCACTAACAGGTCTCTCCGCTCCACCTAGGCACCGATGGTCACAAAGCCTGCAGAGACTCTCCATCTACCCCCATCACATCTGGGTTATGAGTCTGGGTAACACATTTGGGTAAGAGGCAACAAGGAGGATGGGGGGAGCTCACAGATCGTATGTGCTTGGGAAAGGAAACTAGGAAATAACACAGCAGAACAAAAGTTGCCATAGGAAGCCTGGGTTTCAGAAAGAGTAAAATCAGTGCATGCAGATCAGGAAGGCAGTCTGCATAAACAGCCCCATGCCTGGGCAATTTATGCAAAAGTCAAGTAGTTATGGTTTGAATGCAAGAAAAAGAACCCCAAGTCCCCATTAACCTCAGCATCTTTAAACTCTGCTGAAGTTCCTCCCCAGCACCAACAGCTGAGCAGTAAAATACCTCCAAATTGAATCATCAAGCCCCCTGACAAACTTCCAGCTCCACAGAGCTCAGCTCATCTTGGGAGCTGAGTCGTGAAGCACTTCGGTCAAGACCGCGAGCAGATGATCTAACTTGATGAAAATGCCCTAGCTCTTATCAGGTCAAATCAAGCTAAGAAAGATCAGAGAAATGAAATATCAGCGTTTCATAAATCAAACAGCTGTCTGCAAGCTCCTGCTGACTGTCCAGGAGCACTTGTGTTTGAAGGACTGATTGCTAACCAGTCTATTTTGCCTTGCTATTTTTCAGAGAAGGAATTAATAGAGTTACCACAAAGATACTACTTTCCAGCCCTCAAAATCTATGTTTCTGACCTGTACATTTCAGCTGCAGTTTGCAAACGCCTGGTCCTCAGGCAGTGCACCGGCGTTGCCACCTAGCCCAGCATGCGAGCCCTGCCCAGCACATCTGGGGTTCCCAACCACGTTCCTCTGCACATGGGTTTCCTTGGGAAAGGCACCCGAGAGCAGGGAAGGAGCCCTGTCCTCCACAACCATTAAAGCCAAGTAGGCAGCAGCTCATCACACCTCAGCTGGCTCGCACCTGGATCACCAAACTTGCCCTCTGGCATGTTTCCACCTCAGAGAGCTGTTCCCGTTTTACTAAACCGCATTGGGCTCCGCATTTGGATACCACATTCAGCGCTCTTTCTTCTGCAAGGCTTCGCATGGGTTTGTGTTGGGGTGGGTGTTTTCTCACTCCCAATGAATTCATGCGTTATGGGGCTGAGAAAGCGAAGCTGCAGAAGCAGTTGCTCATCCTCGTAGCTGCCACCCCTGAGCCTGGTTCAGGGATAAACATGGGCACCGATGAGCCAGTAAGACTCTACGTTTCCTTGCTTGGACCATCTTCCTTATTAAACCTGGAAGACCTCCAGGGCTAGGAGTGTCTCTTGCTAACACATTAGCCCTGCCAGATTATCAACTACACTGATGCTCAGCTGCCTACACTTGCTGCTCAGCATCCTATGAGATGGAAAAGATCTTCCAAGTACACAAAAGCTTTGAGATTTTATTTAGCTTTGACTTTAAGCAGACGGCCACCAGCCTATACAACTGATTAAGGGCATTTTCATCCTGCCTGTGATGGCATCTATCTTCAAGAGAACAACTCCACCAGCTCCCACCGCAGCTGGCAGATCTCAGAGGAGTAGGAGGGACCATGAATCACAGACTTGAGAAGTTTTCCCTGAGTTATATGCAAAGACGCACTCCCTAACTTTTTCAATGCATTTGCCCAAAGCGCTCCTGGCGCCACGTGCCCCTCTCCCGGCTGCACGGGCCAAGCCGCAAGCCGATATTCCTCGGCTGTGCAGCTGGGAAGGAGCATTGCCAGCTTCCCAGGACATGGATACAGGCCCTGTGGATCCCGCTCAGAAACACAAATCCTTTTTTTATTACTTCCCCGGTGCACACAGTGTGCTTTTCTTTATTATTATAATCCGTCATCCTGCAGGGCTGCCTGCCGTCAAGAAGGAAAGCAAAGGAGTCTGACGCCGCAAAGTCACTGTTTGTTCCCGAACCCGAGAAACTCATTTCTAAAGTACCATATTGCATCCTACAGGAGCACCTGGCTTCACTTCGGATAATGGCACTCGGTAAGAAAATCTCTTCTGAGAGGGGGAGGAAAATGACTACAAAACAAAGCTCAGAGCAGCACACAGTAATGGCTTGGGCTACAGTGTAGAATAATGGATTTCAATGCTGGCTATCTTGATAGCATGAAAAAAAATCTACTATTAACAGATAAAGAGAATGAATGAAGTGATAATTACATTGGTTTCAGGTCATGTTTTAGTCATGTTTTGCCCTTTGCAGAGTTACTTTATTCCACATCCTTTCCTCTTGGGCACTTCCTACATCTCTTTCCTTGCAAGAGTCAACACATCGATTTGGTTTTGTGCAAAATATGCTTTTAATATCACAGCAGGAAGGCTGGAAGATGCCTCCAAGAGGAGGCCAGGCAGCCCAGCTCCCTGCCTGCAGCAGGGTCAGCCGCATCCCATCTGGCAGATGTTCATTTAACTCCCGACCCCCAGTGCCTGGGACTCCACAGACTCCCAGGGCGAAGCTGCTTCAGAGCTTCTCCATCCATAGATTTCCTCCTGCTCAGCTTGCATCTGCAGAGTTCACTTGCTCATGTTTGCCCCTTGAGCTCCACCTTCCTTCCTTTTGAGCAAGGATTAGATTTGCAGCTGAACTTCCATCACTCCTTATTGAATATTCAACAATTTGGCATGCAATTTCCTTCTTGAAACAGAGCTGGGTAGAACATTAAGATGTATCCTGCCCACATCCCCAGATGCTTACTATGAAATAACTGCTGGGAAGGAGTATATTAGTTGTGCTTCTTCCACCACCTGCACAGTTGTCCTTCTAACTGTGGCATCAGTGACTGTGGTTATCACAGACAGTGGTTCTGGGTCACTGTGCTGCACTCATTTAACTCACATATTATCTCTAGGTTTGCTAGACCGTTTAAAAAAAATCATGTCTTCATTGAGGAGACTCAATCACTCTGGATTATAGATCACTCAGAAAAACAAGGTTATGATAATCAAAAGTGATAAACCGTGTAGACATATGATTAATAAATTCAAATATAATCCAAAAGGACTAGCTTCCTGCCCAAGGAGAACACATAATTCCAGCATCCCTGGTAAAATGAAATTGAAGCAGACAAGGCATTGCAAAGACAATGTCCCTCGGATGCTAATGACCAAGATTGAGCCTGATTCAAACCACCCTACAGGTTTTAGCATACAGCAGTTCTCAACTCCAGCCCCAAAACAACCTGCCAAACCTGCCTGTATGCATTTGTAGCAACACACGTGGTAATTGTGCAGCCAAATACCTGATTTGCACATACAAATTCTCATGAAAACCATAAATGTACTATTAGCCTAGACAATTTTTGAGTGCATGCTCAGCAGCTGTGTCTGACTAGTTAATCACTCTAAGGGCAAAGCATCCTTTTATTAGTGCAAAACTGTGGTCAGTTACAGAGTTATAAATAAAACACATATAAATTGCTCTCCATCTTGGACAAGTAAAGAGCATCCAAGCTGCAGAACACCAAGGCCTGGCTGGGTTTGAACACATGGCCACGCTAACACGAACCAATAGCTGTAAAAAGGAGTCTGAAAACCACACAACCACAAATGTGTATGTGCACGCATGCATTTGGTTCTATATATTATCACATTAAATATGACCTGCATAATGCACATTTATGTAATATTTATGTACAACTGACCATTTGCTGCTTCCCTCTCCCTGCGCCTGAGGCCCGCTGCCCTCGTGGTCCCTTGACCTTGCACTTGCAGCTCACAGCTTCTCCTTCAGTCTGTTACTCCTGGCATTTATTTTGTTAAAAAGACTGAGTTCATCAGTTAAAAAAAAAAAAGCACTATTGAATATCAGAAGTGACATTTAAAAACCAAGAATCACCTTGTAGCTGCAAATCCACATAATTAACATGCTCGTTTTCTCCTCTTCTATCGTGCAAGTAATTTTCAGTCTAGGAATACCAATTTTAATCAAAACATGTTCCATAAGAACTAAAAAAAAAACACACAAAAAAAACCCTTTATTTCTAATAAAACTTTCATTCTCTTCTAAAATATTTGCATACTTTCATTTAATTTTGTGGAAAACTAAAATGGAATCTGAGATCAAAGCGAGTGACTTCATTAGAGCTGATGGGTTTCATAGAGCTCTGCAAAGTTCCACCGTTGCCTGAAGACATTTTAATGCAGGCAGGATCTTTAAATTTCCAGTCTGCCAGTTGCAGTTAAAACTAATAATTACAGTCATAAACAGACTTCTGGTTCTTACCTGAAACTTGATTTTAACACCCATTTTGGAGGCAACATCTTCCTGCTAGTACTGGGAAATTCAGGGTATAATTGGAAACGTTTGTAATAACCAGGTCACTTAGGACAGATGACACCCCAGGCCCATATTTTAGATCAGCTGAAACTGCAAGTACCTGTCTATAACCTTGAGAAGGGCTGAGCGGGGAATAAGCAAAAAAAATCTCTGAAGCCCTATGCTTATTTCAGCCAGTCATATAGTGTAATATTATTGTCTTAAAATTTTATTTTTATTGCTCCTAATCAGAGATTACCGACTCACCCATAACAGGACAAGTAGCAAAGCTGGGTAATGTTCTAGAGAACATTAGGCATGCCCAGGCTTAAATTTGTTCTGGGAGGCAGAGGTATTAAAACAAGTGCATTTACCTGGCTTTGGGGGAACGGATACTCATTGTGATTGAAACCAGTTGCATCAACATAAAACAGCAGTCAGACTTTGCCTTTACTTTTGCATCCAGTAGGTGCCGGGAGGTGATGGGGGAACAGATCATTAGATAGATCAATGGATCATGGTGTTGACCAGCCCACTGAAATACCCAAGGCACTGCAAAATGAATCATGGCTTATTTCTTATTTAAACTATTATAAAAATAAATAAATGATTGCAACTTTTACTAAGCCTCTGGGCCAAGCTCTCTGGTTACAGTAAGTTCACACACCAACACTGGAGAGGAAAAGGCAGCTGCTGCAGCAGGTGCTGTACATGGAGAAGCCCCAAACCCCTCCAATCCCAGGCAATTTTCTAACACATCACAAGAAATCTCACTATTTTGTAGGGTTTTTTCATTCATTCCTTCCTTGTTTTTCTGGGGACAGGTTATTATGGAAGGGTAAAGTACAGGTAGCATCGACTTCACACTGCGATAGTTGTAATGGCTGTATGGATTCTTCAAGATTTTGGCTAATTAAAAAAAAAAACAAATGTTGCTCTCAAGTTTTGGACCTAGGAAAGGAAAAGTAGCATTGAAAGCAATACCTTCAGCAAGGTTTTGCTGTCCGTTGTGTTTATCGTGGTGACAGCTCGCTCCTCTGCTTGCTCATTAACCCCATTTCCAACAGCAGGTTTATGAGGGTAGCATCAGACTAGATGCTATCTGGTCCCTGCAAAGGGACATCAGGTCCTTCCAGTGAGCACAGACATCACCTCACCTGCATTTTTAAACCTCTTCAATGGTACTGTTGCTACTTTCATAATAAACACAGCAGACAAGACTTTCCTCAGTGCCTATGCTATTTTATGTCCTGTTTACAGCAGTGTGTTAAGAAATGATAAGAGCATGCTGGGAGCCACTCCAAATCAAAGGTGCTTTGAAGCCTAGGACTCTTCTGAAAGCAGAGCTCTGAGGCTACAGAAAATGCTGTGAAAGGGTGAAATTCAGCTACGAGTAGAGGGCTGCATGAAGTCTCTGTACTCCCTAATGCACACAGGAGCTCTGGGAACGAAGCACAAGCTGTTCCTGGGCTAGGAAACCACAGAAATATTGAAGTGAAGATAATGCTGCAAGAAGAGCAGAGATTGTTGTCTGCTGTTACAGAGCCAGTCACGTCCAACTCACACATTTGAGTTCAGAAACTTAAGAGGTTGTTTTCTGTGTAATTTGAAAATGTCTATGTCATACACTATAGCAACAGGTGCAGTAATATTATTATGTAGCTATGGTTGCAACCGAATAGGGTTTTTTCTTTTTTGATGTACTCTATTATGCATTCTTATGTGCAATATAAGATGCTACTTGACTTAGTTTATGACAAAACACACTATGCAAAAACTAACAGTTTTCTTCATCAAACTTTTACCTTTTTTTAATAACACGCTTTCAGTTGATTCTGTCTTGGGGCAGGAGGATGGACTAAAGGAACTCTAAGAAGATGAGAAATAGCATGGAAAAATATTACTCACTTGATGGGCTAAAGGAAGCGAATTCTTGATTGTATCTGTATATGATGCAGTGAGTCTATCCTGCTGCAGGAAAACGCAAGCATTTCTGAGGACATGAGAAAGATTTGGGGTGGGGGGAGAATATGATCTGGAATAACAGTAACTTCATAAGTTATTCATCAGTGCCTTCACTAGGGAAATTTATTGCAAATGAAATAAAAGCAAATGTGAAGTAAGAGAGCAGGGAAGCCTCCCAAAGGCCTCTGCAAAACACCCTCGGTGCAAGCGCCCCTCCGACTGCAGCGCCGGCTCCAGCGGGAGCCCACGTTGCACCCCTGCCAGCAGCAAAGGCTCCCTCTTTGAGAGCTTTCACCCCTGCAAACATCTGTGCACATTATGCTGTGCATTTGCTATCTGTAAGTTTGAAAATAAAGTCTCCTATCACCCAGCAAGATGCCATGTGCTGCCACCTGGGACCTGTCTGGGGCAGAGACTGGGGTGCTGAGAGCAGAGCATCCTTCCCTGCTCCCATCCCAGCAGCGGGTCCTAAACTGCAGCTGGGGGCAGGTATGCAGTTGCAGGATGCTCCCTCTCTATTTCTGATGAGAATATGCTGCAGTTTGTTGCACAGGAAAAGCCAGGAGAGGGAACAGGAAAAGTTGTACAGGTATCTGGTAGGTTCGAATATGGGATGACTTATGGATAAGTGTAATGCAGATTACAGACTCTGTGTACCTTTAAAAAAGGTTCCTTGCTCAATCCAAAGGTTGGCATCACAGGATTGCTCCAGTTCATGGGGAAGTAGGCAACATCTTTGGTTAAAAATGTAACAAAGAAGTTAAAACCAGTGGCCATCCACCAGCTGGTGATGCTGCACCAGGTGCTCCAGCTGAGAGATGTTACCTCCAAAACACATTTTGCTACATTTGGGGTTTGGAACAGCAGCTGCTGGGATGCTCCAGCATCTGATATAGCCAACATGGTATAGCCCCAGCATCACAGCATTTTGGACCTAGAAAAGGACATTAATATCTTTTTCTTGTACCTTTAAAACCATTTTACGAGAATCAATGTAAATATACCCATCTGTGCAAAATGAGGAAACTCCAGTTAAAAATAAACTTGATTGCTAAGATGACCCAGCTGGAACGAAACAATAAAATGCACACCCCCTTCCTCAATTTGCCCTGCTTTCCTGTTCCTCAATTTTTCCCTTTCCACTTTCCTTCCATCTTCTAGAGCAAAAGAGAAGCTGGACAACAGTAAGTCATACATGGACTTCCATAAAATTGTGTATACATATAATTCAATGTATTATATAGAGGAACACATAGAAAACATACGGGATTCCATAAAACAAGTTTCTCTGAGCTGTGCATCTCCCCCAGCCTCTGCACCAATAAAACTACAATCCGAGCGTTGTACACTTAACACATTGATATCACCGTACAGACAACAACAGTACATGCACAAATGCACACAAATACAAACAAAATGGTCTACTGAGAAGGTGGATGGAGTGATTTTGATATTATTGTGCCTAGGAAATCAGGGGGATAATGAGCTGTCACAGCGAGTAACCGCGCGACACCCGTGATGGGACCCGAATGGTCGCAGCCACCAAACAGCGACGTTTACTTCAGCCTTTCTGCGAGCTCAGCACGACGCCTCGGGCAATATCTAAAAGAACCGTTTAGTCAACAAACAAAAATCAAACGCAACTGTAGGAAACTAATTATGCTGAGAGGATAAAAAAACTTGCAAGGCATTAGATCATGTCTGAAAAGACACCCCAGTACAACGAAACTGAGTGGGATTAGGAAAAGTCTCTGTTTCTCTGGTCTTAAAATGCTATTGTTGCCAACAAATGTGTCTGATAGTTAATCTCTTGCAATAAGACCATGCCGGGAGAAGCAGTTCTGCAGCAGCAAGTCCTCAGCAGTCCCTTAAAGTCACTGGGATGATACAGCGATGCTGTGCTTGCCTCTATCCACCAGAAGGTGTGATTACAGGGGAGGAAAGAATTCTTTCAAGAAGTTTTTGTAAATATTTGCATGGGTTTCATTCTGCACCACATTACTTCTCAAGACATCTCGAGAACACAGACTGTCCCCAGCATTGCTCCAGGACACCCTGTGCCCCTGCATGTCCCCGAGATGCATCTCCCAGCTTGTCCTGGCTGCCTGCGATAACTCAGAGGGAAATAACAGCTGAGCAGCAGCATCCGGGGGAATGACTTGCCTCCTCTTCCAACTGTTTGAAGAAAAAACCTTGCCAAGACTCTCCCTTTCGCCTGCTCAAGCACCCACCAAACCCACAGAGTGTCCAGGGGGGAAGCCTCGTGTGCAGCTTTATGGGCACCCTGAATGCAAAGAGGTGCCCAGGGCTTGGCAACGGCAGGACCCAAACGGACCCCCGTCCTTTGGCAGCGCTCAAGCCGCTCAGCCCACCCGTAAGACGTGCGGATGGTCCCGCGCTTGCTCAGAGGCTGCAGGAGGTCTCCTGGAAAAAGCTTTCGAGGATGAACTTTGGTAAAAGCACATCAGCTCCCAGGAATACAGGTTACAGAAAATACCTATGGTTACACTAAGTAATTCTTCCTCTTCACGCTGACTATGCGTGTGCGGTTGCACAGAGCAGGGGAGTGAAACCACAGCCAGGAGACACCATCCATCCTTCCAGGAAATTATTTGCTGCCATCTAATGTCCTTTCCACACGCTGTTTCAGCAGCGTTTTGTTGTCTCCACCCTGGACAAGTAGCAGAGGAAGAGATGAACAAACCCTCTGTCCTTTTGCAACCCCCCTGGCCCATTCCTCTCAGTCAGCAGCTAGTGCCAGGCCATGCGTCCTCCTGGTCTCACCCCAGGCCATGATGTCCCCAACATCCCTTGTCGGGCAGCTGCACTCTGCTCAGGCAGACACTGGTAGGTTTAGGCAGCACAAGTAAATTTAAGCATCCTGTCATCTTCTTTTTAACCAATTCCCTCATGCCTCTATTTGAGGAGCAAAATATTCACCACGATGCAAAACTCGAAAATACAAAAAATGCCTTTTAGTTACTCCCATGCACACAGGATCCAGGGCAGCCAGGAGGACGTGGCTTTTCTGCTGGTTTTCCAGGCAGTCGGAACTTGCCACCAGGTGTCACTAACTTCTCGATGAACGCACATCACATCCCAAAATGCTCCTTTATCTGCTTTTATCACCCAGGGCTTCGTTTTCACATACATCCACAGAAACCATGGGAAGATGGCCACTTTCTCCTCCAATATCAGCCGCCGCTCGTCTTCACTCTTTTACAGCAGCTTGCATTAAATTGCCTCTGGGTAATTATTTCATATTTTATGTTTGCTTCTTTGGCAGCCCTTGCAGCCCCCTGCCTTTTAGGCAGAGGTAACACAGCCCCAGCACTGAGTTTAATTCTTGCCCCCAGAGGATGTTTGGAGGGTATTGGCTCTGCACAAGGCAGTAGAAGCCAGTCCTAAATAACAGGGAAATAAAGTATTGTTGCTGTTATTCTGCTGGGCAAAACCCATGTGAGAGGAGTTATGTCCCGGTTTCCCAAAGGGAAAATCCTTTGGGACACCCACAAAGCTGTAAAGACACAGGCATAAGGACACCAAGCTAGAGAGATTTTTTTTTTTTTTCTGGAAAAAGCCCTCTGAGCAGTAAGTGCAAAAGACACAGTTCCTTGCCATGAATCTGGAGCAAAAACCTTTCCACATCCATCCGAAATGATTCAAAATGAGAGAAAGAGAAGCAGCTGTGATAGCAAAAATCACCTCTCCAAATACGCCGGATACAGCGTCCTCCCAGGACAAGGTGCCGACGGACACTGCCACATTTTGAAGACGGTCAGTGGGGAAACACCCCTGCAGCATCTTGGCACTGCCTTGTCACATGAAAGACAAACCCAGAGGAACTAAAAAACCTTTTTTTCCTTCTCTCTCTGATCTGAGCTGCCATGGGTACAGAATTCTTTAACTGGGAACAGACCTTCCCCACTGGTCAATGTGCCTCAGGCCCTTGGGTCAAAGTAAGCAACCTCGTGCAGAACGACAAGGCTTAACAGCAGGCTTGTTGTCTCCAGAAACTGATATTCTGCTCTTCTTGCTCTCCCCCTGAATACCCAGGCCAGGGCTGGAGCCTTGTCCAGCACCCCCAAACCTAAGGCACGGCTGGTCCCATGGCACCTTAGTCTTGGGGCTGCCCCTATGATGCCCACTGAAAACATCATCACTGGTGATCAGATCTGTTAGGCTCAGGGATGCTGCTGTCCACATTTTCATGGAAGGCAATCCCTGGATTCTGATTTTTATTGCAGATGCTTCATTAGGCCATGCAGATGCTGAATTTGAGAGACAGATGCAAGACCAGAAAGGCTTTTTCCTTTTTTTCTTTTCATTTTTAAAGACATTGCTTTATATGTCATCTGTTACAGGACTATTGCCACTCTGGATGGTCAACGCTTAAGTTACATCAAGCTTAAGCTATGATCTTCAAGCCAAAGCTAAAAAAATAAAAAACAAAAAAAAACAAAACCAACAACCTTGCAAGAATGTCATCTATATTTAAAAATATTTAAGTTTGTAATTCAGTGCAAAGCTGCAAGTAAAATCCCTCTGATTTGTATTGATTTTAAACATGCAAAATTTGCATTCCAACCTTGCCTGTTAGAATTGCAAAATCTCATGAGTATTGTATGAGATATCAAAAAGCTGTAATCTAGAGTAGTAAACTGCAGATTTGGCAGTCTGAAAACCAGAAGTGATAAATGCAGCTTCAGGACAAGCTTATTAGCTGAAATATTCTGGTAAGATGTTCAGTAGTGATCTCAGTGTGTTCAGGAAATTCATCACTATGAATTATGTATTTTGCACCTCCTTCTGCTTCTCTGCTGAGCCACAAAGACGCTGTGTTTCCACAAGGAATTGCACATTTTGCCTTGCAGAGGTGCATTCCCCACTGCACCTCCTGCTGCAAAAAGCAGCACATGGAGGTGCACAGTGAGTGACACAGAAATGTCCCGACTTTGCATCCAGGATTGGGTCTGTTGCAGGAACAGTGCTCACAAAAAAAACAAATTTGTCCAAAAAATTTGCCCAAAAGGCCTCTTAAGCACCAAAGGAGCCGGGCTCAAGTGAGCCAAGAGGACTTGTGTCCTGTTTGGCTTTGGCATCTCCTTCTCTCACTCTCCACAAGGAGCAGATGTGAGGAGGCCATCCACTTTTTGGAGCATCGCTGGATCCAGACTGGGTGGAAAATACTGCACAACACCAGACAACCACCCAAATACATCCAAACGCTATAGCCTCCCATGCCTTACCCACATGGTTAGTCTGGAAGTAATTCCAGGCCTTCTCCTTTATTAGATTCTTAGGAATAATTTAATCAGTGACTGGGACTCAGGTGCCCTCGATTCACTGCCCAGCTCCAACATGGACTCACTACATATGCAAACCCTCTCCTTTGCCTCTTGCATAGCTGGGTGTTAAAGAGCAGTGTTAACACTCCGTTCCTCCCCACCTATAAACACAGGGGGACAGGCTGGTTGCACCATTTACTACAAGCCACACTTCAGCACAGAGTTCAAGGCAACGCACAGGGCGAAGTGAATGACTAAACCCTACTGAAGGGTTTTAATTGTGTTTTTATCAATGGTGAGTCATTTCAAGTCAAGAGCTGCAGCAATATAACCTATATCGTACAGGATTACTACATTGTGTCAAACAAACATATAATTAAGCAGCTTTAATATGCTAACAGCTCAGAATCAGATTAGTGTTGTATTAGGCTAATAGAGTTGGTCCCCATTAATCCAGATCAATTGCTCAACTCTGTTAGTTTATTCAGATTTTTCAGATATTTAAAAACATAAATTAACTCTTGGCAGAACATGCACATGCTGTAGGGCAGGACAAATTCATCAAGATATTCAGGCACGCGGGTAACCCAAGTGCAGCTTAACCAGTTCAACCACACAGTGCAAAACTAAACCCTCTAATCCCCTGCAAGGAGATTTTCCTGCTGTGCGAACACAGAGGGTGCCACAAGAAGTGACAATGCATTTTGGCAGTGAGGTCCTGAAGCCCATTTCTATGTGAGGAAACGCTACGGATCCCTCCGTGTTTTAATGCATCCCAAGAGGGAGCATCAGGGCCCAGCATCCCCTCCCATCTCCGATGCAGATAACCAAGGCAGGCTGCTTTGGGGAGCAAAAGTGCAGACACACAAGGCACACATGCACATGAAAGCTGCTGCCTGCTTCCTTTGCTAATCAAGGTCTAAATACAGGGCTGGGTGGATGGCACAAACCAAGAGAGCAGTACCAGGTCATCTGCACTAGTTCATCTCTGCACAAACCCCCGCGCAGGGCAGGTACCACAGCGCAGCCGAGCAAGTCTCTGCTCTCCAGCTGCAGGCTCCTCTCAAGGTTATGCAGCTGCATCCAACTGAAACCGTGAATACCAGGGCGAGGAAGGAGGCCAAGGGAACACCCAGACTGCCACTGACCTGTGCAGCACGGGCACGATTCAACACAGCCTCCAGGCAGCAGCCTCCAGACCTCTCCTGCCGCGTCAGACGGACGACGTGCACCAGAGCGACACGTCTGCCCAGCAAGGTTTGGTGCAGGTTGCAAACTGGAAGCCGATGCTTCAAATCCAGATTGCTACAGCCACCCACGCACTCACCCCCTTCGCTTCCTTTCTACATATTTGCATGTGTTTATGTACATACACATACATATTTATACCCACGTACACACATATGCATGTTCTCCATACATACATATTCCATACACATATATACGTCTTATTTTGTGGCAGCTAAATGGCAAAATTTCACTGCTTTAATTAAGCTGACTAAGGCAAAATGGCACATTATGGATGTGCTCTCTTTTAAGCCAGCTTGATGTTGCTTTATACTTTTAAAAAACAGAGTTAGTTTAAACAAAACCTATATGTTTTTCTATACCAGTTGAAATAATTCATTTTAGAATTCATTTTTAACTTCATAAATTAAGCTTAACAATTGCCATCCTAAAGAGACAATGTCTGATTTTACTGTCTGCATCCAAGGTAGCACTCAACCAGCAGAAGATATATTTGATTTACATTATGTGGTACAAGTGAGTCACCCAAGCACCCATAAAGCAGACTATACGTGTATAAGAAAGTGCCAAAGAGCTAATTTATCACACTCTATCCGAGGCAAATTTAGCGGTTCTGAAGGCAGGATGCTGTAGTCACCTGACATTTTGTCACAGAGATTTTATTCATGCTGAAATGTTATTCTCGGTACAGAGTGCTAGGCCTTGAGTCACAAACACAAATCCTGGTCCAGTGTTTATGCTACTGGGGACAAAAAGCCTGCTTACAAATATTGCAGGGAAAATGTCACGCAGAGAGCTCTCCGTGATGGACTGACATGGAGATGTCATGTATCTGTTTTGTTCATGAGGGCAGCCAGATATTTTTGTTTGCAATCAAGCACTTACCAATGTGCTGTCTGCTAAGATGAAAACACTGCATGGCAAAGACAAGAGGAAGAGAAGCACAGGCAGCACTGAGCATCCTTGCACGAGAAGGACACACCGCTGTGCAGCAGCAATCCACTATAAATACTTCTCTTGGCATTTATTGGCACTACAACACGCAGCAGCCAACGATACATAAAAAGATGACCATGGACACCAACCTTCAAGGGCAGCTTCAGTGACGTGCTATTAACAACTTATGCTTATTAACAACTGGGCTATTTTGAAACCAAATAGGTCCAGTTTCTTTCTCCATCCACAGTGACGGACTGGCTGACTGAACTTCAAGAATTGCCATTAATTCCCTTATTATGCTACGGGGTCCCTCTTGGACATTTTCTCTTCCATTAAAAATGAAGCAATCTGTTGCCTGATGAACCTGGAAAGGAATTTTCTGAAGATTTTTTTTTGGAGGGGAGGGAGGGGTGTTTTTTTGGAGTGTTTCCCCCTTCAAAAATATTGATTTGTCCAAAAAAAAAAAAATGCGGGAAGGATGACACGTTTTGCACGGATTTTTTCTTCTCACCATAGCCGTGCTTTTTTGCACCTTTCTTTGCTATCAGAAGGTGATTTAAAAACAAATACCAGAAAGGAAGCTGTCCTCAGCCAGCTCTTTTGCAACACATAGGTGTACTCCAACCATAAACACGGTGAGCCAGGGAGCTGGGGTCCCATCCCCAGGCCCACATGTTCCTTTCAGCTCCTCCCGGTATGTCTTAGGGGTAATGAGGTTTTACATCATTGCTTTCAAGATTTTACCACTTCTTTGGCATATCCCATAGGACACAGGTTGTTTTTTTATGTTAGGAAGGGAGGAGGTATTGCCTAATCACTCACACACACAAAAATCCCAAAACATGATGGAATAAAACATCTACTTTTCAGTATTGGAAGTTCAGATTACCATTTTATCTGTGTTTATATACGATGAGTAAGTGCAGGTGAGAATAATGAAAGCACTAAGTGTTATGAGCTCAAAAGTCTCATTTTCTGGGAAATAGTGCATTTATGAAGACAAATTCATGTCACAATTTCCCCTCACACCCAAATCTGGGGGAATGAGCTGGCATAATTGACACCTCAATCTTTTTGACATATTTTTAATTCCCTTTAAAAATAAATGAAAACACAAAGTAAAAATGTTCAGTTTAGAGGATAAAGAGACACACAATTAACATCTCCCACTACCTTCAGCTGGAGGCAACACTTTCCCTCAAATACAATATTTATCTTCATCTTTCCAAATTACTCGCTGCTATTACTATTTTTTCCTCAAGACATGCCAAGATATTACTTTCCAAATTACTGTTTTCTATTCTTAGTTAGCTGCATTTTTCACCTTCCACTGCATATTAGGGAAAGTCAGGGACTCTCAGGCGCTTGGAGCTAAGGGTAGGAAGCCCACGGGACTATTTGCACTAGACCAGCTGCACGGCTGGGGTGTCACAGCTCCAGGAATCCTCCAAAAATGTCCCGAGAGCTGCTGCCCTCAGCAAAGGGGTCAGCATCAGAGGGAGGGGAAGGAAAATCAAGTCACAGGACATTCATTTCCTGAGGTCAGGAAGCCAGCAGACACTTTCCATGATCCCCCCATCCCAGCTATCATCCCGACCGATGCCCGCATCCAGACCTCTCTCGCAGCCACCTCCAAGAATAGATGATACATTGAATAAATTCCCCCACATATGGCTAGGGCCTCTGCAGAACATATTGCTTACACAAGTGCCAATCGTTTGGCAGTTGCTTCAAATTTTGGCCAAACCACACGAGAAGATCCTGTTCAGAGCCGTGTCTGCGTGTCACCCTCCTGCCACGGTATTTTTAGAGCTATCTGTGAGCTCTCACATTTCTTGAGCACAGGCCCTTACAAGGCTGAAAAATCACCCTCTTTGGCCAAGATGGGCACGGGTCAAGGAGAAGCAGCGGTCTAAAGCATTACTGCATTTATTAAGTGTGCACTTAATAAGCCCTTACCCTGTAAGGGGCAGAGGGAGCAGACAGCTGGAGCACTTGGATTCAGATCTTCTTTCTTCAGGTACCACCTTTTAATACTTTGCAACAGCTAAAAGCAGCACAAGGATGCCTCATTCAGCTCTGAACTTCTCTATAACCTTTGCGGTGGCATTAGCATAAGGCAAGGAGACATATTTTGACTCCCATCTGTGCAAATCCTCCCCGTGCTGCAGAATCAACATTCTGTCAACCAATTATTTTATGCTGTATCACAGCACTGGGGAGGGAGGGGGAAAATCATCACACCTACAATCAAAAGAGCAAGGTTTTGCAACATAGCATGTACTAAAGATGTCTGTCTTAAGTCAAACTAGCAGCCATATTTTATTCAAGAAGCATGTAAACAAATCTGGCACATTCATTATATATATATATATATATATAAAAAAAAATTGTGTACCTAGCATGTTCATCACATTTCAGCTCTTCCACTCCTCCCTCCCCACCGAGCTCCATGGAGACAAGTCAATCACAGTTAACCATCTGGTAATCCTTAGCCCAGGCTGTGCAGCTGCTACCTACCATTTTTAATGAGGGCTATGTCTTCCATTCATGCTAAATAGGAGGCACGAACAGCTGCTTGGCCAACACTTCCAAGCGAGCTTGCGCTCACTTGCTCTCTCTCTCGCTTTAGCATTCCTGGCTTCTCTTCCCTTCAGATCTTCATTTTGCCCATGTTTAACAAGCTTTGACTTTAAAAAAAAAATAGCAAAACAAGAGGAAAATACTGGTGGTTATAACCTTTATAGCTCCAAGCAAGTTCTCAGGAACAAGACCTGCCAGCAGTGTCCACCTTTAGAAAGTAAAAACGAAGGGGCCGAAGGAAATACATGGTGTTCCTACCTACAGTGCTCTGCGTGATGCCTGCCCACAGTCAGAGAAGGTTAAAATGAATTCAGATTATTAGTAAACATATTATTTTTTAAAAAACAGGCCCAGTACTGCCGCATCAATATGTGGCGAGACTTTCCTGCAGGCTTTGCTGCACTCCAGCACTCACTTGGAGGCCAGAAGGTCACTTCCAGCAGATGAAGGTCAAGGTTTATGTTAGCAATGGCTTGTTATTGTCCCACTACACCAAACCTGGCTATTTGGATGCTCTGAAGCAGCTTCTCTACAAACCATGCCTTAGTTGCTCCCAGCTTCTGAAAAGCTTTGAGTTTATTTCTGCTAGAAGGTCCAACAACCTCTATAGCAGCGACCTATCCCTCCTCAGAGATGTCCATACAAATCCTGTGGAGAACAGCACAGCCCCACACCGAGTCCTCACTCCTTGCCCATAGGAAGGCTGTGAACACCACGGTACAGCTTTCCACCAGGATTTTGCCAGTGCATACACTGAGCTCTTATTTTACCCTGCTTCTCTAGGCGAGCTCCTATATCAGATGCTTCTTCTTGTGAAAACTTTCTTTGCAATTGTTTTCCCCCAAGTCCTCCTTCAGCCAGGAGATGTGTTACTTTCAGCAGAAAGTATCCTGGTATCTTGGATTAAGGAATTCACCAGATCCATGAACTCCACCTACTACACAAACAAGAAAAGTCACAACTTGCACCCAAAAGCAGTGTTATAACACGGTAGAACATTGTAATCTATTCAACCTAATGACAAACAAAATCAATATGAAGTTCGGGCCAAAAACAGAGAGAGACAGGATGATACGGCTATTATGAAATACTATGTTTATTAATGACATGGCATAGGAAGGTAAAATCTTGTACAGGCAAATCAATATATTTTCCTTAGCAGAAAATGAACAAAGGCCATTTTCTATGCAAAGCAGTGACATAAAGGTTAACAATCACACATTCCTGCTGTTTTACCATGAATTTATCATTTAACTTCCCAGAGTTTACCACATGAAAGGAAAAAAATGATGACAGGTTAGTGTTTCATCTAGTATAGGGCAATTACTCCAAAACGTAAAACATGTCGGAGCAGATATTGAGAGAAAATAGAAATGGTCTAGAAAAGCTTTAGAAAGACCCTGTGAGATAAACAGCTCTGGGATAAATCATTGACATCAAAACGACAAAGGTTCTCTTATGTATTATGCATTCACACACATAAAATTGTAACAAACAGACTGCTTTAAAGCATTTTAGTATTTTATAGGGGCTAAAGTTTTTATTGCCATATCCAAACGGTCAGATTCCTTTCAATTCCTGCATTGGTAAGGATGGGCTGGAGAATCTTTAAGTTTCGCTGTTGCAAATTAAGCAATAACATATAACAAAAACCTCAAAACATGCCATCAATATCATGTGAACCCTGTATTAATCCTTTCTAGAAATCTTGTTTCAAGCACTGAAATCTTCACCATGAGACATGGGCGAATGCCCATGCACTTCATGGCTACACGCAGAAAACCAGGGTGAAAGCAAAGGGTGCAAGGAATTAAAATGGATAGTGAAAAGCCAGGTATGGATGATTCAAAGTATGGTCAATAATAAGGCGTAAGTTTTCTGCTTGCAAATTAACCATTACGTGCTGCTCACACTAAACTCACCCTTTCTGGAGGTGTCTCCTGCTTGCAGCTCACCAGTACAGTCTGCAAATGTTTTGTGCAAGCGTGGTTTGGTGACACCCTTCCCTGTGTTATAGGGCCAAACAGCCTCCACTTGTAAGGAGAGGATACAAAATATGTCAGGATACAAAACACAGTAAAATCCAAACAAAAAATACACCAGCCAAAAACAGACAGCGCCAAATTGCATGAGCATTAATTGCACCATGACAACCAATAGATTTTGTTGCCCTGCTTGTGCCAGCTACTCTGCCCCTCGACAGATAGCACTGAAACCATTAATGCTTTCCCAGGGGTGATGATCTCACAGAAACTCTGGTTTGGACACAGTCTGAATGACTTGGGAGTGGATTGCAAGCAAGTGCAGAAAACATCATGCGCAACTGAACTAAGAGCAAGAGGTTTTCTTGGTCACTGTAATGCTGAAAAGCTAAGCTTTTTAGTCACAATGTTCTTACATCATAGAATGATCTTAGGAAGTAATGCCCGTGTGGTCAGTGGTTGCTATTTCTGGCAGAAAAGCTCGTTCTTTGACCACACTGTTGGACCAAAAGGGACCATCTCTCTGGATAACAGAACGTTTCCCTGAGCTTTTGAATGAGTCAAGTGATGTTCTCCCTTCCCTCTGGGAGAAGCTGCTGTTATAACTAGGAAAACCTGGTGGCACCTAAAACACTTGAAAGCCACGTGAAATTGGTGACTTTCCATTAATCCACAGAGCAATTAGGGCAGAGTGGAGCAAGACCTAAGCAGACACACATCCATTACAGAAAAGATTCAGAATTGGCCACATGCTTCCACACTGGCATAAAATGTGCAGTTCTACTTCTGATTAATACAAAAATCCAGCGTGAAAACATCAGATGTGCTGGGATGCTGCACACAGAATCCATACAATGAAGGGTTTCAATATAACAATTCTTTTTAATACTTTTTTGTCATAAAATAACACATCCCTTTTGGGAAAAATCCCACTTTTGCAGAATTTGGCCTCAATAAAAGATGGTATTCTTCCTTAGATTTACTCCTGATAAAAAAGAGCTTAGCAACTCTGTTGGCTCTGAGGCATAAACAGCTCAAAACCTGCCAGATGTAAACCCTAGCAATGGTGGTGGGGATTTTTTTCCATTTTTTACCCCAAACATACTAGTTATGGAACATAACAGACTGAAAGGACTGAAAGAGAACGGCAACATCTTTAATTAAGAAAACAGAATGAACTAAAAATCTAGAAAAATAACTCGTGGCTAATAGGCAGATTTTATCAGCTTGTGGATCAGAAGCTGCACTTGGCTAAGAATTGAATCCTTTCTGCTAATTTTCTGAGATGAAAAAGTCACTTGTGCTCTTTCTGTAAGAGGATGCTTTGCCTCCATTATTCTACAGCATATGCTCAAGTTTGCAGTTGCTATTGATAGAGTGGGAAAGAATTAAATCTTCTAAGATTTTTTTAAAATTCTGTTTAATATCAAATGCTGCAGAATTGAAATTCTAACTCCCTCTGCTCCCATTTGAGAATTTGTAAGACTCTTCAGTCAGAAACCACTAAATAGGCCATTCCTGGACTATTACGCCTGTGTCCCAAAGTACATGTCTCTGAACAGGGAACCTGAATTCCCTGGGACTCGGCATGCAATACATTAAAGACACTAGAAATAAGCATTCCTAGAGCCAGATGAATACATTTTCTATATTAAACTTAAGTACAATGGCTAGGAATTAAATCTGAAACAAAATTTCTGTTTCCTAAATGTTTTTTTTTAAAAAAAAAAAAAAAAGCCATATATATGAGATACATATATAGACAATCTATAAGGTGAAGTGACTACAACTAGCACGAGCAGGTAAGAAACAGGATACTTAGGTAGATACAACAGGATGGTACCTAGGGAAAGTACCACAGCAAATGTATTCCTAAGGAGTGTGAAAATATACTAACTGCTTGATGCTCTATGCAATCCGTTCTCAGATCCGGAAGGCCAGCCATCAAATCCAAAGCCCAAGCATCAAGGATCAAAGACACGATACCACCGTAATCAATTTTAATTACATTGTTTCATCTCCACTCGCTCTGTGAACAGGTTGGGAGCTAATTGGATCAATAACTGAATTCTGTCAAGTGGAACGAGCTGCATACTCAGCAGGATAAAAGTCATCTCTGCCTATGGCTACAGGAAAATAATTCATTCTCAGCATTATCAGGATGCGATCGCTCTTAAATGGGCTGAAACGGTGGATCGCAGCATCACTGGTCCCCTGTTTCCCAAAACTCGTTGCAGAGGACAGGGCTCGGAGCGTGGCTGTGCACAGCTTACAGACCCACCACAGTCCTCTTCATTATATTCCACACTCGAAGCATAAAACATTTAAAAACGGGATTTTTTAACTCCTAAAACCAGCCAATTACGTTTGCTGAATTAGACTGCGCAACTGGGTTGGGAAGCGCAGCGAAGGAAGAGCAGTGAAACAAAAGTGCTGTTTAAAATAGGTCACTCCTTTAGAAAATTTTATAATTACACACTGCAAACGCATTTGCATGTTCAATGAGTAATACATGTTTCTTGCAATGAAAGGCTGGAAAAGCTTAATCAAAGCCTAGCTTATCACAGCAAAGGCTAATTGGCTTCCATAGTGCATCATCCAGCAGAATCTAGCATTAGTGCAAGCTTCACCAACCATTAGTTTGCAGAAAATCCCAATTTATTTTGATAACAGAGGTCTTACCTCCAGGGAGTTTCCATGACCACATAATCAGGTGGTGTATCAGTAGCCCATCCCATGCCCTCCGGCCAGCATCACCACAGCTAATCAGCTCGACAGCCAAGGAAGAGGGGGCCCGACCAGGACTCAAAGAGTAATTTGGGAATGGAGAAAGGTGCTGGGTGATACATAATGAACTAAGACCTTTTACTTTTAAGACACAATGCAAAATGCAAACTAATTAATAAACTGCCATGAGTAATGCAATCCAAAAATGCAAAATAATTGATGGAATGAAGTATTTCCCTACAGCGAGCTGTCATCTCGGTTTGTGAACTGGAAGGCTGATTTCCCCAATGTTACACAAAATGTCCTTTTTTAAATCTGGACTTTATCTTTTAGCTACTGAGTCTCCTTTACACAGAGGTGGGTTTTCAAGTAAAGAATAAACCTAATGCTTCTCTTCCTGGCATGATACGCACATGCAAGAATGGGGTAATATTTTGGAGACATACATTCTAGTAGCTACAGACCTAGTTTTCCTGTAGGAGGACAAATTGCAAAATCTGAAGGAAATTAGACTTTTATTTGGTTGTTGTTTAAGATAAACACATTTTATATAACAATATATTTACACACTTTCTATTTGAAACCATCCTACATCTGTGTTACAGCTTAGACTTATTTTAGTCAACAGAAAACATTAAAAAAGTTGTCAGCTTGGTGCAAGCCAACAACAAGGAGCTGGAGCCGGAATTTACTAAACCTAAAACACAGGACACACTTTTGCCTTTTCATTTCAGTAACTAATTCAAGGATTAAGAATCAACATCCCATCAGGATCAGATCACCCCATCAGGATGCAACATCATGGCTATTCCTATCCAGGGCACACAAAAATGGGATCTTTTCCAAGTCTCCCATAGGTACCCAAGGAGTGGGTATTGCACAGTGTGCACGTAAAAGGGAGAGCTCAGTGGGAGGGCACTCACATCAGTGGGACACTGATGCCCCAGAGATGCCCCAGGGACAGGGTTGCTTCCAGGATCCAAGTCATTCCCTCCCCATGGCCCTGCCTGGTGCCCAGCAGGTCGCCCAGGAGGCCTCGCTGGGTTACATGTTGTCCACGCATCCCTCGTGTTTGTCACTCAACGCATCGCCCTGCTACAAAACTCCCACCAAAACATTTGAACACAAGCAAAAACAATCTCATTTTGGCTTCAGAAGATCAACTAAGTAAGAATCCCCTCACCACTGGAAAATCCAAGTGCAGACCTGGGTGATTAGGACCGCGTGTTTCCTGGGTGATAAGCCTTTCATTTTTCTGGAAGACATTTGAAGCGGAGCACGGGAAGATTAATCCTCCCCAGAGAAGGGAGAGTTCACTGGCTAATTTCTCTTGCATTTAGATGTAATAATTAGGCGTATTGATTCTTCTGCTTTGTTTCTTACCATTATAATGAAATAATTAAGAGAACTTCAAGGAAATATTTGAAAGCTCATTTCACATCGGCTCTTCAAACACAGGCCACCTAACCCTCGTGTGCCTGCTCAAAGAGAAAAGCAAAGGCAGGCTCTCGCTTTACTTATCTTGGGAATTCATCAGGCACCAACTTCAGGCACCAAAGTGCTGCCTCAGGCTCCACTCAATTTGCTGCCTATCATGACTCCAAACAGCAACACAAATGAGATCCATCTGGTGGGACCAGGTCTCCCATTGCTTTCCTAGGCTCCCACAGCGGATTGCTATCAAGGTGGAATGTACTGGACTCCAGAGAGGAGACTTCGTGGAGCCCTGACATTCCCAAAAGCCCACGTTTTGGGCTGAAGGGATGAGGGTCTGCACTGTGTGCACTGTGCCCACCTGGACCTATGTACACACACACACACAGAGCCTGAGGAGGAGGAGGAGAGACACTCAAGGTGTAAAAACTTCCCTGAAAAGCCTGTCAATCACTGATACTGAAGAATGCTTGCTCATGCGTTTTGACTCATTCAACGGTTTATAAGAATCCTCTGATCTCCACTTCATGTCTCAGATTTAAATAATTCTCAGCATTTTCGTATTAAATAACCTTTAAAATATTAATCTCTTAAAAACACAGGAAAATGCACATGCATTTTAGTGCATGCTTGCTCCAAAATACACACAGATTTAAACCTCCAAGCAGTTTCCAAGCTGCTGAGGGGCAGAGGGGACAAGGACTGAAAAGGAAGAGCAGCACCACGTGCTGAGCACACTGCCCGGGGACACGCAGCCTCCTCGGCACCAGCAGCTAGAAGATGGTGTGTAACACCAGGCATGTTAGACACAGTTGAGCACTTGGGTCCAAAGCAAGGACCAAGCTCTCTACAAGTCAGGTGGGTATCGCTGGCTGCCATCACTGGAGCATCTTGACCCAAGCTGGAGCCTTCTCTGCTTTTTCCCTGTTGTTCAGAGGTCAACCAGACCCTCGTGACTGCTTTAGTTCCAGCAGGGTATTCACTATTAGCATTTACTAGGCACCTCCTGTACGAGAGGCCTGACAAGAGGAGACCAACATTTACGATTAAACACTTCAGATGTTTTCCCCCCCTCCTCGGAGGTAGCAACGTCTAAAATGTCTGAAAAATGTATTTCTACAATATTGTATTCCATTGGGAATGAAGGCTGTTTTCTGTATGACTCACGTTCATGTTTTGCACTTGTGATATTTTTAAACTCTGAGATTCAGTGATGATGGGAGTGCAAGAACTGCAAGCTCCCTCCCATCCTGCCCCAAGTGGCCTTCCAGCCAGGTACAGGTGACAGAGGAGGGACTGGGAATGGGTTTGCTACTGGGACAGGGAAGCAGCCCAGGAGAAGCAGCATCAGGATTTATGAACATCAGTCATTTGTGAAAGCTAAAACTTGTCAGGTTAACCTGAAAAATAACAACACATCTCCATTTTCCTGAAGGGACGCAAGGAGTATTTGAAAAATGACGAAACCAACTCCAGAAAAAGGGCTTCCTTCTCTCCCCTTCACCCACAAGGATCTTCACAATCTAGATCAGAGCTAAGTAAAACAATACAATTAAGGAAGTCCCCCAGTCAAGGGCCATATTCTCATGATGCAGACTGCTACCCTCCCACAGCGCATCCTTTCTCAAATTCATCAAGCTCCTATGAGGGCATCACAGAGAAACCTGGGCCTATCGTGGACTGTGCTGTTATCCAGATGGCAAGGAAGTCCATGTCTGAAAGGACAAGTCTTACTGCCTGTCCCAAAGAGCCAAAAGGCCCAGAAAAAGTAATGTGCCCCAATAACAAAGTGTTTTGAAGCTGGTCCCTGGAGTCCACCTTCTCCTTCAGCTTGAAAAGGGCTGAATCCTTCTTCACCAGATCAAGGCTCACCAAGAAACCATGTTAGTTGGGCTAAGTCTCTTTAGCATCAGGCAAACGTAAGCATTGCCTTTCTTTAAAGGCAATTTAGTTCCTTTACAGCGTCACTGAACAGATATAAATGCAAGCCTCAAGCTCAGACAGGCACAACGAGCTGTCCAAAGAAAAATAATCAGAGACAAGATTTTGCTTCTGGGGGCAGGATTTTGCTAGTGGTTTTGCAAACACGCTTCCTTCTGCAAGAGTCAGGACGCAGAGGAAAGTTGAGGTTGGAGGCAGAAGAAAAATGCAACCAGTCAAAGCAATGATAAAACCCGTAAACTTGAGGAAAACTGAGAGAGGCATTACCCCAGAGGGTACCATTATTGCAGAAATGCTTTTGGTCCATACGAAAATATCTCCACCAGCTCTTCAAGTGAAAGGGAAATACCCCATTTTCTTCTCAATAGTCCAGAACTGTACGAAATACAGAATTAAAATCCAGAGGACTGGCATAGAGCAAACACAACGGCGCTATACATGGCACTTCGGATCCGGTTTCACCACATTCCGCCATATGGGATGGAATCGCAGCGGCATCAAACGTTTACCTAAACGCCATTAATGTCTTCTCCTAGCCAATATTTATAGCATACACACCAGTAGCTGCTGTCAGAGTGTGTATAAATGTTAAACTGAACTGTTAAAGAAACATAATGACAGATGTAGAGATGCTGAAGAGTGCAATCTATTCTAATTTATGATAATTTATTGCCATCATCTGGAGCCCTATTCAACAGAGAAAGCTGAACGCATCCCAAAGCGCGTCACAGGGTGGAGTGTAAAATTCCCCAGAAAAACTCTTTTAAGCCAAGCACTTTCATCCTAACGTTCAAGCCAGGCTTGATGGCACTTGTGTAGCAATCTCTGTGTGGGCGTAAGAGCGATGTACGGGCACCAGAGCCCGGCCTCTGGGCTGCCCAGAAACACACAGCTCCTATTGTAAGCTGCAAAGAGTGGGGAACTGTTTGTCCCATGACACGGCTTGGATCATTGCTGAGCCGCTACTTTTTTGGTGCAGAAAAGTATCTACCAGCTCCACAAGAGCCTTTTCGGCAGCGTGAACAACCAGCAGCACCTCCACAGGTGGCCAGTGCTAATGAGCACAGAAACAAGATGACGGAGAACTATTTTTAGGGATGACGGAGCTATTGCCAAGAGAGGGGGGGAAAAAAATAAATAAAATAAATAGAAGTAGGTGCAAGCAGAGGACGTGTTCAGCGCATGACCAAGCATTTGATGGACCCATCGCCAGCAGAAGAGCTTCTCCGCTTCACGGTGCAGCAAGGCCAGCCGGGCTGGCTTGGCCATGGGAGCCAAACCTCTCCTCGCTTCCCACTTTTCCGCTCTGCGGTGAGCCGAGCTTTTCCTGCATATGTCAGCCTGCTGGAAAAACCAACCCGGGCCGCTTTCCCAGGGCATGGCAATCTGCGCGGGCTGCAGTTTTGGGCTGGAACGGGCACCCTCGCTGCGGAGCCGACTGCCACGAGCTGCGGGGCAGAGCGGCAGAGCCAGCTTTGCTGGAGCATTATGCTGGCTCTGCCACCTCAGGAAAACTCCTCACCTGACCCAAAAAAAGGGTCCCAGGCACAAACTATAATCATGAACTACAATACAAACATGCCCCCAGAGAGGAGAACATGTCCAGACCACTGTCTCCTGCAAAAATTGTGGTTTCCATCAAAATTTTTTCTTATCCACTATTTCACTAAAATGACAATGTTTCCAGAAGATATTTAGATAAAAATTACTTGAAGGAATAATTATATATATATATATATATATATATATATATGAGGAAGGTCGTTTTTGTGTCTTTCTTCGCATGCTTCTAGCTCACTTACCTGCTCCTGTCATCAAAGGCCCGTCACCAGCAGAGCAGAGCAGAGGGTGCGTAACCGTATCTGCATTTGAAGGCTCCTCTGCACATTTACAGATCAGCTGCAGGGGAGCCGTTTGGCTGAGCACTGCTCGGTGCCCGGGACGCACGTTTTGCATTTCTGTATAGAGGGAAAAAGCAGCCTGCCAAACGCTCTCCAACTGTGCAGTTGGCTGGGAATAATCAATAAATGTGCCCTGCGCCCAGGCAGGGCCGGCCAGCACTGCTTCTGCTTTCTGATGGAGGGAATCAAATGTTATTAATTGTCCAGCTTGAAAATGATCCCGTGAACCAAGCTCAGCTCCAGGCCTGAAACCTTTCAATGGTAATTCTGCTAATTAAACTTTTCTCGCTGTATCGTTCACAGAAGTGGATTTAAACGGAAAAAAAAAAAAGGGATAGAATATGTTCAAAAAGCAGCTCTAGCGAGATGGCACTAACTGTTCATGAATAATCCCTCTGTCCACATGTCTCCGGTCACCGGCTCGTGATGCATTCAGTACTTGACAGCACGCATCTTCTGCGCTTTGATTCATACTCCAACACATCCCTGCGTCAGTGTGCAAGATTAAAGGGGAATATTGCTACAACACGACAAAAGACACTGTGTATATCAGCTCGCTGAGATCAAAGGCAAGCTGCAGCAAATAATTGAATTAAAAATATTAAAATTAAACAGGAAGGCATCCATTGTTTAATTTTTTTTGGCAGGCGTGCTCTAGCAAACCGGGACCTAATTCCACTCCAGCACGCTCGCTGCCCTTGTCGATGGCAACTGGGAGAGCTCTGCTGGATTTATCAGCTGCAGGATTTGGCAGCAGGGAGAATCCCACATTTGCTTTGGTTTGAGGGGAAGGTTTTGAAGCTCGGTCTCTTAAGAAAAAAAAAAAGAGCCTGGAAAAACTGTTCAATTCCAGTGTAAAACAACATACGCCTGCTGCGATAAGAAGCCAGTCTCCAGGATCAAACCGAACCCCGTTGGGCTGGGCAGGCTGTACCCGCGCGGTCCCAAGCGGGGAGCTGCGACCTTGCCCGCTCCCGGCCAGCGATCCCCTCGGACCGGAGCCTCCACGTGATGGATGCGGCAAATGGGGACAAGGGATGCGCAGCAGGACAGCGCGGCGAGTCCCGGACTCGCAGCAAGCCAAGCGCTGGACTTGTCACTTCCAAGCGACCGCCACGGTCTCCAAATCCCTTTCCCCAAGGCATCCCGATAGTCATGCTGTCTCCGCCAGAGGAATTCCCTGGAAAGGGGGAAATTGTCCTCTGGGCTGCTCTGGCCAGGAAGGTTTTGCTTCTTCAGTAGTGGCGTGTGGAGCACCCAAGATGCACGTGCCCAAAGATTTTGAGCCCAGTTCTACCATTTCAAGTGAAAAATACTTCAAATTTGCATTACCTGAGAAATTTTGGAGCAGGAAAAAGCATTAAGATCAGGAGAAGTGAGGTTTCTGAGGACAGATTCAATAAAGTCTTCTTTTTTTTTTTTTTTTCCTATTGAAATACAAATAGCTACCGAAGAACTGCAACTATAGATCACCTTGTGATGTACTTGAAGATGCTCTTGAGGATGTTAGACACCGGACTTCTTTTTGATAGATTTTTTGGGCAGAATTTCACCCTCAGTACTTCAGCTTTTCATGCACTTCTAAGTGAATATTCAGCCAGGCTGTTTGCAGCAGACTCCAGTATTTCTCATGGAACGAAGATCAAGCTGACAGGCTAGGAGTTCTGTGAGACCATCAAGTCAGATTTATTTCTAACAGTGGGCCTGGGACTATACATCTCCCATCTTCTGAAAATTCGCAAGAAGCTACTGAAATCTTCCTGCCCTACAATTTTTGCTAGCTGAATACACAGAAATGTCACCCCTGCTCAGGGACACACGTGTACAGATGCGCACAGGTTGCTAATGAGGCAACATTTAATACTGTTTGTTTATATGAAAGGTTCTTGGAAAATTCCTCCTTAGTTGGTTGAGTCCTATTACCAAACCATTTTAATGCCATAACTTATATCACAATTACATTCACTGAAAAAAGAGACATGATTTCATGTGATTTAAGCATTTCCTTAAGAACAGGGAGCAATATTAGCTTTCTAAGTTGAGACATGAAGTATCCTGAACATGCGAACGCTGCTTCCAGAGACAAACATGAAGTTTCTGCAAAGACCAGAAGATAGGACTGCAAATGAAACAAAGCAAAATCTCGCAGTTTGTCTATATTCAGTATTCTTTTGCCTTAGCCAAAAAGCAAGCAAGCTGTCACCTTAGCAACTGTGTCACACTTTGCAGTACATATGCCACTTTGAGCAAACACCTTAAAAGCAGCACCTCCACACTGTATGTCCTTTTTCCCTGTGTTCTTTAAAGCACTTTGCAAATCTCCCCCAGGAGTAAAAGCTCTTGAGACCCTTCCGGCCAGCTGCAGACAGACGGATGGACGGCCAAGAGATGTTTTCTACACTGCACCCCAGGACCAAAATAATACTCAACCATCTCTACACCATGCCGGAGGGGAAAGCTGCCCTTGCAGAGGTGTGATGGAGAGCATAGCACTTCCCTGCTGCTTTTCTGCTTGCTTGAGCAGGAGGCTCCTTCCCTCCGTAGCAAAGGGCAGGTTTCAATCACTGCTCAGGACTCCTGAGCCCTTCGGGGTCACACGCAGTAAACACCAGCTAACTCCGGGACTGCTGGTTCCACCGTTTGAAAGCATTTTATCACAAGCACTTCCAGTCCTCCCCCTAACTGCATCATCTGAATCTGGAGATGTCAACACGCAGGGCTTTAACCCAAGGCTCAAATTATGCAGATGCTGGTTTACAAGAGTGATGACTGAAACATCTCTCTCATAAAAATTGACAAGAAGGCTCTAACTGTGTATGTCTAATGGCACAGAACTCTACCACCGCATGTCTTCTTGCTAGTTTGGAAGTCAGATCGTTTTTGTTCTTCCTTTCACAGAAACCTGGTTTGCATGGATAATCAAATTTAGCATTAATGAGTCTCTCTCCCCATTTTCTATTCCTAATGCTCAGAGCAGCCACGTCCTCAGAGCGCCAGCTGATTCTGCCATCGACAGCGTGACTCCACAGAAGCAGATTTCACCACTTTCATTCAGGAATTTCTACAGAAGCAGCATCTAAATCCAAAAAACCTCCTGCTCTCTGCAGCACAGCTTCTTGATCACACGTGGCAATCTTACATAATTCTTTTATACCCAGTCCCAGTCATCTCGGGGCTCAACCTGCCTGAGAAGCATCATGATTTAAAGGAATTGTTAACTAACCTTTTAAAATGAAGTCTTTTACAATTACAATGGGAGCCTACGTGCAAATGCAAGCACATTTCAGACAAAAGATGCCTTTTATCTGGAAGGCGGCAGGCATTCCTGGCAGCACCACTGCAGATTATTTGACGACCTCTGTCTCCCAGCGCTCCAGAAGTTAGTTACTGGAAGAAATGCTGTTTGCTGGACATGATGTATTGAAGATTCAAAGTACAACATTCATAAAGGCCGATCTTCTCTGAAGAGCTCTGGAAGCTGTTTCCACAGACCTTAGCAGCACACACCAAAAAGCATCCTGCAAGCAGCCTCTGTCCATCTTTCACCAGTCTCCTGACTCTCACTTCTTCAACAAAGTTGTTCGCTTTTCTATGCTAGAGCATGAGGAACAGACAACTAGTCCGCCCGCTGAGCGCGTTTCGGCTCCCATTTCAGGGAAGATGTGTGGATCACCTCCTGATCCACAGCTTTTTTCCTTTATCTCCAAATGAAACACATACCAACATTCAAACTACAATGCGGCTAACTTGTGCCACTCTGAACTTCCACTCTTGTGCCACTCTGAACTTCTGGCTGAACTTCCAGACATTCAAGAAATATTAGCAAACAATAAACTCTTTCTCCTTGCCAGCATTTAAACCAGTTTAACAGTTCTTCTCAGACCTGCCAAGTTTAGGACAATTCTCAGTTCCCAGAAAAAATAGGCACAAAGATTTACACGTGAAAGACAGGGAGAACAACCAGCTTCAGGCAATCTGCAGACAAACACGAGACCAGAAAACAGAGCTGCTGCTCTTTCATCTGTCTTTTGTTTTTTTGGTCTTTAGGGCTTATGGTGTAAAAGCAAAAGGGCTGAGAATCACGAGGCTCCTAGAAGCCAAGGCTTGAAGGACACCACCCCATATTACAAGAGGGAAACCACACTGGTGCTGCTACTGCTTCTATTGCCTTTATCCCAGTGCCACTCACAGTGCCACATGCAACTTTCACATCTGTCTTCAAGGTGACTATGAAACCTTATGGGATATTTCCTGTCAGTTTGCAAAATAGCATAACAGAGCCTGTCTTCTAATGGCAATGTCCAGGTCTCCATTTGTCACAGTAAGAGCAACTTGTCAAACAGAGTTTCCAACAGCACAAGATCTGTGCCCCATTCAAACCCGATGAGGTGAACTCACTCCATGGAGTACCCTGGGCTTCTGCAAAATGAGCAGTGCTTTGGTTTTATTTCCTCAGCCACTGAGGATATTGAAAAGAAAATGTCACCAGCCAAAGCACTTTAGAACAAGCCCTCAATCTGCCAATGAGTCTCCCTGTGGCCTTTGTGACACCGCTCTGGGGTCACCTACTGCAGTTTTGCGGTGGCAATTTTGGTCTGCTCAGACCCGAGGTGTATTTTGCATGCATTATGCTAATCTGCCTATGAGAAATCCAGTTAATGATGGTTTATGGAGAAGGGTTACCTACATAATAATTATTTTTCTAATATTAAAATACCATAGACATGGATTTACATTTATTGATTAACTTCCACATGTTTTGTTGACCTGACCCTGCGCATGTACAATCTTCGAGGCAGCAACCAGGGTGAGGTTTTCAAAAAGGCTTAGATACCTAGATCCCAAGGAACATATCAAAAAAAAACAAATGAAAAAATCAATAACACATTTTAATTATGTTTGCGTATCCCACACACCAAGATGGGCTGAACACTGAACACAACATCTGATATTGGTGTTGCATACGCAGCATCAGTAGTCAGCAAATATGTTTCTGTTAAGGCTTTTCTCACAATATGAGGGTGAAGATGCAGGTGTCCATGCTGGGGACTAATCCAGCAAGATTATCCCACTCCATCCCCAGAAGAGCCCTGTCAGAACGTGCTGTGCTCATCAGAGCAGGCACCTACCTTCTGAGCAGCCAAAACCAAGCAAGCACGGGCAAGTGCAATGGAGAGGCTCAAACGCTTTGCAACATTTCAAGACTATATAGAGCAAACTGATGATCACAAATGTCTCATGCAAGAGTTACCTCTTTTTTAAAAAAATTTTGTTTTGTTTTTATCATCTAAAGATATCTAGGCTTTTCTAGGACACACTTGGAAGCATTCAGCTACTTATGACCATTCATATGCATGCAAATATAATCCAACAAAAGTGCTCCACGGCCAGATGAGCAATCAGCATTAGGACAAAAAGACAAGACTTATTACCAGTCTTTCAAGATTCAGATTCCCTTTGCCTTACAAAAAGGCATCTGTTTGCCAGGCAAGGGGTGCTAAACCTTCCAATTCAAGCAAGCTTGACTCTTGCCAGACCAGTAACAGCCTGCTCTTCTTCCTGGCTCACAAAAAATGATCACATGAAGGCAAGGAAGCCATGCATGAGGGTTATTTTGGCTCACGTACGCACAAGAAGACATACAGACACACACACAACTTCTAAAACTGCTTTGGCAATTTAGTTGTCTAATTTCCATCAGAGATGGATGGAGATTTGTTGTCCAAATGCCTGGGACTGCTTTGGAAATCTTTGGCACATCCCAAAAAGATGCTCATGTTTAGTGATTATCTGCAGTCACGCAAGGCCTGAGATGGAATTTTTGCACAAAGAATTAAAGCAACTCTTTAGACACACTGGGGTTCGTCAGGCATCCTAATGTCTGCCTCCAAATCGTCCTAACAAGGAAAGCCCCAGTGGGGTTTTTTAAGACTGCCACACGACTGGCAGATTAAAACCACAGCTATAAAACCCCTCCCAGACACATACATGGCAACACAACAGCAAATCAGCAGCAGCACAGCCCTGTCAGCAACAAGAATAAGGGGTGGATATGACTCACTTCTGTAAACACATCCATAAAATTGGTCCTGCAATCTGTAAGACTTGCCTCTGTCCCAATACAAGCAGCCCTAACAGAGCTATCCATATGTTTTTTGTGTCCAAAGGGTCCCCACACTGTGTTCAAGTCAGCCTAGACAGGGACAAGACAGGTGACTGTCAGCTTGTGCCCGGGGCAGGGAGTATTTTAAAACCACCACCTGCACGTCATCACCAACGTGATCATCCTGGCCAACGGTGGAGTTTCTGCATCTCCGCTCTTTAATGTGGATTACGGGAAAACGTGTTACGGAGGATCCTGCAGCTCCCGTTATTTTACACGGAAACCCGACAAGCGTCAGGATGCTTCGCACTGGGCTGGAGAAATGTTGCCCGTGGCCAATGGCTGCAAGGAAAGAGCAAAAGTCCTTGAGAACCTCAGCCTAACCATAGAGATCCTCCGTATTTGCAGAGGGATTTTTGCAGGTATGTACCCAGTGCTTCGTATACGTGTCACACTGCAGATACATGTGTCTAGGTGCCCTAGTTTTCAGCTCATTTCCTTTTGTAGGTCTCTAGGCAGGCAAAGGCTCTGTACAGCACACACAAGACAACTAACAAACTTCCTTCTAAAGGCATCCAGAGAGCCACACAACTGAAATTAATCCAGGCAGACACATGGAGACAAATAGTTTTTTTCCTTCTCCCTTCCTCGATCGTTATTGTCAGGGACAGGTACAGGACAGTCATTTCTCAAGAGAAGTTGCAATAGTGTCCCTGACATTGCAACCAGTTGCAAATGACTGTAATGCCACAGCAGCTAATCAGAAGCACACCATCTTTCCATGCAAAGATCTCGAGAAGAACAGCCAAGGGAATTAAGGGAAGCAAGGACAAAAATGGCTTTTAAAGAGCTTATCCCACCACCAGCACTTGCCAAGAAGCAGGAGAGACTCAAAACTGGAACCACCACAGACCCAGCTTGTACAGTGGTGTGCAACTCTCCAAACACAGAATTGGACATAAATACTCCAAGGACACAATATGACTGGGGCCGAAGTCTGAATTTTCTGGAAACATAATTCTGTTGCTTAATTGTTACTAGTTTGTTCATTTTCCTATATCTTTCCTGTGCCTGAACCACTGTTGTCTCTTAACCGTTTCTAAATCCAATTACTTTGCTGAAAATAAGATTACAAAGCACATAAGAGCCATAAATAAAAGCATATTACAGTTTCATGAATATTCAGAAGAGTCAGTGCTTATTTCAGCATCTTCTCTCTTTATGTTGGGTGATCATCAAAACAAAAGGCCAAAAAAGACTGGACAGTGTCCCTGCTCTTCAGGGACGTGTAACCTGTAACTTGTGTCTGAAGCTGGAATTTGCACACCTACAGATTGCTTCTGCAATGGATTCATAGCTTCCCACCCAGAAACCCCATTGCTATTCCAGATGTGTCCACATTCCCAAAAATATACACTTGCTTCTACAGCCATGCTGCTAAAATTAGGGTACAAGTTGCTTTCTCTGTGGCCCTACCGAAAGCGCCTGAAAGTGGAGATGCAAGCCCAAGGGTGGACTTGGCAAGGGCATCTCCAGGCCCCTCTTGGAGCAGAGCATCTCCCCCAGCCCAAGGGAAGGCCACCACGCTCACCGAGCGGTTTGATCCCACCTATCCCAAGGGATCCCAAACCAGGGCCAGCAGCTCCGCTCCTCCGCAGATGCGAGCTGGGATTCAAGTGGGAGGTGTTAAGAGGTGACACAAGCAGCATATGGGCGATAGTACACACACAGTAAAGGGGAGAAAAGTCTGTTTTCATCTTTTTTTAGGTGATCCAGAAAGGGCTTTCCCCACCTCTGTGACCTACCCTGCTTGCTTCTCACACTAGAAATCCAAAACTTGGCTTTCTGGGAACCAGGCCTAAAAAAGTGTAACTTTTCCAAGGGACTTCTGCACTTCCAAGTGCATAAGTTAACAAGGTCTCCCTTGTAGACCTCAAATAATCTCCCACAAAAGATAATAATCATTTTATTTGAACTCACTTTCCCAAATCCCAAAGCTCTACATAAAAGAGCAAATATCTGTGTTCAACCCAGCTCTCACACCATTAACACAACACCAGTCACACCTTCAGACAGGTTATTCCCATAAAGCTCTGAAAAACTCATCAGTGCTAACAAGAACAGTTTTTAATAAATTCCACCGTCATCAGCACTTTTTGCATTAAAAAAAGGAAAAAAGAGGGGAAAAAAAAACCCTCTCACACATCATTTAACACTTGAAACGAAACAGCTGTAAATCCAGCAATTAGCAGTGTAATTTGACTGTTCTGATCAAGTGCACCAAAGGCTGCGAGGCTGCTGCGCAGTTTGAGAGCTGCCGAATCTGCTGGAGCATTTGGCTTTCTATTTATTTATTTATTTATTTATTAAGTTTAAGCAGTAACTCATCCAAAGAAACGGGTCTGAGGGAGAGACAGGCGTTTACGTGCGAGCGGAGAGGGCAGGTGGAGCGGGATGGCAGCCAGGAGACACGGTGAGAGGAGATCGAAGAGCGGAGCAACGCGAGGCCACGAGGAGAGCTGCTGTTTGGGGAGCCCAGGGAGCTTTTCGAGCCTGAGAACATGACTCTGAGACGCCGTGACCAGGGTATCACACACAACAGAGAGATCAATCCTCCGCACGCATATGTTTAGAAATGGAAAAGAACAATTTCTCAGAGTGCCTTAAACTGAAGCCCACTACACCCGGGCTTCCTCCTTCCTTATTGGCCTCCCAGACCTCTCAGCAGCATCAGAAGAGCTCTGTTTACATATGTGCTTACATATATGTTTACATGCACGCACATGCCCAAACACACCTGGTGTGCAGACAAAACACTCGGGGGAGTTTCACTTGTGGGTTTCCACCAGGAACAAGGCAGTTTTCACATTTGGTGACCAGGAGAAGTCACAGAAGTAGAAGACCACAATGCAAGAGCCACCGTCAGGAGCCCAAGGCCCCCATAAGAGATCACCTCGGAAGGTGGGTGGTTCAGAGCCCCCCGTCTCACAAGGTTTGCGAGCACCTTGAACGACAAAATGGTCTCGAGCCGTGGGCGCACAGCGTGGGGTACGTGCGGAGCCGCTGGTGGCCCCATAGCCACCGCCTTTGGGCCACCCCAAAGGAACGTCCCAGCACGCGCACCCCGCAGCGGGCAGCCGCGGTCCCCAGAGCGGGCACCGACGCGTGGACGCGTCCCCTGGGCCCCCCGTCTTATGTAAGGGCCCGGTCGCGCGGGGAGCGTGATTAATGCTCCCTGACGTGTTCTGAACTTTCCGTTCGGAGCCGCTCGCTCCTCCCGCGCACCCACTGGCGATGGATGTCACTTGACCTGCACACTTCGCTACGGATGAGCATCACGGGCACCCAGGGCGACGCCACTGCGCGTGCCCCCCGGCCACCCCTGGCCCCGACCACGAGTTGGCGACACGGGGGTATCTGGGGGGACAGACGCGGGTACGGTCAGCGCGGGGATGGGGGGAGCCGCGCAACCCCTTCCCCGCCGTCCGCGCAGCGCCGCGCGCTTTGGGGCAAGTCTCCGCGGAAGAAGCGCAACGCGACCACCCCGAGCACATTCCCAAATAAATAAATAAATAAATATTAAAATAAACAACCGCGCGCGGTCCGCGGTGCTGCCCCCCCTCTTCCCGCCCCCACGCGCGGAGCGCCCCCGCCGCGACTCACCCACTCGAGCAGGCGGAGGAAGGCGAGCGGCTCCTTGAGCACGCGGAAGGCGCCCGCGGAGGCGAGCTGCGGGCACAGAGAGACACGGAAAGAGCGAGAGACACACGGGCACGCACCGGCGCAACCTCCGCGCACCCCTCCCCGCCCCGGCCCCGCCGCCCCTTCCTCCTCCTCCTCCCCGCTGCCCGCGTACCTGGTCCACCGCCTCCATGGCGCCCGCGCCGCGCGGAGCCGCCCCGCGCTGCCCGAGCCGCCGCCGAGGCGCCGCGCTGCCCCCGCGCGCGCGCCGGGCGGAGCGGGGCCGGGCGGCGCGGGGGGAGGCAGCGCAGCGCGGCGCAGCGCCCCCCCCGGCCTCCGCGCAGCCCTCCCGGGGACGGGGCGCCGCCCGCGCCTCCGCACCCCCATGGCCCCGCCGCTTTTCACCCTTTAAACTAAAGTATTTTTATTTTTTAACCATCTTAACTATCTTCTAACTGTTTTAACTATCTTTTAAACATCTTTTAACTATCTTTTAAACATCTTTTAACTATCTTAACTATCTTCTAAACACCTTTTAACCATCTTTTAACTATCTTCTAACTATTTTAACCATCTTTTAACCATCTTTTAGCTATCTTTTAACTATCTTAACCATCTTTTAACCGTCTTTTAACTATTTAAAATAGTTAAAAAATAGTTAAGGTAGTCAAACTATCTTAACTATCTTTTACCTATCTATCTTTTAACTATCCTTTAACTATTTTTATTTTTAAGCTATTTCCTTTTTTTTACTATTTCTTAACTCTTTAAAACTATTTTTAAACTACTTTAACTTTTAAACTGCTTTAAACCATTTTTAGCTATTTTTAAAACTATCTTTAAAACTCTTTAAAATATTTTTAAGCTAGTCTTAAAACTATTTTAAAACTATTTTAAACCATTTTAAAATTATTTTAACTAGTTAAAACATTTAAAAATATGTTGTTAATTATTTTTTATTTTTTAACTTTTTAAAGCTGATTTTATTTTTAAATTATTTTTATTTCTTTAACTATTGTTTTTGTCAGGGATAGTAGCAAAAAAAAAAAGAGGAGGCAATAAGGGG
This sequence comes from Tinamus guttatus, assembly GCF_059628265.1. Classification (NCBI taxonomy): domain Eukaryota; kingdom Metazoa; phylum Chordata; class Aves; order Tinamiformes; family Tinamidae; genus Tinamus; species Tinamus guttatus. Next base: position 3,890,205 of record NW_028288841.1, on the reverse strand, counting down.
AAAAAAATATACAGGGGTCACTGTCTCCAGCACCTTTGAAAAGCAACTCTTGGTGATATTAATATTATTTTGACTTCTGCCAGCCCTGATTGACCCTGATTGCTCCCTCTATCCCAGCCCATTGCTTCTCCGGGCTCCTCTCGCCTCCAGGGACACAGCCCAGCCCCAGGGACAGAGGCGCCAGCCCTCAGCGACAGCAGCTCCAAGGCCATCCCACCGCTGCCCTAAGCGGCCACACGAGTTTCTGTAGCATTTCCTTGACAGCAGAGCTGCGTTTTCTTTCCCGCCTTGACCTCATTTCCCAGCACATCCTTAATAACGCATCGACACAGCCCGCTGTGGAGAGCACTGCTTCCACAGTGGCCATCACCCATTCCTCCCCACGCTGGACCACGGCAAGAAGAACTTGGCCATGGAGCCGTGTCCCACCACAGCAGAGGCTTGGGAAAGGGCTGGGGCTTCAGTTTCCTACTAGCAGTTTTTGCACCAGAGTTAGAAACTGGTCAAGTGCCCCATGCAGCTGGACCACCACATTCCTTCCTGCAGAAATTTTCAGGCTGGATGGCTCACATCACCTGCAGCTCATTTGCACAAGCAAATACTTAAATTGCAGAAACTTGCTGCAGAAAGTTTCATTTTCAAGCAATTTCACTGCTTGCTGTTTACCACAACTCTCCCATGCTCTTTCATTTAATAGATACTTCTCATATTAGAGCAGACTTTCAGCTGGGGATATATTGAAATAACTCAGGAACAACTCCTGAAAAATTAAAAAAAAAAAAAAGTCTGGAGCATTTTTGTAGAGGCTTAACCAAGCAGTAAACAGTGGGGAAGAAGTGGGGAATCGTTTTTTTCTCTTCTCAATTTTATTAAGAGTACATTTGTGAAGGAACAAATACCCAGTCTGCATGGACCATTGTGGAGACCTAATCATCATCTCCTAGCATACCCCAGAGATTTTTAGCAGCACTAGCATTCACTTTTTTTCAGAAATTGTCAGAAAAATAAAAGTACTTGTTACTGAAAAGTAGTATTTTGACTACTATGAAAGCTCCACACTTGCAGATTGCACCCTCTTGCAGCCTGGCATGGTTTTCTCAGCTCCTGGCTCACTTCACATGCCTGAGCTCCGCACAAGTTCTTCACAATGCAATTTGCATTCCCTTCCTGCTGTCCCAGGTGGGTTTTTGGTACCCAGCCATCCCCGTCACAAGCTCTCCATTGATTTGAAATCCTTGCAGAACTGCAGCATCAACCTGATTTTACAGTCAGCACTTGGTGCCTCTTCTAGCCTTCATTAAGTCTTCCAGATCCAGATGGCTATTAGCATTTGTACTTCAATATGGCAGAATGTGTCTTTTTGGCTTTCACAGCTGCTCTCTTTACACAATCCCAGTTAGCTGAGAAGTCAGAGCATCTCCTGGCTACTTCTTTAGCCTCTCTGAGGTAGCACAAACCTTGCTTGACAAATGACAAGCATTTTTGAAGCTGTGTAATAAAAAACCACTCCTAAACATATGTTAAAATTAGCAGGCATGATAGATCAGCAATTATTGGAGAGAAAGCAAGAAGCTCCACACTAAAATTCAGTTTTATTCTAAAGTAGTCATTTTTTCACACCTGAAAAATGTCTGTGCTTGGCATGCATTAATCAAAAGATAAAGATGCCATAGAGGTGCACAGTGGTTTAGCTTGGCACACAGAAGGTGGAAAACCTCCTCATTAACACTAGTATTGAATAATTACATATGTTAGAGGTCATATTGGCAGAAGAAGTATCATGAGGTACCTGCCTCACATTCTGGAAGAGGTTTTATCCCAGAGCTTTCCCAAAAGGTACCTGCTAGACCTCTGAACTTCTTCCCCCTGACCTGCCCAAAGGCACAATCTGGGAAATCCTTTCCGATGGTGCCCCAAGCACCAGGCCAGTCAAGTTAGGCATTTTCCCCCTACGCATGTGGTCCACAGATCACAGGTGGACTAGAAAGTGTTCCTCTATCAACATAGTGCATCCAGACCAGGCATTAAATGTAGGCCTGATACATGTGTATATGCACCCACCACCCCCTCATAAAAATATTAAAAATTGAAAATGTGTTTCAACTTATATCTAAAAAACACAAAGTCTATGGCCAACAGGCCTCATCCAGGCTGCAGCAGCCAAGGCCAGACGGCGGGGTAGCCTGCTTGGGAGCGCCTTTAAAGCAACTTTTGCTAACACCAGTGCTATTTTTTTTCCACGAGCAGTTGGGTGTGGAAAGGAGGTCTCGCACGCACGCTAGGAGGACCATATGGCGCTTCGCACACCAGATTTCCCAGCTACAGCCAGGCCTCAGTCTCACACCCTACCTGTCACTCTCCGAGACACGCGCTGCCGAGGGTCGCGTCATTCGCACAGGGCTCCGTCAAATTTGTTCGCGGCATGAGGCAAATCGGGGCGTCACCTCTCAGAGCTTTCCGCTGTTTTTAAAGCCACCGGTCTTCCCGAGGAGGTTGCGATGTTTTTCCCTGTGGTTGCATTCTGCACCAAGCATCCTCGAACCTTTCCCTGGCCCCGAGTTAGCTCTCCCATCCTAGTGCCAATTGCCGGTCATTGCATGGCTGTGCTTTGTCTGCTTGATGTCTTCACTCTCAAATTTTAATAACAGATAAGCAAGAAAATAGGAGGCCATGGGACAGCCAAGAATTTTATCTCAAGTAACCAAAAAGCATGCAGGGAAGATCTGTGGGTGCTCCAGAAGCCTCAGCCAGCTCCCTGAATGCCATTTTCCGGCATTCATGGGCCTCCCTCCTTGTTCTTTTGGAGCTTTAGGCCCACACCTCTTCATATAAATAACTCTCAATTTAAAAGCTTATTTTGCAGTAGATTGCTTTCTGTCCACAGGATAGGGCCAGCTGGGAACATCCTCCCCCTCCACCCCTGCACATTAAAGGCAGTGAACTCAAAGACCACAGTATTATAGAATATTCCACATATTCCACCCTCAGAATCTGAAAAAAAGTTTGAATACAGAAAATCTTGTATGTGTTCATTTCTGAACAGAATAATTCGAAGAAAAAAAAGTAGGCCTTAGTACACCTTAGATAAATTTTTAGAATTCAAAGGAGTAGGATTACACTTGTTTCAGAAGTCAGAGGAAAGTGTTTTCATCTGTATTTATAGTGCTGGAATGCCTTGCACATTATAGAATTTTATTTTCCTATCTACACTGAGTATAGCTTTTTTCCCCCCTGGTAGTTTTGCAGCACAATTAGCTTTTATCCTGCTATGTCATTAGTCTGCTTCAAGATATAAATTCAAAGAAATGTGAATATTAACAAATATTGAGGGATGCCCAAAGCTTTTTAAGTTTGGATAGAGGCCATTGCTCACCATTAAGTTAAAAGTACAAGAGCAATTTGTTTTAAAGGGAGCTTTGTTGATTCAGTAATTGTTTTTGAGTAACATGCAATTTCTTTAAAGAGGTAGCAGGATCATTTCAGTGTGTGGTATGAAAACTATGGAGCATTTTCTAAAGGCTCAGTGATTAAAGCAAGCAACCAGAGGTTTGGCAGCATGGCTTATGACCAAAAGGTGTGGGGTATGTAGAAGCCAAACTACCTTAACGAAATTTCTAGTTCTCACACAAGACTTTCACCATTATTTTTCTCCTGATCTGTAAGAATAGCTGCAGAAATCTTCTTTTGGGGCTCTTTTAGACTCACTCATGTGCAAGTAAAGTGAAATTGAAAATCATATTACTAAAACTCAAGTTTTTCCAAGTCCAAAAGGCTTGCCTGTCTTCATGGGAACCTTTGTACAGTGTACAAAGAACAATACTGGTTTGATTTAAAAAATTAATCAGTCAGTTTCTTTCCCTTTTTAATCCTTCCCTGACATCACATCTTGTCAGTTTTGATCCTAGCTTCCAGAGCATATTGTCTGACTTTAATCAAAAGCATTCTGTAATTAGGTTCCAGCTAATTTAGCTTAGACTTCTTAAAAGGGGGGAAAAAAAAACCTGCTTCTAGCAAATCTCAGCTAAAGTTGCAGAAGAGTTGTACAGGGGCAGTTTCATAACAAAAGTACTGCTAGCGATGAAAACCCTTCCTTCAAAGCCTGGGAACGCACTCTGGCCTGGGCATACCCCGGGTGCCTTTGTAGAGAGGAGCACAAGAACCACCACTGCAATCTCTCTCCAAAAATCTGGCACTCTAACGGGGATGCTGTCAGGGTTGGGATCCTTCAGATATGACCTACTTTTCCATTTCATCCTTTACAAAAGCAATGTTTAAATGCTATGTATTTTTTTTCCACCCTTAGAGAGACAAATGTCAGTGCACAGGCTCCTAAGAACAACCCCAGAAACAGTAGCTGCTTCACTATAGAGGTGGCCACCTCTGCATGGCTACAGGCAAGGAGATGCCCGGGGCTGTGACACAGCTGTGTCCCTGCCAGCCACCTGCCATCTCCACCGGCAGAGTCTTATTCAGAGCCAAGGACCCTACCTTGCAGCCTTTTTGGTGTGAGAAAAGCTCTTTTCAGGGTAAGGAATGTGAGGGCTGCCCAGTGACTAAGAGGTTTCAACTTGACATTTCAAGATTGGTGCTCAGATAAGATCTATCGCCACTGAAACCTTTGTCCCTGAGATGTTTTCCTGCTGGAGCATGAGTAAGGGGATGAGGTACGTGCACAGCATACACCTCTACATCCTAAAACACATTTTCCCAATCAGACAGCTCAGCAACCAGAGACTGCCCAGCAAGAGATTTGACACACCAGACAAATTTCCACTCCAGTCTACAGCCACAGAGATACCAACATTTTTGGTGTTGTGCCAGTGCCTGTTCCCAGAACATGGCTCCCAGCCCTGAGGAAGGCACCTCTCTTCTCCCAGTTGTGCCCAGGAGATGGACATGGCCAGAGAGGACTTTTCACATCCAGCTTAAATAGCTAATCCAAAATTCAAAGGTTAGAAAACACGGATGGCAAGAGGAGGGATGAAGCATGGATTGCAGTGGGAGCAGCCAAGCCATGCAGCTCCAGCAAGGTGAACACTCCCAGAAGAACCTCAAGTACCTGGAGAATTCCACTGGTGATACCCTGGCCATGCAAGACCAACTCCCTCAAATTTTCAAAAAGCTCCTAGGAAACAAATTCTCAACCCAGAAAAATTGAGTGAAGAAGGAAGAGTGTGAATTTTGGGAACACAAGAACCTAGGATCAACAAGAGCGTTAGTAACATCCATTCCTCTTGTCACCCTTGGAGAAAGCAGCACATACATCACCTTTGCCTTTCTCATACTGACTGACGTTTTCCAGTAGCCTTCCCCAGCTTTGGTGTTTCCCCAAGCAGCACAGTGCTGTAAACCTTCGTGTTGTAACAAGCAGTTCAGCTGGAGTTAATCTGAAATGATGGTAACTATCAATAATCTGTTGGCCAAGGGGCCAGATATCAGAAGTGCCTCAGAACAAAAAATTTAATGCCCGCAGTAAGAATTATTTAAAACAAGAGATAACCATTGAAAAGACTTTAGAACATAGCACTTTCTGTATCAATTAACATCTACTTCTCCTGTAAAACTTTACCTGAGTTTCATTCCATCTACAAAGGCTAAACTTGTTATAGCAGTCACACTAGATACTAAGATACCACTTAAAGAGCTGTTAAGAGCATTGAAGTCCATTTCCTCCTCCCAAGATTTTTTTTCCCATCAAATTAGAACTAATAAATACATAAATAAAATCCAAGATTTTCTGAGGACTCATGGAAAAATTAAGATAAAAAACCCACACACAGAAGGAGCAACTTCCACTGCCCATTTCAAGAGCACATTTTGCACCCATGCACATATTATATCTACTAACCAAGCAACATCTGATTTTTATTTGCTAGATTAGCTAGGCAGTTATTAGGCATTTAGTTCATTAGCTGCTGTACAAAGTTTTGCTACTAACAAACTGAGTCATTCCCTTCTACAACTTAAACCAGCCTTTGAAATCCTATTTGCCACTGAGATGATTCATGAGGAAGAGCTAGTTTTCTGAAGGACTTAATAGCACCATCCTGGAGATACCTAAAGACTCCATGAAACTTCAAAGTAAAGGGTCACTGTTCTCTCTGGGGAACCAGGAACACCTCACTTGAAGTAAGAAACACAAGGGGACACTGCAAGACAGAGACCAACAGCTACAGCAAATAGCTATACCAAAAGGAGCATGAAGAATAAAACAAAAAAGGGCAAAGAATTAAAAAATAGAGGCCTAAAAGGGCAATAAGAAGGAAGATAGAGCTCAGAACAAGCAGCACTGCCTAGCTGCAATGAAGAAACATAGAGGGCTTTGCTGAAGGGTGCAATTATATTGAATTAGCTCCTCCCAGAGGCCTCGTTAAGTGAATTAGCAGTGGCTGGGAAGGCTATATATACCCCTAGGGCCCGACCTCTGGTTGGTCTTGGGGAGAGTTTGGGAGAGAAGAGGAGAATGGAGGTATGTAAGAATGTAAGACTTTGCACTAAGCTAGAATAAGGTAAGGAATAGTTAATTTTTATCCTTTAAGCAAGGACAAGAATGTGACTAGAAGGTGATTTTGTAATTTTTTTTCCTCTGTCAGTTTTATCATTTCCCTTTCTTTAGCTTTTGGCTCTTGTTTCCTGCCCTACTACTTAAAAGTTCTTGCAGTCCTGCAAGGACATCTCCTTGGGTGCAGGAGGAGCTTCAGGCTATGGCAGCTTTCACAGGTTAGGAGACAGGAAAGGGGTTGGTGTCCATGAAATAGCTTGCTAGAAAGAAATAAGAGGAGAAATAGGAGTGTCTCATAAGTCTGAGGAAGGAGAGGGGGATGGAGAAGAAAGTAAAGAGGGCTCCTTTCCCCAGGCTGCTGTCAGCAGGAGGTACCAGAGTGACAATACATGTCTTTGCTCAAAATCTGCCATGACAGAAACAGCTTCTAGAGCAGTCCATAAAGTTCATAGAGTTTATCCTAGTTACCACTATACATCAAAGCTTCCTCTGAACAAGGCAATCTATAGAGAATCTTAATGTGAATATTCATACTTTATTGGTTGGCTCTCCTAGCATTTTTAAGCAGAGTAATTTTGTTAACCCAGTATACCTACAGGAACACAAGATATAGGGACATGCGTTCTATCAAAGGACCAAATCTGGCTGTTTTGCCCTTAAACAAGTTGCTCAGTGAGTTTAAGCAGGAAGAAAGTATATAGGCACTTGAGGATACCTGTGTGTCACTGATGTGGTAGAATTATGGCAAAGGCAAACAGCTGCAGACCCTCCCAGGAGCAGTATTTCCAGTGGAGATGGAGCAATATGTATCACTGCAATTTGGGATATTGCATGGCATTTTCTTTAAGAAGAAAGGTGAAATCACAGGGATGGGTGTGAAGAGGAGACTGAAAGAGCTTAGCTTCTTTTTCTGGCAAACTGGTAATGAAAAGGGAACAGCACTGTTCTCTAAATGTCTTGTGAGCAAGCATTGCTGAAGGCTCAAGTCTCAGACTTGCTTTCTCTTGCAAGGAAAAGCTGTTTCCAACTTACTGACTGTGGAGTGATAGGTTCAAAGTAGTCTTTGGCCACCTCGGCTAGCATAAGGCATCGTAGCCTAGTGCTAGCATGTGTGAACTTTTATTCTGGGAAATTTTGGTGCTCCAGAGTCCTGGAGGTCACCATGTTCCAGCTCACTTTTGCACCAGCTTTCTCCTGTGCAGGCTGTCCGTACCATGCGAACATGCCCTGGGGTTTCAGTGCTAAGGTTTTCACACTTGACATTTCTGGCTGCTGTGGTCAGATAGGTAGGTGCCTTGGGGGCAATTTGGGAGCTTTTGTTAAAACTCTTGGCTGAAGCATAGGCTACTCCACAGCTTCTCACAGGACACACCTGCCAGTGCATGCAACAGGCTTTGTGCTGAGGCTGGGAGCTCGACTGTATTTTGACAGACTCTTGCATGCACCATAAAGAGGAGCCCATCCCAAAAGACAGTTTGCCCAGGCTGTTGTCTCAGTGGTACTTGAGAGATTTTGATGCTGGGTAAATAAAGAGGCTCCATTGGGAAAGTCTTTCCCCCTCTTCTCCTGATTCTAACACAGGTTCCTGAAAAGCTGGTCTCTGACATCTGCTATTCAGCACCTGAGTTCTAAGAAGTTCTAAGTTCAAAGGGGTTGCTTCCCCTCAGGAGTATAAGAAAACATTGCAAATGATGTGAAAAGGTTGGTATTAAAACCTTCTTATCAGAATTTATTGTTTTAAAAGTAAGGTGATCCCCAAGAGCAGAACAGAGCCTTTACAGTATCTGCATGAAATGTTCAATCGATTTAAATAATTGGATTCATTTAGAAAGATACAGTTCAGGCAATTAAAATGCTTTTTTAAAAAAAATATTCAAAACATGTTCATTTCCTTTGATGTGAAAAACAAGAACAGCTTGCTTTGTTTTAAAACAAAATCTCTATTGCCACGGACAACCATGCCACTAAAAGAAGAAAGCAATCGAGTCACCGACTGAACAAAAATAGAACATTGTTCTTTGTGTAGTTAAAAGAGACATTATTTCTTTGATGCCACGCTGGCCATTAATGAAAATAGTGTGCACATAAGTAAATTCTTAGGAGAATTTCCCCAGCTCTTGGATGGCACATCTAGTTCAAATCCCGTTCCATGCTGCTCAGTCAATATTAATGCAGCAGGATTTGGGGTAGTTTAATTGCCTTTCCTCTACTTTTAGAGCAACTGAGTTAATTATGAAGAAATCCGTTGTCTTGTTTTCCTTATAGAAGAAAAGCGTATGGATCATTGAGAAAGGCATGAATTGAACACCGATAAGCTATAAATATTTTAGTAGTAGAGTTCAATACTAGGGATCATAGGTTTTATATTTTCATGTGTCACTGTTACTCTTCCAGGATTTTTTCCATCCTTTGTAATCTAGATAAGTGTAATCCCGTTTCACCAACCAGCAGTTCTTTCCCAAGCCTCATTTGCACAAAAGGCTTTTTACACCTCTCTGGTAAAACAAGAAGGGCCTAAAAATAGGAGTAATCTGCCTGCACAGCATGGAGGCTTCAGCTTGAATAAGAACCAAGCCCCTTTCCTCAAACCTGGCAGAAGAAACCTATTTGTATTCCATGATGACAGGAATAATTTTTGCAAATAATTGCCTGATTATATGCATATTTACATGTTAATCTGAGCTTGTAAAAAAAATCTGATGTTCAAAGTGAAAATCAGAGAAGCCTAAATATTTTATAAATATTAATTTGTTTTTTGAAATGCTACAATTTGTCATGGTGGGTATTTTTAGTCAGGCTTCCTCTACATTGACATCATACTGCCTTGACGTGCCTGGCAACACAGAATAATTATCTGCTTTACTCTGCAGCATGGTGGAGGGGTGGATTTTTCACCTCTAATTTCAAAACTTAGTGAGTTTGGGATGGCAAAATATGTAAGAAAAGGCAAATGAGTCCAATTTTCAGCTGGCACTGAAGGGATTAGGGCAAGGAAGACACTTTACAGCAGTGATGGGAGCTGCAGAAATGATTTTCAAACTGCTAGTTTTAAACTGAGTGCTGGGATGGAGCAATTAACTCATCCTCTTTCCTGGAGGCTGTTTTCGGGGCTCGTCACTGCCGGAGGGCTGGGACGTGTGTCAAGAAGTTGGAACCAACCAAATTTCTGCCCCAGGATGGGGATGGTTTATTTAACCAACAAAGTCCTTTCCTGGCCCCATCCATTTAAATGTAGGGCAGCCAACTCCATCACATGCCATGGTGCCTCGGGAGATCTTCAGGCCAGTCTGTTTTGCTGCATATCTGCTAAATGTGACCCTTTCTACATGTTCCTGCCATGCTGAAGTCTACGCTGTTTCAGTTTGGTACCTCTAAGGATGCAGCCTTGCTCTGATCCTATGCAATGCTAAATCTGGAGCAAGTCCTCAGAGATCCACGACGAAACCCTTATGTGCACAGACAGATTATCACGGGCCAGATGTTGTTCTGTGTAGCCGTGGATGGCTCCTCTGCATGCACCTTTGTGCAGGGTTTTATTGGGCCCTGGACTTCACTTTGGAGCGAGGATGTTTTGCTGCCTTTTCTGTCTTATTTTCCAGGATCTACATTGCATCACTTTCAAACACACAGATCAGGCACCTTAAAATATGATTTGCTGAAGTAAAGTTGGCAATATTTACAGAGATTGGTGCAGATTTTAGTTGCATCCAACAAAAGCCTGAATTTGTTCATAGTGCTACTGAAGCTCTGGGAAAATCCTCCAATATTGCAAGACTGATAAAACTGTGGTATATATCAGCATCCAAACCTCACCTTCCTGTCGAGACAAACATGGGTATTTCAGGTAGAATAATTTGATGACCAAAGCTAGCTCTGCTATGGGCCATCACCTAACTGCAGTAGCACACCGTGGTTTTCCTCCTGTTGAACAGCTCTGAGTGCTGCAACTGAGGATGGAGGAGAGGCCATGTTCAAAGGTTTGGCTCTTCCTCTTTCTTCTCTAATTTGTGCTCTCTTTAACCCAGATATTGCTAGCAAGAAACAGCTGTGGTGATAACATCTGGACAATTCATCTTTTGTGAATAAAGCAAAACTCTGTGGCTCTGCATGGGTGTATGAGATTCAATGTTGGATATGTGACTCTGAGTGAAGCAGTGGTGAGACTTATTGCTTGTGTTGGTGCAGTAACTTGCAGCACTGGTCCTAGGATAAGAGTATAGAAATAGAGAATAAAAATGCTGCACTTTTTGCCAAGAAAATCAAGTAGGTGCTGGATGTTTAGCAGATCTGGGTTTTGATTTTTTTTTTCTTTGTTTGCAATATGTAATTGCATAGCTGCTGAGACAGGAAAAGATGCTTCTGCAGGAACTTCTGACACAAATCAGCATAAGCTCATTTGTAAAGGGGGCCTTGATTTTGCACAGATAAAAGCTTCCTGCTAAACATCTGTGCAAATTATCACACATTTTGGTGAAACAGTCAAAAGAGAACGTGATCCAAACATGACTAGATATCATCAAGACTTAGACATTGCAAATATGTTTGCATGTCATTTCTGTATTCATGGTTCTTCTGTAATCAATAATGTAACATCTGGACCTGTATTCTTTGCAGGCTCTGTAGAGCAAAGCATGTGTATCTCTTGGTTCTGTTTCTGGGGACAGTGGGATTAGGGATTCCATACAATGAAAAATAATGCATGCTTTAGCCTTGTATTAACCTTTTTTGTTGTTGTTGTCTTTCTATGTCTGAAACAGAGTCAAAAGCTGCTAATACATGCTAATTCCTGAAGCAGGAGGCAGTGCTGTGTGGTCAGTGCTGATAGTCCAGAGCCAACAGGGCAGTTTTCCTTGCTGAGCTCTGGTGCAGTGCAGCCCTGTGTGCAGGTAGGCAGCTCTGTCACAGCCTAAATGTCAGGCTGTGACAGACATAGCTTTCCTGACAGGTCATTTTGCAAGCTGGGGTATGGGTGTGTGAACAACAACCCAATTATCAGCCAGCAAAATAAATGTCATGATTGCAGTGATCATGGGCTGTGCCAAGGAGCTCTCAAAAGGCTTCAGGAAACATGGCAAATGTAGTCAGGCTCTCTGGCTTCATGAGGTGGGTTCTTGTTGGGATGGGGAGTTATCCATGTGTAACCATGCATGGAGTATGACTTCAAGTGCATTTACATGGGATGAGACCTTTGTACATGGGATTTAAGGAGGACAACTAATACTAGATGTCAGACCCAAGAAAAGCTCCTTGCGCCAACTCATAGGCTATGAGGAGCTGAGTGTGTCCTTGATGTAGATTGTGCATCCCACCTGGCACAGTGGGTTCACAAGGGGCTCCAGTAAAGGCTTCAGCATGAGGTGTCTGAGGAGGGAGAAAAGGGGAGCTGCAACCCATCGACTTCATCTTTCCAAGCGTGCAAGACCCCAAGACCTTTTTTTAGTCATAATCAGAGAGGTCAAAATACCATAGGAAGAAAATAGCTAGATAGCTGAAATGCAACTAATACCTGGGATATAACACATAACCTCCCCTGTTAGAGTTTTCAAATATTACCATCAATAAAACCTGTGGATATCACAAGTGTCTGAGCAATACTGACTTTTCAGGAGCTTTAGGAGAACTTTGCGTGAATAAACAGTATGAGGCACAAGAATTCACATCTGTTCCATTGCAGGTTAGTCTGAGCTTGTAACTTCCTATGAGGGAGAGCTGTAGCCCTGTGTTGAGTGTAGGAGGCTCCTTGCCACAAGTCTGGGGGTGGATGCATCCTTTAAGAAGCAAAATCTGTATTCTCTTGTAACAATATTCATCAATCAGGAGTTTGTCTGTAGTTCTTGGTGTTTCCAAAAGGGCTGGTATAATTAAATGATTTAAATCCAGCTGTAATCAGGAGCATACAGTCAATGAATATTCAAGCTGTTCCCAGTGTTAGGCATGATAAAGAAATGTCTTCTCTTTGGGTGGGTTATTTTTATTGTCTGAAGAGTCATCCAGAAGATGGTGCCACAGTTCTGCCTGAAAAATGAATAACAGACTGTAAGAGAGTACTTGCACAAAAAAATTGATAGAAATTTAAGAGCAAACTTATAATCAAGGGCAACTAATAGCTGAAAAAAGTGACATTTAGCCTGTGTTAAGGCTCTTACTGAAAACTAATGTATCTTTATTGCTTTTGCCCTGTGTCACTCCAGGCAAGGTCAGCCAGCAAGACAAGAAAAAAATCCCATCCTGCCTCTCCATTTGCTTCTGAAAAGGAGACAAATGTTTGGGTATTTGTTATACTGCTCTTTCTGGGTAGCAGAAAGCCATCAAGAACAATAAGGAAGATGAGCACAAAATAAGCCTCCCTCTCCATGCTCTGCCAGGCTGCAGTGGAAGGAGGAAGTGTCGCTAGAGAATGTAGCTGCTTCCTCTGGTTAAGGGAGGGAGGTGTCTTTAAGGTTTTGTGTCACCAAAGAAAGCGACAGTGCCCTGCCTACAGATCCTCGTAATCAGATTAAATAATCTGCTTCCGTTTTCACAAACCTCTGCCCTAACACAGAGGGAAGACATGAAAATTCAGATTGCAACAAAGCAAAATCTTTTCTCCTACTGAAACCATGTATTTAATTTTTACTTCCATTACAATTTTCTCTTGTGTGAGGTCTCTTCTCTGTAGCTCAAGCAATTTGTCATCCGATTAGTCTGATGAAGCATAGAGAAGTCATTTGAACTGTAAATTTTCTGCAGGCAAAATAAAATGCAAACAAGAAGAGCTTCCTGTGCCTGCCAAAGTGATGATACTCAGAATACAAATAAGAAAAAGCCATGCTGACAGCATAAGCTATTTTTATATTCTGTCATTGGCTCCCGGGCATGACAGTTTGAACAGGACTGCATCTGTATTCCCAAACCCAAATAAACCATGTAGTCTTAAGTGAAGTTCATGTCTTACAGAATAGCTGTTTAATCACAGTGAAAGGATACATTTCAGGAAAGATGAACCATGATGTCGATTCACACTCCAGCTCTACTTTTCCTGCTTGGATCCACCCAGACAGGAAAGCTGGAGAGTGGAGGATTTGCAGATGTTGTGCAGGGTCAGACAGGAGCAGCCACAGGGACCTTCTCTGCAGCTGCAGAGCTCAGGGCATTTTTGGTGCCTTGGCCCTGGGGCGGTCAGAAACCCAAGCCTGGACCCTCTGCACTGTGGTGGTTGGGGGCTGTTGCTTAGCTCTGTTTGGGATACATCCTTCAATGTCCTAACTGCCCCAGGACCACTGATTTCATGGCCCAAAAGCCAACTAACCTGCAGGGCAAAGGCTGTTTTTTTTTTTTTTTTTTTCTCTTGGTCTTCACTGTATGACAGCCCTTGTTTTGACGGTCTAAATGCGCAGCGTGTTAAAGGGCTTCAGATGAGCAAGGATACCGGGCTAACCGTTCTGTCCGGTCCTGCAGCTTCAGTATCTCTCTCAACTCCTTCTCATGTGACTCCTTTGTGAAAGGGCAGCTGAGCTTCATGTGCTTCTTAGAACCTAAGGCCCTTAGAAAATGGAAAATCTTTTTTTAAACTGCTGAATTATTTTATAGATAAGTGTTGCTTTGTACTTGCTACCTGCAAGCCTATGCCTGGCCTGGTTAATCCCCATAAGGTTGTTTTTCCATGCGGTTGGCTGGGGCTGGGTCTCAAAGCCTCGCAGATGTCAGCAGCACCAGCCATGGGCAGGATTCCTGTGAAATGGAGCTGCAAGCAGTGCTTGTAGGGCTGCACCTGGCAAAGAGACCATGCAGTCACACAGAAGCCTTGATCCTGCAAGATGTTCCATAATAATCCTTGGGAGGTGTTATTGGGGCACCATTTATTGTGGGGGTGATAGGAGACTTTTGTGAATCAGAGAGGCTGCTGCTAGGGAGTAATTTTTGGCATAGATGAGTGCAGAAAAGGGACTTGTGACAAGTCAGGAAGCATTCTACTATCCAGGCACTCTCAATTTACCAATATTATTTAATTAATACCATTAATTCTCACCTTCTGAATTAGAGGAAGAGTCTGATCTCTGCAGCAAATCCTTCTGAAAAGCTGTCACCTTGCCTGCTTTTGCACATAGGCAAACCTGGGAAGCATCTCCCAGGATGAAGGACCCCTCAACAGGAATCTAACCAAGTCGAATTCCATTAGTCAGCTAAACCAGGGACAACAACTGAGCCTAACAGCAAACTAAATTAAGTCCTTCTCTTTTTCAGTGCTCTGTGGGAAGGGACTAAGGGGTTTTGCCTTCCACCTGGCTGTCCCCATGTCTGCTTGGCCGCGCGATGGCGTCCTGGCGAGCGTGGGACATTGAGTCAAGCTGTGCCTGGGGTGGCACCACCAGCGCCGGCACAGAGAAGTGGTTGATAACCTAACCAGACACCGCCACTTTGTTCCCACCCACGCTTGCTGCCAGGCTCTTTCAAGAGCAAGGTGCTCTGCTTTGCTTTTGATGAGCAAATACAGCAAAACACGCAGCAAGATAAGACCTTCAGGATGCTTACGGCTTTAGACAGTCCCATTTTTGCTTCTGAAGAGTGTAGATGTGTTTAGCTCATCACAGAGCCACAGGTTGTCCCCTGGGAGACCTGGAAGTGCCCCAGACCCGGTTTATGCTGTGCCTTGGTTGCTCCCAAGCTCTTGCATCCATTGCTGGCCTTCCCTTCCTCTCTTCTGTGCACAGGGAAAGGAGGTGCAGGCTTGACACCCAGATCTATCCATCTGAATAGAGAAGATGGACTTTCAAACCTTGACTGTACCAGGATGGAGAGGGGCAGGCAATGTGTCCTATTCCCTACGTGAGCACTGTGAACTGGGCACCTCTGAAGTGAGTGATCTCCTAGCCCTGAGAAACCTTCTGAACAGTAACCAAAGTGGATTGTTCACATACAATCCTTCTATTTTGAGTAGGTGGAACTTCTTGGTAGAAAAGGTTAATCCATTTATTTTATTATTATTATTTTTATCAGCAATTTCTCTGTGGGAGGAGTTGGGAGTGGGGCAGAACCTTGCTGGAGTTGGGAACTGGGAAGACCCTGAGGCTAGAAGATGCCAATGTCTTCATGATTTAGCCAGCAGCCTTAAATAACATGAGTGCAGGAGAATGCTGAACTATAAATTCATTCTTGCTGAAATCCACCTCGCTCAGGTTTGAAAGAAAGGAGGCAAAAAATAATACCCAGATTATTAGCAGTGACTTTTGCCTTTTTCATTAGGACGTTACCCTGCAGGAGAAAAGAGAGAAGGCAGAACTAACGTCATGGATAAAATTGAAGCCCAAACCTGATTTTCATGCTCTATTTATTACAGTAGATCAGAGGTCTTGTCTGAGATCCTTGGGAACGTAAAGAATAACAGGGAGTATGTCAGAGCAAAGAAGCAGTTGCATATTTTCTCCTGCATTAACACAAAACACAGCATTTTTTTTTCTGAACTGAAATGAGCTAACCCTCAGGTGTGAAGGCCCTTGATGATGGCTGATAATCTGACCAGCACAGTTTATATGTGTACTGTCTGCTCCAGCTGTGCTGGGAGAGCATGTCCTTTCCCCATCTGGAGGATGTACCACCCCTGGGTGCTGCATGAGAGACATGGGTGCTGGCTGTTGGTGGTGCTGGTGCCTGGCTCGGCTGCCAGGGTGCTGGGCATGGCCATGGGTCACCGTAGGAGCCCCATCATAGCAATGATGCCTTTGGCTGGTTGGGTGGCGTGAGGACCTCATTATCCTGGAAGGGACACCCAATGTGGTGCAGGACTGTGCAGAAATGTCCCCTCCGGCACCCTGCATTTCTGGGCGCTCTGCAGGAGGTGCCTCTCACATGGATAAATTCGTGCCACTTTCACAACCCTGCGGGCAGAGAGGTGATTTTACAGTTCCTTGGAGCTGCAAACCCAGCCACCACACCACGGCCACAACCTGCTGGGAGAGCATGAAGCCCAGACTGGTTGGCAGGAGACAGGAAGCAGCATAACTCAAGGAGAGGATGACTCCAGTGGCCGGATCCTCCTAGTACCTTCTCCTGTCTTTCCCCAAACACACCCAGAAGCACCATCTCCATTTCCTCCGGTCAGACATTGTTTTTTTCCAGTGATGCTTGGTTTCCAGACACGTGGCAGCTGAGTGGCCCAGCAGTGAGGCCAACCATCCATTAGCTTTTTCTTTCCAAGATCGAACTAGGCAGTCTGGAGGAGACAGAAATCTTCTTGCAAGAAATTAAACCCCAACTCCATCTCACAGTGAGAGGGCTGCTTCTAGTCTGAACTTTGTCTTTTGGGGAAAATGGCCTTGCTTAGCAAGTTATCTGTGAGAGTGCACGGACTGCCTGCCAGTAACGCTATCATCTTGCTATCGGCTGCACGCTGAATTACTCACTCTTCCATGACCTTTTAACAGATTATTGGAATTATATTGAATTTCACTAGGGGGGCTGCTGCTCTTCCTGCCGCCTTTTCCTCTCCGACTGAGAGGAGCTGGGTGTTGAGCCGAGACGTCCTGAAATTGCTGGGCAACTTGTATCATGGCCACATTATTCACACGGATTCCCTTGTGTGTGACCCATCCTTAAAGTTGTGCCCTGAATCACAAAAATGCAGGATCCTCACTGTTAAAATTCAACAAAGATGAGATTTTTACTTTTGCCAGCCAAGCTGCATTTTCTTCCTCATGGGACGCTTCATGCTGAGGTGCAGGCAAATCATCTGATCTTTTCTTCAGGTGTTTGTATTCATTTGCATAGAAGAAGTAGTTTTTAGATTGGTATTTCCTTAAATGAACATAACAGAAGGTGAGGAGGAGAGAAAATAATTAACAGATTCAATCACAGAATTGTTTTCAGAGCTCTTCGCAGGTGCTTGACAGGGAAAGCACCTACCTGATGGCAAAATTTTGATTGTGCTGGTATTAATCACAGTTTCAGCTTTTGCTCAGCCTAAACACTTCTCATGATGTCATTCTGTTTTCTCAATATGTTAAATTGCATCATGTTAAATAGTATCACTAAGAACCAAAGTATCCCTTCTCTTGGAAAAGTCTCTGCAATGAGCGAAGTGCCACTAAAACCTACAGTGGTTTTGGTCCCTGAAGGGACAGACACAGCAGTGTTGGCCTGTGGAAAGCCAAGCTCCTCAGATGATGGTTTACTTCATCCAAGCTGCACCTCCGAGTGGGCTCCTGCTCTCAGAAGCAGGAAGAGCAGGGTATTTCCTTCTCTTTTTGCAGCAGAAAAGCCAGGACTTCAGTGTCTCACCACTGCAGGTCTCGTGCAGGTTCAGGAGAGGTCCAATGACCTCCCTGGGTTGTGCCAGGACGGGCATCTGCTGGCAGCAGTTGTGGGGCCTGGCAAAAGCGGCGCTTTGAATCCTCAACGGAGCTAAAACCACCACGCATGGCATGTTGCTTTAGAAAAACTGTATCGTTCATAACCCAATTAGGCTATAAGCTTCAGTGTATGAGGCACAGCCACATACTCTGATCTTAGCCAAATTTCTTGGCATTACACTAAATAATTGCACATATATTATACTAGAGTCTTACAAGCCTGACAGCAGCGCTTACACTTTCAGTGCAGAAACAGTTGTTATGAATAGTGCTACTCGGACAAGCCAATTTAAGTCCTTTTTAAATTAATTGAATTTAATGTTGCGAAGAAAATTAACATTTCTAAGCTTCACCCTTAGCAAGTCATGCATTTAAATCTGTGCTGCTAAAAATGGCCAGCATGCCTTTTGCTTGCAAAAGAGCACGACACTAGTAACTCTCTGATTTTTGCAATGCCATAGGCTTAGGAAAATGAAATGCATAAACATTTAAAATTGCTCCTAAAGTACAGTTGTGTTTCCCTGCAATTCACGGAGGAGCCACTTGATGGGGCCGAATGTCTCCTTTTGCAAGAGCCTTTTCTGCCGTTTGCCCACGCCGGGGTGCCAGGGAGGCAAAGCAGTGCAGGGCAGGGGCAGGCTGTATTTCAGTGCAAGGTTTCATCCACCTCTGCTCCTTTGAATCCCTCACTGTATTCCGAGTTTTTGATTTCTTTCTGATTCTCGCTGTAACTTCTTTGTTTCTTCCCATGCTAATTCATGCAAAATTGCTCCCCAGACCCTTCTGCTTTGCCCAAGGAAAGGCAGTGCTACCACTGATGCGATGAGTGATGAAGGGCTGCTTCCAAAGTCTGGCTCCCTTGGATGGGTCACAGGGCCTCCCAAAATGCACACACGTGGAGCTGACCTCCCCAAAGAACCCAAGGGATCTTGTTTTCCTAACTTTGCTGAAGTGCCTCATCGTGCAGGCCTCATGCTTGCCTGACGTACTGCGGAAAAAGCAAGGGTGGCAGAGCAGCAGAGCAGTGGCAACCCCAGGCCTTGCAACCTAAGGATGCCCAAGAAAAACACATATTCGGGGAATGTTGCTTCCACTTCGCTCTGATCACCCCCAGAGGTGCTGCAGCTTCCTCACCTTCATTCAGTATTTGAAATTGTCCCCTTGGAGGCTGAATTCCTGCTTTTGGGCTTCGGTGTCTGGATGTTCCTGGTCTGGTTGAGGTTGAGGCCTTGAAGCTTCCTGTTTATTCTTGCACTTGGAACGCGCCGCCCAGCCAGGCCGACGCTGCGATCTTAATAGTTTGCTGTCTGTAAAGAAACTCCCTTAAGTTGTGCAAACATGTCTTATGCTGGCAGGCAAAGCAGTGGTGCTAAATAGCATCAGCTCTGAATATGAGCTTAAACATACAGATCTTTTTATAACATCAGAACCGTCTTTATGAGACGGCTATGGGGAACACAGCTGATTACCAGCCAGGGGGAAGGAGGGAAGAAGGCACCAGAGCGTCAGCACTCTTAGGCTAGAGAATGGGGCTAAACATAAGCATTTTCCTCCCTTCTGAGATCACCATTCCTTGCAGAAAACCACTTCTAACTGCTTCCACCCAAATTTATCACCTTGAATGGCTCAGCAGTGAATTGCACTGAAATCTCTGAGGAATAGGGAAAAAAAGAGGTATTACTAAGGCTGTCATTTTTGTCAGTCACCATGTTAGCTCATTTGTGAAGAAAGAGAAGTATGGCAGGTTTAACAGGCTTGGACATGAGCAAATCGCTTGCTGTGGTGTCCCAAAGGGAAATCACTACTTATAACTTTTAAGAAACGAATCACATGAAAATTGGGAGGCAATAAATAAATAAATAAATAAATAAATAAAAGATAGATATCAGCATGTTTCCAACATAGTATCGGGCTAAAGTTATGTTAAAAGGGTGGTTCCTCAAGGTCTAGTTGAGGACTGAGCTGAGGGGAATTGCCTGATCAGGAGTCTTCTGAGCCAAGATGGTCAGGAGAGGTTGGAAAGAGAAAAATGAAAGGAGGAAGATTTGAGAAGTGCAGACGAGCTGAAGGGAGAAACCAAGGAAGAAGAAAATAATGGAAAAGGGAAGAGAAAATGTGCAGCGCAGACTAGAAGGAGCGATGTCTCTCCTGTTATGATCTCAGATAGAACATCCCCCACATAGCCCTGGTTGGTTCCAGCACTCAAACCTAATCTGTATCTGCAGTGGAGATGGCTGCTTTGTTCTGCTGGTCCCTGTCTTCACCCTGGTCCTGGCTCAGGAGTTTTGGGCTAAAACTGAAGGGACCCTCTCAATCCCCTTCAACTGCTGGGTTTGAGAGGGAGGTCTCCACAAAGCACAGCTGTGGTGACATTGCATATTTGCATCTAGCTGGTAAAAGTATTGCAGGGTGTGCACCTTCCTCCTCACCCTCCTCCTTGCAGCAGGGGGTGGATTTGATCCGATGGCTGATGGCTCGGGAAGCTGGAGGGGTGCAGAGAGCCAAGAGCGAGGATGGACGGCCCTGCCAGCAACATGGGACATGCTCTTACCAGCACAGCCCAGCACCCATCCATCCACACTCTTTTCAGCCCCAATTATTTCAATTTTCTCCAAGTTTGAGGCAGCTAGTGAAGGGCTCCTTCTCATAAGGAAAGCCTTAACCATATTTTTCTTTTCTATTTCCCCATTTGAAATTGCTTTTGAAACAAGGGATTTTCTTAGATATTTTTGTATCCATATAGATTTTCTTGGCACATTTTTTCCCAGCCTGGCATGGCATTTAAGCTGTTCTGCAAGGTGAATGTTCTTAACAACATTATTCTAGGGAATGGTAGCTAGATGCCTGGTAATTGAATGGGCCTTAGGTCTCTAAATGTGCTGTGGGGACAGCACAGCCATCTAGGTGTGTCTGTAGGGGAAAACTTAAATAAGAACAAATCTCAGGCTCCTCTGTAATGCTGTCCATCAGAAGAACTCATGGGGATTGAGAGTCTTTAACAAAAGAGGTCAATATTAATACCTCTATCTTAATTATATACATACAGAAGCCTGAAAAAAAATCCCATTTCTATGAAGCTTCTGTGAGCCTCCCCACCAGCACCTCCTGCTCTGTTGATGGTTTCTCTTCACTGCCTGCAATCACTTCTCCTCCAAATCATGCTTAAAATGCCCATTGGTCACTATGTCCACAGAAAGATGAAGAAATTTCAGACCAGATCAATGTACAGCAAGATTGGAAAGCCAAAGAGAAGGGCACTAAGCTTTGCTGTTTCTCTCCATGTCTCAGTAGAGCTCAGCTCTCGGGATGGGCTATGCCCAATGTTCTGCAGACCAGTGCTCAGCTGGAGAAACACTCTTTCAAATGGAAGGGTGTGCCATTTTGGGGGCACCTCATAGGGGCATGAAGTGTTGGTACAAGATCCATAATCCCCAAGTGCCTGGCGTGGTGTGTACCTTGGCTTTGAAAGACTTGGTGCTGCGCTCACAGAGATGTTAGTGATGGTCAGTGTTACTAGAGCAGAGACAGAGCCCTGTGGCCTGACAGATTCTCTTTGTCCAAAAATCACCTTAAATCACCCTCTCAGTTACAGAGAATTGAGGAGCACTGGGCTTCTGAGAGTGCTGTGATGCTTCTCTGTCTGAAGTTGAGCAAAGCATGAAATGAAGGGTAATTTTTTTGGCTGCAAGAAAACTGTTCAGTTTAAACATACTTCCCTGTTAGTGAGACATAAAAAGTCTGAAGCTGGGAGGTGAGAGGGTTTCTCTGTCTTTTGCTGGGAACTAGCTATTTTTTCTTCTACCTTATCAAAAAGAGGATGCAATAGGAAGGCAACAGGAAATGCGGATTTGGTTCAGCTATGCCCTCTGCTGCTACAGGGCTGAAACAGGGTCCAGCATAATTTTGTGTAACAGCATGCAGTATGTGATTTGAAAGCCCTCCTTTGGCTCAGAGGCTTGGAGAGCTAATTAAAACCCTTTTTTTTCTCAGAAGACTTTTCTGGCTGTCTTCCTCTCCAACCCCCATGCAATAAGTAATGATCCTTCATTAGACCAACATTATGCAAGAGGTATCATTTGACTACCTTGCCCAGCCTGAGAGTGATTGCTGCTGCCATCAGTACTGGCAGAGAGACTAATCCAAGCCATGATGTATTAGTGAGGGACCATTTCAGAAATCTTTGAATAATTTATTTAAAAAAGCTCAGGAGAGCACTTGGGAAAAGAAGAAAGGAGGAAAGGAAGAGACAAAAAGGACAAAGCAGCCAAGATCTGGTCACGGAGGTGCCTTTGTCCAAAAGGTTTGCATTTTCTCCACATGCCAAAGCATCACCGTCTTGCCTTGCTGTTGCTATACGTCATAATGTTCTTCATGCACGTGTCCATGTTTGTGTGTTCTTCAAAGGAGATGTCTCTACATCCTGGACTACTCCACTGTTGAGGGCTTGGGTCATCCCACCAGCACCAATGGCTGCTCAAACAGCACTTAAGAACTTCCAGCCAAACAAGAAACACGTTTATTGCTCTCAGAGCCTGACCTTTTCATGAAATGTCAATTTATTTTATTTTTCAAGTATTCAGCAATGTATACCAGTGTTCAACAAGAATCACTTGGGAGTTACCTAGGGCCATAGCTGTCACCCAACACGCACATTCAGGTATATTTGGGCCCTAGACACTGCGGGAAGATACTTAATGCTGCAAAAGGCAAGTGAAGGAGCGATTCCCCTTTGACCTGGGATTTCTGTGACTCTTTCTTTGACTTGCCATATTCTACAGGCTCTCCAGACATTTGGTTCTTCACGTGCCATCACTGCTCTCTTGACTGCTGGAAGCTTTTTCACTTGTCTCTCTCCCTTCGTGGATCTCCAGCCTCTGTGCAAAGAGGAGGTAAGTCAGCCGTGGTGAAATACCACTCCAAAATCTGCTGGGATCCAGGATGATGAATATTTAGGGACTGCACGCAGTCATAGGATGGACTCCAGCAGGATGAGAGTGACACGTGAAAGAAAACCGATGGCAACACCAGGAAGACACATTAAAAACACACCAAAAACGAGTACTTCCAAGACAGCGAGCATCTCTTGGGAAGGGAATGGCGGTACCTAAGGTAAATACAACAGTGCAGAGCAGAGGAGAGCGGGCAGAAGCTGCTGCAGCTGCTGCAGCCGCGGCATCAGGCACCGGGCCGCGCTGCGCGCTGCGACACGGCCACGGGCGAGGGAGCAGCTCGGGGCAGCGCGTTACACAACGCGGGCGCGCGCAGCCCGCATCCGCCAGCCGAAGGGGGGCTCGCGCCTGGCATTAGAGATGCTCCCCCCGAACCAGCAGATTGCATCTGCCGTGACAGGGATGCGACAGCGTCATGCGTGAAACGGCAGGGGCTTAGCTTAACGCTCCTCAAGTTCCAATGGGGGGCAGCCGCTTTCTGGTGAATAGGCAGCTTTGCTGGATTAGTTTAAAAAAAAAATACAACGCTTAGGTTCATGGCATTTGGAGAATTCAGCTGTTACATCAGGGATTTTAAAGCATACGGGTCTCTCCTCAGACTCACTCTGTGCTTTATTTTCCCACAGTCTGCAAAAGAGCATCTGCAGAAAGGGGCTGCAGCCCCTTGGAAAGCGAGGTGAAAAGCGAGCAGATTGGAGCGGAAAGGCTGCGAGTCTGGCAGCCACCACGGCCCGGCAGCTGGGCACTGCTGGCTGCTGCCTTACCCTCACTTGCACGCAAAAATATCCAATATTAGCAGCATGTCGGAAATCCAGAACACTGCAAACACTCTTCCAGGCACTGATTTTCTCCCCTCCAAGTCTGCATCTTCCTGGGAATCTGCATCTCCCCGGCTGCCGCCACCAAGAGCAATCCTCCCGACTGCTTATCGGCTCTGCCTTAATCACTTGGTGACATTAGAAACATTGTTAATATCCATGTGCCCAGATGTCTCCCAGCCGCTTTCCCTGCTCCCAGGGCCTGGCTGTACTGGTGTGAGGTTATGGAGATGCGGAACAAACCATTAGAGCAGCAAACACCCAGGCTGGAAGCAGCAGGAGCCCAGGCTGGTCTGACTGGCAGGAATCTTGGGCTGTAGGTGCAGAAATTCCTGAAAATGGGAGATTCAGGCCCAGAACCACTGTGCATGTAATCCAGACTTCTCCTGAACCGGTTCATATTGAACTAATTTGTCCCAAAGAGGAAAGCTGCAGGAGTGCTAGCAAACGTGGGTGGCAGGGCGCTGCTGGAGCCTGCCTGGAGCTGCTTCCCGAAAGCCAGGATGTGCCGCGGCCCTGCTCCCAGACACCGTGTCTGTCTGATGTCTGTCTGTGCAGGGAGATGCAGCAAGTCTCGCAGAAGGGCAGATACGAGCAGATGGAGAATCTTGCATCATCTGAGGAGCAGGAGAGATGTAAGGTTAGCGATGCCTCACACCATGCAAACTCTTCAGGCTTACAGATAGCACTTGTGAACGAAAGATACTTTGGCAGCAAGCTGGATTCAACTGAAAAGCTCTTGGTTGTCACACTCAGCTTTGGGAAGCACTTGGCTTTAATTTCTGTTTAGATGTACAGTTTGCAAACTATTTTATCAAAGAGCTGACATGTTCTGGGGAAGTGGCATCGCTAGATACATTTATTTTGCCGGTGCAAATCCTTGAGCATCTGCAACTGTGAAGCAGAGCTCTGCCCTCTGAAGATGTGACCCGCTTGGTAGAGCTTCCCTGATGGACATCTCTTCTGCAGGGTGATGAAGACCCTTAGCTTGCAGAAGTGTCTTTACATTTAACTTATGGATTATAAAAGCTTATATTTGTTCCCAATTTCTCTGATGGCCTTTCATTTCTACCAGCATACTTGTCAGGAGAGCAGCTTTCCCAACATCCTGTTCTGCATGTTGCTTAGGGCTTTTATTTTATTTCCTTAGATTGCTTTGATTGAAGTTTCTGACCTCACATTTTTAATACCTTATTACTGAACGAGTGTTCCTGATTAACGAGGTGCTGGTTCTGGCAGGTTTCTTGGCTTCCTGCACTGGTGGATCCACTGCTCTACCAGAGCAGAACCAAGTGCACCATGTCTTAACCCAGCTTGCCCTGTGCTCCAGAGGAAGGAGGTGGTTTCAGAGAGAAGAGAAAGCCACCACTGCAGCAGAAGGTGACAAGACTGGAAATAGTAGCGTGCTTAAAAAAATATATTTTTTTAAAGTCATCTTTGCTTTTAAAATATATTCTGTGAGGAGGGACTATCTATTCTTGAAAGGGACATCACTTACAGCCCCCCAAACATCACACATGCGAAGAACATCACGAAAACATTGGAAAGCACACAACACACCCAAAACTCTCATTGAAAAAAACGTATTTAGACATTACACTTCTCTAAGTGGCCGGTCTAAAGATTTTCTTTTTTTTTTTTTTAGTGTGACCTATTCAAAAACGCACAAAAGATTGATGGAGAAGGAGAAGAAAAAGGACTATGGAGACTTAACATACAGGTTCTTCAGACTTCGTTTCCAGACGTTCAAACCTCTCCAAGTGCGAAGCCGCTCGTCGGGGTGAGAAATCCACCAGCAAGGACATTCCTGCCCTGTTTAGTGACCAGTAAATGCGTGGAGGCCATCGAGGAGGGCACCCTGCCACTCCTGGTCCCTGCTCACCCTCGAGCCGGCCCTTCAGGAATCTTCTCATAGAGCTGGGAAGCGGGCAAGATATATCCCGGAGCTGCCTAGCTCTGCACACAAATAACACAATTGCAAGCATTTGTTTCCCAGACTTTATGAACCAGTTTCTTACAATTTGTCTGCAGCATCCCATCATTAAATGTAATTAATGAGCAGGCTGTGGACAGTGGTAACCTCTCCACTCAAAGCTGGAGCAAGTTATTTTTTTCTGCTGCTGATGTTGTTCTGGTGCAAACAGACACAATATCCAGAGCTCCCTCAAGCCGTTTTGTCTTTATTAAAGAGGCAGGGCCTGGGCTCCTAAGGTTTGATAAATCGAGGGCCAATGTGCAGGGCACAGTGCATTGTGTATCTCCAAACATTCAATCAACCACAGATATCACAGAAGTAGGGTTGATAATTATAGAATTCTAGCACATTAACTGGCTGAACATTAATGGCAAAGAACAACATTAAAGCTTATATTCCTTCTAGCTGAAAAGGTAAATTGCATTTTCAAGTTATGACAAACCTGACATTTATTATTACCTATTATTATATTATTTATCTCCTTTCAGGTATCATTTAGAGACCTCAGCTGTGGTCAGGGTCTGTCTGTGCTCTGAAAAGGTTATGTTTTAAGTCTCTGGCATTAAGGATAATATTTCCTGCTGTCTTGGTTCTTCTGGCTTTGGCAGAAGTGATGCTAATTGGGAATCCATCCACTCGCATGAAGGGAGGAATGTGAAAGGTGCAGGAGAAGGACACTGCCCATATGACTGATACCAAGTCCTGAAGCTGTAGCCTGGTAGTCCCTAATGAGTATTCCTGCTTTTGGACTGATGTTTCGGATTTTCTGTCATGTTAGATTAGCCACTGGAGAAGCAGGTGGTTCTTCCCACAACTCAAACGGCTGCAGAAATGGCACATTCCCACGTTTCTCCCAGTGAGCCAGCCACCAAGGGAGCTTGCACTTCATCACTATGGCAGCATTTCCCTTTCTCACTTGGTGTTATGAGCTAATAATTAAAGCTTTATATTTTTAGCAGCTTTGTGTAATTTAGGGCCGATTTGTTGTGACATTCCCTAATGCTCACTTCTCATGGTACCTAACCCAGGCTGCTGCTGCACCAATCAGTAGTGATTTTATTCTTAATTGCTGCATCTTAAAATGACAATTAAGTTAAAATTATATTTGCTAAAAACAAATTTATTTATATTGTGCATACGTTTCACGCTATTAGGAATGTATGAACTGTAAGTCTATCTTACTCACTGTGGGTTTTATGAGTACGAGGAACGAACTGGCTCAAAAATTTCAGCCCAATTTATTTGTGCGTAGGTACCCTTGTGGACAAGAGTATTGGAAGGCCAGAGGAAAGCAAGCATGGAAACCTTCCAGACTCCATAAATCAGCTTTCCCCAGTTGCAGGGAAGATGAATCTACACTCACAAGTCTCCCTGCTGCCATGGGAGGTATCATGCAGCCTTATGGCTGGGTGGAGGCCTACGGGAACAGTTCCCTTCCCCTGCAAGAGTGGCCCATTTAAAATCCTCCATGAACTGGAATGATCTGTTTTACCCGGTTTTAAATCATACCATTAGCATCTGGCTCATTTTATGGAGGGGCAAAGGGTAGTGGCACCATCCGGATTAGGGAAAGCTGATATTTATTATCATTACGTAAGCAATTTACCTCATCTTAACTCTGCTAATAGCTCCAGTGATAATCTCACGATGAGCTACTTGCATGGCACAAAATTCATGAGCATTTGGGTCCTCTGTGCTACCCGGGGGGCCACAGCATGAGCCATGGAGAGAGATCAGCAAAGCTAATGGTGGCTTGTTCAGATGAAAACAACATGTGTATTGCCACGTACGATGCAATAAAGTAAAATACTGTATAAAATTCGGATATTAGCATAGCTGCACCCACACTGGAAATTTAGCTGCTGACATGCAGGTGGGTGGTTTGGGTTTGGTTGTTCCTTCTCCCCATGTGCAAGCTAATATACATAAACAAACTGAGAACCTCCTGTGTGGATTGACAGTGTTACTAGTGCGTTTAATAAACAAGATTTTAGATCAAAGCAAGCTGGCTTAACATTCAGACCCATTTATCAGAATTTCAATTCTTTTATGTGGAAATGTAATAATGTAACGCATAATGAAATGCATTTGCAAACCTGTAACTTCTCTGAACTACGAGTTGTCCCTCAGTACCCTGTCAGTCTCTGATTTACATGCACTAGCTCATGCCTGAAATACTCATTCTGTGAATGTGTCACCAATGTTCCCTCTAAGCAGGAGGGACAGAGGAGAGGGGAGAAACAGATGGAGGAAGAAAAAAAGCAGTTTCTCATGTCTACATCTGAGATTCCTAGACTAGTCAGCCGGAAATCCAGTCCTGATGAGAAACCAAGCCGCTCTTTTCCCCTGCTGACAGCCTCAAAGACATGACAGTTAAACCTGGGATTGGATGAGGCCCTGGAGCCTCCTGGCTCTCCTGCTCCAGGGGCTGGGGCCCACCAGCCGATGGGGCCTGTTGGGTCTGGGACACCTACACATCTCTCCCTAGGAAGCTGCGGCTGCTGCTGATGCCTTCTGAGAGCGTTTATGATAGCAGCTGTGTCTGAGCACCAGCAAACATGTAATACAAGCCATCTTCCAGAGGAAGAGAATCCAAGCATTGGCGGGTTCTCACAGAATCACAGAATGGTTGAGGTTGGCAGGGACCTCTGGAGATCATCTAGTCCAACCCCCCTGCTCCAGCGGAGACACTTAGAGCACATGGCACAGGGTGGCATCAAGGCGGGTTTGAAGATCTCCAGAGAAGGAGACTCCACAACCTCTCTGGGCAGCCTGTTCCAGGGCTCTGTCACTCTCACAGGAAAGAAGTGCTTCCTCACATGGAGGTGGAACTTCCTGTGTTTTGACTTACACCCATTACTCTTCATCGTGTCACTGGTCACCACAGAGAAGAGCCTGGCCTCATCCTACCTACAGTCACCCCTCAGGTACTTAAACATGTTACTCAAATCTCCTCTCAGCCCTCTCTTCTCCAAGCTAAACAGGCCCAGCTTGCTTAGTCTTTCTTCATACCACTTCAGGTGGCACCACCCAGCCAGTCCTGCTGAAGGAGCCATCATTCAGTCTGAAGTCTTTGCAATGCAGCTGAGCCCTTCATCCCACCCCACAGAGGGCCAGAAATCAGCCAGAAAGTACATCAGCATGGGCTTCAGGGCTTTCTTCTCCTCCCCAGAAGGCCTCAGCACCAAAAACAAACAAAAACCCCAAACAAAACAAAAGCCCCCAAAACAAAAGTAAAATCCCTCATGGCCTTTGCAGAGTGCTGGGAGAAGATATGCTTGGGATTTATCAGGTAGCTGGAGCAAGGCAATGCCCTAACCACAGCTGAACCTTGTTCCACAGGCTGGCTCCTGTTGAGCTGCCAGGTGATGCGAGGTTATAGCAGTGATTGCACCATACGTGTTAAAAAAAGGTCTATTTCTCAGTCTGTTTCTATTTTTGAGACTGCTAGTGCTTTATTCTCAGCTAACATTGTTTTAAGAACTGCATTTTGCAGGGGTGTTTTATGGAACTCCTTCGTGACCTACTTTGAGTTTAAAATAACCTTGTTAGTAACACAGTAATGTTGGCTGGTCTTCCTACATTCAATTTGTCTTCAAGGCATTGCACCAGCTTTAAGTAATCTTCACAGTGAATCTGAGAGGCAGGTACTTAATGCAGTTAACAACAATTCTGTTAAAAAGGGAGGAGATGCAGCAAGTGTCTTTTCCCCTTAGCTCTGTTTTACACCTGATTTTTTTTAAGACTAGTATTAATTTCCTAATCTATTGAAGAAAATAATTTATTAGGAGAGAGGGAGGTAGTGGCTGCCTAACTTTTATCCAAGGTAAGCTTTCATACATATGCAGATAGAGTTAGGATAACAGCATATGTTTGGTCTTCACTGGCACCAAGATCATTTCTTGTGTTTCAATCCATTAAGGGCTCTTCCAGGTAATGTGACATAATGAAGCAGGCAAGGATCATGGCTGGAAGCCCAGGAGAGCATCTCCAAGCTCCTATGGGTGCCAAAGTACTTGTGAACCTGGACTAAGTCTTGAACAGGTAAGAAAAAACTGAATATTGTAGTTCGGCCCCTTGTTCCTCACCAGGTCTTTTGTTTTGTCCTAAACTAAGCCAAGTCCCTTACAAGGCACATTCAGATCTGTTGCATGTTAATGGCCCCAGCCCACCTCCAAGCTGAATGCTGGCTCCAACAGCCTCCAAGATCTTTTGTAAAAAAACTAGAAGGCATCCAGAGAAAAGCAACTGCAGTATTATACTGATGTGCCATCACCTGTAATTAGCTCTGAGTAATCCCCTGAACAGCCAAACAGCCCTTCACTGCTGCATTTTTGGGCCGTACTAAAGCACTTGATATGCTACCATATGTTCTGCCACAGTCATTTCATTGAATGTCAAGCAGAAGGCGATTCTATATGTAATTCGATGTTTCCCATGAATAGACATCATATGGATGCATTTTAAACAACTGTAGAACCTCCTGCATTTTGATCCTCCTTGAAGGATGCTTGAAAGGGAAGAACATAGAGGAGCAGCTTCCCTGAATGCTGGTTGACAGGACACTCCAGTTTTAAGCAACAGGTCATCTGTTAAAAATACTTTTTTATGCCTCTGCTGCAAGGAAGGAAACCTTGGTTTTATGTGTTTTTGTGAATACCCTGCCTTAGGACAGGGATTGATTTTAGAAAAGGTTTAAAACTGAGGGAGCAAATCTTTCCAAATTTAAGCTAAGGTATTGACATACTCCCACTACAGCTTTCCTCCCCACTTGTATTTCGTATTAATTCTCTGGAGGGGGCACTTAGGTGAGAAATAATATGCTCTGTGATTCATTGTAGCTTTTGTGGAGAAGAAAATACCTCTGAGAGAGGCACTGCACAGCTCAGTGCACCTATTCCCAGAGGCAACAAGTAAGCAGTGCCCTTAGGAGTACTTCTTCTCCCCAAATTATCTGTGATGGGAAGGACAGACTGATATTTTTTCATTTGCTCGGCAAAGACACTGTAATGACTCCTCACTGGCAAGCGAACATGCTTACTATGTCTTTAAAAGCTGCTCTGGGAGGCCAGTACATTTATCATGGGAGCAGTCAGGACATGTAATTTCTTTTTGTGAAAAATATTAGGAAAAGTTGGTAAAAAGAGACACACGTCAAGGGAAAGCTGGAACGTGATCCATGCAGCTGAGGTGAGGAGAGACAGGGACTTTGGAGCCTTCTCAGGAAGTCTCAGGATGCAAAAACAAGAATGCCTGGAATTTTTCAACTTGCTAGTTGGCCACTTCATATCCTGCTTTATTGCTCTTAATCTTTGTCTTAATTTTTCCTGGTCCTCTGCTACTGGCCATGCTTGGAGACAGACCTTGGTCTGACTCAGCCTGCACTGAAGGGGAAGGATGTTGATGGAAGAAATCATTCCCATTGCAGAGAGAGGGGAAGTTGTTCTCCATCTGATGGCAGTGCTCAACTTTTCCTCAACATGAAAATATTTTCTGCTTGTCAAACAGAAATCAGTGCAACTGAATTATTTCATTTTCATTAAAAAGAAATACTTTTGAAAGGATGAAGGGGAGAGCAGGAAAATTGTTAGATTACAGAATGAAAATAGTTGTAAAATGAAAATCGGGGTCCCACTTTGAATATCCCCATGTAATATAGCAGTAAATACAAAACCTTCCTTTATTGTTTTATTTATAAAAACTTTTTACTGCAAGTTTCACTTTTGATTAGTCAGTTGAAGAAATCCTGAGATTATTTACTTGATCTTTGTCCTGTTAACTTTAACAGGAAACTGAATAAACCCAGCCCTAGCCCACCCAAATTGCTCCTTGTTTTGATATAGGAGGCAACCTGTGCATTTAGCAGATGGGGCAAAACATAAATGACAACCCCTCAGGCCTATTTTTTGGAGGCAAGTCCTGTGTTCTAACTTTAGAAAGGGAGAAATAGGTTTGTAACCTGAAATGTGAAATACCTGCAGGAAACTGCAGTATTTCAGTATTTTCAGTTGTGCCACAGAGCATCAAGTACATGGGGATCTCAGCCTGTAGGGGGGCTCATCCAGAGCTGATCTCTGTGACTTTCAATGCTATTAATAAGTAGTCTCTAGATCCTCACCCTTGAAGGCCCAAGTGGCTTCTACATAATGAAAATTACAGCACCACATGGGGCTTAATGAAAACACCTGGTGCCTGTATGCAACTGCTTTCAACTGTACATCCCAAAGCGTATTTACAGAGATGGCTTTGCACCAGGAATTTCTTTGATGGGAAACTGTAATAGAGGGAAGACAAGTTGTATAAATCTAGGCTCTATTCTCTATTAAAGCTTACATATGTTTCTTTAATCAAAGAGAGCTAGAGTACACCTGTGCCTCGAGACATTCACCCAAGCAACAACTTATTCCAAAATGATTTAGGGACTGTCTGTCCTGCTGCCTTCCCCAGTGGCGCATGGGAACCTTTAGCATAGGTACCCCAGGGATCTCTAGACTTCAGTGTCAGTTTGTAAATGTGAAATCCACTCACATGAGCAGGGAGAGAAGCAGGAGGAGCAGCGTTGTGAGGATGGCAGGGTGCAGGGAGATGCCCACTGCCTTTCTGCCTGTAACATCACCCAAGGAACAAGTGCCCAAGGAAGCCAAGGGGCCCAGAGCTGCCCCCGGCAGGCATCCCAGGGAGCTTTCATGGCAGAGAGATTGCTCTGAGGCAAGCACAGAGAAAACAACATTAATGTAAGCAGAGAATGAAATTAAACCTACAATTTGGAACGAGGGAGATTGTTGGCTGTCTCACCAGGAAATTACTGTCCTTTAACAAAGTTAGGCGGGCTGGCTCCGAGACAGTGGTGCAGCTCACCTAGTTGCTCAGAGCACTGGCAGGTTCACGATGGGGGAGGCCTCAAGACGAGCCCAAATACTTCTGCAGAGGCAACATAAGCAGGTGCAGTAGATCTAACCCAAACCTGCACTGCCTTCCCTGCAGGGCTGAGGGTCTCTCCAGCCCTTCAGCAGTTTTAGCTTTCAGAAAATAACTGCTGGAAGGATGATGCTGCCCCTTGTTCTTTCCTGGGGAATCTGATAAAGTCGTGGTGCTGAACAGCGATGAAGAGAGTGCATGAAAAAGGCCCCTTGGTGGGAATAAGCATGAAGAGAAAGAAATTGGGAATAAAAAAAAAGGAATCTTTGTTCATTGAAACACCCCAAGCTGTGAAATTCTCCAAGGACAGAGTAGATTTGTGATAACCCTCCTGAACAGAGAACAGTAATTGAAAACACAGTGTCATCATCACGGTTAGAGAACAGAGAGCAGTTAACTCAGTAAAAATGTCAGCTAAAATATCTTCTCCCTTTCATCTGTAGGTGAATGCTTAATGTATATTTCGTATTAGGAATAGTAGGAAAGTTGGAAAAGGTCTTTTGGCAAGTTCCAAGTCTTCTGTAATGTCATAACATATTTCACTGACTCAGAGCAATGTTCATATGTATGTTAATAATCTAAATGCCAATTTGAGCACAAGCTCCTGAAGATGAAATCCGTTAGGTGTTTCTGTAGATGAGTGCTGCAGGTCTGAGAACTTGCACGGCACATGCATGTGGCAGCACAGGAAGCAGCAGCAACCTAATAATACCCACTGCTTCGTAAACATAGTGGAAATGAGTAGAGAGCCTTGAATACCGAATGCAGCTCCTTTGGAAGTGTTAAGGGCTGCCTTAAAACTGTGGGTGAGGAGGTGAGGGCTTGCCAGCTTCTTTTAAATGAGGTAAAACATAAGATGTTAAATTATGCATCTCAAGATCCGGAAAAGTCAGTGAAAACATCTTCAGAAGAAAGACCTAACTGTCAAGACTCCCCATTTGCTGCCTTCTGCCTATATGCATGCAAATATGTATCTTCATCCCAGCCTTATGCTTGGTGGAAATGTGGATTTATCATACCTTTTGCTGAGTTCATGTTGGAAGGCAATTAGTGAAAGAGCTCGAGCGCAGGCCATCAATATTGCTCTGCTTGATTAAAAAACCCATCTGGAGCTGGCAGTAGGCTAGGCTGCTATTGGCAGGGGTTTAGTGCATCACTGTTCCTCCACAAAACTCTGTATTTCCTCCATTACCACAGGGTGAGATGCCTGTGGGCAGAAACCTGGGAGATGGCTTACGAAGTGACTATGAAATGGAGTGAGACTGTGTCACTTGTCAAAGAGATCAGCCCCAGAGGCTGCCAGCTCTCTGCTTTTTGCTACCACGGCTCCGGCTGAGGGGTTGCAGATGGATTTTCTTCCTGTGGCTGCATGAGTCATATTGGCATGGAGTGAGAGGAGCGTTTCTGGTGGTCAGAGGACTCCCAGTTTAAATAACCTACTGCTAACCTGCCTGCCCAGACTGTCAGTTGCAGCTCTGGACTTCACTCTAAAACTGGTTGATGTGAATGGGAAAAGACACTTTTTAACTGCACGCCTAAAGTTAAAAGGCTCTGGGACACATCTGAATGTTGCTCAAAGAAAACCGCCTACTGTTATGATTCAGCCCCAGGAACCTGAGGGTAACTCCAGTTGTTATCGTCGGCTTGTTCCCAAAGTTGCTGTGCCTCAGCTGGAGGCCATGGGAACACAACCTCCTCTGGGGAAGTTTCAGGGAATGAGCCCCACAACAAGGAATCAGATCTGTGGCTTTGTAAATTAGCGATGCAAGCAACAGGAATATTCAGCCCATATTAAGGAAGAGAGTGGAAGCAGGAGTTTACTGATGATGTCCTTTGTCTGCAGCATCCACTGGGTTTTCATTCAGCTCCTTTTGTTGTCACAAATAACGAAGGGTCAAGTGACTGTAGCCTCTTGTGTTGTAGCCCCACACAAGTGAGGCTAAGGACAAGATGAGACAAGACCTGTAGGAAGAGGTGATATCTTCTATTAGACCATCTCTAGTAGCAGGGAAAAGAGACAATGTGAGTTCTTTATCAGTTCTAAAGTCATACTGATGGTGGGCTGTGTGGGATGAGCACTGCAAAAAGAACAAAGCAAGGTAGAGATGAAACCTGCCTTAAATGAGCCTTTATGCCCACGTTGTGCCTATATTGGGTCCAGTTTGTCTTTGGAGCTGTATCTTACGTGCTGAAGGCAAGGCTGGTGGGCTGAAGTCATGCCTGTGTATTCCCACTGTGTCAGCTGCTCTAATTAGGGTATTTCCTTCCCCTACAGGCCTTCTCTTGGTCACAGTTTTGCTTGAATGCAGAAGTCAGTCTGAAGTCCATTGTCCCCCTCCTCTGACTGGGAATCTCAAATTCAGAGGAAGGGAAGCTGGCTTGTGGATGAAGAGTATGGAAACCTGTCACTCGTGGTGGCAGAATCTGAGCACTTCAAATATGGGAGTCCAACACATACCTCCCTGCCACCCTCATGCCCATTCCCATAGGTGCCCCTGCCATAGGTGTCCCTGTCATAGCTGTGGGAGAAATGCCACCAGGAAACTTCCCAGGCTTCGCTTCTTTTCACCAGTTTGCTTTCATAACATAAGACTGGGGTATTGCTTCAACTTTGCATTTTCCAGCCAAAGGAGGTAGTGTGGAGATGCTGGTGGTCAGTGTGTAGAAGGGTCAGTCAAGAGCAACAGGTCTCTGCTTGCTGGCAGGGAGCTATGGTGATTGTGAAGGTCTGCGGTGGAGGAGAAGAAAAAGAGAAAACACGGTGAAGTAAAGAATTTGGACCTAGTGGATACAGTCTCCCCAGGACTGGTTTGTGATGCACTGCCATTTTCACTCCAAATGATTTATTCCAAAGAAAACTACTCCCAGAAGTGGAATCATTCAAAGATTAAATGCTTTTTTTTTGTTGTTGTTGTTGTTGTTGTTGTTGTTGTTGGGTGAATCACCAAGTCATTAACAAAGGAAACCAGCTTGATTGCTTATTTTTAAACCTGTTTTTGTCAGATTCCTCTGGAAGTGGAATTTCACAGCTCTCGGCCTAGTCAATCTCCACTGCCTGCAGTCACCTGCCTAAGGGAGTGGTGGAGCAGCATCTCAATCACCTTTCTCTGCCCAGGCACTCAGAAAGGGCTGCATTACCTTTCACTGCAATATACGGTCTGTGTTTCATCAGTGCCAGGGGGTTATTAAGTCCTTTCCAGCTCAAGGCTGGTACATTTCCTATCAAGGTTCAGTATCTGCAGACAAAGTACTAGGAAAAATTCCCTTTCAGTCATCTTGGGACAAAACTCTTATATTTGTTCGAGCATTCGAAGCCAAATTTAGCTCTGGCATAAAAGGACATGTCTACTGTTAAGGCCATTCAGTCTGAACACAGACTAAGGACTTTAGGCTATCCTCTGTTTCTCTGGCCTGTGAGGTGGGACCATGAGAACAGTTGGAATTTCTGCATGTTATTAGTTGCCATGGTGCTTTGTGGTACTATTGCCTGTATTTTAATGTGTATTGCAATGGGAAGCGTTTTAATGCGACTAATTCATCACAGTAGAGTTTAGACTGTCTTGTAAGTCTGTCTCAAGGCTGTAAGAGCTGAGATAGTGTATCATGAAGAAAAGAGACTGTTTACATCCCGGGGCATCTATAATTTACCACAGTCAGGTTGCTGCTCCCTTTCAAAATTTGCCTTTAGCCATTTTAAAGCTCAAATACCTCAATAAAGGCCTGGATTTCTGGTTGCACAGAGCAGAAATGAAAGCCCTTGATGTGCCCCGGCACAGATGCTGGTCCTGCCCCGGCAGCAGGGCCGTGTCTGTGCCCTCCCTCGCGAGCGTGGCAGACCTGGTGCTGCGCTCTTACAAGAGCTTTCTTTCCAAGCTCAGGGATTTCTCTCAGTTTGCAGAATTT
The DNA here is from genome assembly GCF_059628265.1 of Tinamus guttatus. Classification (NCBI taxonomy): domain Eukaryota; kingdom Metazoa; phylum Chordata; class Aves; order Tinamiformes; family Tinamidae; genus Tinamus; species Tinamus guttatus. The sequence goes on along the minus strand of NW_028288841.1, from coordinate 3,853,816 downwards.
GGAGTTACATGGGTCATGCTGCACGTTCCTCTGCTGTCTTCCTTTTCCCTGGTGTTAGTTTTCCCTACGTGCCATGGTAGAGAGAAGAAGGACAGTGCTACAGAGGAGCCGGCGCTACAGGAGGGCTTGGAGGGTGGCAGGCTGGGGAGCTGGATACTCCATGGCTGTGTTTCTGTGCGGTTTTGGGTTGGACCTTGGGCTGCACTGGGGAGCAGTGAAGGGTTCCCACTTTTGCAGCCTGGCCAAGGTGGGTTTGCTTAGCTGGACACCCAGTGTGTAAACCGGAGGTCTGGACCTGGATGTCTCTGCCAGGAGACCACGTGCATGCTCTCAAGGACACGCTGTGAGGGGCGCTTAGTCATAGATTTGACAGCACTGTGCAGGATGTCATGTGGAGGGATCTTCTGCACTGGCAAATGATGGAAAGAAAACTGGCTGAGCCTTTCCTCCACCATCTGTTATTAAAGCGTCTCAGTCCTGCCAAGAGCCTTCACTCATCTGCAGAAGCCTCCCCACAACATCGTTCTTCTCCCAGTGAGGGTCCCAAGGGTCCTGCAGGGCTTCAAGGCTGTCTGGGTCCTTCCTAAAAAGTGTTCAGACATGTGTGCAATGGACCAAGCTGGGGACACGGTCCTGCTGCTCAAGGATGCTGGAGACAGGTCGCATCTGGTGGCACAGGGAAGAGCACACAGTGATTGAGGGCTTGCAAAAAAATGATTTAAAAATGGATTGGGGCTAACTCAAATCCTACCTGGAAAATAAATATTTGCTATTCCATTTTAAACAACTTTAAATGGAATAAGAGGATTCCCAGGGGATAGTTTACATCCCATCCTGGTTTGTAAATTCAGATATCAAATGATTTCCTTGGTAACAAATTGGTTCAGATTTCACCTTAGCTGACAAGTCTAGGCATGGAATTTGTCAGGTGAAGGAAGGACACTTTTGGTGGGAAAATTCATATTATTTTTATTCCTAGCTGGAAATAATTCTGGTCTCCTACTTCACTTTTGGGTGTCAAGCCAAGTTCCTCCCGCATGAAAAGAATATTCCAAACAGACATATTAACATGATTTTCACCTGAAGATCAGCACTTTAAGACAGAGGTAACCAACTTGTTAAACACCGGGAGAATTTGGGAATATTCTGTTAATAGAAAATCATACTCCTTCAGACTAGCAGGTGTGAGGTAACTAATACTTGGGTAATTCTCCCCTGATGCTCCTTATGCTCTCATCAGCTTCCGCATTCATTTAGTGCCCTATCACAATAAATGCTGAACAGCTGGGTACGAAAAGAGGGAAATTATTTAAACTGGTTGCCAGACCAGTATGACAGAGCTGGCAATGGAAACTACTTCCCTGAGTATGCTTAGGATGAAAACTCAACCAAAAGGCATGGTTCACACAGGATTTTAATAAGCCTAATGGCCATGACTAAGATGCAATCAGGTTTATCAATTAAATATCCCCTAATCTGTCCATAGTTTGTGAAGAATTAATGCTAGAAGACCATTCTGAAACAGAGAGACATTATTCTTGCAGTATATGATTTAAATAGTAATTATAGTATATATGATTTAAATAGAAATTACTTCAGCTCCTCAGGTACAAAGAAATTAGGGAGCTAATTTCAGAAGTATTACCTGACTAATTTATTTTTATTAAAGTTTTTTTTGTTGTTATTTAACAACCTGTTTAGGCAGGAAGCACTAAGGCTCATAGTGCCCTTCCAGCAGCAAGGGCACCTCCTGAAAGCCCCCAGGGACCGTTTCCAGCAATTTGCAGCGGATATCCCTGCTTTTACCTTTTTCTGTCATTGAGTCTGGGTAGTTTTCTTTATTCACTTATTCTAAAAGTCACCGTACCTCCCCCTAACTCCCCTTTTCCTCACTATTTTCAAGCAAATGGGATATTCATACTATCCAAAACTTTTCCTCCTTAATGCAACAAGCCTTAACTGTATAATCAGTATGTTTTTGGTTTTTTAATTTGACACTGATTTTCTCTACCTTTTTTTTCTCTATCAAACTTTTTTGCTTATATGAAGATATTCTTAGATGTTATGTTACATGCTGTGTGCGGTATGCACATCATGCGGCTGGGGAGATGAGACACACAATATCATAAATTCGTGAAAGACACCAGCCACTTTCAGTTTGTTCCCTGGGTAAAGGCCTCCAAAGGGCAGCTTGAGACAGAACTGTCAGAGCTGGGCAAGCTGTTCTACTCGGTAGCCCCCCAAAACTCAGGATTCCTCTGGAAACATAGATTTTGGTTTTATTTGGTTTGGGAAAGCAGGAGTATTTCATTCTGCTAATACTGGTTCGTGTACTTCTGAGATACTTATAGTCCTCAGTACTTACTTGTTATTACAGCCATTATTTTAATATATGAAAGCCCAGGTGAAACAGTTTGAAGCTGTTATAAAGCAAAGTACTTAGACATTGTTGAGAAATGAATAAGTCAACATGATTCACTTCAGACCATAAAATGTCACCCACATCCACACTTCAAGAGCACATCTGAAGTCCGAAATGTCTACTTTGGAAACACATTCACTTGTTATTTATTAGCCTAAAATCCCAGCCTGCTTGTGCAAGCTCAGTCTCAAGGAAGAGAGTCGCATTTTCCAAACTCCCTGCTCTCCTGCATCTGCAATGGCAAAACCTGCACGGAAAACCTGGCTATGGGCAGACTCTGGCACACACCATTTCCAGGAGAGCTGCGGGTGAAGGAGGTGAGGTGACTTGGAAAATAATAATGAGGTTTAAGCTAATTGAAAAGACTTTCTTTGCCTTTGGAAAGGTTCAGGTCCCAGCTCAGCTGATGACCTTCAAGATCTATTGCGGAAATTTTAACAGCGCTGACGTTCATTACATAAATTATCCTCCCTGAATAAAGAATAATCACCTCTGTTAATACAGTTCACTAGTTAAATTTACTTTATTGTATTTCACATAGCCCTATTTACACTTCAAGACCCAATTTGTTCCTGTCTATTGGAATACATATCGATTTTTTTTTTTTCAGCTTTAGCATGCTGCAAAGCAGTACTGAGGGGAAATTCTTTGGATTTAGCCTTTTGCATGAGTATTTAATTTAAGAGGGTAGTTGTTTTTTGGAGAAGTTTTTTTTTGTGAGGACACTTATGGCCAGGACCTAAAGGATGGAAGCATCTGGTCACCACAGAGAGCCAATTTCACGGTAGTTAATAAAAACCAAACTAACATTAAAAAGCGGCAAGCAAAGAGACAGCAGCCACCTACCAGTCTGCAATATAACCTTGCTTTTTCCGAGTATTCTTGTAAGGAGTTTATTAACTTTTAAAAACATATAAATATATGTATGTGGGGGGAGGATCAGACCTGATTTCCAAAGGGTGACGTGTGAACAGGGGTGCGCTGGGACACGGTGACGTTGCTGCTGCGATGCCAGGCACCGCCGGCCCTGCCGCGGAGCCGACTCTAGAGGGAGACGCGAGACGCCGCGCGGGACCGCACTGCTGCAGCGCGAAAATGCTTTGCAAGGTGCCTCTATCTGCATGGATATTTTCTTTTTTTTTTTTTTTTTTTTCCTTTCTTCTTTTTGTTTCTCTTTTTTTTTTCAATTTTTTCTTCTCTTTTTTTCCATAATAAATCTCAGGGAAGGCAAAGTGCAGAGATATGACCATTGGAATTTATCGGACTGGGGCACAGCCTGCCTTCCTCCTGGCTCATAGTGGCATTTTAACATCATGCCCGGGGCAGAGACCTTTCACTCAGGGATTTACTCCCTGCAGTAACTGAGCCTCTGCACCAGGGGCATTTCAGAGGGATGAGGCTCTTCCCATGTGTGAAACTTGCAGCTGAAAAGACCCGGGGCAAACAAAAAAGGACAATATATTACAGTAATTTAAATGTAAAGTTTTGAGAAACGTTAAGCATTTTGATTCAATATTTCCAAATTGGCATTGGATTCTTCATTTGAAAGAGAAGCTTTTTTTCTTTTAAAATCTGACCAGAATTTTTAACAGAAAAAAAGTTAAATTGCTTACAACAAATATAAGATTTAATTTCATGCTGAACCAAAAGTTTCAGGTTGTGCTCAAACAGTCTTTTTTTTTCTTGAATTATTTCCTCTCATGGTTTCCATTCTCATTTTGATTCAGCTGAGGTTATTTTGTTTGTCCCGGGAACGAAGAATGCATTAAATCACCCGCTTCCATCTGCAGTGCTTTAGACAGGGCCCATGGCAATTTTACTTGCTCTGTAATAGAAAAGAAAAAAAAAGATGATGATTTAAAATTAGAGTTCTGCCTCAGAGTAGCAGAGAGAGCAGCGCGCATTGCAACGTGCAGCATCACTAGTTCCTGCACTTTTGAAACGTATTTGCTGTAATGATCAGTGGTTGTGCACTGATATCCCTTTTTACTTGGTTTTAAGCTGCCCAGGGTCTTTGGGGTGCCCATGGGGCCACCACTGCGCTGAATCCAAGTCTCCTCCCTGGTAGCCCTTTAACCCTACTATGTTACTTGGAAGTTGCTGAGTCCCATCCCGTCCCATGCAGGACATTCCTGTGCACACATTGGCTTATACATTGCCAGGCCATATACATCACCCATATACATCACCAGGTTTTTCTTTAGGATGTAGTAACGCAGCCTCTCTTGAGCCATTTGCCTCCTGGAAGGCAATATTTGGCAACACGCTGCAGTTTCTATGGAAATAGTTGGGTTTGTTTGCTTGGTATATGAAGTAGGAGGGCAGGCACTTCAAAATCCCCCCCGAGGCTGGGTGCTATAAACGGTGCCTGCGTAATCCCAAGCTCACAGAAGACTTTCTCGTGGGAAATAAGGACTCGTTGGTGCTTGACGGTTAATTTAGCTCCAGGGAAGCCCTGAGGAAGTTTAAGGAACCCACGTGGAGCTGGGTGCACTAAGGTGCTGTTGCACGGCTATTCCTTTTTCCACATGCAAAGCTTTATGTTTTAACATGTTTTTCAATCAAAATTGGTTTGTGATGTAGCTAAGAGTCCAAGACAATCCTTGCCCCAGGTCATCTATAGCGTTAACCCAAGATATTGAAAAGGAACAGAAAAAAAAAAAAGAAAAAAAAGGGCCAGAAAGAAGATAAGAGTGGATGATATTTTATTTGCTGAAGGAAGTTTTTGGCCAAGTAATCCATGAACCTGATGCTTCAGATAAACCCTCGTTGTTGTGCATGGCTCAGATCTCTGTGGAGGCCAAAGCCTGGCATTGCCAGCGAGGCAGACACCTTATTGAAATCACCAGTGCTAATATGGATTTAAAGTAATCCCATTGAAATGCACAGAAGATGGCAATTCCTTTCCAGACTCAGCAAAGCAGCTCAGCTTTCTGGAGTATATAAAACTGTCTGAGCGAGGACAGCCCACAGAAGCTACTCAGCTAAAAGAAAATGGAATCGGAAAAAAAGAAATATTATGAAGGATCGTGGCCGTAAAAATAAATCCAGTGTAGGAAGCTGAACTGACAGAAAAAAAAATGGTCACAGATGACTCTCCTGCACTATCAATGCTAAAAACGAGACATTTAGAAGCAGGAAGCCTCATCTCATTGCCTGGCCCCTCTCTGCAAATAGTGCTGACAGTAAATTTTAATCTCGGCCCTGATTGCAGGGAACCAAATGAAAATAAAAATCCCTTCCCAAGGCTGTTGCAAAGCCGGGAAGAGCAGTGAGCTCCTCAGATGGCCTCGGAGAGGCTGGCAGACCTGCTTCCCATGCTGGTCCCAATCCTGCAAATATCCCCTAAGCGGGAGCTGCTCCCACAACGGGGACCATGCAGATAATGTAGAAACAAACCCCGGTGCTGTGCTGATAACCCCACGTACGTCCTTTGCCGTGACACAACTTCCACCTGCGATGCTTTTCCCTTCAAGCAGGCGCTTAAATCTTCCACTCGTTTCAGTGGGACATAGGCAGCTGCTTAAACACTTTATTGAACAGGAATAGACTTTCGCAGGCGCTTGTCTGTCAAGACATAAACCAGCTCTGAAGCAAATCAATGAATTTTCCCTTTGTATCTGCACATGCATAAAACATGCAGCGGAGCTGAACGCTAAATCAGGCTATGGTGCCGGCTCCGTCTGTCTAAGAGAGTTCTTGTTTGCTCCAAACCCAATACCCACCAGATATTTCTCAGTTTTGCTGCACAAATAGGCACAACAGGCTCAGTTGCCGTATTTTATCCCAAATTCCTTGGATGGACCCAGTGGAACATAACCTGCGTGCAGCATATAGAGAGATAGATCTGTAGGACCCGTTAGCAACACTGAAACCGGTTTGCCACAGGGAGCCTAATAAAATAGCACAGGCAGAGAAATTAAAAGCATTAATCTGCCTGTAGATCCAGATTTACCCCTCTGAGAAGGAAGCTCTCTAAGTTGCAATACGTTAAGAAATGCACCCAGCTAACAGCAATAAATTAGCTCTCACCATATCTGTTTTTCAGCATAGCTGTCTGCTAGGTATATGCAGGGGCACCTGCTAGCTTGGCTGTGGCTGAGGCTTTGTCAGCATTACCGTTATTAAATCCTGTTTTCAGAGTTTTATAACTTGCCTGTGAAAATTTACTCCAGGCTCAGAGCTGACATTTAAAGTGTCAGCTAAGAAGAGATTAATTTTTGAAGTTTATTTTTAAATGTGTATGGCTGGGGGGTGGCTTTACTGTTGCATGGAAATAAAATGAATTGACAGGTTGGGATGCTTTTCCGAGTATTTAATATTTCTAGACCCCAGCAGGGAACTTTCTACTTTGCTTTATTTAAGGCAGAGAGCTTGTTCTCCCTCCCATGGGACTAAACCCAGACCCGCTCCTTCAGGGCATTTTCTGCCAGGGGTTTGTGCCCTTACAGGGGCCGAGGAACAGAGAGTCCCTTTGCACCTTCTGCGTAGGCATCCTCAGCTCCAGCATGAGACCTAACCTGCTTAGCACACGTGGGAAAGCTTCCTGCCATGACTCCCTGTCTGCACTTTGGCAATCACCAAAGCAGAGCCAATATGAAAGCGTTAAGCTTTTGAGGAGCTCAAATACAGCTGCTCATGGAGTCCCATCAACTAACATTTCCAGAGCATAAAGGAAGGTCCTTTAAACACCTGACCGGTCCTAGGGGTGCAACAGAAATATTCCCTATTCCCATACCTCCTTAATTAAGCCTCAGATTGACGGATCCCAGTCCTGCTCCTGCATGTTGGATAGACTCCAGCACTGCTAAATCCAGGTGGAGGCTCCTCCGTGGACTTCAGAAGGAGCTGTTGGGAGCTAATGGAGATGCAGGTGTCTGCAGTGAGATGCACAAGGGCTTCCTCACATTTCAGGTTCAGCCTTTGGCCCAAGGCTGTTTTTGTGCGAGGCTCAGACACAAATTCATTACTTCTTTAGGCAGCTTCACCAGAGCCCAGTGCTGTGCAACACCTTGGGTGAACTGACAGCCAGGAACGGTCCCATCACACTCTGCAGACCCAACATTTCATCCCTCCGTTGTGCACTGACACCTTCTTTCCTCTTCTGCTGCTCGTTGTCCTTCAATGCTTTTCCCCAACATAAATTTAAATCCATCCCCTTATGTGGAGCCCCCTTCCACTGCTGATTACTGTACTTGTTTTGTGTCTTATGGTTGCTCAGGAATGAACTAATTTAGCCAAGGCCAATCTAAATGACAAACTAAGTTTTTCTCTAGTGGGCATTTAAACTTTTTAAAAAGCAGCATGATTGTAAAGGCAGTATAGAGCCAAACGTCTGGCAGGCTTTGCATTTGTCACTAGGGAGACAAGGGCCATCAATCTAGCTAAATTGCTGTGTCTATATGAAATACTTGGCAATTATCAGTCAGTGGAAAAAAACAGAAAACAAGCACAAATTGTAGGCTTTGCACCCCAGCCGTGCAAGAGCAAAAATGGTTTTGGGTTTTTTTTTGCACCTCTGCCATTTTGGATTGTGGAACCTGCAGCAAGCCAAGGAGCATCTCTCCCACCCAGCCAGATGCTCATGAGTGGACAAGACCATGTCAGATGTTCTTTTGTTTTTGCAAAATGCAGCATCCTGCCCATATGTCAGGGAACGTCCTCCTGGAGCTCGGATGTCCAGACACGCATCAGCCAGCGTGGTAGCACCAGAGAGCGTTAGATGCTTTGGCAAAGCATGCCTACAACCACGTTTCCATTCCCACCTCTCGCTAAGCCAATGCTAGATTATTTTACAGCAGCAATGCACTCTGTTTGTATTTACGGGTCAGCCTGCTCCCAGCAGGGTTGGAGCAGTCCTTTCCTTAATGCAAAATGGCTAGCAATTCCCGTGGGAGTCTGTGATGATGAGTTGCCTTCCAAATTACGTTTTGATGCAGCCTTATAGAAGATGGTTCCTGATTGCTTTTGCCTCCTAGATGTATTGCTTTGCCACGTTGGATATTGGAATGCAATTTTATTTCAGGCAAGCTCGCTCTGCTGCTGCACATTTGCTGTCTTTTTTTTTTTTCCCTTGTCCCAAGCACTCAGTGTGATTGGATTAGGGTTGCTTTGAGTATCACCCAGAGAAATCCAGCATTTGTCCAGCCTTCCCTTTCCACGATGTGTCCCAGCCCTATCCTCTCTCTCCAACTGCCAATTCGATTTGCAAGTGATATCAATAGTTTCCTCACACCATTTTTGTCTTACTTGGTAAATCATTTTCCCTTTGTGGCATAGTGTCAAACGCTTCCCTGAAATCATGATAGATGATGTCTTCTATTACATACTTATCTAGCAATGCCCTGATGTACTTGGAATTCAAACACATTTGTCAGGCACGAGCCTGCCCGCATGAGCGCAGCAGTCACTCAGCAAGCCCTGCCGGCATCTGCTCTGGGCTGCTCTAAGCGACGGTCGGGTTCCAGGTTTGCTTCACTCTTGGTGTCTACTGAGTACAGTTTCATGGGGTTCCATCTTGCAGAAAGTGAGAAAACAAATGGGGAGAGGTCCCTGGAGGGCCAGAACTCTTTAAAAAGAAGAATTAAGGACAAAGGGAGCAGGGAAGGCTTTGGGAGCTGTGAAGTTCGCCACACTGAAGTGTTGGCCCAAACAGCACCGTGAGTGGACATTAGTCATCCTATCTGGAGATAAGCTGCACACCCACATGGCTTGAGCAGAAAATTCACGAACCAAGTGAATGTCTCCAGACCTCATCCATGGTTCCCTTTGGAAGGAGGATGCAGCAGAGACATCACAAGTCTGACACGTCTCCTCTGGGGCTGCTTCTAGGGGCACATGGCTTCCTCAGCACCTTCTGGGGAGAGCAGTGCCTGCAGACAGTTTGACTTTCTAGATATTTATGGCTGATAAAACATTGAGAGTTTGGTGCTTCGCCCATCTGATCCAGTTCTGCTGCCTGCTGCGAGCACAAGGCAGAAGTGACATATGGTAGCACAAACCACACCGACCGCCTGTCGAGCCCAGGATTATTTTTATTTGCAACAAATAGATGTGTGGCAGGGCTGTGCATCCTCCTGTAGCAGGTATCTCCCCGCAGCCATGGCACTTCCAAAAGCAGCTCTTAGCATGCAGCTCAGCATGCCTTGAAGAACTGCAGGCGCACAGACCAGGTACATGTGGCACATACCCAAACTGTAATCTCCATATTATTTTTTATGCATGCTTTCCCTGGAAATTTGTCAACCAAAAGTTAAAGAATAATATAACACGTCGAAGGGATTGGCTACGTGAAAACTAAAGGGACGTTCAGACCAAACCTGAGTTCGGTCTTGGTAGCAATAGCTTGAGCTGCCCATCACTTAGAGCTGCATGGGGTGGCCATGCCGCTGCTGCCATGCAGTTCCTAGATATCCAAGGTGGCACACAAATTAATTTATTGGACTGGTAGTTTCACGTAGTTTATGGGAGCAGCTGGTTTGGGAACAAAAGCGTGTTTTAATGACAGATTACAAATTGAATTTTAATGGGAAACAAATGGTGCGCTTTTTGTCTCTGTCTCAGTAGTTTCACAAGCAGACTTTCGACCCTATAAATAACTATGGAGTGATCCTTTACAGTAAATGATTGAATCACCAAGGTGCAATTCTGCATATTATCCCTCCTCCCCATGCAATGCGTTTTTGGCATCCCCATGGCTTCATCGTGCCGTGTCAAAGAGGGGCACCAGCAGCCCTTTGCTGTAGATGGGTCTTTCGCCTCCATCATTATCCTGCAGGTTCCGCCAGGAATACTCAGCATCCCGTGTTGGCCAGGGACACGTGCCACGGGCAGGCGGCCGCGTGAGCTGCGGCTCGTGGCAGGGCCGGGTGGGCTCATGCTTCTCTGACGGGCAGGTTATCTTGTAGCTATCACTGAAGCGCTCTTCAAGTGACAGAAACAATGAAAAGCAATTAAACAAAGAGGTCTAAGGGGAATGTTCATCTTCTCTCTCTAAACGATGATGGATGTCAGTGAAGGATGCATGGGAGAGAATATTTGAACGAGCTCCCTGTGTTGCGTCTGTCATTACTGATATTATTGTGTTCATGGGAAGTTTCTCTGCTAGCAACAAAACTCGCTTCTTGGCAGGACTAGCTAACAAGACCAAGCTGCCTCAGACTTCTCCCTAGATGCAGTGGAAAGGTTTTGTCTCATCTTTCTGTGCTGCGTTGGTGTCCTTTCTTCTGGTATCTGTCTCGGGTGTTCCCTGTTTTATTACCTGCCTCCAGTGCCATATTGAGATGGTATGTTCAAATGCACCTACAAATGCACCCAAAGTCACTTGGGTGTAAGATTTTAAAACTGGAAACTGAATTTTCTATGTAGAAAGTTATTTACCTCCTTCTTAACAGCAGATATTCACTTCCAGAAACTTGTTAATGAATACAAAGCATCTTTTAATTTTAAGTCAGCCACTTCTGGCATTGCAAAGTGATATACACCCTCCTTGGGATGAAGGCTTGGGGTCCCATCCTGGTGACATCCTAATTACCTCACTCCTCACCTATTTTAGTGACCTCAAATCAAATGCAAAACTCCTCCTCTCCTCTAAGGAAAATTCCAGCTGATCATTCCCTGGTGGCCCAGTATCAATGCGCCAGTAAAGAAGACACTGCAGATATTGCTGTGGGAGAAAAACTAAGCTAAACAAGGCTCTTTCTTCAATAAAGCTAAAGTTCAGGTACGAAGTTAATTTCAGAGCTGATTATTTACAGAGAAAATCTATGCAGGAACTTGCAAGCAATTAAAATAAATTCAGAACATGAAATGTAGACTGTCTTTTCCTAAAGTGGCCTAAGAATATTGTATTAAAAGTGACAGAGTAAAGGCAATACAGTTCTACACCCAAATAGAAGGAAAACAGCAGAAATGGCTCTATTTCAAAGGAAAGCAAAGAAGAGAACAAAATAATTGACTCTATCAGAAGAAAACAATGTAAAATGACTGCCAAAGAGTTTGACAGAACTGCAGTGCACACCAGAAAGCTCCTTACATGAGGAATTAGCCCATTTAAAGCCAACCTGTTTGAAGAATCCTCAATTTGCTAGCTCTGGGTTTGGGGGTAGGTGGTTTAAATGCGTTTGTGAGGCTACATATTACTGTAACAACCTTATGTCTTCTGCAGAAATCACAGAGACCTTGGCAAGGGCAGCTAAGTCATTGCACCAAGATGCGTATAATGTTGCCACGTTTGTGTCAGATCAGAACAAACTGCAGCCTGGTTTTATTTGCACTGATCAGAAGATATTCACTTTTCAATGATTCATCAAAAACTCTCTAGACAGCTACAAAATATTAAACTTTAAACAATTTTTGCTTTAACTGCTGCCATCAGTACAGAAAGCTCCAAGCAAATGTTAGTCTTTCACTCGGAAGCGCCTTCCTGGTACATGGAGGGGAAGACAGAACACCATCAGGAGAGATTTCCTGAGGCAAGGCCTGTCCCTTGGGTCTTGACTTCAGTAAAATCGAAAGTAGTGCTCCAGTATAGGGATTAGAATAGCAAGGGAGTTTAGGTGCCTAAAATGCCACCTAAGATTGTGCCCTGGCATGCTGGTATGGGATTGCGTTTGCACGAGCAAGGACAAGGACACGAAAGAGTGACTTACTCCGTGTGAAATACTATTGAGTACTGGTGACACACTCTAGTTTTGTGCTGAATAGAGTGCACACCAAGTTTAATAACCAACCAAAGGACCAACACCGATGTAATTTTACTAGAGATACGACTAATCATTTGCTAATCACTGATCTTTTGGCAAAGTCCCAGTGACACAGTCAGAATTACACGTGCACCCCATAACAGTGGTACTGAATAAGTGTTGTGAAGGATTATGTTTCCTTTTTCCGAACGTATTATATAAAATTTCAATAGGGGAAGGAAAACACATCCCTAACAGTCTGTGAAGTGAGTCAATTAGCTTGCAAATGTGCCACATCAAACAGGATGCAGGGAAGACAGGGAGGAAGAGAGGAATTGCTCCAGGAGTTTTGCCTACTTCTTTTCAAGCCTGTGGTACAGAAATAGACTAGGAGCCTGATCCAAAACTGACTATGGCTTGATGGCAAGATATATAATGGCAAATATTTGGATGCTTAAATGGCTCTGATTTCAGAGGGATTTGAGGGTTGACACACACACCTGCGCCCACAGGTTGGTGGTGATGTTGATGACGTTTCTGCAGGGCTTGACGCAGCATCTGGTGTAGGTGGACATTCTTTTTTTAATTATTTTTATTTATTTTTTATTATTTTGGAAGGGCGTTGATTCCCTCAGGAAGATGCACAACAGGAACACCGACAAAAAACAGAGACGTGTTCAATTCTTGATTCGGTAGATTTTGTGTAGGGTAGTTGTGATAAACAAAATGTGTTCTTTGGCATCTCTTTTCTTTTTATATTAAATAATGGCTTAGCAGCACCACATTCTTCCCAGAAAAGCACTATTGACAGTTCTATTTTGGACATTTGAACAAAAGGATGGTAGGCTACTATGAACTGTGTATACTTTCACAGGGAAATCAAACCACTGAGATGTACACCCTGTTACCTAAACATGTTAGTTGGGTTCAGAGAAGCCCAAGATTTTAGAAGGCTATTAGCTAGACAGTCAATAAAATCCTTATGATTTTATGAAAAATGCTATTTCATTCCAACTTTGCAACTGTGAAGTTCTTTGCAGCATGGTATGGCAGGAAAAGAGTGGCAGAGAGCAAGCAGAAATTACTTCTAATTTATGATGAATAAGAGAGGGAGGAGTAGGGAGCTCTGTAAGTACTGTAGGCAGCTGGCAGAAACCCCTGCTCTTTGCAAGCCGGTTTTGTGTCTTGGGACAAGCAGGGGTTGCTTTCATTCATGAGAGAAGGAACCTTGCAGACAATTTCTGGGCAATTCCATTTACAGAGATGCTCTAAATGCTTAGTTTTATTTGTAAAGGCAGACAGGTAGCATTTGCATCTCACACTCTGTGTTTCTTTAAATCAGACCATGCAAGAGAATGCTTGCTGTAGTTAATGCCTTTGCTTCCAACATAGCCAGAGCATTATTAAACAAAATTGTTTCAAAAAATGTTAGTTTAAATTTGCAATAAATTACCAGGGCTGAAAAGATCATTGAGAAGGCAGGCACGTGCTTTTTGCCAAGGAAAATCTTAGGAAGGGCAGTGTTTGCAAGGAGGCAGAGAAGAACTCAGGCCTTGCAGGCAAAGTTGCCACTAAAGCCCACTCGAATTCAGTCTTTTTCTTCATGGCACCAGCATTAACCCAGGGCAGCAATTGCTCAAGCCCAGGACACCGACACTGTGGTCGGTTTGCCGCTGCCTGATCCATCGCTGTATCACCCGTTAACAAAATAGCTCGTTATGGCAATCAGTCATTCTGCTGCCTGGTCTTTCTGCATTCTGCTAGCTGAAGCTGCACTGGGCACTACATCCCTGGGAATATGATGTCAGCTGAGTCATTTCCCAAGTTATTGAAGGAAAGGTCAGCTGTGCTCCGGCTCTGCCCCAACAGCGTCTCGGGGACTATTGATCAAGCGGTATCTACTGCACACCGTAGCGAGCAGCCAGTCACTTTGGGGTTATTTGCTGTAAAATGGCCCTGGTCTTGCAACTCAATTTAAAATAGGTTAAAAATTCATGTGTCCGCAGATGCTCAATGAGACAAGTAATGCAGATTTGACAGGTTCCTGGCAGGAGTCTTCTCACTGTCAGACAGTGCTGGGGGGTGTCACCCTCCATAAACCATTTCTGCACTCGTAAAAATGTTGGTAACAGCCTCCCTACCCACTATTTGCTTACAGTCCAAAAAGATGATGCTTAAAGAATGAGGATAAATAGGAGATAAGTTCGTCTTCTTCATTTTAAATATTTAAATATACATGTCATTTTAAATATATTAAATATATAAATCTTGCAATGTAAGCAAGGTTTTAAATATGACCTTGCTCCTCACTTCGTATTCTGATGGGTAGCAGGTCACAACTGAAGAGCTGGCCCAGGCCAAAATTTCTTCTCTACTGGAACAAGTGTGTTGCAGCTTGGCTGAAGGCCCAGAGCATCCAGACTTTCTCGGAAATCATTTTTCCCCATTTTCCTGCCTAACTCAGAATGATTTTGAGTTTCCTTCATCACTGGTTAATAGTATAAGTTCAAAGGAGCCTTGTCTTGGCAGCATAATACAAGAAGTTTGGAACGCTTAGGGAAATGAGCAGCTGTTTAAGTAAATAAAGACAGGTTTCTCCTAAAATTAAGTTTTAGAACCGTATGTTGGAAGCACATTACAGCCATTTGTGGCCAACCTAATTCCCGCTGCTGTCGGTGAAAGTTTCTTGGCTGAGTTAAATGGGATGTGGGTGAGTACACCCTGGGGCTGCCTGTCCCAGAGAGGAGCAACTCCGGGCAACTTCCAGTTCAGTTTTAGGTGACTCCTTCATGCCCCAAGTTATTAAGAAACGCTTCTTGCTTGCAATTGTGGCAGAGGGGACCATTGCTTGTCTCGTTCCCTTGCAATCTCGTCCTGCTCAGGAAAAAGATGGACAGAGAAATGGAGTTTGGGAACTGCAAGCCTTGCCAAGTCATCCTGCTGCCTCTTGCAAACAGTATTTTTTAAAGGGGAGTGGATTATAGGATAATGTGAAGGGATAGTTCAAAAATTATTGAAGTGCACATCAAGACAAGTCAGTGATCAAAGTGAAACAAGTGCTCTTGTGTAAAGGGAATGTCTAAATACAGTATGATAAGGGCACTTATCCCCAACCTATTTAAATGTTTCTGGCCCTGGCGGCAAAGATTCAGATTAAATTAAATGTGTAACAATATCCAAGTGAAATTCACCTCTGCAATGATCAATATGCTCCAGAAACAGCATCATATCTACTTTAACTCTGATATAATCACATAATCTTAAGGGTATGGTTTATTAAAAAAAGCTCGGCACTTTCATTATACAAATCAGTAGCACAATATGTTAGGAGAAGAATCCACATATGCATAGACGTAAGAATCTTTGCATTACTGATGTTTCTTTGAACTTTATCTTTTCTGACCTGAGACACAGCAGCTTGGGGTTATATTGTATTTCCTGAGTAAACCTAAAGATAAATGGTTGATTTCACACCAAAGGAAAAAGATAAATTCAAAGAGAGCGTGCAGTCAGACCCACCAATACAAGATGCTATTGATCTGAAAATCTGCAAGTAGGACTTTTGCCTCTCCCGGCTGCTGCAGCACCCTCAGCATGAGTAAATCAGCAAGCAGTGCGACGGCTGCTCCATGCAGAGAGTTAGAAGAATAATTCCAAAAACTGACAGCTAAATTTTGGCTTCTCAACCGAAGTCCAGGCATCAGGCTAGGGCTTTCAGCGGGTATGAATGTGTGCACTGCAGTGCAGCCTTTTCCATCTCGGGCTCATTTTGCAGCCAATTCTGCTGTTCTTAAAGCAGGGCGCTTGCAGCCCGAGTGCAGTGGGTGCAGCTGCTCTCCCTGCAGAGGTCCTGGGCTGTGCTGATTCCCACGAGCCGTTTTATCCACCAGGATCCTGCACGGCTCCTGCAGAACGGCCTCAGGGACATCCCGCATCTCAAAGCCCAAATGGTAAATAATAATAGGGGATGCAAGTCCCGCTAAACAGAGCAGATTTTCCCCAGCAGACTGAATGCAGGCTCATAAGTCAAGGTCCTTAAACTTGAGGTGCTTCAAATGCGTATTTGATGTAAATTAAAGGGTGAATCACTGTGTGCTACTCCTGCTGTGCTCAGGACCTCAACCGGCTAGATGTTAAGCCACAGCTTCAGAGCCACAATAACTGTCCATATACTCTTAGCTCAGAGAAAAAGTGAGATAAAGGCATTTCCTCAACCTCCATGAAAGAGGTCTAATACTGCCTTGAAGAGGATGGTACTTTAGACTGCGCATGTTTTAAAGTCTTGTAGTGCTTCATCTCAGCGCCACGAAGCAGAACAGGGGCTGGTGCAGAGCAGGATAAACAACATTTTTGAATAATGGCTTGGATTTGAGGATGTTTTCTCACCGTCCTTGTTCTGGATGATGAAGAGAGAATTTCCTGCATCAGAATAACTTCTCCTGCTCCAAGCTTTCCATTCCTGATCCCATTACTCAACTCTGCAGGGCATGAGTCAGCTGTTGTTTCAATATCAGAATATGCATTTTTTTATGCACCAATGATGTTCAGAAAATTACATTTATTTATTCACATTATCACTCCTGGGTCAGGACATCCAGTGAGAAAACCTTTTTCTTAGTAGAATCCCAGCTGGCAAGTGGAGGAGAAATCTTGGTTGAAGTTGAATTCAGATCAGTATTAGAGCTGAGCAGTAGGGTTTGGTCAAGCATCCGATTAGTGTTAGAACTGAGCATTAAGTTTGTGTTTTGGTTAAGCATATATTCCCTGGAAATAGTGTGTCTTCTTCATGGGAAAAGACTGGTTTTACTGGATTCCTTAGCTCAAAAATAGAGGGAAAAATCTTGAAATTGTCCAAATGTTTTGGCAGTCATGTTTATAAAGTGAAAATCTTCATTTTTTCTAGCAATGCTAATAGAGATGCTGCTTATAGAAGCAGAAATTTTAAAATGATTGATATTGAGATTTAGTGCTTTCAGTTATCTGAATTAATAACCAAAACAGTCTGACTGCCTTTGCCCATAACCATTTCCAGCTTTTGACATTATTCTCAAAGTTTGCAAGTAGATTTTGTACAAATATATTATACACAGATATGTGCTCCAGAATGTGATCTCCTGCAGAAAGCCAGGGTATAAATCTGGGTGCTGACCCCATAGACCCAGGCCGCTGCTGCCCCTAGCTGGGACTTTGCTTCCAGGTCTGGACTAGCATACCCATTTCTGGGACTTTTAACTGAGAGTTTATGGTCTACCAAGGCTGTGTCACTAGAGTATGCGCAGAAAATAAAATGGTATTGAAACAACACATTTCTGTTAAATAAAAGTGCTAGCACTTAATGAGCCTGATCTTATTCTGCAAGCTAGGAGTGGAGGAACCAGAGCAGCATGCTTATCATGCTGAAGACATTACAGGCTTTGACAGGAATGGAAATGAGAGAGAGGAAGGAAGGAAGGAGGAAAGGAAAAACGATGGAGGTAAGGGCACACTATTTAGAGTAGGGAGCAGCTTGCCAGCTTCCTCATAGCGGTAGTAAGGGAAGAGAGAGATTCTCATTAATAGATAACTGGCATTCCTCTACTTTTCAGTTTTAACAAACCTTCTAATGATAATTACAGACTTTCTGTATTTATAGCGACCCAGCATGTGTGTAGACAATAACATCATCTACGAAGCCCTTTCTTCTGTTGCTATATGAATTCAGCCATTATCTTTCATGCCCTTCATTAAAAAATGAAAGGAGATAACCAACATATAGCCCTGTCATTTCCCGGTAGGAGGGGAGGATCAGAATTAGCCCTGGTTAAGGAGAGCCAGAAGAAAATGAGAAGAGTTAGAAAGAAAGGTAGGCAGAGTTGTGCTTATTCCCATCCCTGCTATCCACACTGGCTAATGCTTATGGGAATGATCAAAGGTGAAAGAAATCAAAGAAGTCTGTAAAACTACAACGTTAATACTCTGGAGTTGGGGACACAACAGCCTAGGTTGGCATGGGGGTCTCCTCTGTGCTGGGCAGTGCCCAGACAGGCAAAACTTGTGTGTTACCCTTTTCCCTGATTTCTTGACTATTTCCTCTCCATTCGTTGCTATGAATCACCGTGAATAACTTTTATTAAATTTTCATGTCCTATTTAGAAGGCAACTTTCTAGAGGCCACAAACCTGCCTGCTTCTGTCAACATAATGGTGTGCTTTAACAGACATGAATGATAATATTTAGCAGCCTTCTTCTCAAGGAACTTGTGGGGTTTCACAGTCTGAAAATCAAAGCAGCATGATAGGATAAAAAGCTGGAAATTTAAAACCTTGCTCATACTGGAATTAATCAAGTACGTTCTGTTTGAATTTATAGAAGAGGAGGGATGTAAATGCCAAATTTCAGCCCCAAGGACTGTGGTGGATGCATGGCAGAGCGCTGAACACCAGCACTCTTCCACACATGGGCCAGAATAGAACAGATTTGGTTGAGTGCACATTTCTGCTTGTAGATGTGTGAAACACTGTTTTTTTCCATTCTGTTATTGGATCCTTCATTAATTTGAATTGGTATTGGCGGGATTAGGGAAAAGAAAAAAAAAAAAAGTGATCGAAAGGAATATCTCCCAACAACACGAATTTTCCTGGTTTTGAGATGCCACAGACTCATGAGCCCACCAGGATTCATAAGCGGCTTAGGTCTTATTCCTGAAGCATTTTTCTATCTTGAATCTCTACTTGAGCCCCTGAAATTTTTCTGTGGAGCCCGGCCACACACTCTGGCTCTGGCTCCTGGCTGTCTCCAAGCTGTAAACCAGAGCAGTCATCATTAAAAGGCACTTTAATCTTGGCTGTAATTTTATACGGCAAAAAGCACTTGGATGATCACTTTGCATTAAAACAAGCAAGCCCAAATACGGCACCTGCAGCCTCTGAGCAATGTGGGCAATTCACTGCAGCAGAAGAGCATTGCGAGGTGCTCCTCGTGTCTGGTTCTCCCTATCCCCTGCTGTCATAAGAGCCTGCTGGCATTTTTCTTATGCTTTAATTCTTTTATTATCCCTTTTTCAAAATGATAATCCTTATTTTTGCTCCAGCCAGCTCTCCAAGTCCTCTTCCAATTGCCTCCTTCCCATTGCCTCTAACCAATTTCCAATTACCTTTTCCTGAAGGGCAGCTTTTGTGATTTAAAGTAATCATTCTGCATTAAATAATCATTCACACTCCCAGAAAAGATCACCATAATGTTTGAATCATCAATAACTCCCTTGTTTTGTAAAGTCTCTGAAAATAAAGGGAAATAGTTTACTCTCAACTTTCTATGTGCTCCTAACTGAGCTACAGTGTTTTTCAGGAGCAGGCAAGGCCCAGGGACATTTCTCTCCCTGGAAAGCAGTAGTATGAATAAATTCATACAGATGATGTCCTGCGGCATGGAAACTGCTTCTTTGGCTCTGACTTGTGAACATTTTGTGTTCCCTGAGTGATCCTGGCCAAGTGAGTGTTGCTTTTAGAGTGCTGCATGGTTAATGCCGATACGCTGGGAAGAGCATGGGGTGACAGGGAGAATTCCCCTATTTTTTTACAGGAGAGACAATTGCCCTTGATGACGATGGCAGCGGAGATGAGGCCGAGCCTCCTGTTCTCCCCTCGCTTTGCAGCCAGCCACCGTGTCCCTCATCCCAGTGACGTCATTTGTCACCTGCAGAACCTGTGTGCAAGGTCATCTAATGACAGTGCTCCTAACAGTTGCAGAAAGAGGACGTTTCTGTGGCAATTCTTCAAGAATCCATTAAAAACAGCAGCAGCTCTGCCTGGCTGTGAGGGAAGGCTGCAGGAACTGCACAGAGAATCGCTAACCCGTGGCTGCAAACAGTTTTATTTCCTGGGCCTTGGCTGCTGAAGGGTCGTTCACTTTTCATGCCTTTATAAGCTCTGCCACAGCAAAAAGCATGATGTTTAACTTTACAATGAAGTCTTTGGAAATGACTGTGTATTTTCTACGTATTGCTTTCTGTGACCAATCTTATAAGCATTTCCAATTTTGTTTTTTATTTAGTTTTCTCTTTCTTGACAGCTTTCAATGCTTCCAAGAGAAGCAGCACTCCCATTTTTATTCGCATTTGTCCACCTCGCCATTCCTCACTCTGCATTTTAATACTCTTAGCGGTGGAGGCTATTTAAAGTGAAAAGTAACTCCTGTTCTCTCCTCGCCAAGATTAAAGCATTAAAGGAACCCAAGCACGGAAAGGGAATGCGGCATTAGGAGATGACGTTTCTGGGCAGCGAGCAATAATCATTGCGTCGGTGGCTTATTGCGGTCACTGGGTCCAACAGGAGGAGAGCTTTGTTTGCCAGTGTAGTTGCCGTAATCCGAAATTCCATGGCCATGTGGCACGGGGAGAGAAGAGCTGGTTTTGAGGGCAGAACGGAGGATTGCAGTGAAACCACTGCTGCAAGGGGCTGGCGGTGGCAACGGGGGTCATTTCCCTCCCATGTGCTCAGCATCAGCCAGGAAACCTCAGGTGGGAGATTTGGGCCCTGGCTTTCTTTAGCTGATAAATGGTTCGGTTCCTTTTCCTATGTATTGGTTTTCCTTTGCTCCTTTGTGCCTGGCGCTGGTTTGATAGAGCAGAGCCAGCCGCCTGCCTGGGGACGCCTCGCCGTAACCCAGATGTGTCACACGAACGGAGAAGCTGCCCCCGTGACAGCTGGAAATGCTCTTGCCAACCTCCTAAAAACGTTTCCCAGCCGCATCGATGTAGCAGAGCTCCGCGAATGGGCTCTGCCGGCCCCGTGCTCCGCGCTGGGAGATGGAGCGAACTCTCCCGGCCGTTTCATGTCCTTTTTCAAATGTATTTGGGTAATTAAAGAAGTAGATGGAAAACGGGAGGCTTCAAAAGGTAAAGTCATCACCGCCTAGTGGCGATCAGCAGAGCTTTGGCTGTTAAATTGGACAAAGTCATTGATCTAAGCTGGTTTTGGCCTCTCCTTATCAAAATACTCCTGGGGCTCGCTTCATCTTTTCCCATACAAGGGAAGACTCTGCTTATACCATTGAGAACTCAACCCATTCCCATGTCCAAAGCAAAACAAAAATGCTACTAAGAAAATCCTGCACAAAGATATTGCCGTTCTGACACGTATATCTCAAGGCATTAGATGCTACAGTGAATGGTCTGGGGCAGATATAATCCTTGTAGTATGATGCAAAAGCAAAAGAAATATTGGAACACCACCACTCCAGTTAATAAAATTAGAAGTCAGACCCAAACTTATTTGAAATTGATTACTCTTCTTACTGATTCACTGAACAGCCTTTGAATCAGACCATGAACAAGCCTCCGTAGCCATCCTGATGGATATCAGAAATAAATCTGCTAATGAGAATATTAGAAGAAAAATAAAGCCAGCTTGAAAATATCACCCCATGATTAACTCACCCGTGCCACTTGTTTGCCACACAGCAAACAAGTCCTTTTGCTGTTGGTAAGTCTCTGGTATAGCTAAAGATACAAGATGACCTTTAAGAAAATTATGCTATCACCAGTTCCTCGCTCTCATTGTAAGCTATTTCTCATCTGAAAAAATGACTTACGATACTGTTAGCCTACAAGTCAAACAAACAGCCCATACCCTTTGGATAGATTGCCTTTAAGAATAAATAAACACATAAATAAAGTCCAGGTCTGCGACACGGAAGGGAAATCCATGCATGCATAACAAAAACTTCCTGGCTGGACATTGTACCAGAATCTGGATCCTGTTCCGGACTGGAACGGTGGTGCTCTCAGTGCGGAAGAGAGCAATTATTGCTTTTGCATGTATGGATTACCATTGAATATGTTATTCTTGCTTTCTGATATCACAATAAATGATATCACTGTAAATTTGCATGCACAGAAACACTTTTAACTGTTCGATTGCTTGAACAAAAAAGAAAAAAAAAACCCAAACTCTTGTGCTTCTCAAGCTTTCTGTAAATGGGAAAAGTTTAGGCATGGCCTCCTAGTTTATACATGACATAAAATAAGTCACAGCACTAAGGCTGTTTCCCAAGGATCCCAACAAGGGGGCTCCCAGGTGCCTGTGGAGAAGAAAGCTCTGCCATACCCACACCAAGGTGACACATGGCTTGTGCCTTTAGCCTGGCATTTTGCAAGCATCTGTCTTTCTGTGCAGTATGAAATCCCTCCAGTTTTGTCTTCTCTCAGGGCAGGGACAGGGCGCACGTGGCAGATATAAACGGGTGCCTGCTTTCTATGGGGTATCAGTGCTTCCCCGGCAGCCCTGCACACCTGCGGGCTTAAAAAATAGTTTGGACAGCTGAGATGAGCCTTCTTTGAGCTTTTCAGCCTCCGGCTGGTTGCTTGGCTACTTGGCAAGAGAAAGGAAAAATAACGAGTGTTTGAAAAGTATCTCTCAATAACATTTATATTCCTAGAAGGGAATTTGCAGAGAAAATTGTGAGCAGCTTGGTTGGGATCACCTCCAACAACACAGGTTGGGTTAGACCTCGGGCACGCAAAGGTACTGCATGTGGTGGCAGAATGACCGTGAGCACTGCCAGCAGCTGCCCAACCTCTGCACCAAGCTGAGGAGCAGCCCAGGAGCTCGAGGAACCTGAAAATTAGCCAGAGGGTTTTGCAAAATGTTGTCCCTGGAAATGAGTCGGTTGCATCCTTCCTGCTCTGCACCATCAGTTCTGAAGGCCTCTTTGCTTTGCTTTTTTTTTTTCCTCATCAAAAGCTAGAAAACTCTGTTTCATCGTGTCACTGGGGAGTTCAAGGAAACCTGGTGTATTAATTAGACTTCCTTGCAGTTTAATCAATCATTGCTCCAGGCTTGGGATGGAAATACAGCAATTAATCTTTTTTCCCCTTGTTTTCCCATCAGAAGATAGCCATTCGAGTATCCCTCATTAGCAGGAGAATAATCTTGCATTCAATTACCGAAATTATTGCCATTATTTATCATTTTACAATGCACCCTGCAAGTGACTGACAAGCCCTGACAAGAAAACAAGGCAGTGTGATTAGGCCGACTAAGGAATGGCTGGGATGAAATATCAGCTTTAATTGTAGTTTTACAACCAGAGCTATGCGAGTGAGGTGAGAAGATACTGTTGTTTGACTCCTCAAGTGAGAAAATTCATGACGTGCTGCAGTCTCACAGAATCTACATTTTTTGAGCTAGATTAGCGTTAAACAAAAACCTTGCTCTAACAAAGAACATGTGAAGAGCTCAAGCTTTAGTGTGAGATACTGCCTGAAGCACAGACTTAATCTCCACGCCTGCAACTTCCACCCCATGGGGAGTCATTTCCATATTGATTTCTTGAAAAAAATATTTTTTTTTTTTTTTGGTTTGGGATTTGGGGTTTTTTTTTGTTTATTTTTAAACTTCTTCCACATTTTCCCTGAGTTCCTGCTGGGCATAATCTTTTCCAAATTGGCCTTAAGGACTGGTGAGTCAGAAATGCTGTGGGAACAGATGAGGACTATGGTGAAATTTTACACTTTTCCTTATAATATGAAAGTGCTGCATCCTTGATGGCTCTGCAGCCACATGCAAAGCCAGTAAATACCTTATTCGTGCCACTACTCTAATGCGTTGTCTTGACACCACCACAATGTACTTTAAATTGCTTCTATGGAAGAGGCAGAGTGACTGATAAATCCAAGAAGGAATTACTTAAAATTTGACACCTTCCATCCCTGCAATTTCCAACTGTTCAGCAGATTAATATTTTGCATTTTAACCTTTTCATCCATCTTCAGAAGCCATCGTATCAAGAAAATGC
The DNA here is from genome assembly GCF_059628265.1 of Tinamus guttatus. Taxonomy (NCBI): domain Eukaryota; kingdom Metazoa; phylum Chordata; class Aves; order Tinamiformes; family Tinamidae; genus Tinamus; species Tinamus guttatus. The sequence goes on along the minus strand of NW_028288841.1, from coordinate 3,829,936 downwards.
TTTGAAAGAAATTGCAAACCCAAGGTGGCTGAAGGATCTTAAATAATGTAGAGCTCTTAAAGAACAGAGTTCATTATGTAGGTTTAAAACTGTTCATTTGTTTGGCCTGGCCTTTATGGAAAGTCTGCCAAACTGCACCCTAATACATCACTGCGTGAGTAGCCCTAGCAAGAAGGTCTTGTTCCATTTCAATATTACGTCAAAAGAGCCATCATCAGCAACAAAGCATTTTTGCACCAAGATGCCTGAATATCCTCAACACACTGAAACTGGAAATGAAAATCACTGATGAAAATGAATATAGTTATTGTAATCTATAATTCCTACTTGTTTTGAATTTTTGAGGGCCTTGCTTGTGTTTGGGATAACCAGCATATTTCAGCTCTTTCATAGCAGTGTAACAATTTATGAACTGGAAGCTTGTGAACTGGGCTGATGTTATTGCTCCATCTTTAACATTCGTTTTTTTGGAGAGCTGTGACAAAGTTTCCTACATTACTGAAGACAGAAGCTCTCTGAAGCAGAGAGGAGCTACCTGTTCCCACCTGGCTCTGGAAATGTGGTGGCTGGGGATATGGGTAAATATGTGAATATTTACGTGAAGGGCCCTGGGCTCACTTCCACATACTGCTTGTGTCATTCGGGGCCACATCTCTCTCATTTGTGCTAACAGGTTAATGACGGGTTTGTTCAGTCATGAAACATTTCAGAATTTAAATCATAGGTGACACCATTGCTGCGAGTGTCCTTCAGGCTGCACTCACTATCACAGTGGGCAGGTCCCCCTGCCTCCCCCACTGCAGCTTTGATGAAAAGCAGCCACTAACCCCCAGGAATTAGGTTTGAAGTTGGGTTCAGTCAATATCCCACTCTAAAAAAAAACAAACAAACAACAAAATAAGGCAGATCCAAGAGTAGATTCTTGTCTTCTTTAGTCTGAGATACATTTTTTTTCTGTAATTCTGGTGTTCCTCAGCATGAAGAGTCTTGACAGACATCAAAGCTTTGAAGGATGCTGAGAGTGGAGTATGGTTAATAAATTCAGGGATCTTACCACAGTGTGCGTGACTGGGACATGACTGAGACTGGGGTAGTTCAGCTTGTGGCTTCAGCAGCCCTCCAGTCTCTGAGAGGCCAGCACAGGTTGGTCTTTAGAAGGTTATAATTTTATGACCATCAGAAGCTGTTAGTTGTGCATTAGGTTACTCCATGTCTTTGCAATTCTATCATTTGGTAGGTACTGCTGTGGATTGATATTTATTGTTACTGCTGTTCTTATTAGCGTGGTAATGGCTATTGATGCTGTCGTGTTTGCTCTGTGGGCTCTGAGCTCCAGTTTATCAGCGTCCCTGGCAGGACCGGGCAAGGGGCAGTGTGAAATGGACTGCAGGCTGCAGAGTGTCACCATTTTGGTGATGGAACTGCAGCAAGGCAACGTGCCCATTCGGGCTTTTATTATGCAGCACAGGCTGCATTCCCACCCATGGGTGTCTGAGTTGCAACACGTCGCATCTGGATTGCTGCTCAATTAGCAGGTCCGTAATTGATCGCTGGCTCTTCTGCTTGTTGCTGTTTCAGCCAAACCTGCCGCAGAGCCCCGGCGGCTGAGCTGAACGAGCTCGGGATGCCGGCGCGGTGGCCCCGCTGCAGCCGGGAACGGAGCCAGCTGAATGGGAATTTTATTTTGCAATTACTTTTTGAAGCTCAGTCTTAATCCATACTGCAGTCAGATCTGGGCCCCGTTTTTCAGAGCGGTTTCTGAGCATCTCAGGTTCACCTCAAGTAGCATGTGCACACTCCAGGTCTTGCCACTGGTCACAGTACTAGCCAGGGCACTGGGAAGAGTCAGCATGGTGGAGAACATGTTGGAAAACATGGAAATATTCAATGCATTATTTTATCTCTTTGGCTGCAAAGCCCCAAACTTACACATGGCTTTTCTATATTTAAAGTCTTCTAAAAGTATTCATCCATTTCTGATTCTGACACTTCCATCTAACTTTTTGTCGCAAGGATTCATTAGTTCTCCCTATGAAGAGCAACACCAGCATGTAATTCATCATTACAGAGTACAGATTATTTGCTCTGGCTTTTGGTTTGAGCTAACTGGAACAACAAAATAAGCCATAAGCCCATCAGGCCAATATCTCTCTCAACTGTCAATCTTCCTTGGAGCTTGAGTTATTTTTTCTTATTTGCAATATATAAACAAGAAATAAGAAAACATGAGAAAAGAGAAATAGGAAGCCAATTTTCCGAGGTGGGTGTTAATAACTCCAAAAAAGCATCTTTCTGGTTTAAGTGTTCACTAATGTGGAAAGCTTGTTTTGTTTGATCTATCCTGCTGTAAAATATCAAGGCAACACCATAAAGATAATTCCTTATTATCTGCCTGTGTTTGCTAAAAATTCAGAAATATGTGCATTCATAATGGTCCTAAAGGAAAAGTTGACAGGGAGATATTCTGATAAATACTGAGTTCTTATTGCAATCCATCAACGCCAAGGAAAGTTCTGCTTGGAAGAGGAAAGGATGAAATAGCTCCCTATTTTTAAATTACAAAGAAGGTGTTTGATAACTTCCAATCATAATGATTTTCCGGTCTTCACTGCTATAAATGAACTTGACAGTGTCACTCAAACTTACTGAAGACTAGGTCAAGCAAAACATATTAAACCTGCAAATTGAATTTTCTTATGAAAAGACTGACAGAGTTAAGCTCTGCCATTTATCCTCCTTTTTCCGTCTTTGTTATCCAACATCGGGAGTTGGGTTTTTGTGCTTGGCTGGGGTAGTCACAGGGTGTCACCTAATGGAGCAGTCACTGGACGCCTCGTATTATACTAGATTAGCTTTCTTTCATTTGGTTTCCTAGACTGGGACATGACATTGAATTGACTGTTCACATATCTCACAGGGCAGCGAATTATCCAAAAGGAAGCTTGAACTATGGTTGATTCAGTTCAGGAGATCTGCAGCTTGGGATCCGTCTGGATGGGAGGTGCGAGAAGTTGAGTGCCCAGGGCTGGACTTGGGCTTGTTGCAGGGATGGGGACCTGCAGCAGAGCTGAGGAGAGGGTGTCCCACAGGGCAGGCCAGCTCCGTGCTGCTCCTCATCCGATACACCCCAGCTTGCATTTCCCCTGCGCCATGGCCATGGTGCGACCCTCTGTTTTTGTTGTGTACATAAATACTCAAAAAATAAAGCAGTTAATTTCTGCCACAGTAATTTTAGCAGGATTTTCACAGCTGCAACTGTGCCAGAGCTCGACGTGACACAAAGAGTCCTAGTGGGTCAGCAGTCTGAAAATAAAGTCTAATTTTATATTTAGGCAAGTTATGTAAGCATTTGCTAATTAAGAAAAGTGCTTGCCTATATTTCCCTAGGAGAGAAAAACACAGACAGTGTTTGAAATGTCCCTTAAAGTTATAACCAGAAATGCCCTCTGCATAAAAGATTTGTAAGAGCTGCTTGCGGGCCTCATCAATATTTAAAAATAAAACCAAGTGTCGTGTTTGAAAACACAGTGAGAAATGTGTTGGATTTTAAGCAGCACAAGAAGATAATATTAGCGCCTCTGCTAACAAAATCTCTGAAGCACAAGAAAGGACCCAGTTAAATTAACAGGGACTTTTTGTTTTCTGTTTTTAGTGCTGTGAAAGTAATTTGCCTGTCTTTGGCTGGGGATTTCAATGGAGCTGAACCAGTAACCAATTCGCCAGCTAGAAAGAGGCAGTAAAAATTGCAAAGGTCTCCAGTTCTCACTCCACATGAGTAATTAGCGGAATTACTTTTGGAAAATAACGGTAAATTTTGTGATGCATCTGCAGTCAACAGGGAAAAACACAATTTGTGACAGCAACATAGGCTGCTCCTAGCTGTAGGGCAGACCACCAGACTTTGTGCTTTTCTGCACGCAGCAGCAATCTTCTTATCTTTGCAAGAGGTCACTACCAGGCAGAGGCTCTGGGGGATGATGGTGGGATTACCCAGCAGAAGGGGCTCCTCTCTTCTACACTTTGCTGTGAATGCTGTGGCAAACAGCGTTTCCCAGGAGACTTAACAGTTAAGGTAAATTTATAGTTATAAAGAACCAGCAGCCATTTAAGATTGACGTTCTGGAGAGCAGCTCTGCAGAGAAAGACCTGGGTGTCATGGTGGACAACACGGTCACCATGAGGCAGCAGTGTGCCCTCGTGGCCAAGAAGGCCAATGGGATCCTGGGGTGCATTAAGAAGAGCGTCTCCAGCAGGCCGAGGGAGGGGATCCTGCCCCTCTACTCAGCCCTGGTGAGGCCGCATCTGGAGTATTGTGTCCAGTTCTGGGCTCCACAGGACAAGAGGGATGTGGAGGTGCTGGAGAGAGCCCAGGGCAGGGCTACAAGGATGGTCAGGGGCCTGGAACACCTGCCCTGTGAGGAGAGGCTGAGGGAGCTGGGCCTGTTCAGCCTGGAGAAGAGAAGGCTGAGAGGGGACCTGAGCAGTGTCTATAAGTACCTCAGGGGAGGGAGTGCAGAGGATGGTGCTGGCCGCTTTTCAATGATGGCCACTGACAGAACTAGGGGAAATGGCCACAAACTAAAGCATCAAAAGTTCCACAGGAACTTAAGGAAAAATTTCTTAACAGTGAGGGTGACAGAGCGCTGGAACAGGCTGCCCAGAGAGGTTGTGGAGTCTCCTTCTCTGGAGATCTTCCAAACCTGCTTGGATGCAGTCCTGTGCCACGTGCTCTAGGTGACCCTGCGTGTGCAGGGGGGTTGGACTAGATGACCTCTAGAGGCCCCTTCCAACCTTAAGCGTTCTATGATTCTATGATTTTACAAATTTCTATAGTTTAGCATCTCAAGAAAAAAAAAAAAAAAGAAATCATTAATGGTCCTAGCGTCCTAGCGTGTGTTGCAAGAGTGAATAAAGTGGCAAGTGAGACAGCCTGTGTCTGGAATTGGTGTCTTCTTTGACTGAAGATCTTCATTAGCTGTCTGCTCATCACAAAATATTGGCAGAGGTTGTTGAATGTTTTCTTTCAAAATGGATGACCCTGTTGGATCAGCACAGGTTGTCTTTCCAGTCCAATAATTTTTATTCCCTGTGGGCTTGGCTGAGCAAAAACATCGCTTCCTTCTTCTCTTTTCAAGATCGCTGTTGTGAGGGACTTCCAAACCTTTGTGCCACTACTCACGAATTTGGCCATCTATGTATGTTTTCTAGGTTTCTTTCTCTCCTCAAGGTTTCTGGGTTCATTTAATTAATCATCTTTGTTCCAGTTCATTCTGCCTGATAATTAACTTCATTTATTCTAACCAGCTTTATTTAAACACCGAGAATTCATATGCATGAAGGATATCTCTCAGCAGCGAAGGAAACAAGCTGCTTAGCACTTCGGCCAGCAGTGAAAAATACCATTTTAGATCGGCTTGCAGATACCCTTCAGGAGTCACTGATTAGGTGAAATTCCACAGAAAACAGGGAACAAAATCTCCCTCAGTCTTTCGTTTTGACTCTCTCAGGTCTTTTGTTTAGGTCATTTTGGTAGAAATAGCTAACAGGATTAAACGTTCACTATTTTCCAGACAGCAAAACTGCCTTTCTTGGAACATGCTGAATTTTCTCTTATTTTTTCAGGTGGATTTTTTATCCCTATGGTCGGTTTGGCCTTTCCCTCTTTGGGGCTCCCCAGTCTCTGTCCCTGCATGTCCATGGACCTTCTTCTCGCCCCGTGTGCGCTGTGGTCCCCAGTCCAGCTCCAGCACTGCTCATCTGAATGTGCCCCACGTAGAGCAGCTAATTTCCTAAGCAGATGAAGCACGATGCTTTCTGGCCCGCCTGGCTCCACAGCTCTCATTACAATAGCAGCCTGGGTATTAAAAAAAGACAAATACCTCTGAGATCCTTGTCAGTCTAATACATTCCCGCTAGAACTCATAAAACACACGTAGTTTAATAGATGAAGACTTACTCATTCTCTGAAAAATATCTTGGTGGGAGTGATGATAAAGCTATTCACATTCTTTCATTTTATGCTTGGTTTTATTTGTATGCCCGTGAATCACCGGCACCAATGAGCACCAGAGGAAATCCAGCAAGGCTCCTGAAGGGAAAGACTTGAGCTGAATTTGGAGAAGGTTCTCCGTGTTTTATGGCTTTCTGAGAAGCATTTGTGTTGCTGTCATTTTTACCGATGCTGAGCACATGGGCAACTTGAGAGATGAGGGAAGCACCTCAGATTTGCAAAAAGGGGAATTTCGATCAGCGCCTCTCACAGATGACAAAAAATATATACTTATAGAGAAGACCCCTGATTTATAGTTAAAAGTCCCGAGCAATTCTGTCCTTGGGAAAGTGAAGAAATAATTCCCAAAGAAATCCTGCTACACTGATACATATATCACCACTGGTGGTGTTTATTGGTAGACAGAGCAGAAAAGCAGCTCAGACGGCTGCGGAAGGCACCCTGCTAGCAGCCACGGCTAAATCCAGCAGGGCTGCTGAACCAGAGCTGCCTTGAGACTTCCTGTGGGAATATCCCTCGAGATTACTGGGATCTGCATTCCTGATCCCTCTTGAAGAATATTGGGTTAGCCTAAAATAAAGATGTGACACCAGGCCTTGCCAAGGAAAGCAAGCATGCTGGAAAGTAGCTCCTTTATGTCCTTCCCCAAACCATCTCTCTCTCTCTCTTTTTCCTTCTTGATCTTTTCTCTTTCTTCCTTCCTTTTTCCTGCTTTAATGCTGTTTCATTAATAGATGTAAAATCCTGCTCTTTGAAAAAAAAAAGGCCTCATCATCTCTGCTTACTACCCGTGGTATGCTTTTATCTCAAAGATGAAAAACTCTTGCTCTGTACTGGGCATTGCTTTGGAATGGTAGCCTGGCTTCATGAATCTGAGTAAAAATGAAGTAAAAATATGCTGAGATTAGTAAATTACACCTGGTGAAAATATCTTTGCTTTCAGAAGGCTGTTCCTCATAGTGTGTATTTTTTGGGGGGAGGCATTAGCATGTGAATCCACTTGCCCAGGGACACACAGCACCATGCAGCACCCAGTGCTGATGTAGAAGCATCATTCCCTTTCCTCCATTCTGTATTTCAAGTTTTCCTCTCACATCCCTCTGGAAAGTGTTTTAAGTGTTTTTTTTTTTTTTCTTAAATAGGAAAACCTCTTTAAAAAGAATCCTACCTTCCTTGACTCTTACCTATATGATACAAATAGAGGTTTAATTACACATTAAAAAGTCAACACATTAAGCTTCTTAATTAATTATGATTTGCCTATTGAGTTAATGTTCTTGTAAATTATTCTGCAGTAAATGTGATTGCCTTTCCCAGACATAATTGCGTTGTTTATCCTATAGAGGCTTTCCATAAAGTTCTTTAAAGCTGGAAGCTACTTAATTGTAACAACAATCCCAGTACAAAGCAGTCATTTACACTGTCCTTTCCTGCACAAAACTGGAAATCTGCATGATTTGCAAAACCCCACAAAGTGCCCATCTGCATCTCAGGCATTTTTTTTTCTCTAATCTTAAGTTTCGGTATGTAGAAATTAAGTGCCCCAAACTGTAATTAATACCCTTTGCATCTAACATTTTTGAGCCCAGTTTTTGAGTTTTCATAAATCAGGGCTCAAGGATAGAAAGCTACAACACATCTGCCAGTAAAAGCAGCACCTCTGGATTTCAAGATCTCTACCAAGGGCATGGGAAATAGAGAGGCCCAATTACACCCCCACAGATTCAAGCCACCCATTCACCATTGACACCTGATGCTACACAGAAGTTTGCAAGTAGTGGTTGATTTTAAATGGCTTGGAAAATGTGCAAATTAGGTTGGAAGGAGGTTGGAACCAATAAAAGATAAGGCAACTTTTTTTTTCCCTCTTTTTTTTGCAGGAAGATGGAAGAAAGGCCTAGGTAGGGTGGTTGCAGTTCTGAAGACACAGAGGAGCTGAGATTGTCCCTTTTGGCTCTGTGTTTTGGCTGTACATTGGTGTTTCCTTTCCTTGCAGAAGAAGTTGGTCTCCTGCAGGTGAGGATGCCAAACCTCTGCTGACTCTGGTAAGGGCCTCATTAGCAATCAGCTAATCTGGGGACAAAGCTCAGAAGGTCACAGGCTTTTGCTGATAGCTGCCAGGAAAGAAATATAGCTAGTACTGCCTGTCCACCAGTTATCCAGCTGTGTGTCAGCGGAAGGTGACGGGTGGCCACTAGCTGTGTCTGAGTGGACTTGGTTCTTCTGAGGGGTCTCTTTATGCAGTGTCACTGTGGGGCTGATCTGGAAGGGGTTGTAGGAAGTGGCTGCTCATGGGTTCATGAGCAAGAGCTATTGCTGGCTTCTTGCAACTATGGCTAAACACAGGTGATAGTTTGGCTTTCCCCTACACTTGTTTTTCATGGATAGCTATAAAGGAGGGACCTGTGCACCTCTGAGAGCAGGAGGTGGGGTGACCTGTACAAAGAGAAATCGCTTCAATGTTGTTAAGGCTTTTCAGGGTTTTGACCTTGTTTTTCTAACTTTATCACTTAATTGATACCCTTTTGTTTAAGAATGTGGCATCTGCTCCATATTCTTGTTCAAAAGTAAGCTTCCTATAGCAGTGATGTTACCAAAATATTTCTTCCATGTGCTATCAGAGCTCCCCAGCAGGACAGTTATTCAGTAGATAGGAAGTTCACTGAACTCACGAAACATCTTTTCTCCTCTTTTTGAGCAACCAACAAAAATCAAATCTTGAAGCTTTGCACAGAAGTCAATACACAACTGATAAGCCACTTCAGTGTGCGAGATTGCAAGATGGCCCTGCCACTTCTGCTCTTAACCACTAAAAGCTTTAAGGAAAGGGGCTAAAATTCTCCCTCGTGCCCATCCAAGCACTTGGCAGCAAAGTTAACTTGAGCACTGATCACAGTAAGCAGACTTGCAGATCTTCATGGCATCATATCAGATATAAACTCCAGAGCAGGTGATGACTCCAAATTATAGGAATCACTCCAAGGGAAAACATGTCTTGCATGCTGGACTCCTTAGGCTAAACAATAAAATATTTAAAGCAGAGCAGCTGTTGATAAGTTTTAAAGTGCATCTGAAATTGAACCTTTTGGTGTTATGTGAGCTTGTAGCAATTTAGCTCCCTCTTCAAGCCTCTTTGTGAGTATGCAAGCTGTCCTTGGAAAGTTCCTCCTTGTATTATTAGTTGCTATGTACAATATTGAGGTATTAGGAAATACAACTGCATAAATGTTCATGTTAGGGTCTCATGCAAGAAGGACTTGTTCTAACCCAGGTGTTTGGAAGTCTTTGGCAGGTCCTTAGATATCTCCTGGAGAGGGAATCTCCCACCTGTGCTGGACTGACCCAGGTGGTGCTGTGCATCTGTGATTGCCTTCCCATAAATTATGTCCCACCTCAAAGGTAGGGTGTGATGTTAGACCCATAGCATTCTTCTGGAGAGAAGGTGAGGAGTGTAGCTTAATGATTGTTAGCCTTCCTATGATTTTTCTTTCTCTTAAGAGCTAGTTTGTGTTGTCTAGTGATGAGAAACTTTAGAAAACTTCTTGTTCACAATCTCTTTTCTCCTCAGACTGGGCATTCAAGCCCTGGTAATTGTTCCTTGGTGTTTTTTTGGGGGGGGGGGGACCCTCTATGTAGACTGGCACTTTCCCTAGCCCTAGTGTTGTCTCAGATTGCTGTGCAAGATGTGAAAATGTTGTTTTATTTTTTGCTGTCAGCTTGCCTCTCCACATCATTCACTTTAAGCAACCCTTTGAAAAGGGAACTTGCTTGTCTGTTTTCAGATGAAAAATGACAATTCCCGAGTAACCTATTCAAGCGCATCGGCAAGAAAACTGTAATTTCAGGATGACATCTTTTCTTTCATAGTCATGAGATTTATTGCAGATGAGTGGAACAGCTTAGAAATAATTTCTTAGTCACAAGTTTCAACAGATATGTGAGGAAAAGCCCTGGCACTCTATGGAGGAGCTGCATTAGATGTAATTTGTGGAAGTGCTTTCCTAGCAGTGTGCCTACCTTCCTCCTAGTGTGAAGAGATGCCTTTGTAAGCATATTTCCCTGGGAAACTTCAAAGGATTTTTGATTGCTTCAGCTTGTAGAATTTTATCATTTCAATTTTTTTCTTCTAGGTTAAACTACTATGTTTAGAACTAGATATTTTTTTTCAGCCTCTATATACAGTATATGTGTATGACTAGACACTTGCGTAAAGCAGAAATTGCAATTTTTGCTGTGTTTCTATAGCAGGGCATTTGGGGAGGATAGAAAAGTGGAAATAAAGCCCAAATGTGGCATGGGGGAAGGGAAGGTGGCTGTCAGAAAACAGGCCGATTTCTTCCAGCTAACAACTCAAACATTGAGGGTTTCCCTCATTTTATAGCTGGGCCTGCATCCTTTCCACTAAGTGGAAACTAGCCTTTGACAAAGAATTGAAAGCCAAAATTTATGTGACTTTTTGGCCACATACACACACACATATATATATCTACTTAAAAATATGGTTTACTCTTAAGAGGTTGTGCTCAGTGGATTGTCAGAGGGATGCCAAATGCCACTGTGCACACAGGACATACAGTGGAAGTGCTGTCTGCCCTTGAACGTGGTGCTGATTATGCCAGAGTTACGATAAACACCCTGAAAAGCACTTCCAGTTATTTTAAATTGCTTTATTCTCCGCATCCCTGAACTCTGATCACTTACAAATTGAAGTGCTCTTAAAAACTTTAAGTACTCCATTAATTTTAAATTGCTCTAAACTGCACAAGCCCAGAAATCCAAAGTACTCTTGAAAATCTGAAGCATTACAGTTACTTTGAATCACTCTGAAAATGTGGGTTCAGAAATCCATTTTGTCTGTGTTTATTTTCATATTTTCCCTTGCAACACAATAAACAAAGAGGAGATGTAACATTTTTGGCCCACAGGAAAAGAGGAGCACGTTTTCTACCCCAATTCCTAAAAGAAAGGAGCGACTTTGAAAATGATTGATAGTTCTCCAAGACCACTGGAAAAGGTTTGCACCTCTACTCTGTACACCTCAAATCTTGGACACAGGCTGTTGCTGCCTGAGAGCATGGAAGTATTTCCGACTTCAACCTGGACTCACAATGTGTTTCATCCTTAAGAAACAGCACAGAGGTTCTGGTAAGTATTTTAATAAACTCTGCATGAGAAGATAGGCAGGGTTCATAAGGACCTGAAGATACTGTCAGGCTGTGTCCATGGAGCACAATGGTAAGGGAAGCAAAACTGTGCGTTTCCCACTATTGGCTTTCAAATTTCATGGACTTTTGACCCTGGAAAAGTCACTGCCTTGTCTTTCTGCCATCCTGGCAATAACATGGCTTGTGCTCATAGCCTAGCCACTGGAGATGTTTGATTACTTAAAACAATTCCTGAAATCAATTTATAAAGCAGGGGACACTCTGAAATAACTTTTCATGAATATTTTCCTGAACTGCTTCTATTCCTTAAGTTACAGGGCTGTGGTGACACAGAAGCAGGTTTAATCAGCGCTTAAACTACTGAAATGCAAATACTTAAATTGCCTCACTGACTGCATGGCATTATTCCCATGCTGATGTGCCTGCCTAGGAGTTTGTGTGCTGGAGTTGTGGGCCCCATTACACACAAAATCCACTGTCAGCTACTACCTGCCCTGAATTGCTCAGGGTTAATATTGCCATAGCCCTAATTAAATCCTAGCTCTCAGGCTGTGCTGGAGACAGAGAGCCCAAGCACTTGGGCTGATCCCCATGAGGCATTCAAATTCAGCTGAGTATATGTATTTCTACATGCTACAAGCCCTTTATACTTTTCTGCCAAATATGTAAATTATGCTCTCTTGTAGACATTTTCAGCTCAGCTCTTGCTTGGAGCAGGTAACAGAACTTAGTGGGTCCTGCCTGGCTTCTGTGCTTTAAAAAAGAGTTTAAAAGTGATTTTGCATTAAGTGAAACAACAGTGAAGTCAAGCTAGAAGGTGGAAATGATGTCTTGTGCTCACTGGTTTCCAATTTGCTCCATCCTTACCTTGCCCAGGGAACAGGGCAGCCCTGTGCCAGGGCACGTGGTGCTGGCAGAGGCTCTGAGCCCCACTGTCCTATGAAGTCAGCAGAGCGACTCACTGAGAGCAGTGAAAATTAAACCAAGATAAAAGCCTTGGTGTAAAAATTGTATCTCTGACTTGGGTGAGATTTTCTGCTTGCCAGACCTTTTTCCTTTAAAGAAGGGATGGTTTAATTTCAGACCTCTGGGTAGCTGCCAACAAACCAGATTGACTTTTGTTAGTGTGTGGAACTGCTGCATGCAGGAGAGCAGAGCAAGGCGGCAGGTGAGTGTGGAGATGTCTGTGGCACAAGCTTTCCCTGCTAGAACAAGGGATGGAAATTCTTGTTGCTTGTTGGGACCCGAAGTTTGATCCCAAGTTCACCTGAGTGTTGTTTTTTCCATTGAGCAGCTCTAGAGGAAAGGCTTGGAGCTTTGGACACAGGTCACCTTTACCTTGTGCTGCATCAACTACAGGTGCCTCTGCGCAGGTGAGCTCCTCCACACTGAGTCACTGCTGTTTCCATCCAGCGCTGAAGCGAGAGCTCTTCACACAGAAATGCGCAACATCAGAAACCTTTAAGCAGAAGAGCAACATCAAGAGAAGGTGACCAGCATTTTAAGTGACAGTTTGGGATCCCAACAGGAGAAGGAAGAATAAGAACTCCTCACCAGAGAACAACCATGTTGCTGGAGGAGCTGTTAGATGCTGTGTATTCCGGCTTCATTGCCCTGTGAGGACAACATCTGAGGAGATCACACAGGTGAGTTGCTTTTGGTCAGTGTTCATCAGTGTCTGAAGAAAAGGGAAATACTCTTTGGAAAGTTCTGGGAGAAGCAGTAGACTGCTGAACCATGCTGAGGGCAAGTTGTGCTGCATGCTGTGATTGTGAGCATCAGGAGGAGAATTAGGAGCGACTCGTACATAATATTGTGGCAGGAGTTGACCCTGGTAAAGACTTTGATATCAGTGGCAACCATGGACAGGAGGAACTAAGAAATGTTTCCTGTGTTCAGGAAAAAAACTGCCTGAATGCTATCAGAAATAGAAACCTTAAAATGGACCTTCCTCTGTAAAGAGGATGAAAAAAACAACTATGTGAGAGGCTTTTGGGGAGCTTGGTCTGTTAAGTCGTTTGTTTTCCCAGTATTTTTAAAGCAATATTTTTTGCAAAATTATTCAGCATCTTTAAAAAACATAAACAAAATCTCTGATCTTGCCTTTCAAGCAACAATATCAAATATTTAGGTTTTCCTCTCTTCTCAAGTAACTGCTTCTATCACAGGATTGTGGCCTCCTCTGTGGTTTGGCAATGCAATGCTTTAATCTTCAGTCAAAACAACCATCAAACACTCCTGCAACCCTCTCTGTCATCAGGAAATCTGCTATTTAAAGGAGCTCTATACCTTTAGGCTCTGATCTCTCTGCTATGCTTGGCCATGGAATAAAAATTAAAATGAAAAGTGATTTTTTTTTTTTTTTTTTTTTTTTCCTCTCTCTGGGGAGATTATCACTTTGGGAGCTGACGTCTTCCTTTTTTTGTATGGCACTAATCCTACAAATGTGTGGGGAAGCTGGACTTCTGGAGCATCCGTACTTGGTGTCCCCGGCTTTATCTGAATTGCAATGCACTGCTGTGGGGTGGGATGTCCCCTCCAAGGGTTCCTCTCCCTGTCCTTGTGGGACAGCCCACCTGGGACATGCTGAGGGTTTTGCCTCCAGGAGCAGGACCTCAGTGGCAGGACAAGAATGCAGCAGCCCTGACTTTTCATCACCACTCCCTCTTCATTAATGCCATGTAATCAGCCATCCCGCAAGTGATTAATAGAGGTTCTAATTGCCTTTCATCTTCTCCGCCCTCCAGCTGGCAGACAGATCTGTGCAGAGCTGCCTTTGCTGAAATCTTCACTCCCAGTTGGTGCATGTGTCACCTCTTCATGGTCATGTCCCCTTGCTGCATTTGCACCTCGTATGCCATGGGGAAGGCATGTGAGCACCCTGTTTTCTTTCAGGTTGATTCAGTTTGTTTGTCAGGGTCAGTGCAGGTTGATTTATTCTTTACCAGGCCACCACCCCCAAAAAACTTATTCCTTGGTGTCAAGGCAGAGTGTGTGCACCAGGAATGCAGTCACGGCTGAGCTTGGATGTTTTTGCTGTATGCAAGATGCAATCAAGGAGCCTGGTTGATAAGTTTCCGGCACAGCAAGAGAAATAGAGAGCATTAGCAGTGCAGCTGGAGTCCCACCTTGCATGTGCTCTACCAAGTTCCACATGACCACAAGAAAACATTCTGGACTTGGCAAATATGAAAAGATTGAAAACCATCGAGCTGGAGCCTTCCTGCAGGAGACCTTCAGTTTTTTTTCTGTCGATATACTTGTCATCTCTTTCAGAGAGGCTGCACCTCTGGGCATACTCTACCACATCCCCCTTCTTGCAAGCGAAAGGGCCACAGTCTGCTTCAGCGTGTGACCTATAGCTGGGAGGACATGTGCTGTTTCATCACCACATGTGTTCAGCTAAGCGAGGCAACCACCCCTTACTCTGCATTGGAAACCTCTCCTCTTCCCTCTTCAATGCTCACCCCTGTCATGATTCAGCTACAAGCTGGATCCCCTTAGATTTTTGTATCTCTCTCTTCCTAGATGACCAATAAAATATTTACTGGTTTGAGTCTAAGGAGTCATTTCTGTAGAGAACCACTTGAAACATGCCTATGTCATCTGGTCTTTGAAGGCTAATTCTTTTAGCCAGTATGTAATCCACTGTGTGCTGTGTTGATCTTGTACTGATCTGGCTCCTTGAACATTACAGTGTGGGATACCAAGTCAAATATTTTACAGAAGCTTAAGTCAACACTATTTCCTTTATTAAGCAAAATTGTAATCTCATTATAAAAAAATCCAGTTAGCTTTAGAAGACCTATTTCTCATCAGCCCTTGTTCATAGGCATTAATGATATTTTGCCCTACTATTTTTTAATTTCTGAAGTTGTTTCTGTCTGCTCAGGATCCATTATCTCCCCAGGACCAGAACTCAGCAGGCCTATCAATATTCAAATCATTCAACTTACCCTTAGAGGCCTTTCTGCTCTAATTTTGCCTGTGCTCCACAATTTATTCAAAACCATTAGCAGTCCATGAAAGGCTGAAAGTTCTCTTAAAAATGATTGTATGCAAATTATTTGGGATGCTGATTTAGAACTGTTGCTGTTATAACTATTGCTCACTAGCCTCCCAAACTTCTGCTGTTATGCAAATTGTTGTATCATCATCCTCTGATGTGAATGCATCATTTGCAGTTGTTTTTCTCCCCAGGTTCAGAACAGGAATATTAGTTCATTAAAAACATTTGCCTTTCTGCATAATTATTGTCATTTCTATAATTTCAATTTGGTAGTAGTCCAAAGAAATTGTTCAGCTTCTCTTCTTTCCTAATATGTTTAAAGACTTTTTCTTATTGCTCTTTTTCTCTGAAGCCATAGCCTGTCTCTTGTATTCTTTTGCTTCCCTTATCTAATTTATCCAATCTCTACTTTCCAAGTTACATTAATTGCAGCTTTCTCCTTTTGTGTTTGTTGTCTATTTGGATGCAAACATTGCTCCTTTCACTGTTCCTCTGAGACACGTCAGGTTTTTGTAACCGTTTTAACCATCCTCTGCCAACGGAGGGACTGGGGCTTTCAAAGACATCAGTGCAATGTTCTGTAAACGTATTGTCCATATTTTCTGAGTTCTGCTTCACAGTTTGCTCTGGGACACAATTGTTTTGCCTTGTGAAACTGGCTTTTTCAAGGCACCAAATGGATGTATGACTAGCTGAGTTGATTTTTTTTTTAATTTATTTTCTATTTTCCCTGGGTTATCATGATTTGATGTCCTGTTGCTGAAGGAACAGCTACATCTTTGTCCCGGAATTAGTTCCACTCTTGTCAAGGTGGGTTCCAAGAGCAAATACCACCTTGCTGGATGCCACTGGTTTTTGTATGAAGTGACTGAAACCAAAAGGCCTCTGGACCTTCTGTGGTGTGCTGGTGTGCACATGGAGATATGAAATGCTCTAGCCCTGATGACAGCAGCACAAACAGCTACGCTTTACATGGCAGCCCTAGGGCCCATGGTCATCTCTGCCAACCATGTGCAAAGCTCACAGGTTTGCTCCAGAGAACCTCCCAGGTCATCAAGTCTTGTTGCTGCTGCCTTGCTGAAAACATTTTACAATAATATCAGGTGAATTTAATCAGGATGCTGCATCAGTATAATGTATTTCACCTAAAATGTTTCTGACTGTGCTCAGACCATTTTTGCCTACCTTGTGCTGAAAACACAAACACTTTAAGACAGAACATTTCCTATCAAGCTATTTCACAGAAAAGCAGGTGTTTTCACTCACTGGTTGGGCCTGTCTGCATGTTGTCACAGCAGCTGGAAGAGCTATGTGATGAAAGGCAGCACCTTGAGCTTGCTGGAAATGCGTTAGAAAGGTGGCAAGGTTGGAAGCAGCCCTGTCCCAGGATGGTGAGAGCAGATGGCCCTAAGGGCAGAGGCCGACCAGCACATCCTGCCACTTCATCCCCCAGCATGAGTGTGTCCTCCCACTCCAGCAGTGGGACAAGTTGCAGTCATCCACAAGCCACAAGGATGCCCCAAATCCCTCCGTTTGGTTCATCCTTATGTGGCCTTAGCCTCTTCTCAAGATGTGTCAGGAGCAGTTTTTGTCAGCATTTCTCATTAACTTCCTACAAAATTCCTACCAAAGCAAATTAGATTAACCACTTGTGGCAATTAGCAACTGGCAATAATCCAATTGTCCAATAATCCAAGTTTTCTTTGTGTGTGACTGCTTTTCTGCCCTCTCCCAGACAGTCATTGCCTGTCACTGCCTGCTTCAGGGCACTCCCCAGAGCTGCTGCTTTCTCATGTTTCCATCTCCAGCTTTTGCCTCCTTCAGAGAAGAACCCAGAGCTGCACAGATCTTCTGGGCTGGGATGATAAGGTACACATGGGAAAAGCAGTTTATTTCCAAAAAGAGGAATCCCCCCAAATACAGTGACTGTTTGTCACTGCTGGAGTAGTCAGGTCTGAACTTTTTAACTTTGGCTTCTTCTGCATGGAGTTAATTTGTCGCCTGATGAACTTTCTGCACTGGCCAGGGAGCGCGTTTCCTCATTTCTGTCTCTGCGCTCCAGTAACAACCTGGCAATCAGAGGTCATCTTATGGATATTTGTCAAGATGTGACACTTGCCCAGCTGCTGTCAAGGCCATACTGCTCAGTTCTCAATTTAACTGTAGTATTTTGGGGAAAAAAAAAGAAGGAATGTTGAGAGGAAGCTTTTGATGCAGGGGATAATTTGCACATGTGCTTCTTGGCATATCTCCCCAGTGGGACATCAGGTCTCTTGCTGCATCTCAGCCAGACCCCAGGACCATGCACTTAACATGCACTATCAGCCTCATGGAAAAAGACTCCTTAATACTTTCTAAAAAATTGGTACTCGAAGTTGTCTGTGCATTTCTCGAGTAAGGAGAGATCCCAATGTAAAACTGAGCATGCCTGGGTAGTGTCACACACCCTGCAGGTGAATTCATCAGCAAATGAAGGCTGGCAAGCTGTGGAGACTGTACTGCGCTCTGATGGAGACACTTCTCTTTGTACTTTGCTCAGATTGTTTAAAACAAATTGCATCAATTTCCTTCACACTGGGCAATCTAAAATCTTAAAGAATAGCACCTCATGGTATGAATAAAAGGAGAATCCAATGTTATGTTCCTGAGAAGCTTTAGCCTTCTAGGATCTGGCTACCCACTTTGATAACTGCATGTTCCACAAAGGAGCCAAATAAGTAGTTCTCTGCTAATTTACAGCGCTAGGTTGTAATTAGTTTCTAGCAGCTCTCTTGTACAAGGCTCTATATAAATACAGAAGACAAAAATAGCCCCTGTGTTAGGAACTTACAGCTCAAGTGACAAAGCAAGCAGTGCAGTATGAATGGATATAGGACAAGGATGGGCGTAGCTATCCGTAGTTAGCCCTCACATCGGACTGATACTAGATAAAGTTCAATCATTCATTACTTGGTGCCTTCACAATTTTCAACTCTGAGGGCTCACGCTGAAACTAGTATAGAATGGCACATATTTACTTCAGGAGAAACTCAGTGTCCATACTGACTTTATGTCATTGCTAAATATATAGGCTCTTTCTGTTCAGCATCTGCTGCATGAAGGGATGCTCATCGTATCCAGAACGAAGGGAAGCAGCCACGTTCCCAAAGCTCCAGGCGCTGTGTGCAGCATCAAGCCTCTTCCAGCTTCCAGTACATCACACCCCTTGACTGAGCCTTCCTGGCACTTACTTCAAGGCTGTAATCATTGCAGCAAATGAGATTGTTGTCAACCTAATCCATCTGGGAATATTTTTTTTCCCACTGTCTTTGACTGCCCTGTTCTTCCCTGTTCAGGGCAGACTCCTGCTGTCTTCTCTCCTATGTCACAGAGGACAATTTGACTTCTTCACATGATTTTGGGATCTGAAGTCTGCTCTTTTACATAGAGAAGTAACTGCGAGCAGCATCTGCTGGAGTCCGCTCAGTGATGACCTCTAAACCAGCAATGGGATTGATTAAGTGCACATTTACTTCCCTGCAGCTTCAGCAAGGCCAGTGGGTCAATCACATTAATATCAAATACTCTGTTTTATTGGATATTTCTTCCAGAAATGAATGTCAGTATGGCTGCAGTCCAGAAATGGAAAGGTTCAGTGGAGAAGTTGCACAGAAATGGATCATACCTTGCTGTTTGACAAAGCAGTTTGCATTGATGTCTCTCACTAGACACCCAGAGCATAATGTAGCACATTCTCTATGACCAGGAGGAATGTTTTGTCACATAAAATGCTTTAGCACAAGAGAAGCAAGTGAGATGCAGCAGCTTTTGGGATGCAATCCATTTCCCTTAATGTTAGACACATTACGAACATCTCCATCTGTGACAGGGGCACGGGCTGCTTTTATGGCCAAGGAGAGAAGTCAGCGCTCTAAGGCATGAGCTAGCAGGCACATTTTAGACACTTACCATAAAATATGATGGACCATAACCTGAATGTGCCTGTTGTGCTGAGTTCTCTGTAAAAGATGGTCCTCGTCCTTAAGGAATCAACCTCTGAGATGATAGATGGCCCCAAGGGTGCTCACTGCAGTGCTAACAGGATGGGTTAAGATCCACAGGCTCCTTTTCTCCTGTCGCAGACACCTGCCCGTATCACAGACAGCAGTGTCTTTGCAATACACCCAAAATAGCTGAAACCAGTGACATTACTGAGACATGAGGCTACTAGCACAGGGGCATTCATGTGACCAGACAAATGCTTGCAAAATTTCCTTTTTAACTCATATTCATCCCTACCAGATTAAATTATGTATGGCTTAAAAATTCTTTTAAAAGGTTGGACAAATCCATTATGTTATTAAGGACAGATTTATTATGTGTGTAGCATTATTAAACTTAAATCTTACACATTTCCTAGCATTGGTGTTTCAGAAGTTAATTAGTACAAGCTTTTCTGTAGCAAGAACATTAATGAAACCTCTAATAGGCTGCAATCATGCACAAGGGAAGACTTTTCTTAATGCAGAGAAGTGCTTGGATTTATATGTTTGCAGGAAAAAATGACGAATCATGCCAGGCTTTGAAGAATATGCATTGTGTTTACATTTGCAGAGGTTGGCCCTTGCTTTGATTACTGTGTCCCTTGATTACTTTTGCAGATGGGATGAATGTGCCCATAGGAAGAGAGTGGCTCATGAAGGCCCCCTCGACACCTGTAAATCAAGGTCAGCAACAATTGCTTCTTCCCCTCATGGCTCACAAAAATGCTTGTGGGCTCAGCTGTTTCCATGATTTGTTAAGTGCCTGTTGCCATTTCGATGTCCTGTGCCCAGTCCTGAGCAGCTGAGGCAGCTGTCTTGGTCACAGCAAGGCAAGGCAATGCACGGCAAGCTGCCTTCCCTATGATTTGTGGGCTGAAAACAAATAAATGAAAAAAAAAATAACCCACAAGCCAAAAATGACCAAATGCGATGAATTAGCAGCTTTAGGGACTCTAGGGCTTATGCAGTTCAGACTGCTGGAGACAATCTGCTTGTGGATGCCATGACCTGGGCACTAAGAGAGCTTGCACAGCTGGAGCAGCCACCCAACTGGTCACCCAACTTCTGCTGCAGAGAGGGAAAGGACAGGTAACTGTAAGGAAGCAAAATGCGATGAAATAAGAGTGGAACACAGACAAAAGGTTGAATAACATGGCATAAAATGTTTAGTAAAGAAAATACCTAATTATCTGTGCAGGCCCACCAGCTTTTCCCTGCTGGGCTTTAGGGCAGGACTGGGGATCCTGGATGGAGGAAATGCTGATGTGCCACCCAGCCAGTGGGTTGAATCAGGAAATGCTGGGTGAAATTCAGGATGATGTGTCCTAGATAATCCATATCCATTTCCAGGGGCAAAAAATACTCGATCACATCCGTTGGTTTCATCCTGGCAGTATTATCACGGAGTGGGGAGGATCGGCTGTCCTGCTGACCCTACCCAGGGAGGTGATCACCCCGTCTGCCCCGGACTTTCCAAGTGCTGTGAGGAAGCGTGGAGCAGCTCCGTGTGGTTCCTTGCTGTTGTCTGGGATGACTGACACGTTAATGTGCTTGTGAGGCAGCTGAAGGTTGGTGGGAAGATGTACAGCACAAAGACTGCTTGCAAACAGCTCGCTGGGGTAGAGCAGAGTGCTGACTCCCTCCGTGCCGACGTGGCTCCTTGGCATATTTCCATAGTTACAGTAATTCCCAACGAAGTGCCGTTTACCTCCCTCTGTGCTTCCAGCCACAGGACTTTGGTTGATATTAACCTTTTTCCAGCCTTCTAAACTCCAGCAGGCAATACCACGTTTCTTCTGCCATTGCCGGGCTATTCAGTAGGCACAGGTTGCCTGTTGGTCCATCTGGAGATGATTTTGGACATTCGGAGAAGATCAGGGAGCAAATTCTCTCGTTCATCCTCATGATAAACACCACAAAAGTCATCAGGCTTGGCATGGTTGTTGCAGTCACCACGTATCAGTGGTAAAACACAACTCTGCCCTCACCACCTGCTGTAACCATCTCTCATTTGGATGAGCTGCTGTCTGTGGTTTCACCCGTGAGCCTCCCTCCTGAACTCAGTTTTGATGAAGGCAGCTCCCTCATGCCCAGCTCTTCCCTGCTATTGATAAATGACATTCAAAAGATGTTTTGCAACAGAGATTTGTCTACACTCTGCAGATTAAAGATTTCTTGTCTGGTTTCTCCAGGGTCAGAGAGTCACCAGGGTAGGAAAGAGAAGAAGGGAAGTTTTGCCCTTAAAGATCACTGTCTTTCCAGGGAACACAAAGCACTTTGCACATGTAATTATTTAAGGCAGGTGTTTTTCCAGTTTTACTAATGAGGGGAAGGTCAGAATTCACAGCAGAGGCTGCTGACTGTGCTGGGGACTTGCAAGGTGTCCCCTCCTGCCCCAGGTGCCGTGCTGCCAGCTCTTTGCCACTATGATCCCCATGCCACAAATATCTTCCCTCAAATCTCTTAAAATCCAGGAGCCGCTGCAGCTACGCTAGCATAAAACTGAAGTGATGCAATGTAGAACAGCTATCAAGTGAGTACCAAGAAAACCCCAGCTAGTGTCGTAAGTACAAACATCTCAGAGGGACTTGCATGAATAATTTCTGCCTTGTGTGTGCTGCACATTTCCTTCTTATTTGTCCTGAATATGTTTGGACAGTGGCTGCTGCAAGGGAGTTGAGCCATTACTGTCTGCCGCATTCGATATCATTCCTTCCAGCAACCTAGAAATCATGTCATGCCAAAGTGAATATTTAAATGTTTTTTCTCCAACTCTGGTTTCCTCAGCAGCACTTCTTTGTAGACCTTGGCAGCACAGAAAAAATAATTACAAATTGAAAACTGCACAGAAAGTATCTTTCTACACAAATCTATTCTCTTCTGCATAGCTTTTAATTGACAGCTGTTCCTTATTCCTAGGAAACTCAGCCAAAGCAGCTGAGCTGTGTCTGCAGGAGACAGTTGGTACCATTGCTGTGGGACTGGCAAAGAGCTATTGATCGCACTTGCTTTTTGTCCTTGATTCAGAACATATTTTCTGTCTACATTGTTTTAGAAAGGCAGACAGACAGCAAGAAAAAAAAAAAAAAAAAACACTGATTGGGGATGGATGCTGCAAGGACACACGTACTCTGTGCCAGCTCCCCAGGTCTGGGATTAGACACTAGGCTGCAAAGTCTGTTTGGGATCAGCTTGCAAGGAGGAGAACTTTAGTGCTTCTCCCTGATGTGGCCTTTGCATAAATCTCAGCATGGTCCAAAATTCAGACCGTTTATCTCTGATTACAGAGGCAGAGGCAGCTGGGGTGTGTTCAGAGGCAGAAAAAAAAAGGGGGGAAGAAATCACATTAAAAAGCTCTCTGCCATTACCCAGCAAGTACAGCACACAGGCAGTCTGGGACAAGAGGATGCATTTTGGTGTGAGTAGATGCCAAACTGAGGGATGAGCATTGCCCCAGCCAGCGAGGACATCCCCTTGCCCTGGCAGAGGGTTCCAGCAGGGCTGCTGCTTCCCCAGCTCCAGGTGTGTGCTTATGGGCTGCTTTTCCAGCAAAATCCCATACCCAGAGGCTCCAGGCATGCGGGCATAGAGCCTCATCTGGGAATCTTCATTCAGGGAGGCTGGAGGTGCGGCGAGGATGAACACACAGGCAAGTACTTCTGCAGGCCGAGGACGTCAGCGTTTGGGGCATCTCTTCCAGCTCTCCAGCTCCATCTCCACACTTCCCAGGCTTTGGGGAGCGCAGCCTTTTCCTGGTCAACCTCTAGCTCCTCTGGAGCTCCGGGAGTTGCTTCCCAGCATTGCTGAGCATGCACGTTTTGTGCTGCCCTCCTGCCGGGCACCAAGCAGGGATCCCGGGTGCTGCCCCAGCGGGCAGAGCAGGCAGCCGGTCGTGCGGGCTCGTCACATCCAGCCAAGCTAATTAATATCCCCGTTAGACTGCTGGCCCTGGCAGGAGGCTCAGTCCATGCAATACACTGCAAACCACCCACCGAAATGGGGTTTTCTGCAGGACAAGCCATGCCCCAGCCGAGGGCAGTGACAGTGACGACGCAGCAAGTCTGGACCCTGAGCAATTGCCCGCTGTGATGCTGCCTACCTGTTGCAGGTGTTAAACTGCTTTTCCCCTCCTGTCTAATATCTTTGCAAGCGACGTTTGATGCAGAGGGCCCCCAGGACCAAGGCAGGGAGGTGCTGGAGCAAAGCACGGGCGCTGCACTGCAGGAGAGTGGCTCTTGTCAAGCCATCTGACCTCTGAAATTATTTGAAAGCAGGATGTAAGCTATTTAAAACTATCAGCGTCCTGGAATCATTGCAAAGAACATAAGCTTTTTAAGTAATAGGTTGAGACAGCTCCGTTGCAGTTTTATTGCTGTTATTATCCTCTTAACAACTAACCACATGTAGAAATGCTCATTCAAGTGCATGTAAATAATGTACATATATAGTTTTTATTGATGCAAATTTCAGAATTTCCGGTGTTAGACAATTACAGTGCTTGGTATCACTGCATCAAGGGTTTTACTGAAGGAGAAAATGTTGCGTCTAACCTGAAATATATTGCTTGCAACAAAAATATTTGGGAAGCACTAACACTGCACAAAGGCTTGGAATGGCTCCAAACCGATGCTTTTAAAACCTGCATCAAAACTCCCCGTTCTGTTGCTGCTGCTCAGTGATACCGTGTGCAGATATGTCAGATTATTTAGAAGGCTGAAATCTGTGCAGCTCAGCACCTTTCCTGACAGTAAATTAGAGAATCAAAGTTGAATCAAACTGTCAAAGGAGGTTTCCAGGGGGTAGAGGAAAGAGGAGTGTTTTCTTGCATTAATGTGCTTTACAGGGACAGATTCCCTCATCTTTACCAGCTCCTAAACATGCAGAGTGAGCACAGTGAGCGCGCACAAAACGCAGCCCCGTGCTTCTCTCTGCACAGCAAAATCCCTATCTCTGTGCAACCCTCAGCAGCTTTGGGAGTGCCTGGTTTTACAGGGCTGTGTGCTGTACGCGGGAGCTTTTCTCCATGCATCTCCTCCTGGCACATCCCCAGCTCGACACGGGAGGCTGCCCCGGGGTGTTGGATAACGCTGAGCCTCCTCATAGCCCTTGCTGAGCCGACGGCTGCACCAGGAGGGGTGAAACCCCAGAAGAGAATCAGGGTGTAGGAAAGGTCCAACCGAAGGGTTGTGTTTGTGGGGACAAGCTGGTTCCCCCATTGCATCCAAGCAGATGCTGCACAAGTGCAGCTGGAACGTCTCAGCAGTTCACAGTGAAGGGCACGGAGCTGAATCGTGTTTTCGTCAGGCTGGAGCCTCCCTTTTTTGGTGCCGCTGGAAGAGGATTGGTTAAAAGCAGCTTTCCGCCTCTCTGAATCTGTAGGAGCCTAAACAGTTTTGGGGGGATGTCCCCAGAAAGGTTCCCTGGGCCTTTGGAGACACATTGATGGGCATTGCAGGAGCAACCAGCAGCCCTGGGCTGTGCTGCCACAGTCCCGGTGACAAGGATAACACTCAGGGAACCTGTTCTCATTCCAAGCAAATCCTGTCTTGAAAAGAAGCATTTAAACGGAGAAGTGAGGCAGGCACTTTGCTTCCCTTCCCATGTTCATGTGGTAATAACCAAAAAACGATCATCTGGAGCTGCCAGAGAGGAACATCTTTAAGAAAACTCAAACAAATCCTCAGTTACCCCATCAGGCAATTCCCAAACCACTCCGGATGGGAGCAAAGTACTCTCCTCCAAAAGAGCCTTGGGGTATCAAGGTATCTTCAGCATTTCCAAAATATCCTTAGGAGAAACAGCCCCTGTCCAGTAGGAGCTTTAGTAGGAGCAAATCCACCATCCCTCAGCTTGCAAAAGCGCAGGCTCCTCGATGGGGCATGCAATGAGCTGGATCTTACTTGAGTCCTGCCCAGCAGCAGCAGCGAGGTCCTTGCAAGGCGAGTCCAGGCTGTTCACCACGGCGGGCCAAGTCCATTGCTGAATTACGAGTGGAGAAACCTCCAAGAGCCGCGAGCTCCTGACGTGTCCCCAAGACGCGTCCTCCCCGGCACCAGCGCCGCGTCTCCGGGAAGCGCCCGGCAGCCGCCTGGGTTTGTGGCGGTTTCTTGGTGTGTCAGAGGGGAGCATGCGGCGCATTTAAATCACTTTCGCACTAAATTTGGAACAGGAAGCATTAAATATTTATTCTGTGCCTAAAATACCGCTTGAGTGTCCTACTTACTGTTATTGCATATTAATTCACGTAGATTTTGCAGTACTGATAATGCGTTTGTTTGAAAAAGTGTGCCGAAGTTTTCATTGCAATGGAGGTGTTCAATAAGAGGGTGAGATTCACATCCCCGGAGAAATCCCATCTAGTCTGTCCTCTAAACCTGAGTAAGCAGATGGTTTAAGAGCAGCTTGAGGGCTGATAATCACTGGGGAAAAAAAGCACTGGATGGAAGTTTTTCTCGTGATCTGTTGAAGTTCAGTAGACTTAGATGAGCCAGGATAGAGGCAATTCAAGCCTAGTAAAAATTGGTGGTTATTTCCTTAGCAGTGGGAGTACTCTACTTTCCTAGAAGCAATCACATAGCCAGAGCATAATTGCTGCAGACTGATTACTACCTTCTCCGGGTGCTTCCCTGAAATGCGAGGAGCGGCAGAAAAACTA
Source organism: Tinamus guttatus (assembly GCF_059628265.1). NCBI lineage: Eukaryota > Metazoa > Chordata > Aves > Tinamiformes > Tinamidae > Tinamus > Tinamus guttatus. The sequence continues at coordinate 3,804,075 of NW_028288841.1, read as the reverse complement.
CTACAAGAGACTTAAAAATAAGTAAATCGGGACACCTTGACAGGCACAACCCCAGGGTTTGCATTGCAGCAGCAATCCAGCCCAGCTTTTATGTGAGACTGGGCTAGATCGGCTGCAATTATTTCCAGGCTTTGGGCTGGCAGAGCTGGGTGCACTTAATTCAACTCCGTGTTCCTGCTATCTGCAATAAACCTGGGTCATTTTTAATTACAGACGCCTTGAACTCCGAGAGGCAGCGCCGATCAGGCAGGGAAATATTGCTGCAATCCTCTCACTTGTCTTTGGAAGAGGATTTCGGTGCCGAGTCTGACATGGATGCACTGCTCCCTGTCCAGCCGGGAAGTGGGAATGAGCTGCTCATTTGCGGATTTTGCTCAGAGCCGCAAACATCGGGTCTGCCCTCTTTGGGGCCTGGCAAGGTGAGGCTAAATTGGTGCTTATTTAGCTTGACACCCAGTGTAATAAGCCTGATGAAGAGGGTGTGAAGGTCAGAGGCAGATGAAGGGCTAAACACCTGGGACCCATGGCTGGTGTGGAAGGATTTCACCAGGATTTCCTTTCCCCCCTGTAAATTGGTGTCCTTACAGAGGGGCAATGTCCCCAGGTGGCCGTGCTCTCCTGGACCTGGAAGAAATGATGTTGCTTGAGCCTTCCCAGCCCGGGCTCCTGCAATTCGCTCAGTAACTGCTGGGTTTTCATCCACGCAGCTGCAAGAGCAGCCTGTGCTGGGGAGCAGGTACCATTTGCTGTGACTCCCTAATGCCCAGCCCGAGGGGGGCTGCCCCTTGGCAGCAATCCCTGCGGCTTCTTTCAGCTTGCTGCTGAAACTTCCTTCTGCCCCTCATTTTTATGAACCAGAAGAGCTTTTTAAGTGAACTGTTTGCCACTTATTTCAGATTTCAGCTCCTTTTTTTTTTCCTTTTTTTCTTTCCTTCCCGTGTCGCCTGTTGCTGCGTGAATGCCACACTTTCACTGCACAGCTCCATTCGGAGAGCGGGAAGCACAGCTGAGCAAACACTTCATTTAGCAGCTTGCAAAGGGCCGGGGTTGCGGGGCATCCCAGCGAGCCGAGCAAACGCTCCCGGCTGCAGGGCCAGGGGCTGCGCGGCTGCTCCTCTGCCTGCCCGAATCAGGAGCTGCTCCTCCAGGTTGTGTCCCAAAGGGTGACGGCAACAGCACCCAGCCCTGCACAGTCCCCAGGGTACATCCAGGCACAAGGCAAGTCCTACCCAGCAGTTTCTACCTAGAAAGCACTGAGCTGGGCTAAGGACACGAGCTCGCTGGTGCTTATCAGGATGCAGCTGGGATGAGCAGTGAGTGCATCCAACATGGGCAACCTGAAGGCCCCATTTGCTCTTCAGACCTGGCTTAGGTTTAGTGCTTGTGGCTTCACGTGGCCAAATGGGACCTCAGGTGAAGTGGGGTGGCACAAGAGACACCCCTGCATGGCTCTTTCCCTCCCAAACCGTCTGGGATTAAATGTGTTAATCGCTGCCGGCTTTCATAAACACTCTGTTTTGGGCCTTTAACCAGAGTTAAAAAAAAGAACCCAGGTTTGTTTGTTTTCATGCAAATTGGAACTATTCAGTTAAGCTCTCCCAAATGGCTACTTTAAGTGAAGTTGCCTTTTTCCTGGGTTTTCCTGCTTGCAAGGGACCCGCTCCTCATCCCAGCAGCTCCTGCTGCCTCAGATCTTGGCGCTTCCCTTCCCAAATAAGGGCTCCAGCCCTAGTTCCGCTTTTCTTATTTCCATAAATTATTATCCACACTGATTTCCTACATCTAATGGCAACATATGGGCAGGGCCACAAACCTTAGGGCAACATTGTTGTTTTTTGCTTTTTTTTTCCCCTCCTTCCTAATATCAGCAAGTTCTTCCGTTTCGGAGCTTGCAAGGCAGAAACAAGTCTGAAACGTTTCTGGAAATGTTTTTCCTACCCTTCAACGTCCTCTACTCACAAGACGCCTCTCGGCTCCTGCCATGAGCGAGGAGGAGCGTTGCCTTCCCCGGGTACAGTGTGCACTCCCTGCCGCTTGTTTGCCCTGTGAATACACCCGAACTCCGAGGTCGGGTGTTCCCACACCGCGTGTGGCTGTACTGTAACAAGCCACGGAGCTGGGAATACAGATCCTTTGGATCTCGTTAGGCAAAGTCATTCTGGAAAATATCTTGGAATAGGCAATTAATTTTCGATGCTAGGAACAAATAGTTAGGGCCAGATTTTTGGGAAACTCCCGGAGCCTGTTCCCGAATGATATGCTAGGAAGGGCCGAGTACCTTGCACTTATGTTTTATCTCGAAAATGGACTGCCCGACATTACACATCGTTTTAACCTAAACAGCCTCCATTTCAGCATCCTGAGCAAACAGGAATATATACTGATATAATATCAAAAAATGGCTCAGCTAATGCTCTCATTTGTCTACATTTACCCAGTCATAATGGGTAATTACACAATTACCCACCAGGATATATTACCACTGGAAGTTGCACACGCGTAATTGCCGTGATCGCTCCACTCGCGCTGCCTCCCTTCCTGCCCAGTGCAGGACGGGGCCTTTGGCTCTGCTGCCTCACACACCCCTGCTTCAGACCACGTTTCTTGGTGGAAATTGGAAGCGAGAGAGCTGGGAGTCTTACATTTTATTTTATTTTATTTATTTCATTTTATTTCATTTTAGTTTATTTTTACATATTTATGAATTAATGTTGCAGCTGTGCTTTGGGACATAGCAGGAGAGCGCCCCTGTGCGAGACAGGGGAAGGGAAAGTCGTGCAGCCCCCCAAGGGTGACGGGTTCCTGCTTTTCTGCACCGGCAGATCTTCCGCATGAGCCTTGGCTGATCCGTGCCTGGATGCCTGGTCAGGTCCTTTCAAGCATATCCAATTTTGCAACTCCTCAGTGAGCAAAATCTCACCCACTAAAGGATAAATATAATTCGGAACGGTTCTAAAGAAGAACATGCTTTTCTACTGATTGTCCGTGTCTATTTTGCATCAATTAATTAAAAAACTCCTCTCTGACAAGAAGTCAATCTGCCTCTGAAGAGAGATACGTGATGTCTGTGATGTTCCTACCAGCAAAAGTTATTCCTACCATCCCCAGCTGCTGTCCACGTAGGGTTGTCTTTAGCATTTCCATCCACAGAACCAGTGATCGCTACGGAAACAAAGTCCTTTACAAAAAAAAAAAAAAAAAAAAAAAAAAACCACAACCGCCCATTTTTTTTCCATTTTTTCTCTTATTGTCTCAGTTTCACTGCTGTCATGTGTGGGATGCGAAAGACAGAGCTGTGGCTTTTCAACTTCTGCCTCCTAAACCATGAGGGAGGACATATGCTGCCACATGTCATAGGAAGAAATTTCTCTGTCCTCTAGTAAGATAAACAGCATTTCTTTCTAGCCCAGAAAACCCCAAAGATAGAGCTTTGTGCTTTGTTGTGTGATTATATATATATATATATATATATTGCTCCATTATAGGCACTGTAATTAATTCCACTTTGTCTCTGCCTTCACAGTTTGCACATGGGGATGCAATGCACAGAGAGCTGATGCCAAGGACAGCTGAGAGGGCTAAAAACTCCTTTCCTGGCCTGGATTGACCCCAGCAGCAGCTCCCGAGGAAGCGGGCAGTAAAGGGCCATCTCCAGAGGTGATCCCAGGCCACACACGAGACTTGGGAGACACTTGCACGGTGTCCTGCACCACCACAGGGCTGTAGCCGGTCACAGCAAAAGCCCCTGTGCTGTTTGGCACCGTTCAGCAGGGAAAAGGGCTCCCAGAGCTGCAGGAGAAGGGGGACACCCGGCAAGCAGGGCTGCACCGCCGAGCTCCGGCGGATAAGGCTCATGAGAAAAATGGAAATCCGCTCTCCGTCTCCACCAATTTTTCAACCTCATCTCCCGGCTTTCCGAAACGCAGAGCCCTCGGACGGGCGGCTTGCAGAAGTTTCTTCCAGACTCATCTGTTACGTCGAGCTTTTAATTAGAAGCCGGCAAGGAGCTTAGGAAGCGCAGCTGATGTGGAAATCCCACTGCGTCCTGCAGGCACGTGGCACCCGCTCCCCCTCCCGTGACCTGATCTAATATCCCCATCACCAGGAGCCGATGTTTACCCAGGCTGTTAAAAGTGAAACAAACAATTATTACCGTGTATCACGGGTGACAGGTATTTTGACATTTACCAAAGAAGCGCTGCTCATTAGGCAGAGAAAAGCAAACCTTGAAAAACACCCACCCACCACAAATACACACATCCGCTTGCAAACGAAACCTCACTTAGACCTCGAAAATTACTGAAAATTAAAATATTTAGCATAAACAATGTCTCCACTGATTCATCTCTAAGAGCTGCTCCTGAAACCCTTGTCTTGCTCCAGGTAATGCTCAAAGCAAAACATCGTGATATCATTAGGCATGCAATAATTAGTGACTAAGGTGAGACACTTATTATTGGTATAGCTGTTCCGTTAGGAGTCCTGGCTGCTCCCTGGGAAGGGGACGAGCGTGTCTCTTGGTGCGCTCCATGTGCAGGCTCCTGCATAACAACACCCTTGTGATGGGGCAGGGTGGCACGGGCGGGTGCACAGAGCCAGCAGGGTCACCTGCAGTGGAGGACAAGTGTCCAGGTCCCCCTGCTCCTCCCGGTCCCCCTGCTCCTCCCAACCTCCTGGCAGCGGAGAGCCCCCTTGCAGACAGCCCATTTCGGGGCCCAGCTCCTGGGAGAGGGGCTCCCAAGGTGTCCTCTCCTGCGGGCATGACAGTTGGCCCCATGTTGGGCCCGTGGCCACCCCATGTGGGGCCAGGGTTGCTCCTGTGGCTGGCCCAGAGCCTGCTGCTGTCGGGCAGAATGTGTGGGGCACTGCAGCAGGGCATGGGGACACTGCAGGAAGGTGCGGGGACACCACAGCAGCATGTGGGACACCATGACATGTGTGCGACACCACAGGGAGATGTGGGGACACCACAGCGCGCATGGGGGACAACCACAGGGAGGTGTGAGGACATCACAGCAGCACATGGGGGTACCACAGCAGTGCTTGGGGATAGCATGGCAGGGCATGGGGGCAGCACAGCAGGGCATGGGGGCACCACGGCAGTGCTTGGGGACACCACGTCAGGGCATGGGGATACCACGGCAGGGCAGGGGGACACCACGTCAGGGCATGGGGACACTATGGCAGGGCATGGGGATACCATGTCAGGGCATAGGGACGCCATGGCAGGGCATGGGGACACCACAGCAGTGCTTGGGGACACCACGGCAGGGCTTGGGGACACCATGGCAGGGCATGGGGATACCATGTCAGGGCATAGGGACGCCATGGCAGGGCATGGGGACACCACAGCAGTGCTTGGGGACACCACGGCAGGGCTTGGGGACACCCCAGCGCGCGGCAGCAGCTCCGGGCCGCGGCGACCCCGCGTCGCCACCACGTCCCCACAGCGGGACGGGGCCGCTCGGCGCATGCGCGGCGCGCGCCTCCCTCCCTCCCTCCCCGCCGCCGAGCAGCACCGCGGCCAGCGCCGCGCGCTCTCGCCAGGGGGCGGCGCGGGGCGGGGCGCGGCGGCGGCGCGCGCGGGGCGGCGGCGCGCGGGGCCGCGCAGAGCCGGGGGAGCCGAGCCGAGCCGAGCCGAGCGGAGCGGAGCTGCCGCCGCGATGTTGGACCCGTCGTCCAGCGAGGAGGAGTCGGAGGAGCTGGTGGAGGAGGAGAGCGGCAAGGAGGCGCCCGCGGCCGCGCGCCTCTCGCCCAGCCGCCCCGGCGAGGGCCCCGGGCCGGGCCCCGGTGGCGGCGGCGGTGGCGGCGGCGGCGGCAGTGGCGGGGGGCTGCAGCCCGGCGGGCGCGGCGGCAGCGCGGCGCGGCCCGCCAGCCCCAGCCCCTCGGTGGCGAGCGAGAAGGAGAAGGACGAGCTGGAGCGGCTGCAGCGCGAGGAGGAGGAGAGGAAGAGGAAGCTGCAGCTCTACGTCTTCGTCATGCGCTGCATCGCCTACCCCTTCAACGCCAAGCAGCCCACCGACATGGCCCGCCGGCAGCAGAAGGTACCGCCCGGGCCGGCCCCTGCCTGGCCCCTCTCCTGCCCGCCCCATCACTTGCTGCCCCCCCATCCTTTTGCTTCTCCATCGAGTCGCTCCCCTATTGCCCCTCCGGTCCCCTCTCCACTCCCCTGCCTGTCCCCGCTGCCCTCCATCCCCTCGCTCCTCCATCTACCCCGTACCTGCCCGTCCCCATCGTGCCCTTCCATCCGGGCACCCCAAGGGCGACGCCGGCGCAGGGCACCTTGGCCCGTCGGTGCCTTCCCGCCCCTCCATGCGCTCCCCATTCCCATGCGCTCCGGGCACTTCCCAGGCAGAGCCAGGGCGCTGGCACGGGGCGTGCGCTTAGTTACCCGGCGTCGTAACGCGGGAATTCAGGAAACGTGGCGGTTTGGGCTGTCTAAAGGTTGTCCAAAGGAGGAAAATAGGTCACATTGCTGGAAACAGCTAGCTCTGCGCTCGTGCCTCCCTCGCGCTTGCTGCAAAGTCGGCTTCGTGGGGAGCGCAGGCGCCAGCTTGGGGAGTTGCAAAGTCTGGTTTCAACTTCTCGCCCGTGTCTGTGCGCGATGCGCAAGGCAGCTGGGGCAACAGTGCAGCGCCACGAGGTCGCCTGCGCCGTCCTGCCGATTCCTCCCCAAATGCGTCACCGCAGCAAGGGCAGGAGCGGCCCAGGTGTCGGCCAGGGAGAACCTCTCCTGCCCTCCGGAGCAGGATGCACCTGCGAGCGGGGACAGGTGATGCTGGCTGCACCATTAGTCAGTCGGTTTCCTCCTAGGTACTAGGTCTTCCTAGGCCAGGGCAGGAATTAAGTTCCTGCGGGATGTGGATGCGGCTACACTCGAGCCAGAAACATCCGACTTCCCGTGACTGGCTGAGTAGGTCCATAACGGGACACCACTTTCAGGCATGGCTGGCTGCTCATTCCCATTTTCGGTTAAGTTTCTTAGCCTGCAGTTTTAATCCCGATACCATTCTGTGTGACAAATGACCTTTATAAATCGGGAAGGCTCCTGGATGGATTGATGCAAATGACATTCATTCAGTTCTGTTACACTACAGAACTATTATTAGTCATTGCAACCTAAGGAGGTAGGGAAGTGTATCAGTGCTGCACATAGTCTAAAGGCAATATAGGACAAGCTGTTGTTGCTTGGAGGTTGAGTGATCTGCTTTTGTTTGCTGGGTGAAATGCACAGCTGAAGGTTTGGGGATTTTTTTTTTTTTTTTCATATGTTGCCTTTTTTCCTGGGACCCTTTTCTGCAGATTGTGGACTTTCAAAGACTTCTTGGCTTTTGCTTCTTGCATAATGTCTTCAGATCGAAAAAAAGAAAACGAAATTTAAGTCATTGCTAGTTTTGCAGTAGTTATAACAAGCAGAACAAACCCAGCAGATGTTCTCATGTAAAAATGAGCAGAGTCTTAGTTGTCTGGAGTTAAGTCACTGGAAAGGGCAAATCGTGGCTGGTGAAATCAAAATACAGCCCTGCAAAGAGATGGGGAGGGTAGAGAAGGAGACGAGGGGGCAATGAAGTGCAGGTGAAACAAAAACAAGGAAGAATGAGAAAAATGGTAAACTAGCAGGAATGTATGAGGGAATGAGGAGGTTAAATGGGATCCTGGGAGAAAATAGTCCGTTTTCTGGGAAATGATCACAGTAGGAAAATAAGTTTTGCTTATTCATACAAAGAACTAAAATAGGTTCTTTTCAGGGGCTTACCATCTCCCCTCAAACTTAGCAATGAAATGGAATTTGGGAACCTAAATTTAACTTGACAATGCATGTCGGGTTGAATTCCCCCTTTAAAAGTTGAATTCATTTTGTGTTTTCTTCTTCTGTATATTCCTATATTCATTTGTCTGGTGGTTCCTGGGTGTGAATCTTCGTCCTTTTTCCTTAGCTCAGGCTCCTATTAAGGTCAGTTAAAGCCCTGCCAGAGCAAGGGTGGTTGTTATTGGGCTCCATGAGATCTACTGCTCTCCCAGCGATTACTCCGGGGAAAAACCTACTCTTCCTTTCCTAGTTTGCCTAGCCATGGCATATTTTCAGTGGGAGACTTAGAAGTGAAGTGTGTTGGACTGCTTTCCTCTTGAGCATAGGCTTTTTTTCACAGTTCTGCTGAGCTTAATGATCTCTGTGGGGACTGTTTCTTTGTAGGCCTTCCCTAATGGCTAAAACAGCAGATGTTGGAAGGAGCCAGTTCATTTTGAGCGTGGAAGAGGAGGAGAGAAAGGGGATTCGGTCCCACGCTGGTGGGACCTGTTGCCTCAGTTTCCCTATCACCCAGGGGTCGGGATGTTGCTTCCTTCTCTGCATGCGAGGCCCTCACAGCTTCCCTGTGTTGCGGTCTCACAGGCGGTTGCTGTCCCCAGCCCCAGGGTGGCAATGCCCCGAGGTAACGCGCTGGCCCCGCTGGCACTGCTTGTGCAGCAACCTGCCTGGGAGAAGCCTTTTGGGGCTGGAAAACACAGCCTGGCGCTCCGCATCGCTCACGGATCGCTTGGGCTTCCCCCTCAATGCAGGCAAGTGTATATTTAAGGTGCCGTTACAATAGAAAGATAATTACATGCGATTCCATTAAATTATAACATACATAAGATGAAGAGAAAGGTAGCAGCGTGTGAACGGACAGCTTAGCTGAGTATCTACTGCATGTGGGCGCAGTATCGTTGCTTATTTATACCCGTATCAAATTCGAGCTGAATTCAAGCACCTGCTGCCCAGAGTTGGTGTTTTTCTTGATCTTAACACCCCAGAAATCTCAGAAACATGGTAAAAAGTGTTTGCAGATCAGCATGTTCAAACTAACACCTCTGCTTCATGTATATCTTGATGTTTCTGTGCTAAAGCTTCACTTGAATAAATACACACTTGTCATTTTATATCTGTAAATATATTTACATTTTACCAGCTTGATTTCCCAAGGAAGAAAAGGCACATTAGATACCTCTTTCTGCTGCCTTCTTTCGTTCTTAGATTACTTTTTTAAAGCCCCTTAGGAATTCCAGGTACCTTTGGCAGGGAGACAGTGGCCTGCAAGATATCAGGTGCCTTAAAATTTCAGTGAAAATAGGGAATCAGTCAAGAAGTACCCTAGCCAAGAGGAAGGTGGCAGTGTGAGGGCAGCCCTTACTAGACACCAGAGAATCTGAGGAAAAAGCCCTTAGGAATATGGGGCCCAGGAGGAAAAGCTCCAGCCAGAGCTTGCACCTTAGGAGACACCAAAGCCTCCAGGTGCAGATCATCAGGAAACGGGGCTTTGCAACCTTTCTTGCTTGCAGAGCAATGTGTTTTTGTTCCACAGATGGTACTTGGCTTGCTAATTGCTTGCCCGGGATGGATTTAGCCTTTTCTGTTGCTCACGCTGACTTGCTGGAAGTGCAGTTGAAGCAGCCACCAGCAGCCTGTGTATCTCCCCGCTTGAGCCCAATTGCTTTTGAGAGGAGGGCTTTGCTGGCAGCCTGGGGAACTCGGGCAATGCATATGTCTTCTTTTACTGAAGCAATTCTCATGCCCCTCTTCCTCTTGGACTTCTTTTTCTCCCTGCGAAAGCCCTGACTCTTGATCTGCTGCAGAGCAGACGCAGGCTCCTGCTCGGATGCTGCTGGGAGGATGTGGGTTGCATCTCCTCCCAAATGCGCTCGCAGCTCCTTCGAAACACAGCAGACAATGTGCAGCGCAGCACAGGAACTGGAGTGTGTGCCTTCCAAGCAGCATAAACGGGAAGATCTGCAGATCATCAACACCCCCTTGAGAACACATGTTTGGAAAGGGGCAACACGAAGAACTCCTTAGAAAATATTGTGGTGAGCAATTTAGGCCAGGTATTAAGGCAGACGGTCGGTGCACATGAGATTAATACTGGCTCCCAGCAGGGTAATGGAGGAATGAAGAAGTTCAGCTCGGGCAGTTGTGGTTTCCCAGAGCTGCTCCTCATGGAAATGGTTGTGACTTGGATCCCTGAGCCTGTGGGATGCTATAGGGTGTGCTACCAACATTTTCGCTGGAGTTTGTGCTGTGCTGCAATTGATCTAAGCACCACGCTTAATGCTGAACAGGTGTGAGGGATCAGAAATGCTGTTAAATCAGTTACAATGCATCTTAAAATACCAAATTGCTGCCATTTTGTCCTGCATGCAGTGCTGCACCAGTTAGGAGCGTAGTGAAGCTGCTACATCCCTTCAGATAATCACATATTCCTTCACGATCGCTGGCTGGATAAACTGTTCCTCTCCTGCCATGCTTAGATGAGCTGTGTCTCAAAACTGCTGGCACATGGAGCCCCTGGGACAGGCTGTGGCTCAGGTGGTGTTGGGACTCGTCATAGCAGCTTTCTCCTAAAGCAGATGAGATTTATGGTTAGATTCTGCCCTGCTGAACTCAAGAAACCCTTGGAAGAGTTTCTTCAGGCCACGAGAGGTGAGGTGCAACAGGCCACATACTGCTTGGTTTGTTTTGGTTTTCTTTTTTCTGCAATGGTTTCCTCCAGTGCTGTGCAACATCCACAAGGTCCAGGCAGATCTAAAGCGTGAGTTGGGCCCGATGCAAAGTTCTGCACGTGCAGGGGAGCTCGGCCTGACCTGGTGAGCTTGGCAAGGCAGTTTAGTGCTGTGCCCGCAGAAACACAGGATGAAAAGTTGGGGCTGTGTCTTCAGTGCTTGGCTTGCTCAGTGCGGCCACCACCGTGGTGTCCGGAGGGCTCCTGTGTGTGGTTGGGATCTCGGGGACGTTCCCGGGTCGGATCGGTGCTATCCCTGAAACGCCCGTGCTGTTTCACTGCTGCTCGGGAAGGGTTTGCGTGGACAAGAAGGTCGGGCACGTTGCGGTGCTGACGTTCTCTTGCGGTGCGGAAAAAAGCCTGATCGCTGTGCCCGACTAATTGCCTGGAATCTGCAGAAAATGGTTATTTTCAGTTAAACACTTATCATTCATTTTGTCAGTGCCTTATCTTAATTTAATTCCAGCAGATATTAAATTTTTGTCATACTTTGGCTATTTATATACTTGAAGCTTATTGAATTGGGAGGCAGGTAATTAAATAGGCTGTAAGCTTGGTTTTTGGCTGTTGTAAAACTTTGCAGTTGCCGTTCTGTAGCCCAATGATTCAATTATTGTGGCTGGTACCTCTCCAGCCAGAGATGTTATGGACTACCATTGGGAAGACTCATCAGATAATGCGGCTCCAACCCCTGCTAAAGCCCATCATTTACCAAAAACATTATTTATGGCCCTGCTTTGCATAGTCTAGACGCTCTTCCAGAAGCACTTTGCCTTTTGCATAACTTGTAATTCCTTTTGCTGAATTATGAGTCACTTGTTCTTCGTTCACCTAAGTGAGCAGCGGTCAGCAAGTCATTTCCCTATGTAATTTCTGTAGGCTGAAGCAGTCTTTTATTTTTTATAGGGTCATTTAGCAGCAGGATCCCAGGCATCACATTAGTGGTATTAGCAATGTGTACATGTACAAACTCTTTATAGCTACTGTGAATTTTTTGTCCGGAGGGGTACCTGCTAAACGTCATACTACTACTTAATTATGTAAGCCCAAGGAATATGCAAAGTCCAACTGTATAATCAGTATATACTAGAGAACAGTATAGTCAATAAAGCTGAAGAGCTGAATTTGTCTCAGGTGATGTCAATGTGAATTCTGCTAGTGGCTTCAGCAAAACTAGGGTTTTGCCCGTAAAACTGTCTCTTGGAACCATCTATGTGTTAGTATTGAAAATTTTTACTTACTAAGGTAATAGAGAATCCTTTAAAAAACAGCAGAAGGGCCCTGCCTTGGTGGTGAGCAAGTTTTTTCTGTTTGGCCCTCAGAAAAATGGGCACCTCTCAAAGGTGGGGTTTGTTTCCAGCTCTTTCTCCTAATGCATCCTTGGAAATAGAGCAGTACAAGGTGGCTTGGAAATTGATTTCTGGAGAATTTCCTTGTGTCACTGCTCGGTAGCTGCTGAAGAAAAATATATGGAGCAGCCTAATCTCATGCTTATTTAGGAAGAAATTCCTTGTGGGTTTTGGATGCTTAGAGTGCTTTGATTGGGTTTTCTTCTAGATCGAATGGGCCTAATTCTTAAAATTGAGGGTATGTGCAATCACTAAATGTTTGGTATGAGCATGAACAATTATTCTTTGAATATACTCCTCCAGTGATAATATTTTTGTATCGTTTGCCTGAGGTTCGTGCTGATATAGAGTTTTTTGTAGAATTTAAACACCAGAATCAACATGTCATTTACATGTTATGCAACTTCAGGGTAAGCTGTATAGTGTTTGTTATTACCAGCCATAGATTTTCATGGTCGTGTTGGCTAAACTGGGATATTTTTGGCTCCTAGTCACCTGGCTGGCATAGGAGAGGAAGGCAATAGGAAGGCAAGGCTGGTTTCCAGGTGTGTATGAGAAAGCTGAAATTAAATGGGCTTTATATGTTGTCTCCTGCCACTTTGTGAGAGGCTGCACAGGTGTAGCTCACATTCCAGCAAGCCACCCATAGAAGCTACTTAGTAGGAAATGGTTTACTGGGATCTGCCCATTCCTGCCCTTCCTGGACTGCTGCCTTGGGAATTGCATCAGTTGTGCAAGCGATAGCTGCCGAGCTGGGCTCTGCGCTGGAGAGGAGAGCGCGGTGAGTTTGCAGAGACTCCAAGTTTGTGGTAATTGCAGGTGTTTATTAGTTGTGGTGGTGGTTTGCAATCAATTAGGTGCACGGAGCGCGCTGACCGTCCCGGCCCTGTGACTCACAGGGATGGATGAAGGCAAAGAGTGAAGGAATCGGAGGCCGCAGGAGTGGGTGGACAGCGGGGCTCCGTGTGGGAGCGGGAAGGGATGGGAGGGTATTAACTCGGCTCATAAATTTGGCACCTTGCTGACTAAAGTGGTAGATGATGTTCAACATGTTAGTTCAAAAGGGAGGCAGATTTGGTGTCAAACTCTTTTTTTCTTCCAATAAAGTGATTGGATTTTTCCGTGAGTGTTCTCAGTGCTCCCTCCAGCACCCATCTCCTAGCCAGCCAGACCGGTGCTTCGAATCCCAAGGAGACACTCGCAGACGGGCTGTCCAGCCAAGTGCAGCACAGCCATGCAGGAAAAAAAACACCCTAAAATCGGATTATTTGTGAGCAATTAAATTAAGCTGTTTGGGATTGTTATTGGGTCTTCTGTTAATATGAAAGGGGAGCAAGCTTTTACAAGACAGACTCTACGTGGGTCGCCTGGTGTGCTATGAAGACTGAGTGACAGTGAGGGATAGAGTCTCTTGCACCTCTGTAGGCAGCTCGGAAGCGATAAGGGCATCACACAAGCAGAATATGAAGCAAAGGCAGATGTGCTCTACGAGGCTAATATCGCTTCCTCTTCCAGCAAAAGGGCACACATGCTTTGCACAGAGCCACCGTAGGGTTTGCTTTTATTACCTAGACATATAGATTTACTTCCCATCCCAGCAGACGGCTCCCACCCTTGTAATCAGAGATTAAAGACTCATCACTGCCTTAGCAGGAAGTTAATGGGGTGACGCAGCAGGAGCCAGCTGCTCCCTTACCTGCATGGTGACAGTGCAAGGAGGAAGGAAGGACACAGCGAGCTCCTCCTCAGCCCCTGGCCGGGCTGCCTCAACCACAAGCAGTGCAAAAAACAGCCCTGGTGCCCCCCCAGCACCACAGAGCACCCTTTGCAAGCAAGACCTGCAGGCAGAAACCATCTGCTGCTGCTATCTGGGGATGTGCAGCTGCCTGGGCTGCATGGAGGGTTTTTTGTTTGTTTGTTGGGGTTTTTTTTCTGATGTGTAGCCAAGAAATAGCCAGAGTTTGGGCTGCAGAGACTTTGTGTGCGCTCCCTTCTTCGGGAGGGCAAAGCAGCTCCCAGGCGCGAGTCTGAGGACGGAGAGGGCAGCTGAGGAGGGGACCCACCCGAGGGGGCGTTCGGAGCTGAGATGCTGCTGTTTGTCCCCCTGCCTTTCCCTGCCGCTTTGCAGGTACTGCCCTTTGGTGCTCAGGTCTGTGAATGGCTTTTTTGCTCAGGAAGGTGGCTCTGACGTTGTTGCCAGTTCTTAGGAGAAGCTGCTTTTCCCCTTTTTTGTGCTTTGTAGCCTACTTGGCTACATGCATCCCAGGACAGTGCTGGAGGGGCAAGACCTATCTGTGTGTTTGTGGCTCCTGCAAAAGTCAATTAGAGAAGTTGTTGATGCCTTCTCTGCCCCAAGATGTGAGTCTGCACAACTCTTCTGCAAGGTCTGAGCCATGAAGGTAGCAGGGCCCATGAAATAATCTGGTGTCTCAGTTGTCAGTGAAGCCAGTGCTTGGTTCTGCCTTGGACTCCAGGATGCTATTTTCCTCTTGCAGCTTCTAGCTGCCTCAGGAGAGAAAGGGAGAAGGTTAAATGCTTCTCCCATCCCCCAAAGCATCCAAGAGGTGGTTCTTTAAATAGTGAGCAGTCTGCTTGCATGAGCTACCATGATCCTGTATGGGCTGTGCTGAAATGCAGGCACCTCCCAGGGCTGCAGCAGCCACATGGGGGACGGAGTGGTGTGAGCCCTGCCTGCCTGTGCTCGGGTTGGCGTTTGAATTTACTTCTAAAGCCCTCTCCTGGCTTGCAGGTCGCTGCTGTTGCAGGTACCGGTGTGCACGTGCTCGTGTGAGCCAGGTAGGGCAGGATTCCTGGGTCCTGCTCTGGGTTGCAGTGTGGTTGGAGGATCTCTCCATGAAGCAGAACCATTAAACTGTCCAGATGCTGGTGAGGTACATGCTGTTGGCATAAAAAAGATTTTTTTTTCCTAAGGCTATTTTACATGTCTGCTGCTGAACTTTAGTTTTGCATTCCTCAAACTAAGACCTCCAAAACCTCCGTGACCAAGCCCTTCCTTACTGTATTTTCCATGCAGAAAGACGTGTGTTAGAAATTCTTCCTGTAATCTCTCTTCTCTCAGCTGTATCACACCAGCCTATTCCTGTCTGTGTAAAAGTAACCCCAAAAGTGAATCAGATCCTACCGAGCGGGACAGTCTTCCCACCACCTATTTATAGTGCCTGCAATTATCTCCCATGCATCTCGGAACTCTAATTGCCTTTTTATTGCTGTTTAGCAGTGTGTTAAAGGTTTTTGAATACTCGTGAATACTTGTTTTCTCATTAGCTCTATTTATTCCTCCTTTGGCTCCCTTCCTCAACCTCATCAAATTTAGTATCTTCTCCTTGCCTGCAGGCCCTTTCACAACTCTGCTGCTTCTTTCCTATTCTCCCGTGTCCTTCCTCGTGTTGCTGCTCCGGATGCTGCATGTTCCCGGATCTCATTCCAGCCATCCGTGAGGGCCCGTGTCTGGCTAGGGGCCCTGTGTCCGGTGTGATCTGCAGTCCCCTTGCTGGGTGGCCCGTCCTGGGCAAGGTGCCACCGTGGTTCCTCAGGGAGCTGCCTTGGAGCACGCAGGGCTCGTTAGCGTGGCAAGGCTGCCCTAGCAATTAAGAGCAGGTACGTGACACAGGAACAGGCAGGAGCCACAGGGGCTAATCCAGACACAAATCCCTCAGAGCCACGCAGTGAGGCTGCCCCTGCCCTGGTGGGAGACCTTGTTATTTCGGGCTCCTTTGCACTGTCTCGTTGGGATTTAGGCTCTGCAGAGGCTGGACAGAGGTCGTGGCTTTATGGAAAGACAGAGGCATAGCAGTGCTGAGGTGGTGTCGCGCCGTGCAGCTTGCTGCAGGGTGCAGGACACGGTGGGGCTTGTTGGCTCGTGTCACAGGCCCTGCAAAAGCAGCTGTGCAGCCCCGGAGCCCAGGGGTGGTAGCTGCATGTCCCCTGTGCTGCTCCAGGACTGCCACCCCTGTGCAGCACCCCCTGCTCCAAGGCCACAGGGTGGGCTCTGCTGGTGCGGGGACACGTACAACTGATGTGTGTGCAATACATTTTTGTCACTTTGCATGGATCTGTTTTTTTCACCTAGCTGTTCCCTCTGAAGGCTGCGGCAAAGTGGCTTTTGTGTTGGTGCTGCACCTGGCACCCTGCATGGACCTAATTAGGATTGCTCCTAACTAGCCCCAAGTAGCCTGGATTTGTCTCTTATAGCCATGGAGTGCAAAGTCCTTTTCAATGTTGTTTGCTTTATGTCTTAGCCTTGTAGTGTGGCATTTCCATAGCTAGAATTAATTTAATTATCCCCTGAGGTGCCTGCTTGCTCACAGTTGTCCAGGACTCCTTTGCCCTCATTCTGTGCATTGAGGAGCCCACACAAGTCTGAATCATCAGTAAATGTAATCATGGAATGAGTTTGTTCTTCCGGATCCATGATATACACAATAAATGAAGATGTTCTTAATGCCAGTTTACATGCTTCCCTTTAAATAAGTTGTCATATTGGGAGACACTCCCTAGTAGCGTTCATACTGATGAGAGGGATTAATATTTTATGTGAAATTGTACCAAAAGCTTGCTTAGCCTGTAGGTAATCTACGTCCAGAGCTTGCCTTGGGCAGCCTCACCACACCTGTTAAGCATGATGCCAAGTTTTCTGTGAAGCAAACTTAGAAAACTTGGGCTTGGTTAACTGGCATTGGGTTTCTTGGGATCCCCGGGTCGGTGGCGGTGGGTGCAGGGTGGTTGCAGCCTTCCTGCAGCCTGGCCACGCTCACGGCCTGGGCTGTACCCGCTTCCTCCGGCCAGGAGCCTCCTGAGGATGCTGCAGCCCAGTGCTGGGTGTAGTTAGTCAAAACTTGTCATTACTGAGTTGGAACAGAGACTGCAGCTCCCTTCTTGCAGGGTTTTTGCCCCCTCAGCTCTCTCCTGCCTCTCTTGCTGCCCAGCGCAGCACTAGCAGAAGGCAAACGCAACGTGTGTTGGCTGGTACCCGGCTGGGAGTGTTTGCACCAGCTGAGCACTAGTCCAGGGGCCTGCACGGCTAGGAACGCACCCGGCTGGCTTTAAGTGGACTTTCCAATAGCTACTGCTCCGTGTCTGCTGGGTTTGGAGGGGGGCCTTGGTGTTTCTGAGGTGCAGGATGCAGGATGCTGTGCCGCAGCCGTCGGGAGCTCCGCTGCACCGATGAGTTACGGCTGGGTGAAAGCGGAGGCAGCGCTCAGCAGTTTGCAGGGTGGCCGGGCACTGGGGTTTCAGCTCCCCGACAGCTTTCACAACCTCGCACAACTCTGGGTATTTCTCAATCTGCCGTCAATAAAAAAGTGATTAAAATGGAAGGCAGCAAGGGCTTACAGGACACTGAGCTAATCGCTTTGCACGGCATGCGCTGGCCCCCGAGAGCACCAGCCCTGCGAGGAGAGCAGGGCTGTGGTTCGGGGGCGCGGGGACACTGGACACCCGTGGGTCACCCCTCCTGTGACTCGCGGTGTCCTCCAAGCAGCCTCTGCAGCTGCTCCCTCTTCCGAGACGGTTACCAGCCTTGCATAATTCATGGTTACAAGTGGCACGCGCTTGATGATAAAAGGAGCCAATGTTTAATTTACACATACGGGGCTTCCTATAGATCTTACAACAATATAACCAATAGCCGAGATGAATGGGAAGCAGCAGCAGGTGGGCAAGCCGGGGGCCCGGGTGGCCTGCTTGCTGCTCGCAGGCGCTTCCCAGCCCTGAAGCTGCTCCCTAGGGAGCAGGAAGGTGCTGTTGGAGCTGTAGGAGCAGTGGAAGCCCCGTGATCCCTGCGCTGTTTCCAGGGCAAGTGCTGGGAGTCACCAACTCGGCCACGAGAAGTTTGTCCCAAGCATTTCCTAAGTGTAGGGCGCCTTTCGGCTATGCAGCAAAGAGAATTCTGCTCTAATACAGAAATGAGAGGGGAAAATCTCCAGCCTTATTGCTCAGCTTTGCTCTTTCCCTTAATATTCTCCAAACCCAAGTCCTTCGTGAAAGGAATTCAGCCCAGAGCCCCAGATCTGGTTTTGCATTGCTGGGAGCCTCGCAGGAGGCTGCAGCAAGGCGCTCGCTGGATGCATATGCATGTGCTCAGTCTGCGCCCGCTTAGGGCAGCCTCAGTGCAAACTGCAGCCAAGTCAGAGACCTCCAGGTGTTTGTCCCGTGGTGCTGGTTGAGATCCCCTGGCTTTGGGACAAACGAAATGGGAGCAGCAATAGGAGGGCTCTCCAGCTCATTCTCAGCTACCCTAACAGCTCAGCTATGGTGGGTTTGAAGTTGTATGGGCAGGAGAAGGATTCCTTTCCCTCTGTTCTTTTCCTTCGGCCAAGAGGACAAGCTTTGGTGGGCAGCAGGAAGCAGATGGTTTGCTATTTCTGTGTCCTTTAGTTTTATTACTGCAGGTCTGGGAGGGACTTGCAGCTGCTCCAGTCGTGTGGCAAATCATCTTCATTTGTCTTATGCTGTTCTGCCTCAGTGATGTCAGATGGTCTCTTTACATTTCATATATATTCAGACTAAGCAAATCACAGTGTTTTTTCCATGAAAATTTAATGATGAGAGATGACACTATAAGTGATTTTTTTTTCTTAACCAATTGTTTTGTTTGCTGTATGACCCTTGCACTAATGGTAATGGTCTTTCCATGCTGTGGCTCAGGAGAACAGATGTGCTTTTTGGATACTTTTTACCTAGACAGAACCTTCATTTTTTCTTTCTTTTTTTTTTTATTTATAGCTCTGATGGTTGTGTTGCAATGCTGTGACCTATATTCAAGGTGAAATTTCTTATAAATGTTGCTTCAGGGCAGGAAGCACCGTTTTTGAGAAGATTAAGGCCTGTCAGACAGCAGTGCCCGTTTCAATTAGATGACAAAATGCAAATCATTCAGACTTTAGAGTATTTCAAGGTGAAAGTAAAAGGGACTTTAATCCATTTTGAGATTAAGCTAAAATCCTTGTGTGCTTTAATTATGCTCAGTTATGCTTGCTAAGAATTGTATAGCAGTAAGCTGAAGTTGTATAGGAGAATCCTTCAGCAATATGTGCCATAAGGCTCGCTGCCTACATGCAGGATTTGTTCATGCAAAGGACTGGCATCCCTGAGTGATGGAATAGTGACTCTTGGGGGGGGAAAAAAAAAAAAAAAAAAGAAATTGCAGCTGTAATGCAATTCCTCTGGTTTTAATGGCCTCTATGATGACTGCCTATTCATTTTCACACAGGGTATTAGCAGGTAGATAGCGCGTAGGCCGGGCTGCAGACGGGATGTGCGGGAGAGATGCGCACCCACACACAGCCCTGCCCTTTGCTGTGTCCTTGCACTGCCCTGGGGAGCCCCAGGTGTTTGCTGGGGAGCCCCCTCTAACCAGAAATCAAGTTTTTCCTGTCGAAACCGCATGTACAAGGTCACAGGTGTTTGTGTAGCCAGTCTCACGGGAGTTGAAAAATGTCCTTGGTGTCGTCTGGTGCAATTTGTCAGTGTGGTTTATGGGCTCACCGTGCTACTTTGCACCAGAGACAGCAACTACACATTACACTGGTGCTTTGTGCCTCTTCATTTCTCAGCTTGGATGGCTAACTTTTGTAGACATGAGGCTGATGGACTCGATGAAAAAAAAAGGGTTTTCTTCTATACATTTATGTGACTCTCTTTCATAGAAAACCTCTTAATGATGGTTACATAACTGTCGTGGCGGGCCTCCCCCTGCCCTAGGGGGACAGGGCTGTTATTCCAGAGGAGACCTGGGCACCGTAGGCTTTGGAGCTGTTGGAAGTGAGAAGCTTCTTCTCTTCCCCGAGCTGGAAAGGGCTGAAAAGGGAGGCAGAGGTGAGGGAACAACCTTCTCCTGCATCATGCGGCCGCTGCTGAATCACCGTTTACGCTCTCTCTGTACCTGCTGACTAGATGCATGAAAATAGGATACGGCTATTTTTAGTTCTTACCTTGTGCATTCATGCACATTCACACTGAAATTAGACTTTGTGTGATGGAGAGGGGACCTGCCTGCAGGAGGAAGGTATATCAGAGCACAGTTTTTGGTAAAGTAATGACTGCCGATTTCTTCATTTGTGTGGCCCACACAAACAGTCGGGAGGAGCAGTTTGCCAGGGAAGCAGCCTGCCCTGTTGTTGCTGCCACCATCAAAGGGGTTTCTTTGAGAGACCCCCTTCGTGGGGCTGCTCCTCAAATTGGCACCATCCGGCCGACCTGCCCCGCTGCCTCTGTGGCACCACAACCGCAGTTGCCAAATTTTATTCTCCCCCCTGCTGGCAGTGTCGTTTTGTGTGTTAGTTTTGGTTTGTGCTGGTAATTTTTGTTTGCTTGTGATTTCCTTTGTGCCTCTTGTTGCTCCTTGATGCAGGTGGAACAATATCAAACTGCATCACCAGAGGACCTGGCCCCTAGATGAGGCCAGCACGTTTGTTTTGGCAGCAGTTGTGTGTTGACTGTTGCCTATTGCTGCAATTAATTGTGCTATAAAAATAGTAGTGGCTTTTGTATATGAGCTGGAAAATTAAAGGTGAGCTAAAGTGGTGACTAGCTGGTGGAAAAATAATTTAATGGCAAACGAAGGCATTGATTTCAGTACGTCAAGATTTGGTTTACTCTTAGTGCTGCATGGAGCAGGAGGCCAGAGGTGGTTGCTGGAATAGCACCATGGAGCTCAGCAAGCAAATCCTGCTGCACTCTCCCTGTCACCATTGCACTTAAACCAGGTAGGGGCCTTGGAACCAGGCTGCATCATCAGGTAGAAAATAAGAGCTGGAATTCTGTCACTGCTGCCAGGGTATAACCAGCTCCAAATAAGCAGATCTTGGTGCCTTAAGGTGCCTCTCTGCTTGGGGGTAAATGGCTCTTGGAAACATCCCTGCATATGAAAAAGTGAGGGATAACTGGCAAGGTGATTGCATGCAGTAAACTATAAATGTTGTACAGTTCATGGAGATTTCTGCTTAAGTTTCCTGCTTAAGTTTTCTTTAGAAAAATAAGAGGGACTGGAGGCATGAAGTATTCCAAGGAGGGACTGGAGGGGAATGGCTTGCTCATGATACTGTATTGGGATTGAAGGCAGCTGCCCCGCCGTGTGGGAGAGCACTCTGCAGCTCCTGTCCCTTGGTCTGTATAGGGCAGCCAGAGGCAGGTTCACCGCTCCTGGGAGGCTGCTGCGCCTTTCTGGGCTCGGTTGGGTGCAAGTCCCACATAGTCCAAGTCTTCAGACTAAGATTTTCACCATTGGGAAGAATCTTCTGCGCAGAAGAACAAACCACACGGAGCTGACCTCCAGCTCTGCAGATATTCTGGATGGCGGTTGTGCACAGAGGAAAAAATGGCTGTGGAGAAGCTTCCGCCCCGTTCCCATATCACAGAGCTGGCCTGCAGGGATGGTGTAACACAGGCACCCTCCCTGCCGCGCGCTGGTAAGAAATCCGCGGAGATGAAAGCCTCCTGTAGGCAGAAATCCTCTTGGAGCTCCCGCTGTGGACATGCAGGTTTGTGTGTAACAGGCGTGACTGAGCCCTGCAGAAGGGGCCCTGGCGTTCACCTCGCTGTGTGCCTGGCACTGGAATGGCCCCTATGGCAAGGAGGAGGCTCCATGCAGGAGCCCACAGGGAGCTCTGCATCCCTTGTGATATGGTGAGCCTCATGAAGGCTCATAATAATTCCTACCTTAAAACCCATGGATCTAAAATGTTAATTCAACATTTGCATTCCTGCTTGCAGTATGTCTTGGAGCTCTTCCTTCTTTCCTTTCCCTGCAATTCCCATTCACAGCAACATTTGTGAGCTTTCCCTATACAGCTTGTCTGGAGAGTCAGTTTGGGAAAAGCAGCACTGTTTCCAAGCTCAGATCTGTTTCCCATTGCCCTGCTGTTGCAGTTTAGGCTGACCAGATAGGAGGACTTAAGCCATTACAGTCCGGTACATGTTTTGGTCTAGCGATGCCTCATGTTCTTTTGGCTTCCTTTACTTACTTTGCTCCTTACAGTGCATTGGCAGTTGCATCCAGGAGAGCACTGTGTCCTTGTGAAATCTTTGCTAGATGAGTTCCTGCCTTCACCTTCATGGCAGGGACATTGCAGAAGAGTCATTTGCATCGTTACAGGACGTGGTTTTCTGAAGCTGGAGCTGCGCACAGAGTTGATGCTCATTCATTTCTAGCTCTGTGCATAGCCCTGACTCTTAGTCTCATCTATGGTACAAAAAAAGCTTACTGAATTGTTTTGCATCTTCCCAGCAGGAAAGAGCTATGTTTTTCATATTCTATCGTGTTTGCCAGCACAACTCCTGAGCTGCTTCCCAGAAATATGCATATGGGATAAGTGCGGTAACTTTGCGTGGATGGAGGCTCTCCCATGAGTTCATGGCTACCTTGCAGAGGAGCAGTATCGCTGATCCACACTGGATGCATCCCGCAGGCTGCTCGCTGTCAGAATAAAGCAGGAGAGAAAGCCAACGAGGTAGCTGAGGGGTGGGAGGAAAACGCTCGTGCTGAAGGTCAAAGGCTGTTTGCTTTCGCTTAACTGATCTGCAAACAAGTGTGGATGACGCCTGGTATCTGCTGGGGCACTTCCCACAGCAGCTGTGGATAAGATAAAGTAAGGGATCAGCGTGTCCTGAGGGCAGGCAGGGATCATAGAATTGTTAAGGTTGGAAGAAACCTTTAGAGGTCATCTAGTCCAACCCCCCTGCACACACAGGGACACCTAGAGCACGTGGCACAGGACTGCATCCAAGCGGGTTTTGAAGATCTCCAGATATTCCACAATCTCTTTTGGCAACTTGTTCCAGTATTCTGTCACCCTCACTGTCAAGAAATTTTTCCTTAAGTTCATGTAGAACTTTTGGTGCTTCAGTCTGTGGCTGTTTCCTCTTGTCCCGTCGGTGGCCACCTCCGAAAAGAGGCTGGCCCCATCCTCCTCACTGCCTCCCTTGAGGTATTTACATACACTGATCAGGTCCCCCCTCAGCCTTCTCCAGGCTGAACAGGCCCAGCTCCCTCAGCCTCTCCTCATAAGGCAGGTGCTCCAGGCCCCTGCTCATCCTCATAGCCGTGTGCTGGACTCTCTCCAGTAGTTCCACATCCCTCAGATGGGGATCAGATGTGCTGGATACCTGCGGTGACTGGTCCAGACGCTTGTGTTGCTGGGTAGTGTCTTGTACCTGGTGCCCTTGGTGCAATGGTGCTGGTGGAAGGGGAGGCTGTTTTGGCCTTGCCTTGGCAGTCAGCCCATCACTCGGGACAGGGCGATGAGGGAGCCCCTCTGGTTGGGTTGGAGCAGGCCTGTGAGCTGCCTGCGCTGTGAGGAGCTCGCAGGGCGGAGCAAGCCTCAGGTGAGCCAGCGTGTCCATCTGAAAATACGGACACGCACTGTGCCCATTTTCTGGGCCCCAAACCGAGGTGGAGATCTCTTGTCTCCATAGCTCTTTAAAGCCAAGCATTGTGAGCTGAAACCACATGCAGGGAGCTGCGGCTGTCCCTGAGGCGCTGTTCTCCAGGACAGGGGGGAGACTGGCACGCGAGGAGGCTGCTGAGGCGGTTGCTTGAGCTTCAGTGTGTGCTTGAGTGGGCTCTGGTGCTCGACGCTGGAAATGGGGCAGTTTGTCGGGCACCTGCGCTGAGCGCTCACGAGTCAGAGCCTCGTTAGAGCAGCTCCATGTGCCTGGCCTTCCTTGTCGCTCCCTAATTGCCACCTCCTCGCTTCCTATGTACTTGCAGCAAGCAAGCTGCAGGAGAGTTAATTACTCTTCTGGGCTGAGTGCTGTATTATACTCTGTTCTGTCAATACTAATTGTTTTATAGAAACATGAAGCACCCTTTTGCCTTCCCTCCGAGGACTTTGAGATGCAATGTGGGCTTTAATGATACCATTTGCCCTTCTGTCCAGTGTGAGCTGGAAAATGTTATCTCCCACTTAGTGTGGACACTCAGGGTTATCTTTTGGAGAGCTGCAAGTGCTCTGTTCTGCTTTTGGGGCTGTTCCTGGACCTTTCCAGTAAAGCTGTTTCCCTTTCCTGACACCTTGTCCATGGGGAAGAGAGGGTATTTATAGGTAATCAATTGTAATCCAAGATCATAGTGACTGTTATTGCATGTACTGGAGAATCAATCAGAAGTCCTACTTTATGCCAGTATGGGCAGGATTCCTTTTCTTCCTTTTTACCTTTTGATTTCATAAATAAATTTCACTAAAGAAATGAAGAAAAGGTGGTATATGAGCATCTCCTGAGAGCTCACAAAGTATCACATAAGGCTAGAGGGGCGAACTCCCCTTCTCATGCATTAAAATAAAGTCAGACCTTGGCTTTTAAAGGTCTCCCTGCTCGACTCAGCTGGTTCTTGTGGTTGCTGTCACAGTAGGCATCTGCAGATAATATTTCTTTGGAGTCATCATTTTGGATGTATTTTGATTGTTCTAACATAAGGACCATGTAAAACATTCATTTATAGCTAGAGAAAGGCAAGTTTCTATGTGCCACAAGTGTGCTCAACTACAAGTAACATGACACATTTGTGATGCCTGGTGTTTTGTGGTCGTGTTGCGAGTGAGTCTGCCTTGCTGGAGGTTAACTTTGGTCATCACCAGTATTGCACAGAGCAAAATAAAGTCTCAACGACTACCTGTGAGCACTGTTGTGATGCAGAGAAAAGCTGCTGCAACAGGACATGGAGCAGTGGGTGGTTGGGGAAAGGTCCTGGAGCTGCTGCAGGAGCAGCTGAACAGAGATGAGCTGGGCAGAGGCGTGAGGAGGGCCAAACTTCATAGCATCCCTCTCCCTTCCCAGCGGTCACAGGGTAGTACAACCATATTGAATTCAACTGATTTCAGAAAATATCCCATTTATGTTGCTACTATTTTCTTTTTCTCAGCTCCGATACGTTGTGGGGGCTTTGGGAGCAGTTAGAGCCGTGCGGCAGCCCGCGCCGTGCTTGCCTTTCAGAGTGAAACTCTCAGCTTCCCACGGGTGAGTCTGGGCTAGGCCTGCTAGAGAGCAGGGAGGGCAAGTGGTGCAGGAGCTATTGCAGACCCAGAAGGCCAGAAATTAATTTGGAGGCTGCAAGCTGGCATGTAGTAGTGCTGACCTGCGAATTAATGGTACTAGCGGTACTCGGTTATTCCAGTGTCTGCATCTCTGCAAATCTGGTGCAGCCCTTTTGGGCTATGGAGTGTTTCTGAAAAGCCTGGGATTGTTTGAATTGTATGCAGCGTGAAACTACATGACGATCAAACAAGTCATGGACTGGGAAATGGCCCAGCTTTCCTCTGTAGGAGGATTTTTTCTATAGCATGTGGGATTTACAAACAAAACTTGCTCCGCTGTGGATTAAACTTTTCCTCTAGCTCATTTAAATACCAGGGAGAAAAAAGTAAGTGCCTTTCTTTAGCTAATGTCTATCCTCTTAATCCTTTGAGAACTGGATATTTTGGGCAGGTTTGAAGTGACCAGAAATCTGTTGAGTTGTTGTAGAAGGACTTTGAAAGCTGACCGCTCGCAGTGGCTTCTCTGTGAGCTTTCCGCAAAGCTGGAAGTGCTGCTGCTATCACCTGTGGAAAGTCCAGTTATTTTTTGTGTGTGACCTCAAAATGCAACCCAGGTTCAAGCCTACTCAGGTGAGGACTTGAAATAGCCTGTTCCAGTGTCCCTTGTGTTGTACCGCACAGGCTTGTTGAAGACTGCATGTAAATTGGTGTCTGAAAACAGTTTTCTGGTCTCAGCCGTAAATTTGATTATGATGACAATAGGGAATCAGAGGGTGAGAAGCCAGGTCATTGCTTCAAATTTTAGCGTTAAAGGTCCGGTTCAGCTGATTTTTAATTTTTTAAAATTAAAAGCCATTAAGGAGCAGCAGTCTCCTACGCTGCACATTTTTGTGCTCTATAACTTTGCATGGAGCTACCGAGGAGGAGGCAGGAGATTAGAAATCAGACGTCGGCAAACCCAGAGCTGCTTCTGGGATTTTTCTGGGGAGAAGAGGGCAGAAAGCCTCAGCAGTCCTATGAAGAGAATATACTTTAAGATGACGGTCTAGGTATCCCAGACCTGCAGGAGCTGTTGCTCAGAGGCCCCCAGTGCTGCCCGTATCCGCAGTCACTGAACTGAGCCCAGCTCTAACCTGGACAGGAGCGATGGCACCTTGGTGGCAGTAAGTGCTTCCCATTTGTGACCAGCCCCTGGAAACCTATGGCAAAGCAGCCACGGACGTGAGTGGGAATGTGCTCAGCTTCCAGGCTGTAGGTGCTCAGGGCCTGCAGCGCGAGGCCGCGTTCGAGCCCTGCGGAACAGGCAGCGACGCCGGTGCCTCCTGTTACAGCCATTCGTGCTGCTCTGGTGAAACATCCTGGGAGGAGATCAGGGTGCTGCTGAGAACACACTTAGCTTGATATTCAGCTCTTGTTTTCATAAATCTTGGCATGAATTATAAATGCTTCTGTTAGTATTTTGGGGCTATTTTCTACAGTTCCTTATTGAAATGCATATGTTTTCCCTCATTTTATAAGAGATCATTGGTATCAAAAAGCTAATGATCACAATACCTGGCTTCCTTTTCCCCAACAAAGATGACAGCAGTGATATAAATCATTATGCAGCTGATTGTAAAATTGCTACCTCCAGGCACGTCTTTATTTTAGGGCTGGATTTTTTTGGCTGGGTTTACGAGAGAAAGACAGTTGAGAATTTTCTTCTTTAATATGTAGTTTTCACAGCTCTTAAGTCTCTTTATTGAGTCAAGCTGCTTTGACTGTGAGGCTGGGAAGAGCAGATTAAAGTGCCTTTAAAAAAAAGGCAGCTGTGCATATGAGAGTGTTGTGGCTTTCCCGGGGCAAGATAAAGTCATAAAGATTTCCTGGTGGGCTTCTGCCATGGCTCAGCTGTTCTGGTCCTTGCTCTGAATAGCCTTTCTTTGGGACTTCTTGCTTTCTTTCATACGCCCATGTTCATTTGCCTGCAGTTGCGCGTGGGCCCCCGGTGCAGCAGCTCTACCAGGACAGGATCCTGCTGTGAATCCGGAGCTGCAGTGATTTGGGTTTCTATTTTTCAGGCTAAAATCCCAATGGGGTTATAGTGTATCATAGGTATGGAAATATCGAGAATTGATTTTTTTTTTTTTCCTTCCGTCTGTGTGAGGAGCCTGTAAAGGAAAATCAGCAGCTGCGGTTTCAGCAGTGCCAGCATCTGCACACCTGCCAGGCACCCAAGGTTGCTCTCCATGAATGATGACAGCAGCTCTGTTGGGGTATGGGTTGTATTTAATTCTCTGTGCTGCAGTCCCTTTAATCTAGGATTATATCCAGTTGTTTTCTTCATGCAGGATATATATTGTTAGATAACAGCAAAAGCAGCTGGGAGAAAGAAAAATGGCTTTGAACAGGGGCTGGAAACCTTGACTATCTGCAAATGCCTTTGTCTGAGGCAAGACTGTATCTCACAAAAAAGTCCAGGCAGGTGCATGGACTGACAGGACCCTCTATCTTTGATAGATGAAGATTCTGCAAAGGCAACCAGTTGCAAATGAAATGGTAATTGCTTTCTCCTCACTGAATGAAATCTTCTCCGAGGCGATTACACAGATTAAAGCTTCCCACTGCAGTGTCCCAGAGTAAATGTAGTCTTGGCTCTCGGGCCTGCTGCCCCGGCCGTGCTGCTGGGAGATGGTGCCACGTTAGCAGTTGTCCTGGTTGTGACGTACCCTCACGTCACTGCAGCAGTGGACCTTGGAGGAAAGAAGCTGTACAAGTTGACCTCATGCGAGATGTTTGCTTGTGGTGCCCAGAGGTGGAGGGAAGAGGGAATCATCATGATATATGTCAGGAGCTAAAGTATTTTGCCCCATTTTGGCACCCCTCTATGGTATATGCCAAACAATATAAATTTGGATAACAGTTTTCACTGGCACAGACCCTTTAAAACTAGTTTTACCACTCCTCACAACAGAGTTCATCACAGCACTGCTTCTTGTCTGCCCAAGGGATATGTTTACAGGGAAGCTGATTGCAAAGTAGTTATCTTCTCAGTTCACCTAGAACAGAAACTGTCCTCAGCGTCACTTGGAAAATGAAGGTGTTCTGAAGCTAAGGATACAGCATGGGCTGGACTTGGATTGCTGACGGAACTGGAAGCAAGAATAGAAATCATATAAAAATAGTGCTAGAAAGACTTCAGGCCATCAGATTGTCCACCTGCCTCAAAGCAGGATCATCTGCACGTCGGTTGTGCTTGGTGGATGCTTCTGCAGCCCATCTACCAGGTCTCCAGCGATGTGGTGGCACAGACTCCTGGCCCATCTCTGCCTGGCCTTCCTTAATGTTAAAGGCTTTTTCCATGCCACAACACACACCTTTAATTTCTTGTTCTGGGCATGGAAAATGAATTACTTTGTCTTGTGCAACAGACTGCCGTATACTTTGAAGCTGAGGATGTTCTCAGCCTTCCTTTCCTGGGGGGCTCTCTGCAGGATTTTGTTTTTGAAAACACAGTGGGGCTCTGCTGGTGCTTGGCCTGCAGTCTGCCCTGCTGACGGCTCAATGATGCTCTCAAGTGACTTAAAACAACCCCAGCAATGTACCTCAAGTGTTAGTTAAGGCCCCTGCCCAGAGGAACAGGTATTTTGTTCTAACTGGATAACTGGTAGCGGATGCCATTTTAACCAAGGTGGGACTTTGCCATGCCTACACAAAATCATTTTTCTTGCTTATCACAGCATGTTTTAACTACCTGGCATTATTAGTGCTGTCGATTGCCTTATGTGCTATATAATTCCAAGTACAGCATGTGCATGGTAGGCACATTACACACATTACAAATCTCTGAGGTGCTTCAGTCAGGCGCTTGAGAGTCACTGAGAACCTTTTCCACTCTAATTAGCTCATTTCTCCCCAAAAAGGGAGAGTAAGAAAGCCTACTCAGGTGAAAGTGTAGTAAAATGTAGTAAAGAAAGTGTCGTAAAAACTAATATGCTGTGTTCACCTGAGGGAGTATCATACTGAGTGGCACAAACCAGTGTCTTTTCTGTATTTTTCTCCCATTAAGGGTCTGGTTTTTCTAAAGCTAGTGGAAAACCCAATGAGGGCAAGTGCAGGTACTGGGATGGCTCTTGATGTCCCAGCTGCCTGTTGTGCTGCTGGTGACCGCTGCCTCAGACCCTAGATCCATCCACCTGGACACCGTGGAGGATGCTGTGAAGCTGTGAGTTATGAGCACCCCAGGGCATGAATTGTTTGTTTCCTTCTTACTGCCTTTTTGCACTAGCCCAAGGAGAGGCCACGATATTCCAGTTATGGACAGCAAAATCAGTTTGCATCTGGAAAAGCCTGGAGCTTACTGGGCTGCAAGTGGGGGAAAGCGGGTCCTCTGGAAAGCGCTGCTTGCTCTGGAGTCATTTAAAACCAAAGAGATTTGAGTGCAGTTTAGGGAAGCATTCAGTAGAGCTTTGGATGGTGGAAACAGTTTTAACACTGTCAACTAATACCAAATGAATCAGCAGGAAGGAAAGTTTTTCTGTGGTGCAGGGCTAGTTTTAATTAAGGGTCTGTTACTCTCGGTTGAAGTGGCAGCAGTTTAATCAGAATTTGATGTAGCCAGCTAAGTCAGTTACTTCAATGATACAATGTTATGCCTATTTTCTCTATTTTATGGCTTAAGTCGCACTATGGATTTGTTGCTGTCTATGGAGAGCTGATTGGAAATGAGTGGTTGGAGATGGTGAGGAGACACTTAGAACTGGCAGGGAGGCTGTTCTAGGACCTGGGGTCTCTGCTGCAAGTTGCAGTGACTAAGGATATGCCAATGATTTACTTGGCTAGTATGATATGCTTGATAAACAACTACAGGCTAAACACCTGTTTATTACACTTTTTTTTTTTAAGAAAATAACCTTGACATCAAGTTTTATACACTCTCACAGAACTGTTGTTTTGTATCTAGCTCTTTCTCTAATATATAGAAATTCATATTTGTGTCTCTGAGCTGAATTTTATCTAGACTTTCGTATATCCAAAATTATACCTTTGATATGGGCAAGCCCAAACTGTAGAAAAATGACAAACGAGCTTCCATATGGGACTAACTCCATGAGGTCTGAAAGGATGGAGGAGCTGGCGGATCTCGCGGCAGAATCCAGCGTTGCAGGAAGAGCAGTCTGTGCTATAAAGATGCTCAAAAGAAGATGCTCCTCTTTGAAGAGCAGAAGTCTGTGTTTGAGGGGCCTAGCCTTGGAGAAGGAAATGTTCTCGCTGTGTTGCTGAGAACTGTGGTGTGCTCTTGCCAGAAGGATGGACAGTTATCCCTGATCCCAGCTGGGGTCAGCTGATACGCTGAGACATGGAATGGGGGGTTATTTTAGCCTGTGTAGGGCGTTAGTTTTGAGTTTCCAGTGCCCATTCTCCAGTGGGGGCTCGCAGGGTGTCATCGAGCTAAAAGAGACCAGCCTTCCCTTGAGCACTGTTTCATCTTTTAATTTTGAAAGGGCAGCAGGAATGAATGTTGAAAGAAAATAAACCCAGCAAATGCCAAGGGTCAACAAGACCTACGAGTGCTTCGAGCTACAGCCTTAACCTACGGTGTGGGGAGCAAAGCCAAGATTCCCTCCTCATGTGCCCTGCAAACCAGATGCTGGCAGAGCCCGGCCTTTAGCCCGTGCTCGAATCCAGCTCCTGATACATCCCAATGGCCATTAGAGTGTTTTCACCACCACTCTGCTCTCTTCCTACACTGACAACAGCAGAGAATAGTTTCAAATGTGCTGGGGTCTAAGCCCATTTCTCTCTGTGGACAAAAAGGACGGGCTGTAACTTGTTGGATGACCATGAACCGTGAGCCCTGTTGTCAAGCAAGGGCTTGAGGGAGGACGAGGCCTACGTGGCTTTTGGCTACGGTTGCTGTAACAGACTCTGCTCTGCCTGGGCTCTTAGACCGTAATGGGGAGATGTAAATCACTATGTTTAAAATGGGATTTGATGCCGTGAACGTGCAATGATTGTGTAATTGCTGACTATTGAAATCCAATGAAGACCAGCTATATTTCCTTTGATGTAATGAATTTAAAAGGTAAAGATAACAGTGAATTTATCACTCTGAAACAGAAGTAGCCCCAAGTTGAAGCCCATGCCCTACATCTGGTACCGTGAGCAAAGGGTTATTAGTTTTCATTTGAAATCACTATTCAGGAGCTTCTAGGCCTCCAGAAGCCTGAAAATCATAGGACTGGATGCAGAAGCCGAATATCTGAGCCCGTAAGTAGCACAAAAAGGAATCTGCATGCTACTCTTGAGAAATTGTTTGTATTCGTTTAGCTGGGAAGCAATAACAGTTCTGGGTTGCTTGTTATGGTGACGAGAAGGAAAACTAGATAGAGCCAAACCCCCGCTTCTGATGGCTTTCTCACTGCCCAACTCATGATGTTTCTGTGCAGGACAGAAACGCGGCCCCCCTGCCCCATGCAAAGGACCTGACCTCGGACAGCCCCCCATCCACGCTCTAGCAATAGTTTTACTCTATTGTGTATTTTCTGTAGATGCTTCACTTTGCTCCCAGCCTGCCATGTGGCAGTGTCACCTCTCTTCCCGTTGTTTTCCCCGGTGCCATCTTCAGTTTCTTTGCCTCCCCGGTGTAGGCAAATTACCTGCGATTTGTTTGGCTTGCTTAAATCGCCTTTCTATGAGAATTAATCACAAAGCTCAGCGAAATAGCGTACGGTCTGAAACGAAATGGTCAGAAGGTGAAAGATTGTAGGAAATGAGAAATTCTATTTACCTCCTACATTTAAGGGCAGAAAATGTGGGAGAGTGAATTTGCAAAGCTTAGAAGACAGAGATTTCAACTAGAAGTGATTTGTGCCTGTTAATTCTGCATTTGGACTTGGGGAGTCGTGCGCGGGCAGAGGAAGCAACCGGCTGGTGCTTCCTCTGTGATAAACACTCTGACTTCGGTGCCAGCAAGGAAGAAATATCTTGGCAAAGTCTGGAGTTGGCCGTTTACTTCCTAATTGGCAGTGAAAGTTATGTTCTCAGGTGTCTCTTCTTTCCAGCTTCCCTGGCTTGTTCCTTCCAAGATTTCCTTTGTGGGAAAATTTGTTGCTGATTTCTATGCATGCTCTGGCAAAGGAGCTCTGGCTTTTTGCGCATGCAGCCAGGGTTTTGTTTGGAAGCTGACAGCTTTCTCTCTCCTGCATATGTCAAACAAAGCGCCAAAGAGTGATAGGAACTGAATCAGAGGTGGAACAAAGTTTCACACGGATTTGTCCTTCTCTTGTCAGCGTGGGTGGGATACCTGCCCACTCAAGTAACCATCTTGCACAGTTTTCTGAAGTTTGGAAAGTGCACATGAGGGGCTGAGCAGCAAAATAATGCTGCTGTCCTTGAAAGAAGCTCATGCTTTTGTGAAATTTTGGGGCCCAAAGACAGAAAACACAGCATCTGCTTTGCTAGCTCATGCAAATCCTATCTGGGCTTTTATCTGCTTCCCAAAGGCTGCCTGCTAACACCTGGTGAGCAGCAGCCGTGCTTGGTTCTGGAGGCCTCTCTTCCCTTTTCCTCCTGCTAGCAGCTGCCAGAAAAGCTTGTTGCTGTTCTCCAAGAAGGGTGAGAAGGACTTGTCTTCAAGACAACCGTCAATCAGCGACGCCTCTTCACGGAGCCTGTGTGGGCCACTTCTGCAATATGTCCTCCTGCCACCTGCTAATGGAGAGCTGGAATCTGGCTGTGCCAACGCACGCGTAGCCATTTAGCGCAAGGACCAAAGCCTTGGATTCATCTCGGTCAGATGTTCTGGGGCACTCTCAGGTAAACAACTGGATTGCCAGAGCCTCAGTTCTGCAGCTCTTCTTCCAGCAGTTTTTGAGATTGGTATTTTTTCCTTCCAATTTACACAAGTCACAGTTATCTCTAATTCTGCTGTGTAGGCTGCGGCTCCTAATAGGAGCATTTAAGTAAAGAACATGCTGTGGGCTGAGGTGAAGCAGAGCTGCTGGGACTGTGTGTACGGGTGAGCAGTGCAGTGTGGGCATCTGTTTTGCCAGCAGCGTGACCGGAGCGCGCGCGGTGCCGCGGTCCGGCAGAGCTTCCCCTCAGCACCGACCCACCTCCCTGATCCTTGTGCTTGCTGAGAGGAGGCAG
Organism: Tinamus guttatus; assembly: GCF_059628265.1. Lineage (NCBI taxonomy): Eukaryota > Metazoa > Chordata > Aves > Tinamiformes > Tinamidae > Tinamus > Tinamus guttatus. The sequence continues at coordinate 3,771,069 of NW_028288841.1, read as the reverse complement.
TGTAGTGATTCCACACGTTGCATTTATTTTTAGGGTTTATTTTCTCCTTTTTTCATGGTTTTTGTCTTTTATAGTTTCACCGACTCCTTGGAGGGAATTTGGGACCTGAAGTGCCGCTTCAGGATGGAGAGCCCTGTAGGCAAATTCCAGCCTAGCTGCCTTTTACAAAGAAGGATTTGGTTCTGTTTTTCCCTCCTCCTGTGGGCCCACGTGTTTTTTGCTGCTACAAACACTCCTCTGAAATTATATGCTTCAGATCCACAATAGCTATCTTGCTTTTTGTGGGGGTTTGGGCTCGTACTCTCAGTGTGCAAACTCATTACCAGATGGAATAGCAGGCAGATCTTCCCTCCTGCCCTTTAGGACTGTGCCCGGTTTGCTCTGCCCACTCTCATTCCTCCTTCTGCTCTTCTTTTGGCCAGCATTGGGAAGGATAAGAGCTCTGTTTTTTTTGGCCTTGGGCAGTGTATGCTGGGGTATTTAGAAAGCTATTTGCTCTGTTACTTTGCACTGCCTTCATAGCATCAGCTTGCTGTTCTATCTTGTGCTAAAATGAACCCTTTTTAATTAGGAAGATGTGGCAGCTGTTGAACACAGGGAGTGAAGAGGAGAGAAAGCCCCTGTTTTACCAAGTGGTTGTGTGTCACCCTCCGGTGGGACAGGGAGAGCAGGGGACAGTAACCCTCCTAGCAGTGAGTTCCTTAAAAATAGCCCTTTTCTCTGCTTCTTCCTTTCTCCCAGTGATTTCTGGCTTTCCCTGGCCAGGGCTCTGCACCTAATTCCATGCCAGCAGCGGCTTGTCCCCTCTGCAGGACCTGTGCACTCGCTGCACGGGTGTGCTCTGGTAGATGTGATCTGCAGTAACTACATTTTGTTCTTATTTATGAATACTCCACAGAACTCAGGGATGGCAGCGTTTGCTCCAGCCTCCCCTGTCGGGCCAGGGTGCTCCGAGCATGGAAACGTGCGTGACGACAGACCGGACCGGGGGCCCGTGTCCTTATGGGGCGCTCCCACCCCATCTCTTTCTCTCGGAAACTTAATCAGATGATCTGCCCCTTTCATCTTCTGGTATCTGTACCAAGGTATAGAACTGTATCCAAAGACCAGGGTTTTGAGAAAACTGGCTACTTTTAGCAGTGCCTTTCCGTTTAAAACAAACAATGTTATTGCAAATAATGTTCCTGCATGAGACGTTCTTTCTCAGTTATTTCAGATAGGCATTAGCCAGCTTGCACAGGTACATTCCTCTGAATTTCTGACCAAGTATGAGGATGGAAAGTTGAAATGCTGTTTGCTAGCTACAGCTTGATGCCTCACAGAAAACTACCTTTTTTACCAAACTTTCTTCTAACTCCAAACAACATGCCCTTGCAAAATAGATTACTCATTTTAGCAGGAAATGTTGAGAGGAGGAGGAGGTGCACTACAATTTCACACCTCTTCTTTCTCTTCTCTCTTTTTTTATTTAGAATCGAGTTCTGTTCTGTCTTGACTGAGTGATTGAACCTTTTTCAAGTGCTGTCTGAAGGAGACAGCTTATCTTTTGCTGGATCAGGGACGTGTTTGGCTCTTCATCCCAAATTTTAAGAAAATCTGTTTTTTTCATTCTCTCTTCCTGTTTGCTTCCTGGAAATTGTGAAACATTCCCAGCGCGAGGGAAAGTTTCAAAGCAGATAAGTTGTGCTTAGCCAGAGCACCAGAGCGTGGTAGGTCTCTTGACGAGCTAATTTCAAAATAGGCTTAATTTGGGAAAAAAAAATATTGCTCAGCCCCACGTGTCTGGAAGCTTCTCTGTGCTTCTTGCTCTATTTTGCAGTCCGATCAAACGTACTGCCTTCCCTGGCTGAAAGCAGCACTTGCACAGCGACTAGGGCACTCCAGGGGTCCTTTAGTCTCCATTCATTTGTGCGTCGCTCCCGCTCAGCAAGAACCGTTTTAAAATAGCTTGTGACACAGAGGAGCGAGTCAGAGTTTAATGATCAAAATGGTACAAAAATAACTGTCTAGTGATGGACATGTATTTTTATAAAAGACAAGACATTGTGTTTTCTGTTTGCAGATCTGAAGTGGTGGTAGGAAATCTTTAGCTCCATTTGTTTAACATTTCCGAGCCTTTATGTACTGCTGTGCATGTTAACCAGGCAGGAAGATTAGCATCTGCTCTGTGCAAGGTCTGCTTGGAGTGGGAATATGAGATGGAAAATAGTTCAAATGGTGTTTTGAAAGATGTCTCTAAAAATAGCTCGCTTTTCTTCTTGCATAGCCCACCATCCTAGCCCTTGAGAGGCTTTTGGTCTTTTCATGCATATAGCCACTTCTGGAGAGAAGTGAAGTGCTGTTATCCTCCCTATCCAAATGGGAAACGAGGCCCAACAGGAGCAGAGGGGGCTGTAGAAAAGCAAGGACTTGCGTGGGTCTCAACATGCTGCCCTCCTCTGAATGGCACCTGCTGGCACAGACCCATTTCTGCTCCTCGCCCACTTTTTGGGCTCAGTTTGTGGATAAGTAGCTGGACTTGGCGCCTGGCATCTCTGGATGGGTTTCAATCCAAACACTGGATAGCCCAAGCCTTGCTTAGCCTCTGAGGGAGCCCAAGACCTGGTTACTGATCTCCAGAGCACCTGGGATGTTGGGAAAAAGGCAAATCAGGGTAAATCACTTATCCGAAGAGGCGGGAAGGATGTTCCTGGACACAGGGACTCTGGCTGCATGGCACCATTTGTGAACGTAGATGCAAAGGCTTTGTGGAGCTCTTAGGGTATTTCTCACAGAGCTTTTTATTCTATAACATCAACTGTCTACTGCAAATGCTTTAACTGACGGATCAAGTGTGCATTTCTCAGTCAATGGTGGAGCAACAGCCTTGGCTTTTTGTGGCTGCTTGGCCACGAAAGTGCAGCATCCATCCACCGTGCACGCATTATTACTTTCTTTTTCAGCAGGGCTGTAAAATACCAGAATTCTTGAAATTGCATTTGGAATATTCTGCAAGAAATAGGAATTCTGGTAGCTTCATAGCCAAGCCTGCCGTGGACTTTTCCCAAGAGATCCAGCATGACTGACTCGAGGGAGGTGACCCGTGACATTCTCCAGCTTCAAACCATACCCTTTTAGTGTGCAGCTTGCCATGGTCTGGAGGCACAAAAGGCTGCAGACTGGTGTCTCGGGAGCTCTGTCATGTCAACTCTTATCAGCTTCATGAGACTCTTGTTTTCCATCCAAAGGGAAAAGAGAAAGGTTGAAAACATTACCTTACCAAGCTGCCCATAAGGCTCCAGAGGAGCTGGAAAACCTTCACTTGATCCTATTTCTTGGGCTGAGTTTTTTGGGATGTCTCGGAGCAGTTGGAGGCTGTAGCTACTGTGCTACTGGAGTAAATGTGCAGGCCGAGCCATCTCCGCTGCCTTAGGAAAGGGCTTCTAAGCGAGTCAAAGCAAACATGACTTGAGCTGCATCTCGGGCTAGGGTCCTTTCTAGCAGGATTTTCCAAAGGAGGTCAGGCAAGAGCCATCAGCAGCTCCAAGGCTTGTGGTTAACCAGGGGTTTCCTGAGGGTCGACTGGGATGGCTTGATTTGGGAGGGAGAAAAGAGGGTATTTGGGCAGAAAAGGGTGGGGAGAGAGGAAGAAAGTGAAAACAGAAAGAAAAGGAGGAGGCAGCCGCAGCACCCAGCCTGGAAGAGAAGTCCCAGGAATAAAAGGGATTTGTCTTCTGCCTTTGAGGCTTCCAGGGGGATCTGGTGTGTGGGGACTTGCATATATCTCTGCCCACTCCTAGACAGCCTTTATTCTGTTTGCCTCCTGCTTTTATTCACTAGCTGTATTTCTCTGGGTATTTTTATGGATTTGTTTTTTCTGTTTTATTAACAGAATGGCTGTGTTTTACCACAGGCAGGATGAAACTGGACTTTCTGCTGAAAATTGACTGGTTGTGATGATGCGTTTTACTCAGCAGAGCCTCTTAGGAAAGGCTCCAGTCACAGCAGAAACCACTGGGGAGGTTTCATGGAGCAGCAATCAACTCTTTGCATTTGCTCAGTCACTGGCCTAGTATTTATCACTGCTATTTCTTGATTGTACTTTTTGCAGGTTTCTCTTTTTTTTCTTTTGAGATCAAAGTCATACTTTTATTAATCAGTAAAAATAAGAGCATGTAGCTGTTTGATCATAGACAGAAAAATGCCCAGCAGGGCTAGCAGCCTGGTAGGTCTATTGCAAACATACTCTGCTAATGACTTACTTGGATAAAATAAAATCAAAGTTGAGTGAAGTTCCCAGCTCTTAGTTGGGAAAAGCCTCTTAGTCTGCTCGTTGTTCGTGTGCTGCAAACCGATCTCCGAGACCAAAGGCAGAGGTGCTTCCTCTGGGAAGTAACCTGTGATCTTCTGCCAAGCTGCTGCTGGCGAGTCAAGGGGCTGCTGAGCTGCTGAGGGATTCCTGGTTCCTTGCGCGGAGTCTGCAGGGCAAAGGGCTCTCCCTGGTGTGTCAAGTCTGTCGTGGAAGTGAATGGACTGCTAATTGCATTAGAAGCTAATTCAGGGCCTGCTCGTGTTGTGTGAATTAGCGAGGCCTGGCGTGGGCGAGGGTGGCGCGTGGCTTTGGTGGCCCGTTGCGTGCAGGTGCAGTTGTGCACAGGGTGCTCTACAGGCCTGGCACGGGCAAAGGAGCAGCTGAACAAGACGGGCCTCGTTCGGCAGCACAACCTGGGCTGGCCTCTCCCTGCGAAGCGGCTCTTGGCTCCCACCATCGTAGCACGGTGTAGGCTGGAAGGGGTGTCTGGAGGTCTCCAGTCCAGTCCCCTTCTCAACGCAGGGCAGCTCCCAGGGGAGAAGGTTGTGCTGGGCCTTGTCCCGCCAAGTTTTCTGCAGTGCTGGGGATGCTCCAGGGGCCTGTCCAGCGCTCACCCATGCTCCCTGCACCAGTAAATGAGAACTCCGTTAGCTTTCAAGGCACGTGTTTTGTGGCTCTTTAATACTTTTGATGTGCGTCGTACAAAGCTTGGAAAGACTGCTGTCCCGTGAATGCAAGTCACCTTGTTTCCTTTGCACATACAATTTTGCAATTGCTTTATAAGTGAAAAAACAAACAAACAAAAAAATGCAGAGCTTAAGCTAGTGCAGTAGCCTTTCAAAGTTCAAAGGCATACATGCCTTTGAGAGACTTGAGCTCCCTGAGATGATCTGAGACAGTGATTTGACTCATTCATGATAGAATTGGGAGAGGAAATATAAATACATATATTTATCCCCCTCACAGATAACATAGTTATGTGATATAGACTTGCTGGCTTGAATGGCTCAGGAGACAGTGCCATGGCTTCATGCATTAGGGTTTGCATTCAGTTCTGAGTCTGATGAAATACACGTAAAACAACATGAAGCAAGAAAACTTTTCCTGATCATTTGTCCCAAGGAGGCTACACTTGCTGCAGTCTACCTCAGGCAAAGTTAAGAATTTCCTCCAACTTTTACTAGCCACCACAGTACTCCCGTTTGGGGCTAACTCTTCACTATTGTGAATTTACATGTGAATTTTTATTTGTATGCAGCTGCAGTGAGACTCTGCCCTCCGCACCCTACCAAAGTCCCCAAAGATGAGGTTGCACCCAAGAGGAGTTCTGCCTAATGCCACAGGCGGTGCAGAAGGATCGTGTATCACACCGATGTGTTTCAGGGGGAAGTAATTCTGTTTCATGCTAATTGTAAGCAGACTGTGGAAGGTAACCAAGTGAGGAGGGCTCTGTCTGAGCCCATTCAGAGGTCTTAGTGTGCAAAGCAACAAGGCGGAAGCTTTGGGCTTTTTGTATAAACTCCTGGTTCTTTAGTGGATCGCTAGCGAGTCTAGTAAGGAGAGTTAAAACAGCACCCCTGGCTTCAAAGCACTTAAGCTCCAAGGCGAGTGGTGAAGGCTCTTTACAGCCTATGGAGGGGCTGGTTGCACTGCTTGCGTTTCAAGGCCCTGCTTAAGTGCTTTGCAGCAGGATGCTGGGTGGAAGACGTGTCCTGCCGGGAGCGGGGCTGCTGGCAAGGGAGCTCCGTCCAGCTCCGGCTCTTCCAATCGGATCCGGCCCCAGGACACTGGGCTCTGGGGAGGCTCTTCCTTCCCGCTGCCAGGAGGTGCATTTCGGAGCCTGGGTTGCAGTGGTTGCAAGGCCTCTAGCAGCTGATGGCAGAAGCAGAGAGGAGGCCCTGGCCCTCCTGAACGTGGAGCTCTCAGCAGGAACTAAAAGCACAGCCCTGTCCAGCTCATTGCATTAAAGGGCTGCAGACGGAGGTCAGGCGCGCTCTAATTTGCTCTAATTGGCTCTTACTGGAAAAAGCCGCTAGATGGGAGCGGGGGCAGGAGGTCGCATCTTCCCCCTGCTCCCAGTAATTAATGTCCTGGTCAAACAGCGTTCTTGCAGCATCATGGCCATGGAAAAGGGAGGGTCGTGTTAGCTGCGGATGGGCTGTGCTGCTCATCTGATGCGATCCAAGAGGCCTCCTCTTCCCTGGATGTGGAAAACATTCACATGGAGATCGGAGGAGGAGGCAGGTGACGCTCTGGGAGAGAAAAACCCGATGATTCATTTCCACAGCCCCCGGGAGGGCACGGGCAGGATGAGCCCTGGGATTTTCTAGGAATTTCAAGAGGGATTTTTGCGCATTTTGAAGGAAGCCCGTTCAGTACTGAGGAAGGAGGAGAAAATATTGCAACTAGGTAGGAGTATAGGCGTTGAACAAGCCAGGATTTCAGGAAGCTGTCCATAAATAACCTGGAAAAAATAAATAAAATGCCATTCACACTGTCAAAATCCTGAATGAAAAGTCAAGGTGAATTTTCATTTATTTTTTTTTAAGCTCAGAATATCTTGTGCTTTTCGTGTATCTTTCCCTGGGTCTCAATATGCAGATCTCAATCTTAGGTGTAGTTTCGCTTTCTTTTTTTTTTTTTCTCTTGTTTTCTCGTGGTGTCCCTTGTTCCATCGTTCCTGCCTGGCATCCGCAATGGCTGCTGTTATGAAATCATCAATACTTTTAATTAAATGTCCTGATTCTTCTCTTCACTCAGATAATTAAATGCTTAATAAAAACAGTCCTAGCACCTTCACACAGCTATTTCCCATTTGATCACTATATCCTCACCGGCTTGTCTTATCTGATCTTGTTTTCTTTTCTACTTTTTCCAGTATTTCCATCAAATCAAATAGGTTTGGAGCCTGTTTTTTTTTTTTTTTTTTTTTAATGTCTGGTATTGTGTGTCTTGCTGAAGGACTCATGATGTTGAGGGTTGCTATTGGAGAACTCCCCACAGGGTTTTAGGTGCTTGACTCTTATATCCAAAAAAATCCACCCAGCCTTGAACCAGGAGTTTTCAGCCCTGCCTTTTCCCCGGGCTCGTTGCAGACTCTGGCCAATGCTGAGGGTCAGTTTGGAGGGACTGTGTTTGCTTTGGCCCTGGTGCCCTGTGTGAGGCTGAGCGTGGATGCATATGTCAAAGCCCGAGTGCTTTCTGGGCTGCCCTTTTGGGGGAGGAATGGCCTTTTTCTCCAGCAGCTGCAGGGGTTACAAAGATTGCTCCATGTTTTTCGTAAGCAGAACACTTTGAATTTTGTTTTACATCAGTTTGATGAACACCTCTCCGTGAGCACCTGGATAAACTACCTCTGGATTATCGTGTCGAATTGCCACCGCTCTCTAGCCCTCCTCAGCAGGGTGGTTCAGGATTAATTTTCGTCTTCGCGACGTTCGTTACCGCAGCCCCTAGACACCGCATGCGACGCCGCAGTGAGATGCAGCGGTACTCGCGTTGTGTTTTCCAAGGAGTCCCTCTCCTGCTTTTTATCTCTAGCTGTGTTTGCCAGGCTTCATTACGCTCCAGTTGTTCACAGCTCTGTAGTTTTTGATATTTTATTCAAAGCCATTTGGACACTTAGAGCCAACAATTTTATTTTGCTCTCCCATTCTAATGGGCAGGTTTCTTCTGCGGAGATAGTGCCGAGGTAAACATACTCCTCTTACTCTCCTCCAGTTCTTTTAGCTATTAGTAAATAATTATCCTAATTTTATTCCTTTCCCTTTCAAAGAAAATTGTTGTATATACATCTTGATTCCCTTCTTCCCGTGTAAACTGATTCTTATTCTCAAACCTGACGTAGTCACATACCAAAACGGGCACAATTACAGTTGTAGCCCTGCAGCCTTTTCAGCACGAGTACTATCTGAATCCTAAGCTATTTCATTGGCATTGCGTGTTACTTGGGTACTTGCTGTGGCTGTGTTTACATTAGGAGCTGAAGAGGCGTTCTCTTATCTCGCTTTAAACTGACATATAAATTGGCAGAATAACGGTGTTATCTTGCAAGGTGAAAATAACCCCCTGTAGACTTTCTACTGATGTTGGCATGCCAAAACTTAACTGTCTTGTAAGTTTGATTGGCTGTAGGCTGGACAGAAAAGAATTTAGGCAGCAAAGAGAAGATCCTTGCATGGAATAAGGAGAACAGTTTTCAAATGTTTTTGCTTGGCATTAAATTCTTTCACTCTCAGTCGTGACTGGTGTTCCATATATGACAAGCAATAAGCAACCTAGACAAGGCCTAAGGGAAACTGCCTTTCTCATGCAAAAGATAAATTGCCTTTCCTTTGCTTTTTTGTAGCTGATATTAGAGTCCCGTTGTGCTTAACTACTCCTAGACAGGGAAGGAGCAGGGAAGGAGCTGTGGCAGGGCTGGCTGTGTGCCCCGCTCGCTAGCACGGGAGGTCAGCTCTGGGATTTCATAGCAAGATGGAAAACAAGAGGAAATGCCAAGGCTCTGGACTGCTAATGAGTCCCATCTTCAGCAGCCAGCATGCAAAGCTTCTCGTTCTGTGATTAAATGTTTATCTGACAACATGCAAAGGGGTCAAGGGCTAAAGGAGGAAAACAATGCACTGAAAAAAAATTATTTCTCTCATATATATATATATATTAAAAAAAACCTTCTCAGTTAGGTTTACCTGAAGCAGTAAGTCCTGTGTGTGTTCTGTGGTTGTAGAGTTGTTTCAAAATTATGTTCGGGGAAGTTTTGGGTACTCAAGGCACCCAGAAGAGTGTGCTGGTGTAGGAGCACACCTGGGCATGTGCTTGCACGTAGCTTATTTCTCATCCACTTTTGCTGTCCCCAAAGGAGAGCAGAAACGTGTATCACAAGCACTCCAAAGAAGACTCTGCAGAAGAACGTGTTTGGTTTTTTTTTGCTCTTACATAAGCTTCTCTTAACTAACCTTCTTCTTTTGGCCTTGTGTTGCAGATAAGTAAGCAGCAGCTACAGACAATCAAAGATCGATTCCAGGCCTTTCTCAACGGAGAAACACAGATTGTGGCAGATGAAGCATTTATAAACGCTGTCCAGAGCTACTATGAGGTAAGGAGAGATGGCTTCAATATCCGTATAAATCATTGCTCTTTTCCCAAGTCACAGGTCAGATTTTGAACATACGGGTTCTTTGAGCTTTCTGGAAAAAGCACAAAACAAAGGCAAGCAGAAGGCCTCTCCAGGGCTTGAGTGTCTGATACAAGGTTCCTAAGGCTCAGGATTCAAAGATGCATCTCCTATAAGATGACTGTGGTGCCCCACATTGTGGTGCATCCCATAAGTTGGTTATGGAGATGACACACTGCCCAGTAGTTAAGTACTTTTTCCATAAACCCTCTTGAAAGACAGTCTGTTGAGCAAGGCAGCCCACTGTGAAAATAACAGAGCCAAACAACTCATTAAAGAGTCTCACCTTGAACAAGAATTTAAATTACATGGAAATGTTAAGGAATAAAATTCTGTGGAAAATCACAGTAATTCAACCCTTCTCCCTATTTGTGTGGTAAAAGCTATCCTGCTGATGCCAGTGATTCAATATCAATTCCAGATTTTGTGTTGCCCTAGCAATTATTAACAAGCACCCACTCATTGCTGGTAAAAATAATAACCTGCAAAGAAAGAGGGCTATATCTTTACACCTTTTATACATAAATGTAGGTTAAGAATTTCTTCCTTACATCTTTAAGGTGAAGAATTTATCCCTGATAGCTTTTAAGCAGTTTGCTTTAAAACAGGGAAGCTGCCACAATGTAAATGAAATGTCCCATGTTTCCTGTGAAAAAGAGCAAGAAATGGCTGGCCAGCATTTACAGTTCTAGATGAAGCTTCTGCCTTATGTCTAATTGGCTTTAGGATTTTTAGCCAAGATATTCTCATTTTGCCCTTTGCATGCACTGATAAGGGAAAGCAAGGGGGAAATACAACTAGATTGCACTGAAGAACAGGAAGTATCATTCATAATTGTGCAAAAGAATAATTATTCATATCTGTCTTCTTGCACTTCTCTGTATGCAGCCTTTCATTTTTTTCTCAGAATGAAAGAGCTTCTGTTTTTGAAGCAAGTCTGCGCTTGTGATTTGTATGAGGAGTGTCACCTTTTTTTTGCTTAGCCTTTCTGCAAACCATTTCTCTTTCTCCCTAGAGCTATTCTGTCATAAAAGGTGAAGATTTTGATTTGCCAACATAGACTATTTCTGTGAAAGTAGCATCTAACAGGGAACAAAAATCAGATATTAAAACTATAGAGAATTTTAAGTCTGTAAAAAAAAAAAAAAAAAAAAAGGCAGCAGCTGGCTCTGTGCAAGGAAAACACAAATTATCCCTGGATTAACTCTATTAAATGGGCCTAATAGATACTGCTCCATCATTCTTCTCTGTACAGGAAGGAAGCCGAAAGTAATTTACATCTCTTATCAGAAAAGAAATTGCCAAGGGATCATCAGTTTATCACAGCTTCACTGAACAGATGCTCTTAGAGAAAGTTTTCAAGATGGCATGAGCAACATTTTAGGATGTAAGAGCAGTATTATCTGTTTAGATAAGGTTATTGGGGCAGGAGAATGAAACTGCTAAAAACAGAAAGACCTGCCTGTTCCCCTGGTGGGTCCAGGCAAAAATTTGTCCTGAGCAGTTCCAGGAGTCTTGTGCTTTATAATTAGCATCAAATCATCAAGCTTACCAAGAACAGTTGATGAAAGATGTTTGCAAACCATATACTTTTAGCTCACCAGATGCACCACTGGCTTTATCTTACTCAAAAGGGGCTACAAAAGGCTCATCTATTGCACAATGCTTTGCTCTGGATCCTTCAGTATACTTTTTTACTGCTTTTTAACTTGGTTTTCCTCAACTTACAGCAGTGCTTTTTCTTCCCTTCTCCCTAGCTGTCCAGCTCATGGGGCAGTAGAGAGAGGGCTTGTAGAAAATGAACCTTTTAACGTCTGTGCAGTTGTAGCAAGACCGTGCATCTTCCTCAGTCCCATCTCGAGTGGCACAAAGAAACGCGGGGTTGTCTTTCAGCAGGACATCTCTGCCCTCTTTGAACGTGAGCAGCTTTTCCTGATGATGCTGTTCTCCTTCCTCCCCTTGTATGTGAAGAGCTGTTCACCCTTAATCAAAGCAGGGTTCAACCAGAGCAGATCCTGCTTCTTTCTAACTCCTGCAAGTGCCAGAGTTCTGTGCAAATGGCTCTTGAACTCGCAGTATCTAGAAATTCGCATTTAGGTACTGACATGTTAAGCTGCAGAATATGCTGTGGACTTGGAACATGCTAAAACTGAAATTGCCCATCTGGTGGTTTTAGTAAGGGGTTCACCTACTGTCAGGACAGAATAGATTTGTTCTCTTCCCGTGTGACCTGGGGAATGGATTTTTTGTTGTTGGAGAAAGAAATAAAAGTTTCATGGTGAGTCAGGGATGCGTTTAATGTCCTTATCCTGAGCATGTTTGCATGGTAATGCTCTGCTGAGCGTGCTGTCAGGGGGGTAAACGTGGTCGTCAGTTTAGGGTTTGTTGACAGCACTGCAATGAAATTAAAAGGCTGAGTGGTCTGAGCAGCCTCAGCTCCTGGTCTGCAGAGCACCCTTGTGCTGTAGGAATGCTGCAGATCCAGCGGGTGAAGGATGACAGGCCTAGCGCACTCCAGCAGGTGCTTCGGGAAAACCTGCCCCGTCTTTCACTTCCACGGAATAAAAGCTTCATCTGACCCATAATCCCTGCAGTTGGTATCTGGGAGATGCTCTTAGACCCATTCCCACCCTGCTGCTGGCAAATAGGACCAGGACACACGCGATCCGTGGGGACCTATCTACAGATGTGGCAGAAGGAGATGTCTGGTCCAGCTCAAGGCTGGTTTATTTCTCAAGTGCTGGCGTGTGTGCACACATTAGGATTTTGCTGCAGTAATTATTGACTCCTGGCAGTCTTATTAGGCAGTCTCCTAGCTGGGCAGCTCGCCTGTTGCCTTCCAGAGAAAGCAGCTCACTCTGCAGGACAGAGCAATTTCCTTGACAAAACACATCTTCTCATCTTGCCGTTGCTCTCCCCTTTTCCTGTTTGTGTCTGGCTGGCGCTCCCCCGCGCCTGCCTCCTCCCTGCCAGCCGCTGCCTTCCCCTCCTCTGCGCCGGCAGCGCTGCCTGCGGGGACGCACCGGGCGCCGCGGTGCAGAGGAGCCCCTTGCTGTGATCTCTTGCTGTTTGCAGCAGTCCATGCCTGCAGGACTTGCTTGGCAGGGGCTGCATCCAGATCTTCAGTTTTTGGTAGGTCTCACCTACTACTGAACAAACGACCCTCAAACATAAGACGTTATTGCTCTTATTTACGCTTTGCAGGGAAGGTAAGTACACGCTGGTGATGTTTGAGCATGGACACCATCCTCCATGTCAAGGCTGCTGGTAGCATCCTGCTCCTGGCCACCTTGTCTGCTCGGAGCCCTCCCCAGCGCACCGGTGTCAGCAGGAAAGTGCCCCAGCCCTTCATTGGCACCTTCATTGGCGCTTCGTGGAGCAAAACCCACTAACGTTCCTGGCAGACGCACGTGCTGCAGAGCAGCTGGGAACATGGGGTGCTGAGCTGCTAAGTGGTGTAAAAATCTCACCGTGTCCTCAGGTTATCCTCAAGCTTTTTAATTATTGAGAGTTGACAGATAAGCGCCTGTGTTGGCACAGCTTCCTCCCAGCCTGCTGCATTCATTGATTCGCAGTGTCTTTTATAAAACAGCAGTTCTTGCTAGAAATCGATGGCTCTTCTCCCGTGTTGAGGGCATGGGAGAGGAGAGCCAACACAGTTATCTCCCTGTCTCCCTCTCACCCTTCAATCCTCCGTTGCTCCCATGGGATGCTGTTCTCCAGGGGGCATTTTAACTACACTCTCTCAATGCTGATGTACAGGTTAGAAAAACCAGAGAATTATGAGGATGACAATGACACGTGTCCTACTGAAAATAATGTCAAACAAATTCAGGTTTGATGTGCAAATCCTGCCATTTTGTCACAGCAGGGCCTGTGTCCTTGCACTGATCAGTGGTTTCCGAGGTCCTGGGTATGAGGGTAAATGCAGTGCAATGCTATTGACTTGAGTAGGATGACTGGGCTCTTTATAACAGGGCAGAATTCAATTTAGGGAATGTAGCTGTGCAATAGCTTTCTTCTTAAAACATTTGCTAAAACAAAACGTAATCCTGCTGTCTTAAAGGGTGTTTATGCAACGGGCTGAAGTGTGATCATAGCGTCCCACAAAACCCTAATTGCATCAAAATGTTTCCCTTTTAGTGGACAAAAAGCAGAAGCTTTACCTGATTTCGTTACACTTCACAAAGTACAGAGGAAAGTGTTGTTAGTCCTGCAATATGTGGTTGTCCCGTGGAAGAGCAGAAAGCACCCAGGCAAAGAGCTGCCGGTTTTCCCTTTAGGGAATACAGGTTTTGGTGATATTTCAGCAGCAAGGAGGATGTTTTTAAACTGACGTAATTTGAAGCCCCTCTTTCCTTCCAGGTGTTTCTAAAAAGCGACCGCGTTGCCAGGATGGTGCAGAGCGGAGGGTGCTCCGCAAACGACTCGCGGGAGGTCTTCAAGAAGCACATTGAGAAGAGGGTGCGCAGCCTGCCGGAGATCGATGGCCTCAGCAAGGAGACGGTCCTGAGCTCCTGGATGGCAAAGTTTGATGCTATTTACCGTGGCGAAGAGGATCCCCGCAAGCAGCAGGCCAGGATGACAGCGAGCGCAGCCTCAGAGCTCATCCTCAGCAAGGAGCAGCTCTACGAGATGTTCCAGAACATCTTGGGGATCAAGAAATTTGAGCATCAGCTTCTGTACAACGCTTGTCAGGTAAGAGTCTTCTCCTAGCCTGAGTGGAAATGGGAAAGGTTTTATTCAGGGAAGTGGTCGTCAATGGAAATGTCACTTACAAAATAGAAACTTTGGTCTGATCGGACTGTTTTTGAGCAAACTTCCGTGAGGAAAAGTGTTCTGGGTTCTCGCGTTTCCAGCAGCTCTTGCTGAGGGCTGTCACCAGCTGTCCAGGCTGCCAGTGAGCCACATTACAGCTCCTTGCTACTGGATATAAATTTTGAGGGCAGAATAAAGGATATTATAGTCAAGAGAGGGGGAAAAGCTCCTTGTGGGAAGCTTGCTGAGGAGGGCAGACCTTGGTCTCTTCACTTAGGGGTGCAACTTCTCACTGCAGTTAATACATTCAAGAGCAATTCTGTAATTCTTCTGCCCAGACATTCCTAATGCATTTCAAGAAATGACAGAAAATCATTTTGAGTTTCTTTTTTTTTCCCTCTGCAAATAGCTTAATTATCTTGCTTTTTTTCCTCTCAGCCTTTTATGTGAGAGGCAGGAGAGGATAATAAATGTCCTTAAGTCAGAGGTCTTGTGGCAAAGGCAGCAGCAAGGTCTGCGTCAGTCCCCATAAATTCTGTTTTCAACACAGAATTCTTCCCCCGTCTTCTTTAAAAACAAAGCCACAATATTTTCAGTGGTGAGTTGAGAGCTGAGTCAGTCTTGCAGTTGGGTGTGTGATATTTTTATTATTTGTTTTTCTAACTTCAACCGACCTGAGCTCTCTGTCTCTCATCCTGCCTTGACCTGTGCTCAGCTAATGAGCTGGAGCAGTTTGGCGTGAGTGCCTGTGCTCCTGCCCTCTTGCTTTTTTGATGCTCAGTGCTGTGGGAAGTCATGTCTTATCATCGTTGCACTGCTTTGTAGATGATGTCCGTGTGCGAGAGCCTTTCTGGTTGACACTGTGAACCCAGTGGCAATTTGTAGTGTCTGCCCTCTGCAAATTGCCGTGTTGCAACAAGCAACCTATTTCCCGTAGTAGATCCTGGCTTTACTCTGGAAATGAAGGATTTAGTTCAGAGCCTTCTGTAAGGCTCAGAGGCAACAAACCTGTAATTTGAGTTTTTAGAGAATGACGTGATCTCTGTTGGATGCGAGTATTAGCATGGGAGTTACTCTGTTGTTTTTAATACTTGGATAGAGAGGATTAGATGTGCAGAAGGGAAAGGACTTTACATAAGGCACAACTCAGAAAACTGCAAGGCCTTCACCAGGAATAGTTCTCATGTCTGGTATTTTCCTGAAATGCAGAAAGCAGTTAAATGCTGCTGCCCCTGGACTAAGGCCAAATGTGGGGTGGGAATTTCTGTATGGGACTGGTGGCCAGAGCCAGGTTGCTTGATGTCCCCTTCTCCTCTCTGCTCTCTGTTATGCTCCGTAGGAGAGACAACTCGGAGCTGGAGCAAGAGGGGTCCTTAGAGGGTAGAAGGCTCCCACTAGGTCCTAAATTTTCTCGCACAATTGAGATCTTGCCCGCACTTTACCCAGCCGTCCACAGAGCTGCACCTCTGCACGCTCCTCCATCCCGGGCTGTACTCTGCAGTGAGGAAAAGTCCTTCAAAAGCAAATATTGAGTCTATTAAAGCTTAGACGAGCGGGAGCTGTACAGCCTGGGGAGAGCTGGGGCGTTTGCTGCTGACCTGGCAGAGATGCGCGCAGGAGCAGGGAGGGCTCGGAGAAACTACGGGCTTTGCCATGGGGACCTCAGTCCTGAGCTAGCTGTGCTATCACAGCCACGTTATTGGGGCTGACTGGGCCTATTAGAGCAACCTCCTTGTTTCTTAAAATGTTTTTGTTTGCTCAGCTTGTACAGGGAGCTCCCAGAGTGGGACATCACCCCAGGCCCTCACCACGAGGGCCGCGCATCAGCCCTGGAGCAGGAGATCTGCTCTTTCCTTCCCAGAATTTAGTTGTGAATTATTCCCTACTAGAACTCCAAAAGCTCTTGTTAACACCAGGCAGATTTCAGAGCTGCAGCAGCGTTTGGGTTTGCTCCGAAGGGGAGATGTGAATCCTGGGCACTGTGCTCGTGGATGGGAACTCTCCCGGGTGTGTTACAGCCCTTGGGTTGTGCTGAGCTCCTCTGCACCCATTTTGTGAAGTCTGACACCGCTTAGACAATCAGAGACACCTGCCAACTTCACAACACTAAAAACAGGGGCATCCAAAGAGAAAAAAGGAGGATACAGAACAAGAGGTCCTGGGGGAGGCCAGAGTGTGAGGGGAATGGGTCTGTGTTTTGTGTGTGTGCGTGTTATGGATGAGACAGAATTAGGAAACACTTGTGTTGTGTCCCTTCCTGCTTCTCTCCCCCTCCCTTGAAATCTTCATAATTTCTCACCTGCCTCATGTGACTCTCTGCATTTGGCAAGCGATATTTGCAGCCACCTCTGCCCGTCTGTCAAGCTGCCCTGCAAGTCAGTGTGCATCCCCTTTCCTGGGGGTTTCCAAACACCTCCCAGGCTGCGTTTGCAGCAGTCCGTGCAGCACAGAATTCCCTTAGCGCTTCGTGGCACTACCCATAACACCTAAGCATGGTCATTTATTTCCATCTGCTGTTTTGTTGCAGTCCAGGTTACATTTCAGTTGGAGTCGGTCAGAAGATGCTTTGACTCTGGCTGAATAAAAGCATTAGGCTAATGAGTTAAGTTTCAGTAGTCTGACTCTTGCCTCATCAGAACAGAGTTAATTGGAAGTATAATTTAGATCCTTTAGCTTGGTTGAAGCTTCTGTGCCCTGTTTCCTAAGAAAAAGTAATTTGTATATTTCTGGGAATACGTGAAGGGAAAATATCCTGTCTGCTGTTTCCCTGGGTGTGTTGATAACGTTGCCAGACGCCGCGCGGGCTCCCGTTCTGCACCCGGGCGATTCCCTCGTGTGGTGCATGGGGCAGCCGCCCTCGCAGCCCGTCGCGGGCAGGGCCTGGGGCCTGCGGTGGCATCGCACAGGGTCTTCATTCTGAACCGAGCAAGCTCTACAGGTAAATCCGGGGGTGGTGGTGTCTTCTGCAGCACTGGCTGAGAGCTGTTTTTGACCTACGCTTGTCTGGTGCGTACGGCGGGTGGGAACGCCGCGTTTCTGCTGACAGGCTCTCCAGGTGCCATCGCTCTTTGGGCCTGGCAGCGCGGAGCTGCTGCTGCAGTTCATCAATCAGCCTTCCGCGCTCGGCACAGCAAGCAGATCCGTCTCCCCAGCTGCTCGGCTTGTCGGGAGCCACGGGATGCCTTTGGTTATGGTCCTCCCTATGAAAAGAGTCGGCCCCGGGGTGTGAAAGTCAATGACTTGGTTCTACAGGTGTGGTTCTTCCCCAGCCAGGCCCATCCGTTGAACCCAAGGTCGTCTCTGAGCAGCAGGGTGAGGCTTTGCTGAAAGATTGTGTGAGCCAAGATGCAGAAACCAGTAACTCTGTGTCCTGTTGCGGGTGAGCATGGAGATTGGTGTCAGTTCTGCTGCCTCTTAGCATGGAAGGCGACAGATAACTCTGCGTGATTCGAGAGGGTCCCCGAAGCTCTGCTCTGCCCTCCGGATCACCTGCCTTCCCCTGGTAGTGCCCATAATGGTTAAATGCTGTGTGGTCCCTGCACCTTTCTGCTGTGCTCCTTGAAACTCTGTGCCCAGACGCTGTGTTAGGAGGCAAAGATCAAGAAGACTTTGCTTCGTTACTACTCTCCAAAGCAATTAGCAAGATTAGTGCCAAGACTCCCAAACAGTTGCTTGAACGCCTCTGGAAGAAGCTGCTTTTCCCCTGGGCAGCTTTGTCCTCAGTAACATGATAATCACACCACTTGGGTTTTATTTTCTTTCACTTCTGAAACAATATTTTATTTGTTTAGGGGAAGCATGATTTCTAAAGTGTTTTTAATATATATACAACATCCTCAGGTTGTGTGAGATAAATGTGTTCTTAATGTGATAGCAGTGATGTAGCAGCATCTGAGATAGCAACAAAGCAAAAGGGATTGATATGATTGGAAAGGCTTTTAGGAACCATAGATGTGAAATGGTGTTGTAGCAGAATGGCTGTGAAGAGAGCAGAGCTGTTAAGCACAGCCTCTGACTGGAACATTTTAAATAATACAGAGAGATTTGGGCTTTTTGCGTAATACACATCATGTGGCTTGGTGTTTCTGCTCTGGTGGAGTCAGCGTAGGAACTCGCTATCTCCAGATGCAATAGTGAGCTCCTCTCTTGTGCCAGGGGTGCTCATACTGTGCTGGGGAGGACGACACGTGTTTGATTTCTGGTCTAGAACCCATTGGTGAGACTTGGGTTTAACTCCTCTGCTTCAAAATTAACCTGCGACTGTGGAAGAGTCGCACAGGGGCAATATTTTAGGTGCTGGCAATGCCAAGCTTCAGCCTTTGGGCTTTCCCTTTGGGCTGGCCCTCCTTTTCCCACAGACCTTCACGACTGCTAAATTGCAACAACACCCTCTGAAAATCAGACTGCGCTGTTCTCCCTGTCTCGTTTTTCTCCATTTGTAGGGCAGGGATTTACTTTCCTCTCATGCTGTGTTTGAAAGTGAATTTTAGGCATACTGAGAAGAGAAAATGATAGTACGGTGCTTGTTAAGTTAATCCAGCTGCAGTAGCTGATGTCCAACCAGATAAGCTGCACGTTTCTAACCTGAAACAGAGGAAGCCCTGGATTCCTGGGCTGTCACTGCAGGGTAGAATTGTTTCTTCAGTCTTGGGGAACATGTGCTTTTAGCAAGGAAGTGTTTCAACTTAGAAATGGCCATCTGCAGTTCCGTTAAACACTAGTGCTGCCTTTAATGACGCTCTCTGCAAGGCATTTGCTCCAGTCCTGGAGCCGGGGCAGCCGCTGGCACTCGCGGAGGCCTCTAAGGGCTCCTCTCACCCCAGCAACCTCAGCTGGATCCCAGGAGATCACAGGCAGCTTCAGCCACTCCTCTGTCCCCTGGCATCTCCCAAAGCATTCGCCAGACCCCACTGCTTTCCTTTCCCCACGGCTTTCATTCCTTCAAAATGCCTTCTGGTTCCTCCTCCTGTTTCTGCGCTCAGAACATTATCCTCCACTTAAAACAAAGCCACCACCAATATAAACCAGGGCAAGGTGGTTTTAAGATGATCCAAACCCTCCAAATCCATAAAGCATCATACTCTGTTTCCAGTAATTCCGTATTTATTTCCATGGAAACAGAAATGGCAGCCTGAAGCCTTTTGCAGGGTTGTAATTACTCTCGTAGCGTTCAGTGGCGGGCACAGCATGTCTGTCAGCGCACGAGGATCTTCTGAAGATGCTAGTGCTTTAACACTGGAGGTGAAGCTGAAAAGGGAAGAGCTTTGTGAAGTGAATGAAATTTCCCCTTCGTAATATTGCCATGTAGATGCACCCGGGCAGAGGGGGAGTTGGCTTCCCTCTTTGACTAGGGATGTTTTGAAGAACTGCATTTGCACCGAGCGTAGGAGGCAGGAGAGGCCGAGCAGACGGGCAAGGGCAGAGATGAGGCGAGTATCTCGGGGACGATTTATGGCTCAGCTGCAGCTCCAGGTCTCCTCGTGATGGAGAGCAGGTCGCACGGTTGTTTGCAGAGGTTGCCTAGGGGAGCACGGAGCAAAGCTCTGCTTGCTCCTGTTGGTCCCACGCGTTGTGGAGATGGTGCCCCTGTGCCGTGCGCTGTTTAGTGTCTTTGTAAATCACCTTGGAGGGATGGGGTTGTGCGAGGGACATCTGAGGCACCAGTGTGCCACGTGGCCTCTGCATTTTGGGGAGTAAAATGCAGTAGTTTTTGTTCCTCGAAGTGGAATCGCTCCACCGAGCTTTCCGCACTGGGTGTCTGATCCATGCAGAACATGTATGGACATACGTGTGTGTTCATTAGTGTAGGGTCAACTTATGTTCTCTGCTGTTACGGACTTACAGAGTCTATGGCCCCTGTAATTAAATTTAAAGCAAATTAGGTCTTCTATTAAACAAAATAAATCTCATGTAGCCTAATGCTATATTCTCTAGCTATGGCTGATCAATCGTTCCTGCAAAGAGCAGGCAAATGCTGCTGAGCAGATGGTCTTGGCTGAGGCATGGTCAATTAAACTAATTAAAGATGCTATCCTTTAATCAGAGAGTGTTTTAACCCTGTTAGCTGCCAGTTGAGGATATATGCTTTTGTGCACTAGGAACTTAAGAGTTCTGGCCCTACTGTGGACATCTCCTGGTTTTACAGGCCCTTTACAGAAACCAGACTGGAGCGTGCACCCGAAGAGCAGAGAAATTATCATGTCATGCAAGAGCAGGAAGGCCTGCAGAGAAAAACCCAGTTGCTCTCTTCTAGCACTAAACAAGTATGTTTGTTAGACTGAAGGAGTCCTCTGTGCTGAGTCCTTCCCTGCTAGCTCCTGCCAGCCTTTTCTGCAGGTTTGGGGGAGTGTGTGCCCCTCCGCTGTCCCCCTAAATGTCACTTGCTCCACCAAAGCATCAGCAGTCAGTTGTGACTTGTTACAGTGCATTATTTATGGGGATGGCGGATTGCGGGGTGGATCTTCAGCATCCAGACAGGTCCTGCACTGAGATGCTCTCTGAGCTGCTCTCTGCTGTCACACAGAATGGTTTGGCTGCTGGGAACCCTTCTGCCACGGCATTCTGGAGGTGGATTTTATTCCCTGTTTGCAGCAGAAACCCATAGGGACTCCTGTGAGGCAAAGCTCTGTGTTTTGGTTTGTTTAACAGAGCACTTAGTAGCAACCATCACAAACGGGTGTCCTCACCTTTCCCTCATGGCTCCGCTCTGCTGAGCTTCTCCCACTGCCCTGTCACGGTGAGCGGTAACACCGTATATGATGCACCATATGTGTTGTGTGCCCACAAGGTGAGTAAAACCAAGAGGGTTTTCTTACCTAATGAGAAAGCATATAAATTTCTCTCAAGAACAGTATATATACGAGAGCAACAGGAAGCCCTTCCAGGCTGTCAGCATCAGGGGGTTGGGGTACAGCATCACATTCACCATAAATGAAACACACGTGTCCTTTATTCTGAGCACCACGTAGGGACCTTTGTGCATCAATCCAGACCTGTTTTGCTCCTGCAAACCTGCTCCTGGCTTTCAAAATGCTCATCTGCTATGAAATATTTTTTCTTTTTACTTCTATTTAGTGAGTTTTGTTTGGTTGTTTTTTCGTGGTGCTGTATCAGCTAAATACTCCTGATTAATTTCCATCATTTAAGGTTTAAATTACCCTTAAGATGTCTTTTGAGTCTTATTTTTGTTTCAAATGGCCTATGAATACTTTTTATCATCTGCATTAATGCTGCAAAGAAATGCATAAAAAAAACTACAGTTACCTTATAAAGTATCAATAACTTGACATTCTCAATCTACCTTAACCCCTCTATTTAAGGGCCGCTAATTCCTTTCCTTCACTGAGAAGCTAGTTCTTGGCATGACTTTCCTGCTTTCTCAACAATTTCTTCTTTTTTTTTAATCAGGACAGGAGCTTCATGTCAAGTAGATGCTTATTAATACAGCTCTGATTCCGCACCATCACCTTGCATTTTGGAAGGTGAAATCCTGGCACTAGGTAAGGGCAGTTAGGGGAAAAATAACAAGACCTGAGCCACGAGCATCCAGTCGCTGGTGATGTGCTTGCCTGCTGACACTGCCGTTTGCAGGCTAGCACAGGTCCCTGGGAAGGAAAACACTCTCAACCTGAGATTATTAACTCAGAGAGATGTTCTGGTGTCTGTGGCCTCTGCTGGTGCCTGGCTGCTTCTAGCTTAGCACAAGCCAAACAGGTCTCACAGCTTTGTTACAGGAACAGGCTGCAACATAGGGGAAAATCAGGGAGATGGGCCATTCCTGGCACGGCTTTGCGGAGCGAGGATGCTGAAACAGTGGGGAAGGTTTTGCAGGAGCTGCAGAAATAGAAGTTCTTGAGCATCATTAAATGTGACAACATTAGAAAAGCATAGCTTGAAACCATTTTAATAGAGAGGAGCTTTGGCATGGCACAAGAGAGAAAACCCAGAGGTGTTCCCTTTGTATTGGCAGAGAGGAGACTGATAATTAAAAACAGGGGAGCAAATAGAAAAGGTAAATTCAGGAAAATATCTTTATGTTGAAAAAAACAACCAGCAATCCCGTGGGTCTTACTGACAACTACATAGATGGTGTCAAAACACCTGATGGGTCTGCCCAAGGTGAAACCAAGCTGGATGTTGCCAGTCACTGGAGTGCAGTGGCAAAAGATGATCAATAAAAATTAACATTTTATTGCTGATTTTCCAAAGAGCAGGATAAAACCTTTTATTAACTGAAAGCAGTTGTTGCTAATAGGGCCCAGATTCTGCTGGACTTCGAAGTGACCTGGTTCTTTGGGTAAATTTCAGCCCCCAGAACGCAATGTTTACTCCAAGCAATCTGTCTTGTTGTCCTGACTTTGTATTCACTGAAAGCCATCATAAATTAAAAAAAAAAAAATCCTCAGCACGTTCTGTGTTTTATTAAGAAAAGAAAATGTCAGCCCTCCTCTTTTCTTTCCCTCAACCAGAGATGGCGAGCAGGAGACGTCACGAAGAAATGACCTCGTTGGCCCTTTTCTGAGAAAGTAATCTTGCTTTTTCTTTTAGCAGCATTTTGTTCCCTGCAGTACATGTTCCTGTCAATCAGCCCAGGAGGGCCCTTGCAGACAGAAGGGCTGTTATCCAGACCTCTCCCTCTTTAAGCAACTAACTGCTAACTGCAAAAGAACCCATATGTGATGCTTATCTTAAGGAAGGCTGGAATACTTAATAAGACATAACTGGTGCATGACCCTGCGCTATGTGGATGCCTGCCTCCTTTTAACTGGAGATACGATGCAGCAGCTAGAATTTAATTTTGCACATAGGTCTTTTAATCTAGTTTGAATTGCACTGCACTTTTGCAGCACTTCAGCCCTCACCCATGTATTTCATCCCTGAAATCCTTTTAATGCAAATCTTGTAAGTAAAATCTAAAGACACCACAGTATTTATGTGCAGCAATGGTTATACGTTGTCATGCTGGAGGCTTGTGCCAGAACTCCAGGGTCTTCATTTCAACCAGGAAGAGAATCGAGACTGTTTTTCATTGAGCTGCACTAGCCTAAAGTCACAAACTGCTCTTTCAATTATCTTTTTATAGTCTTAAATAGAGAGATCATTCTTGGGACATATATCATCCATTAAGTGAATATTTTGAAGCTTCCATATTAATATTTTACCAAGTTTCCTCTAATCTTTATTTCAGAAAGAAATGGTTTCTGAGAGATGGCTTCTCCCCACCCCCCTTTTGCAATCCATATTGTGTATTGCGTAATTCCAGACGAGAATTACTAAAAATAGTGTTATTTACCAAAGTCTTTTCCTCTACTCTCTGCATTTCATTCTTTAGACTACCCGTGTTTCTGGGTTACTTGACAAACACTTCATGCCACAGATTGGGATGTGATAGACCATGTCGTTTTAATTCAGAATCAACGTTTGGGGTCATATGCATCAGGCCATAGAAAGCACTGTATGAATATAAAATACACTTAGGCTAATCTACCAGTTTACATATAAAAAAGGACCAAAATAAAAAGAGAGAAAAGGAATATTTCTTAGGAGAAATGAGCAATGTTAAGAATCTTCTCCAAACAAATATCTAAATAGGCTCATATTCGTTCCCTGTGAGCTGACTGTAGATGATCAGCAGACTAGGTTTCATGCATTTCAAAGGCTCTGTCTCAGTATCCCTTGCTATAGGGAATGCAAGTTATGTAAGCTATTTCTTACCTCTTTTTTAGTGCTGAGTTTTCATATTCAACATACTACGCTTTTTCTGGAACATCTGATTCTACCTAGCATGTTTACTGAGAAATGGGAATGTGAGCTCAGTGGGGAACTGGATGTGAGGCAGACTCAAATACAGCCTCTCATGTATTTAAAAGGCAGCTGTAACAGCTTAATGTCCTAAAAAGTCAAGCTGACCTTCACTGCATTGGGCTTTGCCGTATGATGCAGGACAGTGACATTCCCGGGAAGTGTGACATCATTACATGTGTTTTCATGTGTTTGATCCAATTTGCCTTTAGTGCACTTCTTTTTGGCCCAGAAATAAGTAATGTTAATTATTAATTAATTTTAATAATATTATTAATAGGCTGCAGGGACCTGTATTGATGGCACCATTTTTTTCATCATTCATTTGTGAAGTCTTTGTATACATTGCTGTTAATGTTGGCCTCGTAACAAACGAGAGAAAATGATTGCATCCCACCATTTAACAGCCATTCCTTCCGGAGAGCATTTATTTTGAGGTTAAAGGCAATAGTGAACTGACCTGAGCAAGAGAGAGCAATAAGCATCTCTGGTGGGGTTGCAGCCAGCTGAAATCAGACT
Organism: Tinamus guttatus; assembly: GCF_059628265.1. NCBI lineage: Eukaryota > Metazoa > Chordata > Aves > Tinamiformes > Tinamidae > Tinamus > Tinamus guttatus. Next base: position 3,746,527 of record NW_028288841.1, on the reverse strand, counting down.
TTGGGAGCTGTGTTTTGCCCCCCTATAGATGCCATAGACTTGGTGACTGTAGATGTTGCACAAACCTTTATGAAGCAGCAGCTGGGAAGTGAGTTGAGTTTTACAGCGGGGCCATATGTGGGCCCTATACATTTGTAGACCAGGAGAGTGCAGCACAAGGCGCAAGTCTTGAGTCAGAGCCTCGTGATGCTTTGATGTCACCCGTCCCCAAACCATGATTAAGTTCCTGTGACTGGCAAGCTCCGGTGCAGCAGCGGAGACGCAGTGCCCACTCATGTGAATGCTCTCGGATTAATCCATAGTGAAAGAGCTAAGCTAAATAACCTCCTTTGGCATTTGCTGTGAGCAAAGAGCATTTGTGCAGATACTTAGCTGGCATGAGCTGGCATGGCTTCTTGTTAAGAAACCTCTCTAGCTGTGATAGCTTGATAGCGAGCCCGAACCTTAGGCCTTCCTTAGAGCGTGCAGAGGAGGGGCCTGGTCAAAGGACGGGCATTTTCCACAGGGAAAGATAACAAAGCCCAGATGCTTAATTTTGCTGTCTTTTCCCAAGTGTGTTGCCAGTCGAGCATGGTTTGAAGTGGCAAGAGGTGCTGGAGAGGAAGCGAAGAGTAGTGGGCAGGTGGTGAGCACCAGGTCATGAGCAAAGCCAAAAGATCCCGGCAGATAATGTGGAGGGCAGGACGATGCTGCAGCGAGACGTGTAAATTTGTACTCCTTGGCTATCCCTAAGGAGAGGGACATCAGTGAAGTTTCTGTGCTCTAAAGGACTGAGGACTGGGAGCGCTTGGCTTTTGTGTATGTGGGTTTTTTTTCCTGCTTTTTTCTTTTTCCTTTTTTTTATTATTTGTTTGTTTTGTTTTGTTTTTCCCTTAAATAACTAGCTTCATTTATGACCTAGCTAACTTCAGAGAAGACGGTGAAAAAACCGTGTGGGAGGTTTAAACTTTAAAATCCTAATACTGGAGTAATTAAATAGTCTCTCTCTTTTTTTTTTTTTCCCTCATCACCAGCCATTTATCTTGCTGTTATTTCTGCCAATTTGCTGTCGAGCTCATGTTGTGTAACAGTGGTGAAATGGACTGCAGGTTTGTTTTCAGCTGCTACCAGGAGCCTCGCATGTGTGCAAACTGAGGCCAGAACTGGTGAAATATCCCCAAAGCAGAGGGGCTCTTCTGTGCAGAAACTGTTGATCCCATCATTCTATTGGGATAGCAAGGGACATAGATGAGTATAAATGTCAGTATCCTTCTCCATATAAATCCAAGTTAACTTTAAAAAAGGAGAAAATCAAGTTGCATTTGCCTGTCACCTTCTAAATTCAGTCCTTCAGTCACCTTTTTACTCTTTCTCCCCTGTGTGCTTTCTCCTGAATTGACTGCGTTCTCCCTTACATTGGATTTTGGCTGGGAATAGTTGCGCTCAGATGGTTAAATAGCAATTGAGTGTAAATTAGTTCAAAGAGCTGTGACTGCCGCTGTCTGATTCCAAAATAACTTTGTGGAGGAGAGTGACTGTCGGGTCAGACGAAAGCAGCATGTTTTGGATCCGACTGCAGGAAAGGGGGTTGGAAAGAGTAGTACGGGGTAGGTTAATGAGAGAAATACAGTAGATGTACTGGGTTATGAGCTATCAAATATGCATAATAAAAATTATGGTGATTGCCTGCAAGTAGACAGCACCGGTATTTGGGAAAGTTAGTCTTTAAAGCCCTGTATTTCTCATTAACCAACTGTGGTATTCGTGATGAGGGCCATGCAATTTTTGCTCCGCTTGGTGCAAAGGGTTTCCTGTGGGAAGTTCCTCACTCCAGCATGGTCCGTGGTTTCCAGGAGAAAAGTAGCTACCTGATGTGTTGGTTAATCCGTGTGTGGTGCTTTTCCTGGGGGAAGCTGGTCAGGAGTCCAGCTGGTCCCTCGTGCTCCACTCTTAGCAGCTGGTAACTCCTGATCTCCTCCTTCAGCACTTGACATGGGCGATTGCTCAGGGTCGTTGCTTGGTCAGTGTGTTCCGCCTTGATGGATGGTGATTACAGGCCAGCTGAGAATGTCTGACAGCCAGAAATTCTGTTTTTGTGGATGAAAATAGCCAAAGATACATTCAAGGAGATAATTGGGCTCATTAAACTTTCCTATCATAGTGCCAGCCGTGGCTTCAGCCATTGTATGCCTAAAAACATCAGCAGCATCAATGAATGGAAACATCTATTTCTGTCTCAATGGCACCAGCCAACGCACAGGAAGCTCAGTGTCGGAGCAGGGGTCTGCTCTGAGGCAGCAGCGTTTTAGGTAGGGATTTTGGGAAGCCCAGGGCTGCTTCAAAGGAAGGCATTCTTCTGGGTGATAACAAAATATATTGTGTTCGGGCCAGATGAGCAGTTAGCACTGCATGAAGAGATGTGCACAGGGTGAGGGGTTAGTGACTTGTCATGGGAAGTCCCCTGTATGTATATTTTAACATCGTTAGCCTGGGCTGAACGCACATCAAGCGACTCGCCTTAATTTCTGCTGTCCAAGTGCTTTAGATTTTGCCTTGTTTGGAGTCAGGGTAGAGACAGATGCACTAGGGGACTCAGGGAAGGGTAAAACAGGCTGCAAGGACAGGAGAGGCAGCACGTGGGTCTCAGGAAGACCTTGTACTACCTCAGCGAGCCGCAGCGGAAGGGAATCTCTCTCCACCATTGCATGGAATTACCGGGTGGCAGACATCAATCAGAAGTAAAATCACTCCTACTCAGACACTGAGAGTTCCTAAGAAATATTCCTAACAAAACTAGGAGTCCATGCAGACTAGAAGAGGTTCCTCAGAAGAGGAGTGCTAGACCCTTAGCAACTCTCTGGCTTTCCTGCCACGTAGCAGCTGTGTCCATATTGCCTTTTGCTACTCATGATTAGAATGAAAATAATACAATGGCTTCATTGGACTTTGTCTAGGTGGACTGACTCCTATTGGACTGCAGCAAAGTTGCAGTGGGCTCTGAAAACTGACCCGAAGCCCTGTCACATCTGAGCTATTCCCTGGTTACCTACAGCCTCTGGTTTGGAAATTGGATTGGAAATAACCAGGATTGCAATGCACGAAATGCACTGTATTTCCCCCCACAGTGTGCTTGGCAGTTCATGGAAACATGGTGCAGTTGAGGGGATCCTGGTTTGCCAGATGAAGTTTGTTACAATTTCCCATCTGCTCCCAAGCAGAAGCTATAAGGTTTGTGCTGTGCAAATAATTATTTTTGCAACATTCTAAAACACGAAATCAAGTCCCAACAGCAAATATTTTTAACGTGTGGTACTGTGCAGTCAAGAAAGCTGCCAGCAGCACAAACCTGAATAATTCTGCGTGATGATCGGGGTGGGGACAGGACGTGCCTACCCTCGGTGCAGTGCCAGCCTTGCAAACTCGCTAGCGCCAAGTGCGTCCCCTGCGCTGCTTTTGGAGGCACCTGCGAGGAAATACCGTCAGGAGGAGCAGCAGCAGGTTAGTGCTGGGTCCCTGCGCGCCCCTAATGGTGTTGGCTGGGAAATGAGCGTGGCGAGGGGCGCGAGCGCAGCCAGCTGCTGTGTGAGCGCGGCTGCGAGCGGCATCGCCTCTGCCACCGCAGCACCAGCGTCAGCCTCGCCCGGTGTTTTATTTGTCAGGTGAGAAAGCCTAGCTGGAGAGGCAGAATAAATTAAATGGAAAGGATTTTCTGCTTGCCCGTTTTCCCTTTGCCATGCTTAGGCGGCCTTCTGTTCTTTGGGTGATTTTCTGCATGCACGAGGCTGCGTCCAGGGGAGCCAGGCTGCTTTCCCAGCCTGCACCGTTCATTCTACCTGCAACTGCAAACATGTCACACAGCTGTGAAGCGTGTGCATGGGTGGAAAAATGGCTCCAGAGAAGACTAGAAAGGATCATTTCCTTTCCCCAGGGAGTACAGGAGAGGCCGTGTCTCCTCGCTCTACCTTTAGCCATGCACCACATGGAGCAAGCGTGGGCACAGCTGGTAATGTAGGCAGCCTCTGTCCCCTGCGAGGCCCAAGGACGTCTCAGCAGCCAGAAGGCTTTGCAGCCCTTTGGGATCACCAGGGGTGTCTCGAGCAGCCGGGAGGTGTTGCAACCCCCTGGGATCCCCAGGGACGTGTCAGCAGCTGGAGGGCTTGGCAACCCTTTGGGATCCAGTCATGGGTTCAGTTGAGCTCTGCACAAGGTGCCCCTGGGGAGCGTGTCCTGTGTTTGTTACCCAGGTGTCTGCAACCTTCCTCAACATTAACCCTAGTGCGAGGCAGGCGCCGTAACGTGGGTGCTGCAGCCATCGTCCTCATCACTCCCGGGCGCAAGGGGACAGGTCCCTGCCGGAGCAGGGATGGCTTGAATGGACCCTTCAACACCAGAGCAAGGAAAACAGGAGGAGATGGGTAGTACCGAGCCCTGGGGAAGCAGGTGCAGATTTAAGTGGAGCTGCATCAACCTTTTTATAAGCACAGAGTGAGGGGCCAGGCTTGACCCAGCCACGTATGCAGAAACAGATTAAAGCGCAGAGGGCAGAGCTGGGTCAGCGGCTCCACTGACGCCAATTGCTCCTAGCAGCTTATGCAGATTTGGGGCAAAGGAAGCAGTTTGCGGATTCTCGAGGAATGGCAGGATTGTCTCAGCAATATTTCACCATCTCACTAAAGCCAAAAAAAGAGTGAGAAAATGATCCTGGGACAGATCTAAACATTTTGGAAATAGAAGTCTCAGACTACAGAAAATTTAGTAAGGAAAACTGTCTGAAAATGAATGCTCTTTGAGGGGGTGGGATCTCTTTTGGGTTTTGCTCAGGCTGTAAACGAAATGATTCAGTTATTCTCTCAGCTTTTGTATAAGGTCACAGTGTGATCCTCAGTTTATTCCCCAGTGTCAGAGAAGCGGCACTGGCAGGTGATGAGAGTGTTTCCCAGCTGTGCCCAGTCCCAGGAAGAGCTCCCTGGGGGCCTTTCCACCTTCTGCCTCCATCTTTCACAAAACTCTGCAGCATTTGGCTGTCAACCCTCTTAGAGGCTGCTTTTCCCATTGTTGTTCTCCATAGTGTCAGCTGGACAGAGAGAAAGATGCAAAAGAAGCCGTTCTCCTGCATGGGCATTCAGCAACAGGAATAATCTGACCCAAAGGATGTTTGCACTCACCTATGTTATTTTTCCCAGGGTCCTGGGTGCTGGTTGCCTCCCCTTAATTTTACTTGCTTTGCTTTGACAACCTATTTGACTAATAACAAGAAACATTTTCAGCTTACGTTTCGTATGGGTACGTTTCCAAAATGTTAAAGCTTGTACCTTCATTTGAAGTAACAAGTTGGCCATAGCAGCACAATTTTGACATAGTTTCACAGCAAAATACAAAAAGCTGAATCCTGTGAGACTGTTTTAAGCATTTCTTTTCTTTTTAATGTCTTTATTGGTGACTTTTTTTTCCTGAAAAGAACTACCATTGCCATTTGAAATACGAACACTGCAGATCTGCAGTCAGTTTCTCTCCTTTGCTCACATCTGGGTTCCAGCTGCATATCGTTCCTGCTTATGAAGTGCCATGCCTTCAGTGGAAGCTTAAAGGGAAGATCGAGAGTAGAATACAGATGAAGTGGGATCAGAGAGCAGGCTATCACCTTATTTTTGCAACATATTGTCGTTCAGAAAGCATCAAGAGCAACAATAGCAGAGGATATAATGCCATGCTCTCAGAATGTCCAATATATCTTCCCTAACTCGGTAAGCAAAAGCCCATTTGCCCTGGTAACATTTTCAAAGGAAAGAGGTCATGCCTTACTGAATGAAGTTCAAAATAAACTGCATTTCCTCAAAAAGCAGGAAATGAGAATGCTCCTTGCAGACAAGGTAGCTGGAAGAGTTATAGCAAAGCTTTAGCGAAGCTGATGCACCGCTCAGCAGATACCCTGTCCCTAAAGAAACTATTTTTGATTTTGTTCACAAAACTCTGTGTTAAGGAGTGAGTCTAGATGTCTCTTGAGCTTCAGTCTATGGAGATGCACCATTCAGGATGTAACACTGTGTATAAAACTCGAATCACAACTAGCAAATTACTTGCTAGTTGACAGCCACAGCCAAGGCCGGGGCTCTGATCCACATCAACTCTTCACAAGTTGGTGAAGAAGGAGGGCTGAAAGGTGACGAGAATGGCAGGCAGGGGAAAGCTCAGCCTGTGACTGTGTGTCCTCAGCTGCTACAGAGGGTGATGTGAGAAGGTGCCAGGCTGAGCTGCAGGAGGTTGCACCTGAGGTAAGGACCAGGCTTGCAGGTGGGTTTCCAAGGTAGAGGTGCCTGGGCTGCAGGGTCTGCTCTGAGGTTCCTAGGCAAGCTGTAGTCTTATTCCCTTACCTGCCCTCCAGGTGTACAGTGTTCTCCAGGGTATGCTGGAGATGAGGGGTGCTTCTCCCTCCTCCTGCAGCTGTGTTAGATCCAGCTTCTCTAGTCTGTGCCAAGCTGCAGTTGTCCAGCCTCAGTGGTGATGAAGATATTGGGCAGGTAGTGTTTTGTTTGGTTTCAAACTACAGAGTAAAACAGCTAGTAAAACAGCTTGAAAAACAGGTCCGAGTGCATGGAAAGGCTTTGCCAGCAGTCTCAGTCTGTACCAAGCCCTAGGGAAAGATAACTGAAAGATAGGGATCAGGATAGGGATCCCCTCTGGCTCCTCCCCTGAGGCGTCAGGGGGACAACCGGCAGTTCTCCAACGCTTTGCAGAACTAAAGTGGAATCCAGTGGCTCCCTGGGTGTCCTCCCATCGGCGAGAGGAAGGTGTCTGTGCCACAAGGCGCTTTGTAAGAGCCTCGGAGAGACCCGTGCGCGGTTGTAGGTGGGTGAAGCGTTTGGAGTGTTCACCCGCAAGCTGACTCAATTCGCCATCTTGTGGTGATCCCCAGCTCGGGGCCTGGGCCTGCACAGAGCAGCTCCGGCCTCCGCTTTGTGTAGCGGGGCCTGGGCGTCCTTAGTCCAGCGCTGGCTCCCGGGACGGCAGTGGTGGTTCTTCCCGCAGGCGTTTGGCCCAAAACCAACGTGCTGGGCGTGCAGTGATCGCCGTACACCTGTGAGGGGATGGCAGAGCAGCTGACAAGCTTAATGTAATGATACTCGACGTGGAAAGGGATGTTAATGCCAGGGAACTTGATTGACTGCATTTTTCTGCGGTAGTATCTCCGTTTGAATTAGCTCGCACTACTGCAGTCATATTTAGCACTGTCTGTCTACACTGCTGAATTTTTAGATTGTTAATTTTCCGTTGTAAATGGCTTGATTATATCTTTTTCATAAATATTTGTGACGTGAGTTAATGCTTTCTGTTAGCTGAGGTACATATTCTGGAAGAAAATGATTGTTCTTGCTCCGGTGCTCTTGGTCTGGTAGGAGAAGCCGAAGCCTGAGCAGCCTCTTACTAAAGGCTTTTGCCTTTTACAGTCAGTGCCTTCAAAACCAAGGTCAGCAGAGTGTCTCTGTGCAGCTGTGTTCTTCAGTTGAAATTATCTCTATTTTACTGTCAGGAATGTCATTAGAATTCATTTGGGGCTGCCTGTCAGAAAAAAACCCCAAAGTTTGCCGCTTGCCTGGGTGCCGGGGAGGATGTCCGGAGCTGGCCACGCTCTCAGTGAACAAGGTGCTTTGCCAAGTCTTTGCTCAACCTTCTGCCAAGAAGGTAGGCGTTTAGTTATTGTCAAGGTTCAAGATCCCAATTCAACCTGCAATTCCAGGTTACCTACAAGCACACTACAAGTATTTATTTTGCAGAATGGATGTCCAATTTCAGGCTGCACCTCTGTGCCAGGCAAGTTTCTCTTCCAAACATGTTTTGTCTTTCAGTTTTATTTCAATTCTTTGTAGGGAATGACAGTGATAGTCGGGTATGTGGTGACATGTCACTATTGATCTGTTGTTTCAGTTATCCGTGCATTATCCTGTATCACCATCCCCAGAAAACGCTGTACAGATGACAACAGAAGAATCTGAGTTACTGTTTTACTGGGAGAGGTCTGGCCTCGCTCTCTGAAGAATGCCTGATTTCGTGTCAGCACGGAGGCTAGCTAGAGAATATTAAATTCACAGATGGAGCCGGATCATCGAGCCCCTGTGACAAAACGCTGAGAGCTGTCAGAGCTGGGAGAGGAGCATTTTCAGGCAAGGGGGGACTGGCTGTGCCACCGTGTCCTCGGGGAGGGCTGAGTGGCAGGGTCGGAAAGCTGAAAGCCTCCAGTTCGGAAAGGCTTTCCCTACGGGAATGGCACTCATCGCAGAGCACCTTTTCCTCCCTGCATACCTGCCTCTGTGCCTCTGCTGCGCATCAGCAAATAGAGGTTTTGACTTGAAACATGTAAATTCACTGTTCCCAGAAACTACTTCCTGTTGTTTGTGCAGGAGTTTCGGATGTTTCAGAGGCCACTCTAAAAATCTCTCAATCTCCCTGAAGAGCAGGAAAATTACATTTTGTTCAAACCGAAAGGTATTCAGACCAGGCCTCTAGCACATTTTAAGCAGATACTCTTTGCAGGACCTTTGCCTTCACCTTGCGAGTTACTTGTGCACTTTTGGGAACATTCCCACGTCTTGTTTGCATCTTTAAGCCTGTTGAGTGGCAATAGGTCCTTCTGCAAGTTGCTTTAGCTCCGAAACTGGGGACCATTTAAGAGTTCTGTGACCACTTGTTTAGCCTCAGTTCTTGCAAATCATGTGTTCTTTGTATTTACTGTTAAGCTTTTAGTCAAACGGTCAGGATTTGAAGGTATGTCAGGTGTCTTTGCTTCTTGTATTCCGGGATGAGTTGATTGTAGCTAATTCTAGCTATGATGGTTTGTGAATGGTAGTTTAGTGTCCTGTGTGTTGAAAAATCAAGTTTTTCCCTTCCTGCTGAAGTTGAGCTTTAAGGCAGCATAAGCAGGTGAAATGTTGCGTTCTGCCCTGAGCTGCATGAGCTGGTGAGACCTCCCATTTGTCTTGCATGGTGCATTTGCTTGTCATGGGCCTAACGTGTTGTTATGCAATACCATAAGAAGCGAGTATTAAGGCTTGCTCTGAGGTCAGAAGCCTCTGGCCAGCTTAGTTTTTAAGCCCTTCTGGTGCTGTGTACCTCTCATGGATGATCTTCCAGGGAGATTTCTGGGGTTCAGAAGCTTTTTAAACACAGATTGAAGAGATGTTCCTCTCAAATGGAAGTGGTTTTCCTTTTTTTTTTTTTTTTTTTTTTTTTTTTTTAAATAGCTTGCAAATCATTTGTGAAGGCAGACAACACTTTTTCTTCTCCTCTCCGTTTTGCTGAATCTGTTCTCCATTTAGTTGGATTTATCATTCCTTGTAAACCTGCAGGCATCTTCACAAGCAGCTTTGCAGCAGGTTGTGCAGAGCTTGCTTGTGTCAGCATCCCTGGCAAAGCCGCGCAGCCGCTGTGCTCCCCGTGCGCAGATTGATGACCGACCCAGCGCAAGGGTGTTTCTCCCCACTTCGTCCCCGGGTTCATGCAGGGAGGAATCCTCTCCAGCATGGTCCTCCCTAGATGATGAGCTGGTTCCCAGAGACTCCTCCTTCCCCTCGGGCCATGTATGTACAAACACAGCGCTCCGTTGCTTTGGTACGAGATGAGGGGCCGACCGTGGAGCCAGGGGTGACATCTCCACGCGGGGATCCGCGCGCAGCCCTAGCGCTTGTGAACGGTGAAATGAGATTTCTCATCATACAGGAGGAAACGGCCGCCCTCCGCAAATTGTCCTTCGCGCTGTTTTCAATCGCTCGCCCCCAGCGCTCTTAGGGCAGCCTTGGTTCATTAGGTAATAGTGAAGCTCGCTGGGGTGGCAGGAGCGGGCAGTGATCCGCAGCTGCTTAGCAAATGCCTGGCGATGCACGGCCTCGTCTGAGGGCGGCCGCCTTCCTGCAGAAGGTCAGTTTTTACATAAGGAAGCGGAAAATGGAGCAGGTCTCTTCTGCAGCCCTGTCTGTCGCCGTGCGGGATGCTGAGGGCCCTGGGATGCGTCGGGGTGAGGGAGCAGCTAGAGACACACAGACTGAGGTGGCTTAGACACCCCTTGCTGAATGACCTAATGAATTTTGTAAATCTAAACAAAAAAAAATGGCTGTCTGGCTTTTGCCCATCATAAAACTGGTTGGGCACATAGGAATTACATTGCCAAATAGCTTTATGGGAATTTTATTGCTGGATTGATGAATCTTTTGTTCACCTTTCCCAACGTGCTGTGTAAGATCCCATATTTCTAGCTCGGACGCAAATGTGTTCATTCTTAACTAGGCAGCCATCCTTTTCTTGAAAAGCACCACCTGAATGCTATAGTGTTGCAGAGCTGGAACCCTGAAGCTTTTCTGCTTTAAATCTTTCTCTATGCTACAGCTGCTGGTCGAAGCTGTATGATGCGGTGCATCTTATATATATTTAAAAAAAAAAAGAGATAAATAGGCGCAGTTTGTAATCCCTTGAATTAAGGGAAATTTTGCCTTGTTCTAGAAATATTCTGCATGACTTAGCCTAAAAGGCTGGTTTTGGGAAGTCTGATTGGCCAAAGCAGCTGTATCCTTGAGCTTCTCTTAGCTGCGTGGTGCCTGTTGCAGAGCATCCTCCTGGGAACGCGTCTTGGTGCTTAATCACATCGTCCCTGCAGCCGCTCAGCAGGGGCCTGGCAGCCCCTCTGCCCCAGGCAGCAGGCACGGCCCTGCCCGTTGTAACAGCTGTGGTTACGTGGACCTATTCAAAGCTAAATCCCTCTCCGTGCTTTATTTCTGGGCAGCCTTGTTTGTGCTCAACCTTGCTCTGGTTTCCAGGGAGGGATATCGCTGCTGGAGGTTTTAGAGAGCTGCCCTTCACGTGCGGAGCAAGGTGTAGAGGTGCAGCCCCTTGGGATTTTCCAAGCCATTGCAGGAGTCAGAGGAATTAGAAAGGTGATCCTCAACTGTGAACCAAAAAGAAAACTTTCATTAGAAAAGGAGGAGGAACACCTTCTACTCTCAACAAAAATGTTGTGAGATGGGCATCGTGAGTCCGCATGGCTCTTCCCATGGCTTCAGCAGAGGTCCGAGCTCTGTTTCTAGCTCTGCCAAAATCCCCTCTGTCCCCCCTGCTTTCCCCAGGCGTCACTCCCCTCTCCCCACTTCTGGGCAGCATTTTAGGGGTGATGAGAGAGTTTCCAGGGGCAGGACTTGCCCTGCTGCTTCCCTTGGTGCTCCTGGGGAAAGCTCTGCTTGAGCAGCCACTGGGACACTTGTTGCATCCCCTTTCGGGCTGCATGATGCTGCTGCCCAGCCCCTTAGGAGAAATGCTAGTTTTGCTGGCACAGGGAGGTGCGTGACCCTGGGAAAATTATCCACGTTTCCTATTCCTCTCCGTCATTCAAATCCCAAGACAGCTGGCAGTCCTAGAATTGTAATTTGCTGTACTGAGGATTAGCATGTTGCCCAGTGTATTAATGGCTTAAGCTACCGGGACAGCTTAACATCATTCACATTTCCAATTTAAAAGAAAGTTCAGCATCCCAGCTCTGCACAAAAGAGGGAATATTTAGATCCTCCCGTTTCTGGCTCAGGAAAATCAGCAGAGGTCAGGACTTGGGACACAAAACGGGACTCTCCTTGTTGCCTTTGTTGCTCATAGAGGAGTATTTGCTTAATCATGGGTGTTTCTAAGGGAAGAGGATGTTGCAGTGAATCTGTGTTGCTGGTTTTGGGTGCCATGTGGTGTCCGCCGTGCAGACGTGTCCTGTCTCCTGTCACAGCTGCCTGCGGTGTCTCTTAGAGCAGCAGCTCCCTGATAAGGAGCTCAGAGCTTCCTCCACCTAGTGCAGCACTTTGGGGGGGCCACGTTTTAATTTCAGCCAGAGCCCTGCGTGGTGCCAGATGCCACGAGTCACTAGTAAGTCTTGACTGATAGATTAATTATTAAGTGAAGGGAGCTTATGAATTTTTCAATATTTCCTCTCACGGTGCATGACAAAGCGAAACTGCCTTTTCTTAGACAACCATCTCTGCTAAAGGCCCGCATCAAAGCGGCAAAGTTGTCACCCGTGTTGTGATCTTGTTCAGCCCTCGCATACAACGTGTTTACTTTGAACTGTTTAATCAAGCACTTGCTCAGGAGAGGAGCCTCCAAGGATGAGAGCCTGGAATCGCTCCCTTCCCAGCGCGTGTAACCCAATGTGCATAAGTTGTCACAGCTCTTGGCTCCGTTTTGGTGGACAGGTTGGTGCTTCGGCAATCGTGCAGTGCTCTGGGTAAGCAAGTTTAGTGAGGGTTTAAGCAGCTCACAGCAGGTCATTTCATCCTTGCCCTCTGCACAGGGAAAATTCATTCACAAACCAGGATTTTTTGGAATCTCTTTGCTTGAATGGGGGTGTGCCATGCACAGGGAGCTGGAAAATTAAAGTGTCATTTTCTTGACTAAATACGGAGGCTGGCACAAACATCCCTGCCCAGGAAGGTCCCTGTCTGGGAGCAGCCGCTCTGCGCTGTCCCTCCAGCCTGATTTCCACGGCGGGATCGGATCGGCCAGGCTGCTCCATGCTTAAAATGCCGGCAGGGAGAGCTGCTCCCTGGCGAGCTGCGGCGCAGAGCCCTGCCGCGCTCCCGCTGCCTGATCCTGATCCCGATCCTGATCCCGCGTGGGCCCCGGGGCAGCCCCCGCCTGTGGGGCAGGGGGAGGCAGCGCGGTACCCAACGACTCTCTTGCATTTCTTGGTATCTTATATCCTCTCTAATTCCAACCCCGATTTTTCATCCTGTGGGGCTGAAATCAGCATATGAAGTGGTTCTTGGCTTCATGGAGACCGAGACTAAATGCTGTGACTTTCAGTGCCCTTGGTGAAGAGCTGGATTTACTTCCGTTTCCCAGGCAGTGAGTCCTGTGTGGTAACTAAGTGCGTGCATTGCCAGCACCCTTAAAACGTGGGTTCCAGGGCTGCATTGCTGGTGGCTCGATTGCTGCAGGAGTGTGTGGTGAAGGAAACAGGGCTCAGACACAACCCCGTTGTCACCCTCTGCAAAGGGAAATCCTTTTAGACAGGTCCCTGTTACGCTTCAAGCGTCCAGACCTGGTGACATTCACTCCGCTTGCTGGGGAGCAGCGTTCAGCTTGAAAAGTGCCTGGCAGGAAGGGATTAAACCGTTAAAAGGTCCCAGTGGTTCCTGGCTCCTCTCCTGTGGCTGATGACAGTCATGCAAATGATACCTGTCGCTTCCACCTAGCGTGTGGTTAATGCCAGGCTGATAATTGCAAGTTGTACTTGTCTGCTGCCATTATAAATCCCTGTAGTTTGGAGGAAAAAAAAAAAAAAGTTATTTCCAGTAGTGCTGTTTGCTGTGGTGACTTAAACATGCAGCACTGTGGTGGGTGTCCCTTAATGCTCACATGAATTGCGTGCGGTGCTTGAGCTGCGTGCGTTCTGGGGAGGCCGCCTCATGGATGTGCAGGGGATGGGGCAGCCGGAGCAGTTCTTTTCCTTCGCCGACTGAGTGCTCTAACGTGCTCCTGCTGCAGTGTGGCTACTGCTTGCTCATCCTTCCTTTCCCTGTTTTCTCCCATGGAAGCAGGAGGCTTCGATCTGCAGCATCGCCGCTAGCGCTGACCGATGGCAGCCAGCGCTGCCGTGGTGGCTAATGGCACAAGAGCCGTGTCTGCCGTCCGTGTATATTGATATCCATGTGCATTGATGTCCATGTGCATTGATATCCATGTGTATTAATATCCACACGTATTGATACAGGGCAAACGAAGAAGAAAAAGTGCAGCAGGAAGCTCCGGAGCCGCTTCCGGAGCCAGGGCTGCCTTCCTAGTGGCTTCCTTTTAAGCTGTGATGAACTGGAGCTTTCAGGATCAACACTTTGACTCCCAATGCAGGGGAATTGAAAGTCTCCGTTGACTCTGTTCATGTCCTTGAAATGCCACAGGCTTTTTCCCGGGTGAGTGGAAGTGAGTCTGGGCTTGTTGCTATTATATTGCCCAGCTTTGCTGGTTTGCAGGAGCTGCCCTGCAGGCAAGCCAGATAGTTTAGGCATTGCTTTGATTTGCACTTAGGCACATCTTATGACTTAATTGGGTTTGTTTGCCTTTTCTTCTGCCTCAAAGGGTGGGGAGAGATTATCTTCCATCCCCTTGGGATAACGTCAGAAAAAGTCTTGGAACTCGATTCAGGGTTGCGGTAGGAAATTCTTCTAAATACAAACAACTGTTCTTTAGTAGGGATTAAAACTGTCACCTATTCAAAAGCGCAAGATGAAAATTATCAACCTGTTTCATATTACTAGTGAACCTTAAAATTAATTCCTTCTTAGCAGTTTATATGTAAAAAGCTGTCTTTTGACAGATCTTTTCCTAGCAAATGAATAGTCAGCGTTTGGTTAAGAAGTACGCGTACGCCTTGCCATGCATTCAGTGACAGACTGACTGTGATTCTGATGAACTCTGGGTTCCAGTCAGAATCTGATCTGCATAATTCTATTTTATTTTTATTCTTTCACTTCAGCAGCTGTAACACCAACACAGATAATCTCTGCAGGGCAAGCAGAGTGAACTAATGTTGTGCGCGGGCAGACCTATGAAAACATCTAATTTAGCAGCAGGCAGTTGTGTAATCATCAGTCGAGAATTGCAAATTATGTACGTCATACATTTGTGGCATGCTGCTGAAGAAAAGCCCAGTGCATATGACAAATCATATATATAGTGAAATTTATAATACTTTTCACATTTAATTGACTGGGGCAACCTTATGATTTATATCTTTGCTTTATTCATAGCACACTCATAACATAGTCATAATGCAGAACGAAACTAATTCAATTTCTCCTTGACTTTGTAAATCATTTATGTATTTGGCTGTCAAGTATTTGAATATAAAGTGGGCATACAAACCGCAGAAAATAAATAGCTGATTCTCTAGTTAAGAAATTGAGTTTCAGTGATATTAGGATCTGTTTTGCTTTACTTGGATGTTCAGTATTGCTTAGATTGCATGTGCTATGTTTGCTCCTTACCTCATTTCACAGCAAAGTATGTTTTATGGGCACCAATGTTAATCTCTTAACGGCTTCCTGTAGCATTAGGACTGTGTAAAACGTACTCAGCCTCCTTTGATGATGGAGGAGCCCTGATGAGCAGCAGGCCCTGCTACTCTTAGTCACAAGAAGTCTTTTTCAAACTGCTGGGATGGCACATAAGGACTGCAGACAGGGACTGTCTCATTAGTACCATTCCTTATATAATGAGAAGGAAATGTTCTGTGTGCCATGACAGGCTGTCACTAAAGCTCTTTGTGACTGGTCTCCCAAAGATCAGTTTTTACCATGGAGCTATCATGCAAAGTCATTGAAAATACTTCCTGGCAATATTGCTTTTTTGTTTCTTTTTATTTAAATAGCAGGTTACCTTGCTCGGCCACATCACTAATTAATCCTGACAAGAATAGCAGCATAGAGCTCTGGAAAAGAACACCTGACCCGCTCAGCCGCAAATGAGGCTGCCAAGGGCATTGCCCCCAAGAAGCCCCATCCTCTGTGACCACATCCTTCCATGGCAGAGCCCTGGCCACCTCTACCATCACTGGAGAACATCTGCAAAATCAAGATAGTGCAGAAAGTGTGAGCCAGTTTGCTGGCTCATTATCATCCTGCAAAAACAACTCTCCTCCAAAGCAGCATCCTTGATTTCTAAATTTAGCACATGAGTTATTTTGGGTAATGTGCGATTAACCTCAATTACTTGTAGCTCAAATGGAATTCAAAATAATGCCCTCACTTTCTGTGTTGAAAAGAAATAGAAATCTGTGGTTGTACATTTTCTACCCTTCATTAGGCAGCTCTGAAAGATACTTGCAGCAGGAGTTTGTTTAGATCAGTAGAAGTCCATGGAAAAATTGATCTTGGAAAGTACTGGTGGCTCATGGCTCTTCGTTGGTTTGGGGATCAGGAATAGAAAGGTGAAGAAACCAGGTATGAAATGTTTATGGTGCAGTAGGAGCGAGGGAAATCAAGGAGGCCAGGCCTGGAATTTGGATTAGGGTCAGGACACTTCGTAGTTTTCCTGTTTTAGTTAAACGTGTTGATGGAGGCTTTCAAAAATCAAGCGAGAATATGTTTTCCCTCAGTCTCAGTCATGATGGGTGTCACTCTCCAGACCATGCTCTGTGGCGGCACACAGACAAATCCACTCCAGAATCCATGCAGCTACTCACAAGTGCAAGAACAGAGGCCGTTTAGGTTATTCAAGCCGACAGATGAGAAAATACCATGGAGCAGCTCAGGTGTGAGGAGGGAGCTGTGGACTGCAGCCTGCTCGGGAAGCTCCAGCAGAGGAGCTCATCGCTCGGCAGGGTTTGAATCAAAAGTTTGATCGTCTCTCCAGCTGTAACTTTCCAGACTGCACTGCACCAGCCGAGCATTTGTTCTCTGAAACAGTTCGTCTCCAGAGGAGGATAAAACACACAGAGGTAGTTACAGCAACCCCGAACTGGCTTATAAAGCTCATTTATGGGTAGCTGTCACCGCGCGAGCTAACATACAGCGGCTCGTGGCAATTCTGTTTCCTGGTAGCCAGGAGGAGTCAATCGTTAGAAAAATAAGGCAGCTGCCCTCAGACTGGCTGGCTGGTTCAGGAAGGGCTCAAGAGGTTGCTTTCTGGAGGCAATGTTTTTAGAAAAGGCAAAGATGAACCTGGTGCTCTCAGAAAAGTAATGCCCTGACCTTTGATTTGTGAGTCAGCCATCTCCTCCAGAAGTGCTAGGAAATGGGATTGGGATGGGGGAGCCAGTCCCCTCTTGCATGAAGTAGAGTTCGCAAGAAGAGATGAACCAAAACTCATCCACCAGGCTTGGTTTGGTTCCTCGGGAGAGGGAGCAGGGCTTACTGCAGATTTCTAGCCTTCTGTTGTTGCTGAAATTACTCCAATGGAGACTAAAGAGATAGCAGAATCTGGAAAGTTACTATAAAATTCCCTCCTTGTTACAACAGCTTTGGGGGTCCAAGTTTGGATCTTGTGCTTTTTGGTCGTTTTGGGTTTTATGTCCTTGTATTCCCACAAAAAAAGCACCAGCTACCTCTGAGTCTTATGGAAATGAAGCTGCTTATCAGCAGTCGCTAGGCCTTATGTGTGTGCTCTGCTTGCTTAACAACAGCTTTTTACCCTCAGGAGACATTTCAGAGCCAGGGAGGTGCAAAACACTGAATCACAGGGTTGGGGACAGTGTGTGGCAAAAAAGGGCTCTGCTGAACGCTGTAGGAAAGCGGATTGCATGAGCTGCGTGGTAGCAAGGGGGCTTGGCAGGATGGAGCCATAGGGAATTGACGTGCATTTCTCTTGAACCCTTCTTGGTTTCTTCTGTCTTATTCCAGCTGCAGTGTAGGGGCAGGAGGGCTGTTGGCTTGGGCATCTGGAGCTGCTGAGGGGACCTGCCGTGGTGCCGGTGGGTTTGCGTGTCATGGCACTGCTGCCACATCACGGCAGAACTATTGTTGTGTGCAAATTCTCACCCAGACTGCTTCATACAGCTGCTCAATATAGTCAGCTGCAAACCCACCTGGTATAAATTACCCAAGCTGTGCTGAGCAGGAGCAACAGCATCCTGGAAGAGTGGGCACTGGGCTCAAAATGTGTCAGGAGTGCTTATGGATGAAACACGAGGATATAGCTATGGGCCTGCAAACCATAAATAACACTTCTTTTCCTTCTCCTTGTTGATCTGAGTGTTTTGGATATGCTCTCTGTACAGCGAGTGATCTCTTACTCATCAGCAAAATTAACGGAGCGAAACTCCCAGAGCAGCCTGTCCTTCTCCTGCAGACACCCAGCACAGGCAAACGCCGCATTTCTTCCCAGCACTTTCCAGGCCTGGACTTGCACCACCCAGGCCCAAGCTGAAGAACTGCAGGAGGAGGTGATGCCAAAGGGACAGGGTGCTCCGAAGTTTCACCAAATGGGGCTGCCAGATCTGTTCAAAGCATGTGAAATAAAAGAAACAGTAAAAGCTTTCTTCGAGAGGGCACTCTGTCTCTCCACAGGTTCCAATAGCCGTGCAAGGACTCTGTGTGCTGCCTTGTGCCCAAGCAGAGCCCCTTGGCACGAGCTGTCTACAGTTATTAATGGATCAATTGCTTCTAAAGGTGCTGCACTGTTTTTCTTTTTCACCTTGATTTGCTTTTTGTTTTTACACAGCTGGACAACCCAGATGAGCAAGCAGCACAGATCAGACGTGAATTGGATGGACGTCTTCAAATGGCTGAGCAAATTGCCAAGGTAAAAAAAAATAAGGAAAAAACCCAATTCTGTATTAACGAGCACATAAGTAGTTTGATGCAGTCCCCAGGTTCTTTTCTCACTGGGTGGAAAACCCTGTGAATAAATCATCTGTTAAAAATCAAGAGATTTCTGTCCCTGATGAGCTGGGACAGAAGATGCTTCAAAAATTCCTTATGGCTCTCAGCTATAGGGAAAGTAGCTTCCTGAACTGCTCCAGCTAGATCTGTAAGTGTATTTCTAAGCCTTCTTTGTCAAACTTGCAGCACATGTTGGACAGTAAGGTGGATGATAACATGTAAAAGAAGCCAAGAATTGCCCTAAATGGATTTGAGGAGTTCTGTGGGCTGCTGGGTGCCACAGTTCCCTGCTTCAAAGCAAACACTCAGTAAGGGCACAAGATTTGTTGTCCCAACTGATTTCACATGTGACCAATAGGAATAGTCAGGCCGATGTGGCAACCCTTTGGACATCATTCCCACCTAGAGCAGCAGCCTGGGAGCTCCAGACAGTTTTTATAAGCAAGCAGTCAGCTGAACTCCCCAGGGACCCTTGTGGAAGACATTCTCCCTAGGAGCAAATCATAGCTTCACAGTACAAATTTACATTGCCTGCAGGACACAATAGATGGAGAGAAATCCTGGATCCTGTTGGCATCAGCATGGCCAAGAAGTTATCCATGCTCCTAATCAGATCCTTCTGAGTCTCAGGGAATGGGGTTGAAGTCACTGGGAGTGATCTAGCTGCCTGTTCTCGATAATCAGGAAATTATAAGTGGAAAGAAAAGAACAACAGAAGTCTGATCTGAGACTTAGCTTAGGCTGAGACCTGCTTACCCTCAGCAATCCTGTCTGTGCTCCCGAGGAGCTGTGTCCAAATGATGAAGTTTTTATGAGAAATGCAATTTTGGAGCTGTTTGTGACTGCATTGAAATGAGTGGGTGTGCAAGAGCACAGGGCAGTTACAGTTAGGTATTAGTAAGGATCCCTGTAACACCTTACTGACACTTCCATTAGGCAGCTACTGTCGCTGTGTCTTTGGGAAGGCAGGTTGTGTTATTCTTTGCCTCACTAATAAAAATAGGATGAAGACTGATAACCATATGGCCAGATGATGCACAGCAAAGAAGCAAGTCAACTGCTGCTTCTTTCCTTTTTTTTTTTCTTTTTTTTTTTCTTTTTCCTCTCCAGTGTTTTGACCTTTTTCATTTTATTTGCCAGGAAACCTACAAACCTACAATGTTTTTTATTTTCATCAAAACTTAAACCTCTGTATAATGATGTGCTGCTATTCTTTGGTTCTGAAATTGGTAGCCAGGCCTTGGCTGACTGGTTACTTCATTTCTTTTTCTCTTTCTGGCATGTAGGACAGCAATATCCATGGTTCAAGAGCAGCCAAAGAAGGCTGCAACTTCATGAATTATTTTTGCAAACAAGAATTTGCCATTTCCATTCTCCCAAAGGATGTTAAAAACAACCCATGCCACCACTGTCCCTGCGAGAGACAGTCCTAAACATAACCTGACATTTCCTGGTGCAGAATGCAACCCTAAAAATACAACTGTGCAGAGCTCAGAGGGAGGTTTTAAATTAAAGCAACTTATCTGTTATCCACTTGGCAGGTATTGATATTTAATCTCATTCACATTACTGCTGCAGGCCTTAGCTTTAGAATGTCAGATCCCAACAGCAGCTGCCTGCAAGAAGTTTTATTCTTACGACCCATGAATATCGCTTTTTGGAGGCATCCAGATGACCTTTTGAATCTCTCTGCATCGTCCTTTTTGGGCAAGGCTGCTTTCTCTGTGGCACAGGGAAGGCTCAGTCGGTTCTGTGAAGGCTTTGCCTGTTGCAGCTTTATCTCCTCTTTGCTAGCTTCTTAGTGCAGATTTGCTGCACAGTATGACTTACTGTGCACATAAAACCAACAGTGAGGTTGCCATCTTTGAGTTTCTCTTGTAAAAGCAACTTAACTCTTCATTAATAAATTAAGAAATTCATGTTAGAGCATTGGAATTTGAGAGAAAACAAAGGTTTTATAGTCAAGCATGGTCTCAAATCATGGTGCTGCAGGATGCGCAGCTCTGCAAGGCTTCGCCTGGCCTGTTGTGCAACGTGGGACACGTCAGCCCTACCTTTGGGTGCCAGGGCACAGCTCTCTGTCCTGTTTTGCCTTTTCATGGGCCCAGGGCAGTGCAGCTCTATCACAGCAGAGAAGATACCTTGCATGTCAGTAGAAAACTCTCTGGCTCCAAGTGCTGCTTAGCTGTTGTGCATCTTGAACAGTCTCTTTAGCCCACTGTGAGCTGGTGAAAGTCTGAGCAGATTCAGGGAAAGGACATGTCCAGAAAACAGGGTCGGTGGAACTGGACCATGGACAGAAGGGACAAGTCTTCCTGGAAGGCTTTGGAACTGGATTCTCTTGTGGGAGAAAAGGTAACCTAGACCCAGGAGGTCTAAGTTTGCTTCCCAGTTTCTGTCTTCAGCTCCCTTTGTTCCTGCAAGCCAGTCCATATTGTGTCATGACTCAACCTGCTAACGGCTGAAGGTGCCAGTTCTAATCATGATCTCGTTTGTGTGTGGGGGGGGTTATCAGAAGAAAAAAATGTTCCAGTCATTTCAGAGTCAGTGGACTGGAGATCATAGGAAAAAAATAATGTTTGCTGAGGAAAGACAGGTACCTGACAGCTGACCAGAGGAGCAACCTGAGGGTGTTGTTGGAGGAATCCCTTCTTGGGCCTCGGGGGACAGAAATCAGGGAAACGATCCCATCAGTGGTTCAGCTGAGATCTGAGCTGGAGTGATTATAGTGGTGAGTTCATGTATAAGAAAGAAACCACTTACAGATAGAAAATGAATGAAAAGCAAGTGCATGCAAGAAATAGTAAAGTTGGATAAGTACCAAATAGTAATTCTATGGGAAGCTAGCAATAATGTTTCAGCATGACAGAGGCAAAGCTATAATTTGTCATCTGGTTTGTGGGAGTTCCCTGTGTTAAAACGTCTCTGCAGATGCTCCTGAGGGAATCTCCCACTGTAACAAGTGGTTGTTGATTGTCACCACAGTTTATTCTGTTGTTTATTTTTACATCCAAGGAGCGCAAGTTTCCGAAGTTTGTGTCCAAAGAAATGGAAAACATGTACATTGAGGAGCTGAAGTCATCTGTCAATCTCCTGATGGCAAACTTAGAGAGCATGCCTGTGTCTAAAGGAGGCTCTGAGTTCAAGCTCCAGAAGCTGAAGCGTAGCCACAACACCTCGATCATCGACATGGGAGAAGAAAATGAGAACCAGCTTTCCAAGTCAGACGTGGTGTTGTCATTCTCCCTGGAGGTAAGCTGCACGCTGTCTTTCTTCCAGCAGACAGTGCACAGAGTTGGTGAGAATAAAAATTCTCAGCGGCCAACTTCTGCTCAGTTCAGGCTTAAGAGTTAGGTGGGGAGAAGTCAGTGGAAACCATTTTTCTGAACTCCGTAAGGAACTGCTCCTCTCTCCAGTACCAGAAGCTTTGCCTATGATCAAATAGTGTGTCATTTTTGATTTTTCATCTTGTTGGAACAAACTATGTAAGTTATAGCAGCTGAAATTCCAAATGAAAATTCCAGTGGGCATGTCAAATGGCTCAGAAACATGCAAAATTAATTGGCTTGTTCATAAGGCTTATTACCAAGTGGAGCTAGTACCCCTGAACAAAAGCTGCCTCTGTGAAATGTCCCTGAAACCAGTGCAATATTGCAGGGGTTAGTCCGGCCTCTAATTTCTAGATGTGCCTTGAGATACTCATAATTGCCTGGCTACCTTCACAGTTTGTTTGTGCAGTAGTCGGTGGAAAGAGAACCAGAATTTCTAGCATGGCAAAACTGTGTAACATTATAAAGATTCATCATTGTTAGCTCCATTTCCCCAAATGCTGAAACATGCTATAAATGTCAATGTGTTTTATTATTGACAACTAGCGGTGTCACTTTATTGCTTATCAAGGCTTGCTTTCTCTTTGGAGAACCATTAAAAATTGTTGAAGTTTTGAATGCACTCAGCAGATTGGCTGACTGTTGGCATAGAAATATTGTACTTGACCGGCTTGCTGTTTGTTTGGTATTGAACGCTGACTGATTTCCTGCTCAGTGCTGTGTTGAGCAGTTCATCCGTACAGCCCAGGGAAAGCAAGGTGCCTCCAGGACCCACGGTTACATCTGAAACGGGCTGTCTCTGTCCTGGAAGCTGTGTAGCTGTGGTAGCTGTTTTCAGCAAGGTTAATTATCCCGTGCAAAAATATTTGCAGTCTAGGCAAGGTGTTTACTCCGAGGAGTCATTAGTGTTTCAGACACCAATGTAGGATTGCTATTGTGTGTCAAGAGAGTGGGTTTATGCTACATCGTCAAAGCTGCTACCTGAATGGGGTCAAAAAAGTAGGATACAGAAAAAAAACATACATTTCTATTTTTGTGTAGTTTCCTGTTCATTTCTCTTCCTAAGCAGTCTCTTGTTAAATATATTGTGCCAATGAATAACATACAACACTGATTGTCCAGTCTAGCTCTTTGGATGTTAGAGTTCATATTAATACTATTCAGTTCAGACATAAAAATTCCTATTTAAAGTATGACTATGAACACCAAGACAGTGCCTTCAAATGGCAGCATCAAATAAGCCTGACTTCTAAACGTGCCTGTACGGAGGATCAGGGAACTATCACAAAGCAAGAGAGCTCTCTGTAGGAAAAGCTTGTGCAGGTTATCTAGCAGCAAATAAAAGGACTCGTTCTCACAACCAAGACGTGAGATGTCTAAAACTCTTCGCTCCTGCTGAGCCCTATCCAGCAGAAAGCATAACTCGGTAGAGCACTGACTTCAGGAGTGGAAGATCTGCTCATTGCTCTGTGCACAAAACACTTTGTGTAAGACAGCTAGGTCTGAATGAGGCTGCTTCTCTTAAGCTCTGCTACTTTTCTTTGTCCCCAGGTCGTCATCATGGAGGTGCAGGGTTTAAAGTCACTGGCTCCCAACCGTATTGTCTATTGCACCATGGAGGTGGAAGGTGGGGAGAAGCTGCAGACTGACCAGGCAGAAGCCTCGAAGCCAACGTAAGTCTTGCTTTTCCTTTTGCTCTCTCCGTCACACTCTTCACCCTGTCACAGTGCTGCTAGGAATCACTAGGAACAACACTGATTCCTGCATGGTAAGACCGGAGGGGACTGTGAGAACTTGAGCAAAGCAAGATTCATTCTGCAAAGGAGAAACATCTACAGAGCATCATCCCACAACTGAGAATGACACAAAAACCCTCATGGAGCAAAAAGCTTTACGTACAGGCTTGCCTCTTCCTTGTAGCTGTGGAGACTTAAGTTTGTGCCTATACCTAAGAGCTTTGCTAAATAGGGATGGAGTTAAGCTTGCTTAAATAAGTACTTGTGTAAGTGTCCATCTGAACTGGTGCTGTCAGGTGTAGGTACGTAATCTTGTCCTCACCGTCAGGGTGTTGGTGTTCCTGTGAGGAAAGGAAACAGCTGGCAGAGAAATCTTCAGGCAGCAGTGGCCAGATGTGGGAGAGAGGACGGCAGGAAAGCTTCAGATCACTCAGTTGAAGCTATAGCTCAGGTCACACTGCCTGTATTCAGTTCAAGGGCAGTGTCCTGTTCTGTCATCTTTGACCTGGGCCTCAGATGCCTGGCATCAACCCCATGCTTTGCTTTCCCTCTCCCCCTGAGGGTGGTTGTTAGCCTCCTGGCAGTATGTATTCTTTGTTAATTTGAAAAGAGAAAATGATTAATAGCTGAGTTTGGTAGAGGGGCTCTCACCCCTCACTGGTGATATTAGTAACTTGAAGCACTATTCGTATGGGTTTGAGACTGTTTTCCCATGGTTCCTTGTGGAGATTTCACTTTAAATTCTCAGTAAGCATGTTTACAGCATCACTTTTCCAAGGTCAAGTGAAACCTCTCAAAGATGCTAAGCTATGCTGGAAGGGCTGCTGTTGAGACAGCTCTCCATGTCCTGGCCCCGCTTTTTCCCAGAAAAACCATCACTTGAGGGTGTTTCACCAAAAGCTCCCCAGCCTCATGAAAAGGAATCTGGGAACCAAGCAGGAATTTATAATTACAGATTCTGTAATGTGTGAGTGCAAAAACATTGCAGGCAGACAGCTCAAGACCAATGTCCTTGAGAAGGTTTCAGCTGATGCTGCTTGGAGAACAAGACTACATAGAGCAAAATGTTATTTATAAGGTCTTAAATAATAGTTAAACCTGAGGCACTATCAGTGAAAGCTATAGGGACTGGAATCTCCTGTACTTTGCTGTAAAGATTTTCCATTAAAGCATGCAGATAGCTGGTGCCGTGGCCTAGAGGACATTGCTGAAATGTCTACATTGCAACTGGAATAAATTAGCCATCTTTTCAAATGGAAGGTTTCTAATATTGATGCGAAAGCCAGAGATATATACATTACTGCAAGCCCCTGAAATGCATTAGCATCTGAACAGCTTGCAGTGGAATGGCAGAGACTGGAGTCCTCTTGTTGATACCTTCCTTGGCTCCGTCTTGCTCCTGCGAGTGCCCCTTCAAACCCAGCCACTCCAGCAGCTGCCCTTCCCCTTAATCCAGCCACATTTCCAGGCTCCTGAGCTTGTGTGGAAGCGTCTGCAGAATTACAGTGCTGGGCACAGGCTGCCTTTCATCAGCGTTCGTCGTCTTATGGAGGCGCAGAAAGTGCTGATGCCTTGCACCCTGCGCTGCACCAGAAGAATAGGAATCTGCAGTAAGCTATTTTAAAACAATATTTCCAATCAGGGGAAGTGCTGCAGCCTGGCTTACTTTTCAAAAACGTTTTGAAATCTGCTTCAGAGAAGGAAATAGAAGAGCTGTACTTGGAAGAAAATTTCCATAAGAATCCGCGGTTGTCCTATTTTAGGTATTTTTTTGCTGCTTCAGTGAAGGAAGTTGGGCTCTATTTAGGAGAAATTACTATTACCTGTATTGAAAAGAGCCCTTCTACTGTGTTACATGTGCTTGATTTGCTTCAAGTCTGTTCCTTCAACTTTTGCTCAAAGGAACTGTCCTTTCTTATGCAAGCATACTTGCTGTCAGCGATATGACCATTTATACAAGTGTTATTTGGAGAAAATAAGGGATGGAGGAGTGAGCTCTTTAGTTGAATGGGTCTTTTTTATCGTAATGAGATGTACAGTGTCTGGGCATGCAGCCATCAGCCCTTAGGAGAATGCAGCCAACACTGAATGCTGTGGCGTGATATGAGCTGTACAAGTCCATCACGCTTATCCTCTCTTTGCACTGGTTTCCTATAGAGGGGCAAGCCAAGCTTAAAGTGTTCTCATTTGCTCCACTACTTAGGCTAATACCTGTGTAAATGCCTTAGGAGAGGAGAAGGTTTGACATTTCCACTCCTTGAGGGTCCAGGCACTTTTTACTCTCAAAACCGAAGCCAAGCCAAGCCAAAAATGTAGAATAACCAACCACAGCAAACAGAAATCCTACCCTCTTTTTTTTTTTTTCCATGTTAGAAGTTCTTCTAACTTCCTCACACAGATACCACAGCCCAGACAGGGAAAACTGAACCCTTGCTAAAATTCCCTGCTTTTACATTCTCCCCTTAAGAAGAGTGTGAGAGAGAGAGCCAACCACATATGACAGATGTTTGCCCTGTTGCTTAATACATGGCTTGAAGCCAGACTAAACCAGGACTCTTCAAACTGCTCAAAATTCATTTTTGCCATCATTCTGGGAGCTAAATGGACTGAGAGAACTTAATTTGACAAACACTTAGCAACTTGTCATCAAGAAAAAAAAACCTACATTTGAACAGTGAGAAACTTCAGTGGAAAACTTCACTTTTTGTGACAGCCCTGTACCCTTGGGAGAAGGATAGGAGTGTGTTGCAAGCCCATACAACCATTTAAGGCGTCTTGTTTTTACCTGAGTGCCTCGTGGAGTTGTTTGCTGTGTTCTCACATGTCCTTGAAATGCCAGCCCTCAGCTAAACACACACAGGCCACCCACGGATGAGGCTGCTGTTTGCTTGGGTCGCTGCCGTGCCTGAGGGGCCGATGCGGCTCCGCTGCTCCGAGTGACACGCGCACACCTAATGGGAAAAGACAGTCTCCCAACAAAGTTCGTAGGGAAGGACTTCCCGAAGCACTCGGCTAGCTCTTCCGCTGTTTCCTGCTGGGAGAGGTTTGCTTTTTGTCTCCCCTGGTATGGAAAGCAGCAGCTTTTGAGAAGATGATGTTGAAAGCATCTTAGTGACTTTGAAATTTAAATCCTGTTTGCAGATCTTGAAAGAGGCAGAATAGCAGCTGGGGTTAGTGCTTAAGTTTACCAAACAATGAGATTAGTTGTGAGGCATTTGGCTCTGGGGATGGCAGTAAATGTTCATCTTTTTTTTTTTTTTTTTTTTTTTTTTTTTTTAAATTCGTTCTGAGACCCTATATTGGATTCCTGATATTTTAAGCACAATCTCTTCATGTAAGGATTATCCGTCTCGATACAGGATGGCACAGTTTTAGCAAAGGCCAGACCTGAAATAGCAAGGGCACGTATCAGATCAGGCTTGCAGTGTGTTACTAGTTGTGCTTTAAAAAAAGTTGTGTAAGCGGAAGCCTTTCTGTTATGTCCTAAATCACAAGTGCCTCTGCAGTACATCCCCAATCCCAGTCCAACCAGGATTTACTGCTCTCTGCACGGAAACTGCACCCTTGCAGGTCTCAGAGGTTTTTAAATCTCTCCTTCTCCATGCAAGTTGTCCTGGTGTCCACTTCGTTTGTAAATTAAAGAGGATGAAAAGGCTTCTGCAAGTCCCTGAGGTTTCTCTTCCAAGGACTTGTGTCTCTAATGCTGCTGTTACTGAGGTTGAGAACAAGGTTGCTAAGGGGCCTGGGAACAGGAGATAAGGTCCAGGCACAACAACCTGTCCTACAGCCTCTAAAGAGGCTGCTGGGTGTATTTAAACATTGACCTATACTTGTAGCAGTACCAGGCTGTGCCAGTGATTCATCTGTTTAGAGTGTCTCATTTCTCTGATGTGAGCAGAACAAAAGAAAACAAAGAGACCAAAACAGCAACAAGGTCCGCGGTGCCTTGTAAATAAATGTTGTATATTCATCCGGACGTACTTCACTACCCCCAGTGCTTTGACTCATCGCCTCGTTGCATCTTTTCATTTCAGACCTAAGTCTCGGGTTCATTTCTTGTGTGACTCCACTTGTAACTGAGTAATGGTGTTATAGCTGTGACTTGCTGTGCTGCAGCAAAGGGACAGGGATCTGAGCTTGTACATCCAAATTCTTCCCATGTCTCTCAAGGAGTAAATTAAATCCCTCTACTGTGGTGGCATTCAGCTATTTTAGCAACTGCAATGTCTTGTTTACCTTGGAGGTCTAGGATATGGAGATAGTCTCATTCGCCCCTTGCTTACAGAGGTGTAAATCAGATGTCTGTGCACTGAAGTTTTTTGAACCATTCAGGTTACAGGTAATAACTAAGTGTTTGTGGGGAGAAGCTGGTCAACCTGTCTGTGCATTCTGGCACCACCAGCAAGGGACTGAGGTGGAATGGTTCAATTGAGGTTAAATCTTCCCCTTGCAGACGGACCTCTTCAGGACCCTTCTTAGTGCAAGGTCTTGCAGGAATCCAGAGTGTGAGAGATGAGCGTGGAGCTCCAGCACGGATAATCTGTGCCCCATGTGTGCCCAGGAGGCCTGGCTGCAAACCCGTGTGTTTGTTTGCTGCACATGGTGCATGGTGCATGGCTTTGCAGGCGCTTTATTAACCAGCTGGTTAATAAAGGAGTGTGTACGTGGGGGAGCTGCAGGGAGTTAACTGGGGGAGAGGATTTTTTTCTACCACGGTCCCCACTTGACTGTTGCACAAAGTCAGCTGGGAACTGGTTGGTTATTTCACTAAATAAGCAAGATTTTTTTTTTCTTTTCCATAGTTTCTTTTTTATATTTTGAAGAAAAAAAACAGATTTGTCTTTACTGTCTATTTTTTCATGCATTTTTCTTAAGCATCCACTGTGAGTCAGTGCTGGGGAGAGGATCCTCAACGGGTCTCTTGTCTGACTCCATGAGAGCCCTATGTTGTTAATCACGGATGAGAACTTGGACCTCATGTTCCTTTGAGAAATTCACTCTTGAGCAAGCAGTATTCTTGGTAGACTGTCCAACCTCTGCCCCCTCCTAAGCCACTGCTGTAGGAGAAGAGGGTGCCCATGTTGTCTTTGTGCTCGTTCCTGATGCTGCTGTCTGATTTGCTTTCAAGACGCTCTGCTACCTGTGCTGCTTATCTCTGCTGTGACAGTCTGCCCTTGTTAGGATCCCTGCAGCAAACCGTCTCTCTAAGCTTATCACTCTTCTAGGGTCTTAGCTGCAAATTGCTGTGCAGCAGCCGACAGTGCCCGCTGCCTGACCGTGAAGGGAGCAGACACTCCACAGCATCCTTTCCTCATTCCATTCATTGCAGATCACCTTGCAGGAGATGGAATTTGGGCAGCAAAGTGGGCAATGAAGCGCCCTGCTCTCCAGGAAGGGAGTTTGGAAAGCAGGCATCCCCTCCAGCCTGGCCTCTTTGCAGCGGTGGAAAATCTGTTCTTTTCATTGAGGAATCCCCTGCCTCAGGCATTGGTTTTGGGAACGATGCTCAGTGGCTCTATGCAGAGTGGGAGCGTGATAAGAGCATTTCGTTGCCGTCAGTGTTTTGCTGCTACAGTTAGTTAGGGGATGCTGTGAACACTTCCCTGTGGTAAAACAGGAACAGATCCTTTCAGGATTAAATCACAGGTATAAATTATAAATACTCCATATACTGTAAGAAAAAAAATGAACTCCCCAGCACTGACAGGGTTTATACTAATGCTAGCACCGTTAGAGCTTGGCCCACAACTCACACCGAGTATCCTTCAGGGCAACTTCCTGGTACCCGGTGTGGTAGGAAGCTGCCAGACACGTGGCCAAGCAAAGTCCCCCGGTCAGTCACTGGCCGCAGCTCTCGCTTTTCCTGTCCCAACCACCTGGACGGTCCCCAGGGCTCCTGCAGGCGCAGGAGTCGGCAGCCTCCGATTCGCGCTGCGGTCAAAGCTCTCCCTGTGTCACGGAGCTTTTCTCCAGAACCAAAGCCTGGGCACACAATCTGCATGTGGCCAGCCTGCGTTAAGCAGTCATTCACATTGAGATTTGCATTCTTAGCCCTGTGTAAGCAGAATTCATGATACTGGATAAAAACAAAGCAACAGGAAATTTCAGGAGGAGGAGGCTTTATTTTTTTCATTTCCTCTCCCCCTTAAAGCTTATTTCAGCTTTAAATGCGAGCTGCCTTCGTTACACAGACTGACTGACTTGCCTTTCAAGTTACAGGCTTTCATTTCACAGCTGTGCAGGTGTTTGCAGCCCTGTTTCTTTAGGAAACCTCCAGGAACCTTGTGAACAAGCAAAGCCAGGTGGTGCAGCCCTGGCTACAGCTAACATGGGACGCTGTCGTCTCTGAGTGATGATTCTGCTGGGCTGACGAACAGCAGTGGCAGGAACAGAAACTTCAGGGGAGCTGCTTCCAGTTCTCTCTCTTGGGCTGAAGGATACACAGTGATGTCTAAGGCCCCCACGCAAGTGCCATGAAGATTTCTTTCTTTACTTGCAGTTATTTAGGACTTCTGGGAACAAGTTTTCCAAGGAGACACCATGGCTTTGCTCTTGAAGAGTTTTCCTCTTAGTTCTGTTTGACCTGCTCTTCTAATACCCTTTTGAGCACATAGTAGCATTTCCAGAAAGCTTCTGAGATTTATGACATTCTCATTTTTGAAAATGAAAGCTGCGGGCAAGTCATTAAACACAGCAAAAAATGCAACTGAAGATTACTGTGCAGATACATGCGTGTGATTCACTCAGGTAGTGCAGTGGCCTTTTAATTAGCAAATCAGAACAACTTCTTGCACTTCCTTATCGCTGATCTGCATGTTTTTAATATCAAAACAGTAGTGGTTCTCCTTCCCTGTGACCTACGTAGGGCTGGGCACACTTCTGCTCTTTGCACTTGAAAACTTCGCATTTGTTGCCATTGTTCATGATTTCAGTCTGAAAAAAATGATTAAACAGTTAATATTGAATGGGAAGAGTTGTGCGGGTCGCATACAGCATCCAGTTACCACCAAGGTAGCAGAGTTCACAGCCAAAACACCTAATTCCCCCCGTGGTTTTATCTAGCTGTTATTCCTGGGAAGTAGAATTATTTCTGTCAAAAGCAGCTCTGTTGCATGAGTTTCCTCCAGGAGAAGCTGCTTTTTCCCCTTAGCTCCGACGTTCCTTTTCCGTTGCAGGTCCGCAGCCCCTGACGAGCCAGCAGTGTGTGTGCAGCTCAGCACGCTATCTCTGGGCGTCCCTCAGGGGGACAAAAATGGTTTCAGATTAAGCAGTTTAATTTTTCTTCAGGATAAACGCTCCACCTCCAGGCAGTGTCCCACACATCCTTCCTGATACTGACTTGCCGAGCGGTCTGCTCAGGTTTGGGCTGTTTTTCTTCTCCCTGATGTGATCCTGTGTCGGTAATCAGTTCTCCTTTCCAAATACTTTCTTCCTCCACAGAGATTTTCTTTTTTTTTGAGGGGGAAGAGTGAGGAAATATTTGTCATCACATGAACAGTGTCCAAGATCCTGTTCTTCCCCACGTCTCCATGATTTTCTACAGTGTGACCAGGAGCCCGCTGAATCAGTGGGAGGCGGACAGTTGATTCTGGTGTCTTGCTTTAAGTTTGTTGATTTTTTGTTTCTTTGTTTTGGGGGAGCAGCAAGGAAGGCTGTTCATACACCAACCCTCTGCCCATAAAACACACCTCTTCCAGGACTCTTATCTGCAAAGCAAACTGCTGTGGGCACTGCCCTCCTGTGCTATAAATGACTGTTACACAAGAGGCTATTGAATAATAATGAAGTCTTGTTTCTATAGACTTACATCTTGTAATTGGGTTCTCTTGAATCAAGTAAGAGCAACCTCTGGCTGTGTTTTCCTTGACCTTTAGAATATACATAGCCCTACATGGGTTCTCTGGTGTCTTGTAAAGTTTGAGCTCATGCACCTTTTCCGTCACAGAAAGTACTGCCTCTCTTTTGGCCAGCTGTCTAATTTCTTCAGTGTTCCCCTGCATTTCGGAATTATTTGTTCCTGTGATAACATGTACATCCAAATTTAAGTATTCCAGAAGGTGTGATGATGCCCAAGGCAATTTTCATCTATACCCATCTGCTGCATCGCTCCTATCTGTGCAACCTTAAGACAGGATACTGAAGACGAAAGGACATTGAAGTTTGACTGGGATCCAGTAATTTGAAATACTTGCTAAATACAGAAAAAAAAGTACTGGTTTACACTTAGTCTTCTTATAGACCATTCCTGGGTCCACGCTCTGCACATCACTTGCCTAGTGAAAGGCATGGGCTTAGGCGTGTGTGAACGTGTGCCCAGTTGTTGGTTTATTAATTAAGTGCTTTGTACAAGTAGGGCACATTATTATTTGAAGAGGCTTTACGACAGTTGTAAATGTTTTTAAAAATTGCTACAGTGCATACTCCTGCATGAACAGTGCTCTGGATTTCAGGGACAGTTAAATGGAGCAGATGACCCTGACACTGATTTCTTGGTATTTCAGTTTTTTATGTAACATGAAGGCAGGGAAATCCATTTCCCTTTGATGTTGATGATGGACACTATGTCTGAAAGCTCTTTGAGTGAGCTAGACCTTTTCTGCATTGGCAAACAGTGCAAGACCCTTTGGGAGAGAGGGGCCCATGCTTGCAAAACTCGACTGGAGTCCAGAAAGGTGTTTCAGTGTTGTTTTGAATCCAGAGCATCTCCAAGGTGTTTCAGAAGGTAAGATTGAATGAGAGGTAGGATGCAATGCATGGAAGTGTCTTGGCTGCCTGGCAGCCATGGGATCCCTCAGGACTGTGGGAACAGGCCTCACCAGGCACTTAACGGTGGTTACTGGAGGAGTCTTTGGGAGGAGAAACTCCCACAAGTCCTGCAAGTTGCTGAGACTTGCAATCTTTGTCAGGCCAAAAAAAAAGCAAACTGCTTGTCCTGGGGCTGGGTCTCACACAGAAGGGAAGAACACGGTGTTAGTATATTTGCTGTAGCTGTTGGTAGTGTCTGTGCATTCTTGCCTAGCTCAGGCTCATTTCTCCCTTTGGGTTTTCTGTCTTAAAATAGTGCAGTGTTTCTATTTCACAGCAGAGGAAATGCTTGTATGCTGCTAAATAAGATGTTTCCAGCAGCATTTGCTAGAAATTAGCTCTTTAAGTACAGGCCAATTATCCAAGCTTCCTCTACAGTCAGTGCAGAGAAATGGGCCAACCTCCCAAGGACAATTCACCCGATTCCCATGTGACACAGCCAGGACACATGGATGAGCAGCATCTCCTGGAAGTGCCCACCTATGCCCAGTGATCCAGAAGTGGCTGGGTGGCTGACTCAGACATAGCTCCTAGCTGTCAAATGTTAAGCAAAATCCAAATCCAATTCCTAATGTATGGATGCTCCTGAACTTCCTGTCCTGTGTCCTGACACAGAAAAATATGGGAAGCATCATGTAGGTGGTGACAGAAAAACAGAAAACAGTCCCAGCTATTAATTCACTCTGATTTGGAAGGGTGCCTTACGCTGCTTTCTACTAGGTTTACATTTAGGACGTATTTCCCAGCTCTTCTCTAGTGAATGTTGTATGGGAGGGACTGGTCTGTGTTGGGATAGAAACACTAACCTGTGCTTTCAGGCAGAGGATTCTTCTCTCCTGCTTCATGTACTGTGCTTGGGAGACACCAAGTGTCTGTAAAGCTGGCAGCATGTGGCCTTAGAAGTCCAAATTGTCACCATGCCACATCTACCTGGGAATAACAGATTCCCCTACGCATTTTGCTTTCTTTCAGGGTGGTATGAGAGTATGATTACCCATTGCTGAATTAGGTAATTGTTCTTTAAAATGATTGGATCTGTTGCTTAGTGGTGTGTCTTTGCACTGATTTTGCAAAAGGAAACATTGATTACTGTGTGTGGAGTTGCAGTGGCCTTAGAGAGGAAAGGGTAACACCTGCACCTAGTAAATGTGCACAGACCAATTTCATGAATGAAAATTTGACTTGCTGTATCCAGAGCAGATACACTGCTAAAGTCTTGTAAAACACATACAGTAGGTAACCCTTCCAAAAACAATTATTTTTGCTCTTCAGACCTCCTAGTAAAAGGTTGCTGGGCATATGTTTCTGTTTCCTCCTGCTCAGCCTTTTTCCTCTAATAGTAATACCATAGTATTAAGCAAGAACACAGGGCATTTGAGAAGTAGTTTTTCTGCTTATTTTTCCCCTAAGTACCTTGCAGAATGTGGTGAATAGCATTGCCATAAATTCACGCCCAAGCCAGACACGTTTTTTGCAGCAAGGCTGGCATGGGGGTAGCCTGGGGATACTGCGCAGTCCTGGGCACGCAGGGGAAGGCTGCTAGGTGTAGGCATGGCACAGGGACATCTCTGGGGCAGGAATGCCATCTCGTGGCCGTAAATAGCTATTATGTGTTTAAATCCACCTTCTGCCCATTTTTGCAACTTCCACATAACGCTGCACAGCACCGATGCTGAGAAAGCCCTTTATGCTGCAGTCAGCCTGTGTGTTTTCCGCGTGGCAAAGATCATCCCTCAGGCGGCGCCGACATCCGCAGCAGCTCCCCTTGGCCGAGGAGCCTTGGCAGTCGTGTGACACGGTGCCAGCGCAGGGACGTGGCCCAGGGGACGTGATGGGAGCCACCCGCAGCAGGGGGTCACTGGCTTTGCTTTGCTGCAGCCTCTGCCGGCTCTATCCGATTCCTTCTGCACGCTGAGGACACGGATGCGGTGCCTCCTTAGGCTCCTGCTGTCTCGTCGGACAGCGGGAGCGATGCCGTAGCCGGCCTGCGGAGGTAGGAGTTGCAAAGCCCGGAGGGAGAGATGATCCCTTTTATCAGCTGCCTGGTGCTGCTGGCTGCAGGATGTTAAACAAGACAGTGTCTCTGTGCGTGACATGTGCATCGTGTCTGGGAGCTGGGGAAGAAGAAACTGGACAGTGTGTAAAATGATGGAAATTTGACAAAATTCTTAGCTGCTGTTAGGAGAGACCCAGTCTTTAGGGGCCTGTTGTCTCTGTCTTTTGTGTAATGCCGTAGCTCCTTCTGCAGTGGGGATTTGGGGCAAATAAGCACCCTTTTCCTAAGCAGAGGAATTACTGATGATGCTTTTTTTTTAGCGGAAGGAGTGTTATGTATGCTCATCTGGAAGGAATTAATATGTATGGAAAAATTATGGATACACTCTGAGAACCATCAGGTTGTCCCATCACAGTAGATTTCAATGCTCCACACAGAGATGTGATCTCTATTGAGCTGTACATACTCCAGAGGGAAAGCAGGGAAAGCCACTTCTGCCACAGCAGGGCTCCTGCGTTTGGGAGGATGCTGATACGTCTGTTACTTGCACAGCAGCTACATCAGCAGAATCAGGGTTTGTCATCGCTCGGAAGACTACAGAGAAGTCTAGAAGGACTCAGATTCGTTTGAAGGGCTCCCCCTTCAACTCAGCCTGCTCTACGGGAAGGGGACTAAAAGCCTGTTTGATCAGCAAAAAGGATTTTTTTTGCATATTTACAGCAGTTACCTCTGGCACCCCTCCTTAGCAGAGGAAGGATGGGGCAATTTTAGGGTAGGATTCTTAGAAGAATTCACCTAACCTAAAGTGAACTCTGTAGTCCTGCTGCAAAATGACGCAGACCACTCTTAGCTATATACTTACCTTTTTGTCAGTATCCCATGTAAACCAGCCAGGGTTTTAGGGGTTCTCCCACAGCACGTGAGCTGTGCGTGGAGCTGTGCTCCGCTGGGGTGCACTGTCAGCACATCTGGAACAAACCTGTGGAGACACTGCAGACCCAGGGCCTGTGTGTTTTCTTGCAGTGCCTAAAAATATCCTAAATTCTTCTATTACCTTTGTTGTTGTTTTTTTTAATCCCCCAAAAGCTAAAATCTACTATCTGTTGCCCATTACCCTTGGGAGCTGCAAAAAGACATCTTATTCTAAAGGCCTTGGAATGTCCTGCTTATTTTTATCACTCCTCTGACCCACCTGTGGAAGGTCTGAGTGCCTTCCACTACCATGTATCCAGGCACGTCCCTACTGTCACCTACTGTCCCTAGTGCCAGTTTGTCACCTCACTAACACTCCTCCCACAGAGCAAGCTGTCTGCTCACCCAGCAACTGCTGGTGAAAGGGTCAGGACATGGGAGATGTTGCAAGATTTATGTCAGTCCTAGAGATTTGCAAAAACCCACTTTCAAAAATGAAATTGGCATTTTCATCTTAATGTGATTAATTTCATGTTTGTTTTCCTCCTCCAGTGAGTAAATCCATGCTCACTGTATTATAACAAACTGCTTCCTCACGGTGTGGACAAGGAAGTTCAGAAAGATCACCTGTAAGTATAGCCTAGGTCATCAACCTATATTTAATGCTTTCAAATAACCGGAATATACAAAGCATTAAAGAAGATAACAAAAAGGTTTTGCTATGCTCCTGTTACCATACTGTTGAACTGTTAAACAGAAGTACTCATTTTCTTCCTTACTGGAAAAATGACAAATACTTTTAAGAAATGTTTACAATAACATCCTACTCTATCACCTGCATTAAGGAAGGGTAACTCAGTTCCTGCAGTGCTTGCTCTGTAACTTTGCTTTTCCCAGTGCTCAGGCTTCAGTTGTGAATGATTTATGGCCCAACATAAAGCTGCTCCCTGAAAAGATCGCTTTTGATACGTGAGGCTCAAGACAAAAAATGATCATTTGTTAGGCAGGATTTTAGAACTTCTGTAACAGAGTGCAAAACTTTGGACTGCCAATGACGAAGCATAATCAGACTCCACCATCCTCAGGACAGGGTCCTGCAGGCACCATGTCTAGTTGGCTGCAGTGAGTGGAGAAACCAAAATCATCACATCCAGGCAAGGAGAAGACCCAGGAAAAATTGATTTTTCCTGCACGTTTCCTCAGAAAACATACACTATATGCCATGAGCATTGCCTGTACCACGCTCTTGCTGAACTTTCCTCGTTCTGTATATCCCAAGCCACAAATGGGATATGCAGGCACGCTAATGTAGTGCCCTCTGCCAGGAAAGGGGAAACCATCTTCACCGGGAGAGGCGAGAGTCCTTTGGAGGTCATCTCCACAGCTGGAGCTGTGCAGGGAGGCAGGAGACGGCCGCAATCTATGAGAGTGATGTGGAGCAGGTAGTACAGTATGTAATGCAAGTCTGGCCAATGTACAGGGCTCTTTACTCTGTAAGACTTTTTACTTATATTTAAAGCTTGCAAGGACAAGGTCTGTCTTTCAGTGAGTGTTTTGTGGTGTTATACAGTGAGATGCCATGTCCCAGGGTTGTGCATAAATGAGGAGTTAACCCACTGAGGGGGCAGTGTAGCTCTCCTCTAACACAAATTTTTGCTTTGATTTTCTGCCTTTTTCACGTTTCTTCTTCAACTGTCTTTCAATAAATATATCAGCAAGAGTGACAGAGAAGGTGTCCTCTAGCAGTTTTGAAGCCAATGAAAACTCGTCATAGATCATGTTTAAATGTCAACCCCATGTAAAGCAAATCACTCTCCAGCTGCTCCCGTGCTACCCTCCTGACAGGCCGAGCTGGTTAGCGGGGCTGATTCATGGCAGGACAACGTAATTCAGTTGCTCTTGTTCATTATTTATAGAAATCACAGGCTTCAGTGTTGCAGCTAGCTGAAGTTACAAGCCCAACGATGGGAGAAGGCTCGCTGTTTTAATTTAGGCAAAGGCTAAGGAGACTGGCTGGAGACGACAGCGTGAATGAAAGGACTGAATGCGGGTATTAATATGTATGTTCGCTGTTTGTGAGGTCATTGGTGCTAATGTTTCCGTTAGAGGAACTTACTCGAGGTGAATAGAAATGATTAACTCAGTTTCTCTCAAGGACATCTGAGAAAGCCTCGGATTAGGCCACATAAGTGGGCTATCATAGAGAAAAACAGCTGGACTCCTGGATCCTGCTGTCTGGTTTTATGTGACTTATGTGTACCATCAGGATAGGAATCCTTACACCATTTTGCTCAAACTTTATTATCTCAAATATTATTTTAATCACACATTGTAACAGAGCATGGGAAGAGAGTCGATGACCTGGCTGAGTTTCCTTCCTTATCATCCTGTCTCATTTGCTGGATCTGTGTCATTTAACATTTTATTTAAGAAAAAAATCAGTGCTTTAGTCTGACACCTCTGGGCGAATCCCTGTTCTTAAACCTTATGTACCAAGACTGCAGTGATGATCTACTTATTTTGCTTGTGAAAGGTGAAATAAGAGCCAGCATTTGTCACACTGTGTATTTTATCCCTTGGCTCCTCATCTTAAGTTTGATGCCTAAGTCAAAACCTTAGAGACACTGGTAGGTTCTAGTGATGTTACTGGGGCAGCAGAGATGCCGTAAATGGGGCTATAATTTTAGCCAAGTCCTTGTGCTTGGCATTTTTTCTTGGCCAACTCCAGGCTTTGAGAAACAGGAGGCAATAAAAAATGTTAGGCTGAGGGTTTCGGGTGCAGTTCAGACAATTAATGTGGTCCTAACTGAGAATGTATCGCCAGGATTTTCTGCTTGCTCCCTTCTTTTCAGTGACGTACGAGAGTATCCTTTGGCCACACTGGCATTATTTGTCCTGGTTTGCAGATGTGTTACTGCATGAAAGTGTAAGAGGGAGCTCTGCGACCTGGGGGCGGCCGAGCCTGCCTGGCTAATTCACCCGTCCCAAATGGGTCCCAAGGCACATTTTCAGCAAATAAATCCTTCACTGAACACTTGTTTAATTATTAATTGCCCAAATGAAACCATTGCGTTGTCATTCCCTCAAAAGAAGCTAATGCCTAACTGCTGTCCAGAGCTAGTTTTATGAGCAAGAATTTAATACACAGCTCAGATAAGCTGCGTATGTAGATTGAATACTAATGGTGTTGCGGTGACATGAGTTATGGCCTTATGTTGAGCATCGCTATGGCAACTAGTGACATCATCACAGGCTTCAGCCTGCACAAAACCCAACTTCGGAGGGTCTCTTTTTGCCGGGGTGGATCTTTTCGTGGCTTTTGGGGGTATGAATATGTAAACACCACAGTGTTGTCAGGAGTTTGCTGTGTGTGTTTACTTTCGTTGGAAACGTTTATTCTCTTTGTGGTTAATGTTGTTCTCGTGAAGGAAACCTAATGAAAATTACTGTTTGTATTTGGTTAGTAACATTTGTTGATAACATATGGTCTGGGAATGCTTCAGCAAATAAGAGCTTTTTAATAGTAAACAGAGATATGAGTTTTATAAAGCAGATGCTGTCAAAATACACAGTGCAAGGTTGGTTATTTTCTTACTTTTTTTCTCCTTCCCCGGAGCAAGATTCTCATTGTCCCTCCTGGTGATAATGTAATTTTTTTAAGAGAGAAAACATAGTCTGCACTGAAGCTGCAATTAGAAAATAAGGCTGTTTCTAGGTTCGCTTGTGTAAAACATTTATTAGGTAGCTGAGGGATGTCACATGAAAAAGACTTAATTTGGGGGCTTCTGACAGGCCTTGTCAGGCTGTAGATAATTTATGCCCAGCCTCTGCTCCCTGGCACTGATGGCAGATTGATGCATCAACATAAAAGATGAAGCGTGGAACAGTGACACCGAGAGAGAAAACTTGAGAGCAAAGTCAGCAACGAAACCAAGCTGGTTAATCAGCTCTGCTCTGTTGGACTAGACTTGTCCAGGAGACACCGGAGTACCAACCCATGTCCTCTGTACACAAGAAAGAGTAAATTATTTTTCCCAATAACTTCCCAAATGCAAAAAAAAAAAGAACTGGTGTTTATATCTGAGGAATATACATGCTCTGGACCACTTGTTTTTCTCAGTCATTTCAATGGGAGCTGCTGTTCTTTAGCAGAGCATCTAGGTTGAGGACTGTGTAAAATGACAAAGTTGCTAAGAGTGACTCATAAGGGACTAGCAGGACATGATTAAGCTCTCGCCTGACTCTGAGGTATGTTTTATCACATACTGCCACATCCCTCTGATGTGTTGCTCCCTGCATGTTATTTGTTTCTCTGCGTTTGTAAAAAGCACCTTTGTGATGATTATCCCTCAAGCTTGTTTGAACACTTTGCTTGAAGTTTGAAGTGTCATGAACTTCCAGGGTCTCTAGGATCAACACAGAAATCTAACTCATGGTGAATTAAAAAACAGAAGAAAAACAGCAACAAAAGTTGCTTATCTGCCCCCCAGGCCTCCAAATAAGGAGCCAGGGGTTCGGAGGGGCTACCTGAGTGATTCCAGATGTCCAAGATGCAGGTGTCCTAGATCTCAAATGCTGTTACAGCTATAAAGGCTGTTAATGCAGGAGGTTTACTGTACTTGCTAAATAAATAAGTTCTCATAAGTTTGTTTTCATGCTGGTCCCAAATACTCTCTTCTTGTTTCCCCAAAGAACCATCCTGGCTTTTCTAAACATCTGTCCCACATTTCCTTCTGAAGATAATGCCCTCGCCGCTCAGCCCAGCCACTTCAGCATGTGCCAGGCACGGTGTTTCCGTTCACCACTCATGCCCAAGCAGTAGGGCCGCTGTCCTACCCACGGAGATGAACACGTCTGTGTCCCTGTTTCCACAGCTGGGGCACCCAAGGAGACTTCACGACGACGCACGCGCTTCCAGCAGTGAAGGTGAAGCTGTTCACGGAGAGCACCGGAGTGCTGGCTCTGGAGGACAAGGAGCTCGGGAGGGTAAGGAGGTTTTCAGTTTAATAATATTTCTTCCTGGCTCTGCTTTTCTAGAGAAGTCTCTCCCGTATGGAAATACTTTCAGAGTACAACGTACTGTGCTTCTTTTGCCAAGCTTTGGGAGGGAAGAAAGTGAGCTCTACTCTACTGGGAAGTAATGCATCTCACACGCTTTGTTGTTAGCTTCTAATGGCAGCATTTCAGCTGGCTGTGCCCACGCTAAGCAAGGCAGAGGATCCTGTGTGTGATGCTGGCAGTCCGGAAAGCTTTAGAAGTCGCTTACGGAAATGGACTTTGCTGAGGGAGAAAAGGGGATTATACGGAAGCAAAAAAGGAGGTTTAAGTTTGGCAAGAGACTCTCATATCTACTGAAGAGCCAGTGCATGGTTTCAGTGTTTGAAAGCACTAGCTGCAGCACTTACTGCAAGAGGCTAAAATCCAAGGAAGAAAAGCCCAAGGGACATCTCCTCAAACTGGATGTGTAGCAGGGAGCCAAAAGTTTTGAAGGACCCCACAGTTTGACCTGAAAGTCATGGCAGGCTTTAGGAAGCACAGAAGAAAGATGGGGAACACCCAAAATTAAGAGCAAATATTTAATTATCAAGGGAATCGACAGCAGGTCTATTCTTCTACATAGCATAGTGAGACCAAGTGAAAATCAGTTCACAGGAAGTGAGGCTGCACCTGACATACTGACTTTGCACATCCCTGTGCAGCAGCTCCACATGGGCTGTATAATTTCCAGACACAAGCTGTGTTTTATCTGGCCAGCTCTACAGCACAACTTGCTGTCTGTTTTGTCTACAGCCAAGGCCAAAAAACCCTCTGATCTTGTGGTATATCCAAGAAATTATGATCTAATCTGTTGTTGGGATGTTTCTTACTAGCCCCTTGTAGTTAAAGGCTGCACACAGGAGTCTGTCTCCCATAAAACAACAGGTTGTCCTTAATAGCATAATTTTGTATTCTTATTATTCATACAAATGCCAAATCGTCTTTCAGATCATAGTAAGTTGCTGATCTGGCTTATATCTTTATGGTGGAAAGCTCTGCAGGTGATTTGGTCTTATGTAGTTAATGTTCACTTTAAATATCTGGATATTCATGTTCATGAAACATCCCTTGTTCTGGCGCTTGGGAGAGAGAAAAGCAAAGTTATCCTCCTTTCCTCTCTTCACCCTTCTCTCCAAAGGGAGTGACGGCCTCCTCAGACTTTCCACATCCAGAACTCCATCCTCCCTCTCTATACA
This sequence comes from Tinamus guttatus, assembly GCF_059628265.1. Lineage (NCBI taxonomy): Eukaryota > Metazoa > Chordata > Aves > Tinamiformes > Tinamidae > Tinamus > Tinamus guttatus. The sequence continues at coordinate 3,705,202 of NW_028288841.1, read as the reverse complement.
TCCTTTCTCTCTATTCAAGAGAACCAAACAGACCACAGTACTCCAGCTGAAGGCCTACAGTTCCTTTGCTGCACGGCATCATAATATTTTCGGGATTATTTTCAAAACTACATTCTTTAAACAGCCCGACACCTTGTGTCTCCTCCTTTTATCCGCTGCAGCATGCTGAGCAGAGCTTTTCACCAAGTCATCCACAAATGCTGTTCAGGGCTTTTTTCTCTCCCTGAGTGGTTACACTTGATGTAGAACCACTTGCTTTGTAGGTCTTGTTTCCACTGGCAGCGCTGAGCAGTGCTGACTTTGCTAGTCTCGGAAAGCAATTAGCTTTGCATGTTGTTCTAAGAAAGATGTCAGGCCCCAAAGCAACCCCTCTTGCCCTGAAATGCTGATGAGCCAGCCCCGCCGATGCACTTTAATTCCCAGTCCAGCGGGAAGCCATCGCTCCGCTTTAAGCTTCTGAAATCCGAAGAATGTGGGCCAGCACCAGCAAGTGCAGAGAGCAGGACGGAGATTTCCTTTGGACCAGGGCCACCAGTGCTCCGAGCCAGCCGAACTTCAAAGGGACACTCGCTGCGCCTGGAGCGGTCTCGCAATGACGCGTGTCTGATCGGGCTGCATCAGGATTTCTTTTTTTAATGGAATAATGAAATTGGGAGTGTGTTAAGCCCCCGATTTAGCTGTTCGAATGGGCACGGACCTGTCTGAACACAGAGAGGAGGGAAGCAAAGTCTCCGAGGGGCAGTTTTGAGCGCAAAAACACCCATGCTTAGCTGCCCTTTGAGAAGCAGCTTTGTGCTCTGCCAGGCATTTACAATGCACACTTTCTATTGCAAGTGTTAAGTTGGCAACTGGCCGGCACTCCTCATTTCACCACTTTTATTGAAAGAAGAGCTGGAAAAAGCTCCCAAGCCCTAAACTGCTGGATGGGCAGCTGAAGCCATGGGAATACATCCTGACCCTATTGAAGCCAATGGCAGAACTCCCGTGGATTTCAGCTGTGCCAAGATTTCATCCACCAAGAGCAAGGAGGGGAAGAGCTGTGAATTACAGCGATGCAGAATGAAGTAATGCAGAAATTCTACTGGTGCGTTAACCTTAGGATTTGCAGGAGACACTAAAACAGTTTTTTAAATCATTCATCAAAGGGTCAAGAATATTTTAGTAGAAAAATCCCTAGCTTGTTGACTCAGCAGTTAAGTCGTAGATGGTGAAATACAAGCTCAGAAGCTGTGCTGGATTTTGACAGCTGCACAGACTAAGTATGGCTAAGGAGTGAGTGACAAAAGCAGAGCAAATAATGAGGGTGAAGAGAGCCATTTATAATAGAATTTTGTTTTATAAGGGTTAATGGATCTAAAGGAAAGTCACCTCACTACAAGACAGCAGAGACTTAACTGAATCTTCACTCAGAAAAGTCACCTCTAAGAGTGACATGGTCGCAAGAGGAATGGGGTAGGAGGGAGAGACTGATATTTTAAACAGCGCTGTAGCTCCTCTGTGCTTTTATCCACGCATATGCATAAATCTCCTACAATCACAGGACTAAGCCACCCAAAAGGATCCATGTGAATATCCCAGGAGGAAATAGGGAAGCTTCTTTGATTAGCCAAGCACTTCTGTTGGTATTAATCTACATTGCCCCACTGAAATCCCTGATGTTGCACTGGTATGCCCCAACTGGAGACTGCTCCCTCATTTTCCCTCTGCATAAAATAAAAGTGGAGAGTCCTGCAATGACTCATATCACAATATGTGATACAGTTTTTATCAGTTGTGGTAGTGCAATGCTTGTATTTTATGTGCATTTCAAGAAGCATGAGTAGGTCAAGAAGTGAGGAGACCTTGTATGGAAATCAGTCATGGGAGGTAAGCCAAGAAACATTGCACAGAGGAGGATGTTTGTAGAGACTCACAAGGTGATGACAAATTCTTAGGAGGTCTGTCACCAAGAGCACTGACCTATCTGAAATGTTGCCTGCTACATCCAGTCCTATCTGTAAGCAAAAAATCCAGGCAGCTTCGTGACAACCTGTTACATAAAAATGGTTGAATCATTTTAGGTAAAACTTCGGGAAAACTTGAAACAACAGTGCACCTCACATGGAAATGTGAGTTTTACTGTAGGCAATCACAGTGGGATCTTGTTGCTGGTTTGATGTCAGCCACATCAGTCCACCATCACTTCTGGACTGGCTTACCTGGCCTGCTGCAAATTCTTTTACTGTGGTCTTTCCTTAAGTGATTGCAAGATGGGAAATGATAACACAGTTCAATTCTGCATGACTCCGTGAACAATGACAGAGTAGGTGGAGCAACCAAAGAATATATAAACTAATCTCAAAATAACAGGCTGTATATTAAAACACCAAAAAAAAAGCTAACCTTGCTGATGTAAACAGGATTTTTCAGGCAGACTTATGAGGAAGAAAGTAGTTTATCTGATGGTTTTGTTCTCCATTAAAATGCATTTAGTGAATAATTCTTCTCTTTAACATTGTTGGTTTTTCTGCTCACAGGTTGTTCTCCATCCTACTCCCAATAGCCCAAAGCAGTCAGAGTGGCACAAAATGACTGTTTCCAAAAACTGCCCCGATCAAGATCTGAAGATAAAGCTTGCAGTGCGAATGGATAAGCCTCAAAACATGAAGCACTCTGGGTAAATACTTGTCTTCTTCTGAATTCAATTTATTTTTAATGCACATTAGAAAAAAAAGATTTAAAAAAGATTCTAGAAGAAAAAAATTGACTCAAGTTCATGGAAGATCCAAAGAAGAGTAAATATAGAAATGACATTAGTTCAGTCATGTATAATGCACTTTACATGCTCTTAGCTTAGTCTTTTTAATATGTATCAGCCAAACAGTTTAAATTTTAAAAAGGACCCCACAGGAAATTGTTAAATTTTTTTCTGTAAGGAAATAATGAGTGAACCACATAACTCTTTATTGATACTTTCATATGATTTCCTAAGTTATTCTGATTTTTCCTGTATTGACTTCTTAGAACCAAAAGAAACTCGCCAGATTTTGCTTCAAATAAACTCTACGTATGAAGAAATATGATCATCATTATTTGCACAGAAATATAGTTGCCTGTAGTAGAAAAATAAAGTGTAACTAGGACTAATGATCTGGAAAGTCGAAAGGGAAATCTCTCCCTCAAAATATGCATGTCAGAGGATTTGGGAGATCTCCAGCCTCCTCTCTGGATTCTGTCCTCCTGCCTTGCAGGGACAGAGCGAGCTGTGACATTTTAGGGCAGAAATGAATTTTTCAGATTCAAGCTTACATAATTTCTTTGCTCTTTAATGTGTCCTGAGTAGGCAAAGAGGGAATCATTCCTGTCTTTTAGTGGCTGCAGGAAGCAAACACTGATATACCACTTTTTTGCCGGTAATGCAATTACAAATTGCATTGGGAAGATCTGGCTGATGCCTTTGGTGAGATTTTGCCTCTGTGTATTCTTTGGAGCTGTGGATAAGATAAAAACTTACTGCAACAGCTCTCTAGGAAAGTCATTGTTTTGATTAACTCTTTCTTCAGTGTGTCTTTGGTGCTGTAAAAATACCTTTCCTTTTTATTTTCATAGTCTCTTGCTTCATCATTATTAGATAGATTGAATCACTTATCTTTCTTTTAACTCCTTCTTCTGACTTCCTTGCTAATGAAATCAAAGCCATTAGTCACACGCAAAGTGCAGTTTTTCCACCATGGGATCACGAGCACCAAAAGCAGAAGAGAACCATTCACCTGCCACATTGGTTTCCCTGGCAGCATCTGATAGCAACTGGGCTTGAGCAGCCCTGCTTTTTGTCATGTTTTCTTTAACTAATATTTGATTTGCAAGAGGCTGCTTAAAATCATGTGGTTTATCAAGTTAACTTGTTACAATAAGTGCGGCTGTCTCTCTTTCGATTTCATTGACTTTGGCCGATCCACTAATGTGCATGACAGATTATTTTGGCACTTGCTCTGGGATGTGCTTTGTGAAAATCCAGTTCTGCTCTGCTCAGTTGTGCTCCTGCATGTAGCTGAGAACTGGAGTAACTGACCTTTCTGAAATTAAATTGCCTTTTCCTCTACAGAACCGAGAGCAGAATCTGGCCAAAATCTTTTCCATCTTACACATTCATATATAGTCGCACATATTATTGTGCAATATATACATGTCTGTCAACTCTCTGAGCATTTTACACATTTTGTTTCCTTCCTAAGCTACCTGCTGTGAAGTTCTAGCTTCAGTGAAATTATTGGTAAAATTGACTTTGTGTTTTCTGGGTATAAAATGTTCCCTGAGCTATTTTGTGATCAGAATCTTGCTCATTCATAACATCTTATCTAGACCTTCAGAGTTTCTTCAGGAAGGAATATAAACATATTGGCCTTTGTCTCTAATGGACTATGCTGAGTAATACCAGACCATAATATGATATCTGTTAGAGCTAATAGAAAATTATCTAAAATTGAACCTAAAGATGAAGTTAAAAGATAACATGCAGCATCTTTAATTACATTTCAAGAGGACTTTTTGACTCTAGGCTCTGCAAATCATGATAACTTTTAGATTGTTATTGTTAATTGGCTTATGTGTCAAACTCTGAAACTGTTTTTTATGCAGGACTAATATAAAATCAGATTTTTGCCCCTTTGGATTCACTGGCAAAATTCTGAGAATCTCTGGGTCTAGGACAAATATTTTCCATGTTCTTGAACTCTTAAGACAAGGCCTTCCTACCCACATGAGCATGTTGTATGGAGTTGGGTGCCTTAAGCATGCCGCAGGAGTAGCTGCATGTGTTGACTCTGTTCTGGCATGGAGAACCACCACCAGAATAATAATAAAAAAAATCTCTTTCTATGTGTTGTTCTAGATTCAAAATAACTGTGGTGATACCTAAACACATTAATGCTGAACACTGGATTTATTATTAATTCCCTACTATTTTTACAGGATTAAATGATAGTTGTACTATTTTTACAGTTTTACAGTACCACAGCAGCTGCTTCATCACAGAGATTAGTTGCTAATTTTGATATTAATTTTGCAAGTTTCTTTTTCATTTCTAGGAAGTAAAGGATTCACTCACCCTTAGAAATTATTTTGCTTGCCTAAATATCTGTAGGCAAGAGATTTCTAGGAATTTATCTTAAACTGCTCAGCACAGTGACCTGGTTTAGTCAGTCCAGTGTATACTGGGATCCTCTGAACTGTTTTTTATGCGTTAAGTAGCCCTCTGTTTGTCAGCTCCTCTCAGCCAAAAGGTTTTGTGAAGGCTTAAAGCAACACTTGGGGGTTCTTTTCCATAGTTCTCCTGTTGTAAATATATTCTTCACCCATCTGACCATTTAGTAACTATTCACTAGTACTGAAGGGCTTCTAATTTCTGTGCAAAGAGTAAAAGGCAAGAAAAAGGAGAGAGAAATAATGCCATGTAACATTAGGAGTGGGAACCTTTTGTGTCACTTTCTTTACAAGTTTCTCTGTCAGGCTAGAAATAAATACTTTCAATAGTGCTGTCTAGCTTAAGAGACTTCTGTAGTTACTCCTGCTTGTGCATTAGCTTCATTTTCTAGTGAAGTTAAAAAAAAATAAGTTAAAAAAGAAGTTAAATTAAAAAAGCAGCAGAATAATACATCATCACTTGTATACTGAATTCACCTTTTCTTTTCTCCTAGATATTTGTGGGCCATTGGTAAAAATGTTTGGAAGAGATGGAAGAAACGCTTCTTTGTCCTGGTCCAGGTAACCAATTTAACCAGAAGCTGATCTTGAATCATAAAGTTGGTTGATTTAAGTCTTTGTACTAACCGTTTTCAGTGCTGCATGATTGATGCTGAGCTGTGGATCTGTCTAGGGTGTTTGTTAGGACACAGCTTTTTCTAAAATATTGTGCATCTTCTGAAAGATGTGACGCTAACAAACCTCTAGCCATGAGATTCCTGAGGCAGCTGAATGCTTGGTGAAACAGAGAAGGATTTTTAGTGAGGAATTCATGAGACAAGGGAAAAGCTCAGTTGATCTCGGCTGCAAGTACTTCAGTGCAAATGCTTGCTTTTTGCCTCTGGATGAAATATTATGTCCATTGAAATCTACAGGGCTTTCACTGTTGGCTATGTCAAAGTCAGTATTTTACTTGATGTTTATCATCCCTTCACATTCGTTACTCACTGTCATCTTTGCAGCTCTCATTGGTCATTTTTTCAGTGTCTGTCTTCTTTCCCTTCTTTTTTCACTTTCTGCTCTCCCAGTTTCAGTAGACCTGGATATTCGATAATTGCTAAGAATTTGAAAGAAACAGGTAGAAAATGTTCTCTAAGATCTAAAACAGGCCTGGTCATTACTTGCATGTTAGATCTTCCCTCCCTTCCCCTTCCCAAGGGCAACCTGAGGGTGCTGCAGAAGCCACAGAAGGCAGAGGTCCCACATTGAGTGGCTCTTTGTACCACCTTGATACAGTAAGTCACAACTATGAACAAAAAAACCCTCACACAGGGTGCTGTGGTGAGATGAGAGTGCACTGGCCTGGCCGTAGATGCTCTGGCAAAAAGAATAACAGGGATCTGACTGCTGTCTTGTGCCAAAACAAATTGAGAGTAATCAAGTCAGAGGGTGAAATCCTCCTTGGAGCATCTGAAGCAGATGGCAGGCCCGCTCCAGAAGGGCCAGGGTTTCACCCTTGTGTAAGAAGGGAGCAAGGTGCAAAGCAGATGCCCCAGACTCCACGTTTTCAACAAGGCACCCTTGCATGTTGATTTTCCTGTGCCGGTGAGAGGAGTCCGTGCAGTCCATCTGCCACATGACCCAGCTGGTTTCACTGGTTCTAAATCACCTTGTGAGAACTGATCTGTTTGTTTTGGGTCAATTATTAGTCTTAAGCTCCACTGTCTTGGGAGGAAGCTTGAATTGCATTCCCTGCTTCTAACTGCCAGCCTCTGTAGCACTAATCCACATGGCAGGCAAGAAAATCCATCCTGGAGTGGTAGAAAGGATTTATGATTTACATGACATGACCTGTGTAAGTTGGAGCCTATTTGGAGAAACCAGACTGGGTACCTTGTCCAGTAACCAAGTGCAATCAGCAGGGACAGTTTAAGGGATCATTTTGCATTTTTCCCAATGAAATCAAAATAGCCACAGACGAGAGGGCTGGACAGTCAGCAAGAGGAGATGCCTGGGCCTGCCCAAGCAGTATATTTAGATTTAGATAGAAGTGATGGGTGTAGGTTTTGTCCCATCCATTCCCAGAGTATCTGCTTTGGAAATGCACCCACCCTGCAGGGACCAGCCAGGTCCCAGGGTGAGGTAGGAGCGCTCTGCACCTTGCTGGGAGCACCAGCATCTTGCAGGGCTAGACCTCTAGAAATAGTTCTCGCACCAGTTCACATTTTAAAGGCCAAAAGAGGCCACAATTAAAGAAAAGCCTCTTGGTACTCTTGTATGATGATCCTGTTCTGGGGCAGAAGATACAGAACTATACACAGAAAATGAGCGATTGCTTTTCTTTATACATTTGGTATATTATGCTTTGTGTCTAAATTAAAAGAGCTGTGGCAGTATATGATCACTCATAAAGCAATTATGGGTGCTTTATGCTTTTCCCTTAGGACTGATTCATTCCTATTGGGTCATTTTTTTCTCTTGTGGATAGGGATTCTTCAAAGCAGGGGCCCTCTTAAAGAGACCCGCTGTGTCAGAACAATTTTTCTTTCCTAAAATAGCTTATCCCATAAATAAACATATTAATATTGTGTCATGCTAGGGTTTGCACCTTTGAACCCTAGGATATTAATTTTAATGTCTCTCTCTGGGTTTTCTTCTGGGCCTTTCTACATAGTTGCAGTTACAACTTCAGTTTTCAGTTGCTAAATATTCTTGCCATGGAACCAGAGCTCTCAGAGTTAGATCCTCTTTTCTCGTATTACTAGATCTGTATTCTTCAGTTTGCAGATAAGAGCAAAATCTGGCCAGAAAAGCAGTTCATTTTAATAAGATGAGCAGACTTTTGCCCCCAGAGAGTCTCCATAGACCACCTCAGAAATTCCAGCTGCCGCTGCAGCTCCTCTCTTACATTACCGTTTGCTCAACATTTGGTGCAATGTAAAGTGTTCTGCTGTACATCAAATATAAACAAGAAACACTCTCTATGCAGTCCCTCAGATGTAGTTTGAGCATATTGAACATGTCAGCAGGCAATAAAGATGGAATAAAAATACTTTGCCTGTCCGTATGTTTGTCATTTGCTTTTCATGCAATGCAAAGGATGGGTGCTGATACGAACAGGGATTGGAAGCGAAGGTGTTGATGTCCAAAATCTCTGAACCCTGCTGAACTGCAGGCAGGGAATAGCAGGCAGAAAGTCGAGCTGGCTCCCTTACATAAAGAAGGCACAAGGAGCAGCACACGTTCAGGAGCTTGGTCATCCACGCCAGGCTTGTGTCCGCCTCAGAGGCGAGAGAGAGCATCTAAAGCGTGCTGTCCATTTGGCTGAATAAGTAAATATGTTAGTTAAATATGATGTCCCTAACCTCTTATCTGTAATATTTTCTGTTATAACTCTGCCTTCACTTCCAGTACCCTCCTCCTGGTCCCCTGGCCTCTCCCACCCTGTTCCCTGGGGGCTCAGTTCTTTCAGTGCTCTTCAGCGGTACCACTGCGGTACCAGAGGTTAAGTAATTCATGGTAATAAATACTCCAACCCCTCCTATCCATCTAAACATACAAAGGTGCCAAATGGCATAGGCGGCACCGTGGAGGAAGGTGTTGATGGCAGCTTGGCTCCTTTGTGTCAGTGGTGCCTCGCTGCTATGAAAAGAGGCTTTGCGTAAGTACACAAAAAGGGAGCTCTACAGGGCACATTTCCATTGCTAGTTGGCTTCTGTAAGCCCTGGAGAGAAGGGGAAAGGAGCAATAACTCGCTTGTAATTTGGGCAGAATAATCCCTCGCACCTTCTGTGTCTGTGTAGCTGTGAAGGCTCTGCAAGAGAGGAGATGATTTGTTTGGGTGTAGTGGGTGAGAGCGGCTCTTTTGTGCCGTTCCTGTAGCTGGGCCTCATCTCTTCGGTGCATGCGCTCCCAGGTGGACTTTACTGAGCCCTTTGGTGGAGGTTTGCAGCGTGGCACAGCTGCAGGCCTGCTGTGTTTTCTTGCTTCTCCACCGTGCGCCCGTGTGCTAGGGGGGATAGTTTTAGCTTTCTCTTTTGAATGAATCCTGGCTGCCCACCCTTCCCGTAGACACCCTTTGAGATGAGCAGCAGAAGAGCAGAATACTGATTAGATGTAAATTACATGGCAGAGACTCGTTACTTGCCTAATTTTAAATCCTGAGATATGCAGTGTGAAAGCGATGGCAGAATATGGCCCTGAGCTTGGATGGAAACGGTCCGCAGCATCACAAGCGAGGAAAATGCTTCGTAAAGGCACCAGTAACGCCACTGGCAGTGGGAAGCAAAAGCAAGGGAAGAATTGAGGGCAAAGTTCCCTGCGACTGGCTGAGAGAAGAACTGTGCATTCATCACAGATGTTCGGAGCGGCTCCTCAGTCGCTGTATCAGCTGGCTGAGCACAGCATACAAATTTCAGCCCGTGTGCCAATTAGACCCTTGATCGTGCAGAAGCTGGATTTTTTTCTTCATAGCTGACAGAGCTTGTATTAATTCTTTGCAAGGTCTAATGTGCTGTACTGGAAATAACACCGTTGTTGGTTTTGTTGGGCTGACTGGCTTTGCGAGAGGAAATTTCTTACAATCATTCTTAAGGGCAAGTGAATTAATTACACTGAGATTTCAGACTGAATCTGTTTTTCTCTTGTCATAACCCCATTTCTGTGCTTTGGCAGCATATGGGAAGTAACACTCTGTGGTACCTGGATGACATGTCTGTTGAGTAGCTTGAAGCAATTTTTGGCTTATTGTGTCTGATGATGTTTGTAGCATGTTGCTGGAACCAGATCAACTCTCCACAGATTAAAACCAGTTGCAGTGTCTACGCCTGGATCTATTGTTCTAGTGACAGCCTCCCTGAACTCATTATAATTTAGACTAACAGTGACAGTTCCTGCTTTCAGCAAAACTCAGCTGATTCTGAATAAAGCAGAATGTAGTAAGTGTTCAGTAACTCCAAATAACCAACAGGATTTGAGAACAATTCATCAAAATCGCAGTATCCTACACGAGCAGTTTGTCCTCAAATGAGGGTAAATGACCCGTAGCTGGTCCCCATAATCATATTAAATCACGTTTTCAGTTAGACCTTTACTGAGAACTGGGCATGGGTGATGATTTTTGAGAAACCCTGAGCACTGAGGATTAATACAAAATGTTTGGGAGCCGCTGGTTAAACAGACATCAGAGTCCATTAGACCTGTTTAAGGTGGATCCTGAATACGTAGTCCTACTTGCAGAGACTTCCCTTCATGCAGACCTGCCCTGGGAAAACACAGCTCCTGTTTAAAGGAAGAAGCTAGAGCAGCTGTTACATCCACTTGTTTAAGGATGAATGAATGTGCTGAGATGTGAAAACTGTTGTTTTCACATTTGTTTCTTTAAGCTAGATCATCTCCTGCTCATTTGTGTCAGTAAAGGACTGGGGAGGCGATGTACAACTGGAACCAGAGGACAAGAGTCTCCCATCAAAGTGGAAAGCTGTATTACAGCTGGCAGTATCTTAGCACAGTTTCTCTCCCTTGGGACAAAATGCGTGCTGTTAATCTAGGAAAAGCCCATTTAAGAATTTAACCCAAGAGGGGCGTTGTTATGTCAACAGTGAGAAATGGGCAAGTGACTGAGTTGTGCAATGCTGGAAGTGTGAGGGATGACAATTAACAGGTTTGAACAGGATTCTCGGAAAAGCAGCGCTAGCCAGAACAGAAGTATTTGGTGGTAAAACAAGGATGAAGTCAGTGTTGGTTAATACTTATTCACTGTATGTATTAATCAGGAGGATTATATAGCTGGTGACAGAATATGGTCAAGTGCCAAGAAAGTCAGATCTAATTTAGCAGCCTAGGAATAGTGAACTTTGGCATTTCTCTCCTGCTGTCTCTGTTTTCTTGTCTCTGTTTTCCCTTTCCTGATTTTCTTTGTTTCTTTTTTTCTCTCTCTCTTTTCTCATTATCTTTTTCTTCTGTTCTTCTTCTACCTCAAATTATATCTGAAAATAGTGTTCATTTTTTTGTAATGGACCAGGAAGGGCAGCCCTTGGCTTATTTCCCTTCTTTTGGTTTCAGTCAGTTCAGCTTCCTTAGATGCTCCTTTCCTGTCCCTCCTCTAGACCCTGGATGAAATCCCAGTTGCTCTGAGAGTTCGTTCCTCTCTAGGCAAAGATTTCCCCTCGTTCTTCCTTCAGTTCCCTCTGTGTCCACGTTTTTTTTCAATTACTCGAACCATTCATCTTGCCCATCCCATCTGCTCGCTTGCTCTCATATCAGCTATGGGCTTGGTGTGAACTCAGCAGGCTGTAAGCTGAATTTGTGCTATTAACTATTTCACTTGTCTGGCCGCTTCCAAGCTTCCACGGAACGCAAGCTTTATAAAGCAGGGGGTTTTGTGAAGGGCTCAGGAGGGAAGCTGCAACCTCCCCCTGATCCGAGAGTGCTGCTCAGCTGGGAAGCACAGCTGTCCATACCGAGCTTCCCTGGATCTGACCTTGGGCTTGGGACCTCAGCTATATGAACAGAGCATAAGTAGGACATGATGCCAGATAGGTGAGGCAACAGCGTGCCATGAGCCTATAGGTTTCTTCCCATAATGACACTGGAATAAGAGCAGCTTATTCCAGGGGGACCATGTGAATGCGAGTGGGAGAAAGATGCTCGTTCTGCATCTGTCTTGGGGTATCTCCACCCAAGTCTTCTGTCTGCATCTTCGTTTCTTTTTTTAAACTTTTGAAAGGAAAGGTGTAAACTCTGAAATGCTGGTGTCTGTTTCCATGTGTTACCGCTGTGTTGATGCTACTGCCTTATTGATGTGGATTAAGAATTTTTTCTGGGTCCAAAGGTATGATGAAATGTTTGTGCATGAAGATCCCAAAATGTACCCCTCACTTTGTGGATCTGAGAAGATAGTCTAAACTGCTGAATTCATTTTACATCTAATCAAAGCTAGATTAGTGTGACTCATTTCAGAAGTTAAATTTAGTGTGGCGTCTCTAAAGGACAGATGTCTAGCAGGGACAAACCAAATCCTTACAGTTGTGATGAAATCGTGTCTTCCCCATAAATAAAGCTCTTTCAAGACTTTGTCCAGGAGATGGCAGCAATATCCTGAAAGAACAAGTGAATAAAACCTGCAGGAGTCGTCTCGAGTATTGTGCTGTGGGACACGCAGCTATTTTTAGGCTTCTTCTTGTTAATCGTTTAATTCTCGTGTTGCTGGGAAGGTGGTAGGCAGTCAAAGTTCAGAGCATGGAACACGCACCAGCGTGCTCCCGCTATTGGTCTGTTACTTGTCAATCTTTCGCCGGTGCTTTGAGTTTTAAGGAAGATGAAAGATGCCTAAAGCATCACTTTTCGTCTTCCTCCCACAAACGTGTTAATGATAGGGTTTATTCTTAGGTGGGTTTTGGAGTCGTTCCTGGAGAAGGCTCCGCACAGGCAGAGTGCAAGCTGGCAGCTAGCGGAGACCCGTAGAGGGCAGCAAGATCCCAAGCACCGCCGGGGAGACGCTGAACCGGGGAGCTGGGTCTCCCGCTTGGAATAAATGACATTTTATTAGCAATGGATGCCACCAAAATGTGCACTGTGTGCGCTTCTAACGGAGCGGTTTGTCCCTGTTTTGGAGGCAAACTCCTTGGCTGCCCGGAGTCCTTCTCTCAGGATCTTTCCTGACTCCCCTCCAAATGACGAACATGATCCGTTGGCATCCGTGAGTTTCAAAGATCCCTCTGAAGCCAAAGTTTCCTCCAGAGGTCAAGAAAACGTCCACACTAATAAAATTATGTAAGGAGTCCAGGATGTGACACAACCTTAACAAAGTCATTTGAAATCATTTGACAGTAAATTTCCCTGTAAGTTCCTAGCCTAAAGCACGGAGAATCCTTTGCTCCGCGCGCAGGCTTCTCCCGGACGATGGGCATTGCAACACGCGAGGTCTGCGCCGGGGCTTGATGCGGCCTGATGGGCTCCCGAGGGCGAGCGGGGAGCCCGGCGGGGCCCCCGCGGCTCCAAAACCCTCCGTCAAGAGCTTGACATTGAATGCAGCGTGTCATGCAGATGGTACCTCAGAGGAGTGAGAGCTGCCATTTACAGCACTGCTGACAACAACTGCCGAGATCAGTGGGATCTTAAGATTGCTTTAATATGACTGGCACCTAGCAATTTAGCTCACATTGTTTGTGACAGGGTGTCACTCTTGCACTTGTCTGGGAGTGAATGAGGGTTTTTTTTTAAAGCGTGTAGCTTTCTCTCGCGGAGGAAATTAAGCCCCTGTACGAATTGATGCCGAAGATTAGATGCCAACCACAGCGGGCTGCGTTAAAACAGCGCGTGGCTAACGTGTGCTAAAAGTTTAGGCTGTCTCGAGTGGGTAGCAGCCACCAAAATTAAAAATCCCCCTTCTCTGGTCGCCGTAAACGCGCCGCTTGTAAGCACTTTGCGTTGCCTTGTCGTGGTCACCCGGTGCCATCTGAGCTTTGTGGTTTTCTTCAGGTTAGTCAATATACATTTGCTATGTGCAGCTACCGGGAGAAAAAAGCTGAGCCTCAAGAGCTGCTGCAGCTCGACGGATACACTGTGGACTACACTGACCCGCAGCCAGGTAGGCACCGGCGGCTGCAGCTCCTGTCCTCCCTGCTAAACACAGCTCCCCAGCTGGAATCCTCTTTCTCTCTGCCTGGAGCTGCTCTGGGATCAGTGTTATTACAAATATGGTTGTGTTTATACTGCTCATTAGCTATGCATGACTTTACTATAAATAGATTTACGGAAATGAGCTGAGAATTGCACACTAAGGAGGAGAGACTAGTCTTTTCTGGGGCACCTAAGTGAATAAGACACTTAAATCCTGATGAAATACAAATGTGGAAATACAAATTTGTGCAGAATGCTGAAATCCTAACCTGTGCCTCCAGGTTTACGTTCCTTAAGCAAAAACTTAGCAAGTATGTTTGTCTTCATTGTAGCAGGTATATAAGGGACCACCCTTTTGCCCTGTTGTGTCTTCTCTGGGATAAGTGTGTGTGAGTAGAAGGGGCAGAAAGCATCCTGGTACCCGCGTATGGGTACGTGGGTGCTGAGACCCTTTTGCAAACAGAGAGGCTCCACGTTTCCTTTTTTACCAGCAGGGCAGCGTGCTGAGGACGGTGTTCCTCACCTTGCCCTGCATAATAGCATCCCCCAGGGGAGACGAAGGAAGGAAGAGGAGGTTTTGTTGTCAGAACCTTGACTCCGGGCTTATACCAATGTCAGGGAGATGAGAAGATGGACACTGAGTCAGGGCAAAGACAGAAGCACGTGCCCCCCAGGGGAGGCAGTGTCCCATCGAGCCCTTGTCAAGGCGATGCTGCAGTGATGGGGAGTTTTATCTGCAAACAGGCTGGGCCGTTTGGCCCAAACAGCTTCTGGGAGTACTGGTGCCCTCGCCACCATTGACACATGCCTCCCACCACGTCCCCTCAAAACCCTTATGCTTCTTTTTTAAGTAGACCCAAGCAGCCTAACCCCAGGTCAGAGAAATCATTAACCCTGAGAGTTTTGGGTGCTTTTTGGTAATCACAGGGCAGGATGTCACCTGGCTCTGACGGACTCGTTCCTCAGCAGGCAGGGAGTTTGGTGCCAGGGAAAACCCCTGTAGCATCGAGGGTTTCTTCAAGGTTTCTGCCCACTTTACAGCTTGCTTTCCTCTCCTGCCAGGTTTGGAGGGCGGCAGAGCCTTCTTCAACGCGGTGAAGGAAGGAGACACGGTGATTTTTGCAAGTGACGACGAACAGGACCGGATCCTGTGGGTCCAAGCCATGTACCGAGCCACCGGGCAGTCTCACAAGCCTGTGCCACCTACCCAAGTGCAAAAGCTAAATGCTAAAGGAGGAAATGTGCCCCAGCTAGACGCCCCAATCTCTCAATTTTGTAAGTAAATAAGTTCTCTTAGAGAGCAGAAGTCTTTGATGGAAAGATTTTCTGCACTGATGTAAATCAGTGTTCACACACATGTTTCAAGACGAATTTATTTCATTATCATTAAGCTGCTTTTTACATCAGTGGCTCCAGAATCAGTTAACTTGTGTGTTTAACACGACCAAACCCGAGAAACAAAATTCCTTGGGGAAATTGTCATTGAGTATTTTAAAGTGCAATACTTGATGGAGGAAAGCCTGGGATCTGAGAGCCTGAGAGCCAGCCGCCTTCCTGCAGACGCACATTTTACCCCCACACAATAAACTGCAGACCCAAATCAGAGCAATTCATTAGTGCCATTAGCTGTCTATCAAATGTATCGCGTGCTCAGAACTACAGGTGCAAATCTCGCAAGTATGAAATACACACACAAAAAGAGGTCTCCTGTTGAATATTCAACTGTAGGAAAACATATGGTATTTTTAACAGGTTGCTTTGCAGGCCAGTTAGATGTGAATTTAAAGCAATCATCTTCTAAGTAAGTCAGAGCTATGCTGCATGTCCTGTGCAGTTATACCCAGTTTGCTTAATTTGAAATTTAGAGCAATTTCCTTTGTCTTGCAAAAGTAATTTGATTGTAAACCAGACAAATCCCTCCTCACTCATCATTTAAGTGATTCTAGGGAGTCGGTATACATACAGAAAGGAAGAATAAAATGCTCGTTGTTTAATAGCATTGCTTAACAGTGCCTCAATAGCATGACTGGGATCCCTTCACTGTGTGACACAATATTTCATGTGAATTTCAATCAGATGTAAGTAGTAGAATAGAACATAAGCAAAACAAGCAAAAGTTCTAATTAGATCACATTGTACACATTTAAAAATCTCTGTAAAACCATTATCATTTGGAGTATTTTAAGGAACATGGAAAATGTACTCCTTGCAACATCTGCTTGCTCTTCAATACCATTTGAGCTTCTCTTATATTGGTTTAGCATTTTCATGTCAGTATCCAAAATCACAGTGCAAGCGGCACATCTGTGCAAGCAGTGTTAGAGCAGTAAACCACTACTTTCTTTTTTTTCTTTCCTTTTTTTAATCCTCATCATGTTTACATAGTTTGGGCTTCCTTTGGCCTTGCAATGCTTGTGATGTGAGTGAGAAGTAGCATGATGCAGCTTGGCAAGCACAAAGTCAGTGTTTTCATTCCATTGGTCTCCTCATCCTGTCTGTCTTATTCAGGTCATTGACTTTAGGGGGTGAACGGTGTAAAGCAGCGGGTCCTCACCGCTCAGAAAGCCAGAATGGGAGGTAGGAATTGGCCTCCTGGAAGTGGGAGGTTTAGTCTGTGTGATTAGCCTTCAGACCTGGTGGCTTCGTGCTGACCTGGATGCACTTGCAGGGATTGTGTTTATCTCAATCCAGAATGTTTAATCAAAAACTTGCAGGCATGGGTCCTTCATCCATTTGTGGTGGGAAGCCTTCGTGTTCCATGGTTGCCTTTTTAAGTGCTAAAAACCTCCCGTGTCACAAGGGAGATGCAGGTTATGGCTCCTTCCCCGATAAGCGATGCGGAAGGGACCCTCAGCTGGTCACATCCCAGAGGGCTGCGTGCTGCGTCCTCGGTGCACAGAGGATGCACTATTGCTCGTCCCAGTGTGGCCCTGCAGATTAGCGTAGCGTAAAACCTTCACGCTGGGGAAGCACCTTTCCCTCCAGCCTTCTCCCATCCCTCACGCATCAGGCCTGGAGAATTTTCTGTGCTTGGCAGGTGGAGCATGTTTTGTCCTCAGTCTTATTTCCATCTCCTCGTTTGGATCTGGAGCCCCTTGAAAGCTCTTTGGGCACAGGACCTTCATCCAAGAGGAGGAGGAGGGAAGCACGCTCTAGCACCCATTCATCTCAGCAGCAAGGCCTATTTGGTTTCCATGTTTTAATGTTTATATGTGGCAATGTTCATTGCAAAAATCATTGGGTGCTGAAGTTAAATAATGAAGAGCACAAGTGAGTCATGCACACCACATATGATGGCTTATCGGGAGTCTTAATTATAAAAATACATATCTCAAGTCATGAAGTATTTAAATTCAGACATATCAAGTATTGCATTTTAAAAAAGGGTCTTGGTGTGTGATTGTTTCGTTTTCTTGGTTTGTGTTTTTTTCTTTCTTTTTTCCTGCAAAAAGGTAAGGACTTTTTTGAGACATTTTATTCTTGTACATTTATCTTTATACTTGGCATATTTTGCGTGCTTATTAGAACCTATGGTAAATGAAGGATTCGCAAAAAAGTAAAAGCTCAGGAATTTGACTAGTAATTGTTGTGATGGTTTTCATGTTGTAGCAGTCAGAGACGGCACATGCGCATGCATGCACATGCAGAAAAAATCCAGCCCTCCACTCCTGTTTATGGAGCTGTCGGTTAAGCAGAAACCTGAGAAAAATGTATTTTGGTGCTGGGAAACCTTGGGAGTACTAGCAAATTCATTTGGTTCCCACCCAATTTGACTTAGCAAATAGAAACTTAATGCAATATTGAAATGTTCATCTCTAGTTCGATATTAGTATTTGACTTGGAAGTAAACAGACAGCTCTAAGCAAGGGTGGTGTATGTTTTATTTGCAATTTAAGTACTGAAAAAAATAGATCCTGCTATTCATTAATTTTTGTATGAGTCTACAATCCCTTTTATGTGGGTGAACAATACCTGTTAGTGTGACAAGTTTTGCTTTTTTTTATTTTGCTACAATTTAAAAGAAAAAAATCCATTAACGCAAAGCTATGCTTTTCTCCAATATTTGCATTATAGAAGAAAAAAACAAAACTGTTCTTGTTTACTGTTGAAATCATGCACAGTATTATAGTTAATAATGCTGCCAATACATATTACACATTTTGGCAATATTTAAGCTTCATAAAAGTGGTCACTTGTCTGACAGTACCAATCTTTGTTCGTTTTGTGTTAGTGATACATTAAACAAAATTTCCAAACATGCTCCACATTCATTTTTTTAAACTTTTCTTTTTAACATGAAAGATTGGTCAGTAATTGTTTTACATATCACTTGTGGTTATATTTCTTTTTTTAATGTCTGTTTATATTTAATGACTGTTGGTCACACCATATACAAAGAGTTGGTTGCTTTGAGAATTTATAATGATTTGTTCCCCATAATAAGCAGCTAGGTCTGTCGAGCTTCATAAGAAATTTTCAGCTGTAAGTGTCATTTTCTTTTGGTTGGTTTTGTTCTTTTTAAGTTTCTTTTTCATTCTTTGCTTGAACCCAAATATTTAGCTGCTAGGTTAGGGCTCCTGTCTGCTTTCCTGAGCCTTGTTGCTAGTCTTTATGTTATTCTGGTTTGTTCCTTCTTACCCTGCTAACTTCTAGCTGGACTCAAGGGTAAGTGCTTCCCTGTAGCTAGCACAGCTCAGATAATCAGACTAGATTATCTGACATATGCAATGTGCTTTTTTTTTTCTATCTCTCTCTCTTAAATCTTTCTCATGTTTAGATTTTGTAGTATAAATTTTCCATGTTATTTTCCTCAATTTAGGTTTGAAATGTAAGTCTCCATACTGAAATTAGGATGCATGTGATGTTTGCATAATTGCCTTCTCTCCCTGGCTTTCACATTGGCATCAACCGATCCTCTTAGCAAAGCCAATCATTAACATTTCCAATTTTCCATTCCAAGATGTAAATATTAATTAACATCACAATAAAACTGTAAATAATGCCTCCTTTTGTTTCATGGAATTTACATCCCGTTGACTGCTTCCTGCCTGCAAAGCAGATCGGTTTGCGCTCCGGCAGTACCGTTGCTCTCCGTTAAGCGATGCTTAGCTGGGTGTAGCGCTCCAGCGGGGCTAACGTGGACACCTCAAAGCCTGGCAAGGTAGGGCAGGCAGGGAGGGACTCCAGGGAGCCCAACGCCCCCGTCCCCACGTGAGCACCCCAGGTCACCGCGGCCTGAGAGCCCCCTCGCACCGACACCCTGGAGGGGGCTATTGCAGCAGCTCTCTGCTCTGCTCCGTGTTTGCACCACGCAGGAAGGCTGACCCCACTCCCCGCTAAATCCATTACTCACCAAGGGGCTTCTACCCTCCCCCAAATTATCGCAAACCACCAAAATCAATAATTCTGGGCTCGGACACCAGCCAAAGCACTGCTTTCTAAAGCTACGGGAAAAGTTATTTTTGCCCCTTAATTGTTACCTTTTCCTATTAGAGTACCTCCTTTGAAAAGGCAGAAGAATGAGCTTATGCATTAAGAGAGACTTTTCCCTAAGTTTTTGCTCAGTCTTAAATATCCAAATCCTGTATTGCTGTTAAAAGCTCGCTTCTCAAATACCTGGCGAGCGCCTGCTTTCCTTAGGAGGGAATAGCATCAGTGGGTCACGAGAGCTGGCAAATATGTATCCGGAATATCTGAATGCAACTATGAGAAGGAACAGGCGGTGTCATCCCTCCTGGCCATCAAACAAGACTCCTTTTTCTTCTTTTTCCTTTTGTTCCTTTTTTCTTCCGTTTTCTGTGTGTGAGTATGTGCGCGTGTGTATAAATATACCCCTGGGTAGCAGGCAGAATTCCTTCTCAGCAGACACTTTCTTTTTTCTTTCCTTTTTTGCTTTCTAAATGTTTGGATTTCCAAAGAGGATTTTTATCAGACTTTACCACAAAAAAAAAAGTTAATTTGATTGAAATACAGATTTTTGCCTCACTGAAAGAAAGAAAGAAAGAGTGAATGAATGAATGAATTTGAGTTTGGCAACATTACATATATTTGCACTACAATGCTTTGCTTTCCTATTAGATTATTTTCATAGTTTTGTGCTTTAATTGCTTTATTATTTTTAGATAGATAGAGGTATCATGAGAACGCTGCTGTGTCTTCTGTATTGTCAACTTGCAGATGCTTCATTGCAGGAATGCAGAATTAAAATGTTATTCAGTTCTGACATAACTTGCATGAATTTAAAAACAGGCTGTAAATCACTTCTACGTGCTTTAAGAAGCATGGGGCTCTAACTTATGAAATATAAATTCACAGGTTTCTGCAGTCGTCCAATTCAAAATATTTTTAAATAGTTATAAAAAATGCTGTGAAACAATGTTTTGTATTATAAATAGCTGCTTTCTAAAATGTGTGTTTAACTTGTCACACGAGGAAACATGTAAGTGCATACTGCAAATCCTTATTTATTTAACAGCCGAACGTTAGATAACTTAGGTCTCAATTCAGCGCATAGTGTGTCTGGTGATTTACAGGAAAACTCTTAATTGTTTACTA
Source organism: Tinamus guttatus (assembly GCF_059628265.1). Taxonomy (NCBI): domain Eukaryota; kingdom Metazoa; phylum Chordata; class Aves; order Tinamiformes; family Tinamidae; genus Tinamus; species Tinamus guttatus. The sequence goes on along the minus strand of NW_028288841.1, from coordinate 3,684,865 downwards.
AAGCTTTAGGTCGAGCAGGATTTACGCTTGCAGCAGGGGAAAAGCAATAAAACAAAGGACTAAAACGCAGGTTAAATGTAAAGCTGTCTCCTAACGTAGGATAAAGGGCTGAGGTCCTGGGGAGCGAGCGGAGGCTGGTGGCAGGGTGAGGCGGGACGCGGCAGCGGGAGCGCAAGGAGAGCCCCGCGCGGCTCCGGGCGCCGCCGGCCGGGCTCCCCCTCGCTCCCGCTGCAGAACTTGCCCGACCACGCCGGCGAAGACTTTTCTAGAAATATCTGTAAATGAATAGCTGCCATCAATCATTGTCATTCCTTTATTTCATGTCTCCTGATGAGGTTGACTAGTGTCATTGTTTGTTACTGTCCAAACCACATCTTCATTCTTGTAATGTCAAGCAGATATGACAAGCACACATTTTCCAGATGAGTAAGATACAAAGTCACCTTTTAATTTACAGTTTTTGTTTTTTTTGTTTTTTTTTATTTATTTATTTTTAACAAACAAATGTGTTGTAAAATTTCCTGAGTGTTCAGTCGCCTTTGGTACTAAAACAAAGTCACTCATTAATGAAAAGAAATGAATCCGGAGTAAAAAATTCTTATGATAAAATGGCTACCTATAGCCTTTTATAACAAGAATTCTTTTATGGAGCTTGTCCCCCGTTTTAACTTCACCATTCGCAGAGCAAAATCTGCCAAAATTTTTGCTGTAGCAAAAGAAATGCAGAGGGCAGTGAAATACATTTTTAAAAATCCAAGACTGGACTATTTGACCATTTAGTCTCTTCCTTGTTAAATGACCAGCATAAATGGCAAGGAAGCCCTCCTAGGACAGAATGGTGGGACAATTCTTTGTTTTTCATTATTATTATTGTTGTTATTTAAATCTTTGCATTCCTGACGCTGACAGATTTGTGAGACTCAGATTTCAAACACTTGCACAAAATGGGTGTTTGACAGAGGGCTCGCTAACGCAGTCAGTCTAGAATGCAAACTGGAGAAAAATGAGCAAAAAGCAAATGAAAGCAGTATTCAGGAAAACACAGCCCTGTAAGATTAAAATTGCAGTATAAAGATTCAGGCTCAGTTTTCCAGTATAAAGATTCAGGGTACCTGCCCTGCCCAAGTTGCCTTTGCTTGCAGGCTCCCTTTGGAGACCACCAGCGAACACCTCTCAGCTGCATCTGAGTGCAGCTACTCCAGACATGCAAGGTGACTTCTCTGGGCCTGCAGCATCGTTTTGTCTGGGCCCCAAACAAAGACGCTCCCGCTAGCTTGGCACAGCAGCTTGGAAAGGGATTGGAAATTACTGGAGCATCAGATAACTTTCTTTCTTTGGTTTGTCCTTTCTTTTTAAGCTAGAGTAATACCGCAGGGTCAAAAAAGCAACCGCACCTGCCTGGAACAGCAGAGTTAAAGCATTTGCAAGTTAGTCGTAGATTTTGGGTGGGAGTACTAGCTGTTTTCGTTTTGCAGTTTCGTTAAAACCTCATTCAAACCGTGCAAGCCATTTTGGAGGAGGATGGATTATATATAAAACTGTCATTTCGTATGCAGATGCAAGCATTATTTTAAATCACAGATCAGCTGTCTGGAGTGAAGGAACAATATATTTAGATCTATCCTCGTCTTTTTGTGTTTTCTAGGAAAATTACTGCTTTCGAAACAATACTGATTTCTAAATTTAATTTCTTTAAATGATCCCTTTAGAAAAGACCAAAATGCAGAAACAAACTGCAGGTTGCACGGTGCATTTGCCACATACTGGTTGATCAAGGGAAGGTGAGTTTAGCGCAGGTTCAGCCCTTTTGACGCGCTCCTTGTTATTCCCAAACATTCTCAGCGCTTAGGCAGGGCGAATGTTACCTCTAAGCAAAATCCATGTGCGTGTCACCATCCTCCAGAGACATCTCCGGTTCCAGTCACACCTCGCTTGCGCCTGGGCTGGGCGCGTTGCTTTGGAGGGTGCTTTGAACGGGCGCGAGCTGCAGCGTCGAGAACTGCAGCTGCTCATCTCATGTCAGAAAGCTGCATTTTAGCTCCCCGCCTGAGCAGAGCTCCTGTGTTTCATCCCTCTTGGAAACGCATGGGCAGCTGCCAAGCGAAGCCCCAGGGCAGTCCTCAGGGGTGACCTTAAAAGCCCAGGACAGATCCCCAGCTCCATCCAAGGCAGCGAAGCCTCCACTGCTTCCCTGAGGATCTATCTGCTCTGTGTCCACCTTGGTAAGGGAATGGGAAGTGGTGGTGGAGGGAAGCTTGCTAGCTTGGAGTCAGAAATGTGCATTTCTAACAGGTCTCCCAGCACATCTGCTCAAAAAAAAGGTCACCAACAAAAGGGCTAGGGGACTCTGCGAACTTCCCGCTGATTTACTCACTTCCCAGAGCCTCGTTCGCTGAGCAAGAGGATTGACAGCATCTCAGGGCTCCTAATTGAAAAGTAATAAAATCTCTGAGTGAAGCTGGCAAATTAAGGCCTCCAGCCAATTTGTCAGCTTGCAGTCTACGCCGAGGAACCAGGCAGAGCAACCGCCTATTAAAAATAGTCTGGTAATATCTGCTGGAGCATTTTGTGGGCGCTAGCAGTGCAATGGGAAGCAGCGTGAGCGCAACCTTCGCTAGCGCGCTCGCCTGCATCGATCCTGGCCCAGAGGGACAGAGGCGACGGGGCAGGAATGTGTCACGGCGGCGAGAAGCCAGCCCGCTGCCGGAGCGAGCCGCGGGCTGCGCGAGCCGCCGAGGTGCCGCGCGCCGGGGACGGGCCCCGGGCCACCCTCACGCGCGCGGCCGCCGCGCGGCATCGCCGTCCCCGAGCCGCGCGCGGCGTCGCCGGCACGGGGACAGCGGGACCACCAGGGCTCTGTGCGCCGGGGACAGCCCCACAAACAGAGACCCCCCAAAAACATTTTTTTTTGTTATTCAGCAGCGTTTTAATGAGGAAAATTGCCAACAACTGCTGAATTAATAAGTATTGCTAGCAGCTAATTGAAATGTTGCGTGTTTTAATTTGTCTGTTTTCTTTCCGGTGGGTGATGTTATTTATATGATTTGTATATAGTTAATGACAGACTATACAGAAAATGTAGAGGTTGCTTTCAATAATTAGTAATATGTGAGAGCAAAGGCATGAGTGAGATATTTAGGAAGACATACCAGCCCTTCACAGGTTCATGTTAAATAGTTCAGCAAAAGATATATAAAAGAATACTCTTCTACCATTTAAAGCATCTTTTTTTCTTTCCTTTTTTTTTAATTAAGGATTTTTTGTTTCTCCTGCTAAAGAGCAATTTTGTTTTAAAACAAATAGAGTTGCCATATACTGCTAGTGCGGAAAACTGCATTTTTTGTGTCCTTTCAGCCACATTGTTTCAAGGCCACCCAGTTCCCCTAGGAGGTTATAAACAGGGAAAGGATTTAAATCCTATTCTATCTGCCGAGGATTTGGCAAGAGCCCATATAGTAGGAAGCTGAGTGCAGACAAAACCGAGTGAAAGGTGTCTTTTAATTCCGTGGTCGCTGGTAGAACAAAGCCGGCTCCCGGCAGGGTCCCGGCTGGCCGCACCCAGGCTAGATTGGCGGCTTCATTTCAACCGGGGAATTTGGTGTATTTTTAGTTAACCATGTTGAGATTAATTAATTAGTCCCTAGGACTTAGTGCCTGTAAACGTCATCCAAAGCAGAGAAGTGTGAATACGTTGAGGCTATTAATTCACAAAAAAAAATGGCAGCTCATAAACCAAGCAGAGGAAATTGTGTCCCTCTGTCAGGATGACTGGCAGCTCCAGCACACTATCAGGTTACTTTCTGAGTGATAACAAATTACATATCAATTTAACTTGTTAGCAATGCTTAAAAGAGCATCTTTTTATTTCTTTGAGATAGCACTTAAAGTTGCCATAAAAAAAATGCTGTGGGGAGACAAACATTGGCATTTGGGTAAAGAAAATGTGACTGGTTTGATACCTAGAAAACCTAGTAAATTTAGAGAAAATGCTACAGCTATAACTTCATTAGAATGGCAGAATCTATTATAATTAACTGCAACTAACTAAATAGGAGCTAACTTACTTATGTGAGCCAAAATTCTGTTAACTCATAGTGTATTGTAAGATACAGAATAAGTTACTGGTTTGTGTTCTGTTTTTAAGTACAGAAAAAAATGCACTATAATGAGCAGTTGACAAGATGTTAATTCTAAAATCTTTTGCCTAAATGCAATAAGATAGTCCATAACTGATGCAAGTTGACAATGGGAGGTAAAGAATATAATTTGTAGCTTGGGAAGATAAAAGTTAATGCAGGAAAGGGGCGATATTTAGCTTTCATGCTTCATACAGTATATTTTTCTGTTGTATATGTCAACTAAAATGTGTTACATCTCTCTAAATGGTGTCTTTCTCTATATGTATAAATGAACAGATGCAGATAGAGCTCAAAAGCATGGCATGGATGAATTTATCTCTTCCAATCCCTGTAACTTTGACCACGCTTCACTCTTTGAGATGGTTCAGCGCCTCACTTTGGACCACAGACTTAATGATTCCTATTCTTGTCTGGCAAGTATATTCTTTGGTCTCTAGTGGTATAAACATCAAGCAGCAAAGTCAAAGGTAGTGCAAGTGGGGGCTAATCCCCTTGGTGCTGGAAGATTTGACTCCTGTTTACACCAGGTTTGAATTTGGCCCAGAGATATTTTCTTTTGAGAGGAAGGCTGCAGTGAACTGGCTGCTGTTCTTCACCAGAAATCCTGCCTTTATCGTTTCTGTTTACTATGCTGATAATGTTTCTTCCTATAAAGACAAACTCCTGTTTTGGGATGTACAATAGAGGGCAGAGGCAGTGTTTGCAGCGGCCTGCACTGCCCTCCAGAAGTTTATGGATGAAAGAACAGGGAAAAGATGCCGGTCTGGTACCACTTCCCATGTCAATGGAGTCACTCGAGGATTAGCTGTGGCCCAGCCTTGTGCCTGTTTATGAGCAGGTAACAGGAGGGACCAGGTAGACATTCTGCAGAGATAGGCCTGCAGTCTCTCCTCGCTCACATAATCACATGCCCATCCTGATTGTTCTAATGAGCACAAGTTGCAACTCTCAACCCGTTGCTGCATGGCCATGCCACTGGGATTCTCCAGGAGCTGGTAGCCTTTGTCCAGGGGGCTGTGGATCTTAATGCATTTGTGGATTTGTGGATCTTAGGAGCTCTGAGGATATAAAAGACAAATGACCTCTAACAGTATGACTTGAGCAATGGATTTCTCAGGGTTTAGGTGAGGAGGAGAACTGCACTCTGAGTTTCTAACAAAGCAACAAGATGAAGCTTTTCCTGAGGTGCAAGTTGTGTCCTGAGAGGCATGGGACGGACCCTGGCCCTCCCGATTTCCTTGTGGTGCACAGAAACCTCCACACGGGGTTGTCATCATTGGCTTGTTCTGCAGAAGGAACACCCCAGGAGGTTGTCTTCACACCTGTCAGCTGGACAGTGCCTGGAACTGGGGCTATTGAGCAGCTTTTTCTTACAAGCAGCAATGCGGGAACACAGCAGCAGTTGCAACATGACTTTTGGTCTTTAATCTTTTCCTCCAACTCCCCTCCACCGTGGTACTCCTCTCATCCGCTGCACTTCTTGCACCTAATTCAAGCCTCAGAAAAGATTAAGGTCCTGTAAGGTCCAGTAAGTGCCATTAGCAACAGCAAATTATCTTCTTCCTCACAAGGGATAGGACTAGGAGGAACATCCCTTGAGGTAAGGATGGGGTGGGTGAAGACTGCAGCATGCACCTTACCCACATGTGTACAGGTGATATGAGTAGGCTCCATGGGACTGTTATCTTGCCTACGGCAGCTTCCTCACTGGTTCCATCCAAGGTCTTTGCTCCAGCAGGCAGTGAATTTGGCATGCAGCTTCTGCTCCCCACGCATGGCTGACACTAGGAAGACCATTCCCACCCATGCATGTCTGACAGGTTGGCTTGCAGCTGGTTTGTCTGTGAGGTCTCGGGCCTGGTGACAGCTGTGACCTCAGAACAAAGTTCATGGCTGAAGGAGAGGCATGAGACCATCACAGAAAATATTTAATAATGTTTTTCTTCAAGCAACCTACCAGCCATACTGCCGCTTACTATCAAGATGTTCAGGCTCTCTTGCTAGGAGGTACTGGAGTGATGATAGAGCTTCCCTCTGCACCAAGACTTGTGCCTCTTCGGAGAGGAGTATCACCAGTTAACCATCTTCTATCAAATCTCCCATTACAGAGCATTGTAAAGAAGAGAGTAATGGGCTGTGTTCACCCACGCTTGGATTTCACATGCGTCTTTCCTCTGTTTTAGTATGTTTTCCCTGATTATGAAGCAAAAAACAGACTGACCTCAAGACTTGCATTCAACAGCAGAGCCCTATTGCTCCTGATACGTCTGGGGGAAGTTGGCGATACCGCTGTGCTGGCTTGCCTGTAGGAGATTGTAAGTCTGTGGTAAGCCTTCCCTGTCCGTTCTGTGTGCTGCTGGGCAATTCCTGTAGGATATTCACATGCAAGGTCCCTTGGAGCTTTGCCTTGTCACGCCTCTTTTGTCCACGCGTCTCCAAATGTGGACATGGAATTGCCAGGGAAGGCCTCCCCAGATTCAGCGGCTTACCCTCCTACCAGGAGATTAACTCAGCTTTGTCTCCTTTCCGTGGAACCAGGTTAAACAATGTTAATGCAAGCCCACTCTCTGGCAGAGCCAGGCATCTCTATGAAAACAAACAGGCTGTGACTAATCTCAGCTATGGCAGAAGTGATGTTTGCTGGCAGAGAGCACCGTGCTGGAGAAAGGGGAAGAGCATTGTCTGCGTTGCCTACGGAGGGTTCTCACCAATCTTCCACAAACTGATAGCACATCCGCAGCTTTCCGTGGACTTTCAGATAGAGGAGGAGTACGCGGCTCTCCTAGCTTCGTATTGACCCCACACTGGGTCTTCCTACCTTTCGGCTTGGATGCTTGCGTTCTCTCTGAGACTGCCCTTGGACTCTTCCTGGGACTTCCAGCCTACTTGCTGGCATTTGTGGGGTTCACATGGTACCTCCTGGCATTTAATGAAGAAAAGTCATGTTCCAGAGTGCCCAGCCTAGTAGAACTCATGTGAAGGGGTCAGAACAAGAGGCTGGTAAAATAGGCCACCAAAGTGAAGTGGTTTGTGTTGTCGGTGGTAAATGATAAAATTCATCTATGGAAAAATGATTTTTTTTCCCTCGTGATTTTTGCAGAAACCACATTTAACTTTAAATAAATTGCCAGTGCTTCAGACTTCCCAACTAAGCCTAGCTTTACCTGTCTTGAAAGCTCCCATTGCACTCCCCACCGGTGCTTGGTAGATGTGGCCACTTTTCGGTGCGATTTGGCTTCTTAAGAATGGTCAGTCAAGCTCCTGGGCTCTGCAGCCTCCCTGCGATGTCCCCTCTACGTTTCCACACGCAGTTGCCTACCAGCTGGGAGACCAAACTGAGCTGTACCTACTTGTGTTGAGGTGAGATACCCAGTGTGCCGCTGCTGGTTGCGTTTTACCAGCCTCCCTTGTTGTCAGTTGGCTGTGCCAGGCGAATTTTAATCAAGAGCCAGGATCTTCCCGGCCTTCATCAAATCTTGAGTCTGCTCAGGGGTTGAAGGGAGCAGCATTAGTGGCCCCTTTGTAGCTCTGTTGAGCACGTGCAGAGGATGGGAGCAGGTTCTTAATTTCCTACCTCTGTCATTTCCAACCTGTTGCTAACCGCACCCTCTCTAATTAATCTTTCTGCAATCTGAGGAAGGGTTCTTCCTCTTCCTTGCTTTCATGCAAAAGGCTCTGGATCACTCTACCCATGGTCTACTTTGGCATACTGTCATGAGGTATCACAATAGCAGGTTTAGTCTGCTCGAGCTGCCTTTCAATGAGCCATGGAAGAGATCTTGAGTGTTCAACCCCTTTCCTTCTTTCCAATGGAGGACCAGCACTTCTGCAGACCCCAGGCCGGGGGACTCAAATGTGGTGAGCTCCATATCAACAAAACCATCTTCCTGTCTTGCTTGACACCAGGCTCTGGCCTCGATATCTCTCTCCAATGTACTTAATGCCAGCCTTCCCATGGACTGTAGGGCCAATATTGCACCCCATAAGGATTGAGTTCTTTGTATACATTAAATGAATATAATCTCTTAAACTACATATACACCTCAGCAATCAAATTGACACCCCTTTCTATTTCACAGCAGTTAAGATGTTTCCATGTTTTGGGCATACTTATTTTCCATATTTTGGGCATGCCTGTTCTCCAAAGATTTGTAATGAAAACAAGCAAGGTGAAGAGATTGTCCAAGACTGTAACGAACAGGCAAGATGAAGATAAAGAAATCCAGAATCAAGCACAGTACAGCCAACCAACAAACAAAAAATATCAGAAAAAGCAATGAAGGCAAATATACCCCTCCCCAAAAAATAACCTTCCAGAGTGCTGTCCCATCTGCATTGTTCTGTGGCTTCGTTTTGAAATGTGCACTTCTAGTGATCCCAGAACTGTAGCTACTCCCTATATCTATCATTTTCCCCTCATTATTTTAATTCTTTTCTCAATCTGTTTTGGAGTTGGCCCAATAAGGATGAGCAAATCCTTCTCTATGTCTTTGAGCTCTTAATTGATATTTCTTCAACTCTTTTCAAAGCAGCTATTTTGGCATCTAGAAAAGATTTGGTGTCATCTGAGTGGTAGAAAATATATTTTAATCTTTCACAGCAGTGTTGTTTCTAAGATGTAGCATTTGGGGTAACAGATGGGGTGGCAAAGAAGTTGCCTATAGGGGCAGTGCTCTGCCTCAACTACTCTCCCGCCCGCTGCAGGAACTTTTCAATTAAACGATGAAAGATTTTGCAGCTTGATGCATTCCAGAGCTGCGTCTTAGCAATTGTTTAGCACCCAAATTTCCATGTAAATATTGATGGTTTTGCAGCATTCTGAAAAGCATTCTACAGGAACACTCTCATCCTTGCTAGTGCCTTCGGTGAAGGCAGAGGCGCTTTCCACATGGGCTGTCCCAGGACATTCACCTGCATTCGAGCGCTGCACTGGAACGGCGTCCTCCTCATCGTATGACGAGCTGTGTATCACCAGGCCCATAGGACCGACAGACGGAAATAATTTGAAATTTCTGGATGCTTAAAGAAACCCTGCTCGTTAGCAGAGCTTGCGTTTCCTTCGATGCCAAGGAATGCTGACCTGCCGGTGGTGGGTGATCTCAGAGTGTGTCACCAGTGGTAAACAGATAGGGACGATGTGAAATGTCCCTTGCTGGTACTGCAGAGCTGTGTTCCTCTGTCTTCAGCTCATTCCTGTCCTTGCCAGATGCAAGAGAAGTCCTTATATTCAGTATAATCCTCCATGTCCTCCCCCAGGTCAATCTTCTTGCTCAGGACCAAATGTACAATCCTGTCCCAAAAGTAAAAGCACTATTTCATGCTATTTAAATGATGAAGCCTTTGTCATCTCTTAAAGATGTCTTTTTTTTTTTATTGCTGGGCACCAATATGAATTGGCCTAACTTTTCAGCATATTAAATGACATTTCCCTTTAAGGTAGCATAAAACGTTTGTGTTAACAATTGCACGGAATATATGCTGTGCCTGAGGGATGTTGTGCAGACTGTGTTGTTTGAGTTAACAGTGACCTTTCTCTCTCTCCTTCTCTCTTTGTTTTTTTATTTATGTAGCATTAGGTTTGTATTTTATTAGAACAGTTGACCACTGCACCTCCAGATCTGATAGCAATTGTATTTAATAACCTATATTTAAAATCAAGTCTCTTTATTTCTAAACAGGGCTGGTTTAGTCCTGGCCAGGTCTTTGTGCTAGATGAGTATTGTGCACGTAACGGAGTGAGAGGCTGTCACAGACATCTCTGCTACCTCAGAGATTTGCTAGAGCGCGCAGAAAATGGAGCTATGATTGACCCCACCTTACTCCACTACAGCTTTGCCTTTTGTGCATCACATGTTCATGGCAACAGGTAAGGAATTACTCTTGACTAGCAATGCCCTGCCAGCAAGGAATGACTTTGTCAAATTCAGGCTGCCTTGAATAATGCACAGCAGTCCTCAGTTTGCTTTTGCAGCAGATGTTTGGCAGCAACGCTTCTAGTGGCTTAGTCGGTCTGTTTGTTTGTTTCGTTGCTGTTTAATGTAAGCAATAAAAATGCACGTGCAGGATCCAGAAATGGGGAGGTTTAACTTTCTTGCCCAGGCACCTGCTAGCTGCGGTTCTAGACACCGCAGAGTTGAAGTACTTGCCACAGTCACAAGTTGAACAAATGGAAGTAAACAAAATACTGGTTTAATTGCTATCTTAGGGAATCTGACAATTTGCAACAGTTACATTTTCAGCAGCATCAAATCTTAATATTCAGAAGTGATTTAAGCCCTTAGGCACCTGAGTCTCATTAAGAGTCAGTGTGACGTAAGTTCAGAAATTGCTAAACACAATTGAAATGGTTCTTGCTGCTGTTGCAAAACAATTTCAGTTTCAGAAGTAGCCCCATTCCCTTCTCTGAAATGTGGCACATCTTTCACTGTAGGAAGTGGAGCTGTGCTTTTTCCTTTCCTATGTATTTTGTTGACAGCTATGGTATCTATTGCAGCTTCTTTCTCTGCTTTGTTTCTTTTAAACTGCATTATTAACTTTGAGATGTTGCTTGCTATCCTGCATATGCTGCTGAGGAAGGGAGTGTTACAAATTAAATATGTGTTTTTGTAAGCCCTCTGGAAAACAACATCCTCAGTTATGACACACATTGCCCAGGTTTCACGTTGCGAGGCTGCCACTCGCTTTGCATTTAGTTTCCTACATCTCGTCATGGAAACTGAGTTTTTGCTTCCTTATTTTCCTTTTTAGTTCTGACTTTCTTTTGCTTGTTCATTCCTTCTTTGCCAATTGTTATTTGGTTTCAGTTGTTGTTTTCTTTCACTTTAGTTTCCTTTTGTTTGTTTTTGGGTTTTTTTATGTTTTCTTCTGTTTCTTTCACTTTTGCTGCTGGCCTTCCTGCATGCGTTTCAATCATTTCCCAAAGCCAACACATGGCAGAGTTACTTGGTGGGTCACAGCCAAGTGCAGACGGCGAAGGGGGCAAAGTGTCTCAGGCCGCTGCCACCGAAGCGGAGACAAAAAAGGATTCCAAAAAGGAGTCCAAAAAAAGGAAAGATTCCAAACCACAGCCGAATCCCGAGCCGAAAAGGTAAGAGAAAGTGCACAGTGCATAGAAGTGTGTTGTACCTGGCACCAGGGCCCCTCGGTCACTGAGCACACTGGGCACTTGGCGTCCCCAGCTCCACAGGACTCTGTGGACCTTGATCCCATGGCCACGCTGTTGCCCTGTGCTGAGGGTGCCTGCCACCCTGTCCTGGGAGACAGCTCTGCTTGCCATGGGCAGCACTTCTGAGGAGGCGTGCTTAAAATATTCCAAGAAACAAAATAAATATTGTGCTGTAATTCCACCATCCTCGGTGGGTGATTGACTTCAGATCTAGAGGCTGAAGGTTTATGTTCCCTCCAAGGCTCCGTGCTGGAACTGCGGGGTTGCAGCATTGCAGTTTTCAACTAAGTTTGGTGTTTATGTGAAAGTTTTGTGCTGGCTTCTTGCAGAAACTAGCAGGTGAGACTTTGTGGCCTCTGCTAGCAGCAAGTCACAGGAAGGGCATAGGTGACTTGAGGAAAAAAAATGCGACTCTACAGTTTCTACTAATGGAAATCTGAATATCTGAGTGGAAGAGTCACAATTTCTTTTCAGAAGTCTGTTTAAGGCATGGTGCATTTGAGAACTGGCTGGCAGAGAGATAAGGAAAGTCGATATTATCTATGTCGTGCTTACTGGCAATTACAATGTGTGTAAAACCGGGTTCTCTTGAGCTGTGTCCCTTCCTCCCATTTGCCACTGTCACGCGCTATTCGTTGGCTGGCTCCTTGCTCTTCCCGGGAAACCTGCAGCTCACTGTAGAGTTGAAGACTTCCCTTGCAAATTCCCTAATCTGGCGGTCCCTGGGACTGTCCAGCGCCAAGCACAGCATCCCACCTGAGCACCTTTGAGCAACATTGCCGTATATATACATATATACGTAGCACAGGGCAGTTCTTGCTGGATGACTTTGGTATTTGCCAGCACAGCGGTCTGGAAAGCTGTGAAGTTGCAAGATTTCACACTAGTGAGGCAGCACGGATTTGATTTTCTTAAAAAAAAAAAATGAAGTTGTTTGACTTCTAGACTATACAAAAGCAAAGGCATGAGGTGGGCTGTGGGTCGGGATCCCACCCGATGTATGTTAGTTTGGTGTGGCCGTCCGTGCCCCGCGCCGGCGGTGCCGAGGCGGCCGCTGTCTCCTTGCGTTGCGTCCGTGCAAGGTCAGACACAGGCAACAGGGAGGTTCAGGCGGCCGCGCCACGCCGACAGCCGCAGCTCGGGGTGACGGGATGACAGGCGGCCGCGCGCGCTGGAGCAGAGCGAAGGCTGTTCCTAACGCACCTTTGGGCTCAGGTAGTGTTTTCAGGCCTGGCGTGAGCTCTGCAGGAGAAGAATGCAAATCACTGCTGTTTGCATAACAGTCCCTTCAATTTTTTGTTTTATTTCATCCTTTCTGAAGTAAAAATGTTGTTAAATGTGAAGTGCTTGTGCTAAGTTTTACCTGCTGCCTTCCAGCAAAGGCAGGTGAAGGCTGCTAAATGCTGGAATGATTCTCTGTTACCTCGGTTGTTGCTCACTCTATTTAAAGGACTTGAGGCTCGTTATTGTGGTCCGACTAGTGACTTCATGGCAGGTGTTTATCCTGCAGGGACCCTTGGGTGCCTTTTAAAACATTCTGTCATTAGAAAAGGCTCAATAGTTCCCAATAGTTTCCAACATTAACGATAGAAAGGTGCCCAATCATTCAGACATTTTGGGATTTTGTACCCTTACCATAGGCTGGAGGCTGCACTTTCCTTTATTTACAGTCTTCCAGTAAAAATAGGAAAGAAAAGAAATAAAAGTGGTTTTAAGAGAGCATGATTTTTAAACTATGAATTTTATAGTTACAAGAGGGTTTGCGTGGTGACTTCTCCAGGCTTCTCTTTCCATTTTTGTCTTGGTCTTCACATGTGGGGACGATGCCTGTGCTCTCTGCTTGGCGCAGGGAGAAGCGATGTGGAGAGGACCCCATAGCAGCTAACCCTCAAACAGTGATTTTCCTCCCTTTCGAAGGAATCTCTTTAGGGAGGGGCCTTGGCTTCTCATAGGCTTTCTCAGATGAAGCCATGCACTAACTTTTTCCAATATACTGTTAAAGTTGGTGCCAAAAAAGAATCTCTCTGTGTTTGGTCAGTCTTGAACTTTTACAGATAAGACCCAAGTGTTAAACGTCTGCATACCAAGTGTTAACAGACACTGAGCTTATCAGAATCAGGATGCCAGATTGAATCCCCTCGCGTGTGGTGATGACTGAGCAGCATCGTTCCTGAGAGTTGTTCAGTGACAGTGAGATGAGCTGAGGCGCTCAGTCTGGTGACCCAAGCCCAAATAACTACAAGCCCCCTCTTTCCTTTCCTGGTATGGCAGGGACCTGCTCTTTTCTGTGTGAGGTGTATTTTACCACATAAATAATGCTAGCTCTGTCATTAGCTAGCATTAGCATGAGGTTTGGGAATTTTTTAGCAAATTCAAGCAACTAGAAATATTGTTTTGTAGACCTTGAAGAATTAAAAAGCCTGTATACTATATTTATATTTTTCAATTATATTCTAATTACATATCTGGCTATTTCACATAAAAACAAGATTTCCATAGAGCTACTAAAAAGCAAAAGAAAAACGGGACTTTTTTGGTCTGACAAAAATACTTACTGTATTGACACTTTCACCCAACGTGTGACCATAGTAGTTAACTTGGTGTGCTCTCCACAGGCTTTGGGGAGCCTGTTCCCAGTCGAGCGTGCCGGCTGCGACGCAGCCCCGGTGCCGACGTGCCGGGCAGCGGCAGGGACCAGCCGAGCAGCCGCTCCGCGTTGCCGGCTGACGGGATTCACGGCGATGGGTGCAGGATGGCAGAGCTCGGCGGGCGCATCCCGCCCGGAGATGCCGCTGGAAAAGCAGTGAGCCGTGACGCGGCTCCACGCGGCGCAGAGCGTTTGTGGAAAACGCTTTTCCGAGCGGTGCAAACAGGTGGGATCCTGGAGGGCAGGTTTATCCGGGGGCCCTGTGGAAATCACCGCTGTGGCCGCTCATCGTCCGTGCCCACTGCCTGGCTCGTACGTGCTGCACCTGGCAGCCGGCAAGAGAGCTGAAGGCAGCACGTGTTTTATATTGCAGTTGTTACTTAAAAAATCAAATTATTTGCATCGTTTTTTGACATTGTTTTGTGATTGTTGTTTTTGTTTGGCTCTGCATGCCAGGGCTCACAGCGCATGCAAAGATCTGTTTGCTACGTGTAAGCAATATTTTTTCCCCAAGTAAAAGAGCATAGATAGGTTAGGCATAAAAGGTGTAAAAGATGATATGTCTTTTCATTTCTAAGCCGTTCGGGTATTTCATACAGGCTTATGTCAAAGAGATTAACCCACTGGAGCTATACTGTATATTTATAATTGCATACAAATGCAGGCTATTGCTTCATATATTAGTCTTTGTTAAAAATCATTTTGATATATTTGTTTTAGCAGCATAACTAGCCCTGGGGGCACTGGGTATAATTAGAAAAGGGCATGGGGGGAGGCGGGACTTGTAGAATAAAGCAGTGGCCTTAGGATCACAGGTCCTAATTATAATTTATAATTAAGCCTGGAATTTGTACAAACCATCTAAGCTAAACAAGGACTATCATTTTTGCCTTTTAAATTGCAACCTTTTTTTAATATCACCACCTGCTTTGTTGATCCTGTTGCTTTCATGGCTTAAAACCTAAAAACCATTAGAAAGCACCATTTAAAACTTTTTGTGTGAGATATTTACATTAGGAATCTGCAAGTTGAGAGGAGGCATAGTGAATGTGCAGCAGAAGGAGTGATTTTTGCTTTCCCATAGACAAAAATTTCCTGTTTCTTTTCTTGCCTTTTTCACCTTTTGCTTCCCTCTCTGCCCATAGCTTATACCCGACACCTCAAGTACCCATGGCAAGAGCTGTAGAGCATCAGTTGGGAATGTGTCTCCACTCAGGTGGAGATGCAGATGTTTTTGGTGACCTAAATCCATAGATGCAAGCCCATTTTGTGCTTTGTGCTTCTGTATGTGCAATACACGTATAGACCTTTTCACCATTTTGCTCTTTTTTCATTTGTCATTGCTGCTTAACCCAGTGTTACAAGGTTATGGTTCTGCATCGTATGTAAGAAATTAATTTCCTACAGTTGCATTTTAGCTTGCTTTCTTGCTGCAGGAATGCTCCTTCAGGAGGAGCCTGTGATTCTATCCGTAAGATAAGGCATAAAAGTTGAGTTGGATGGACATCTTTCGTGAAAAAAAAATGCCTATAAGTATCAGAAAGAGCTGGTGAGACTTGAAGTTTTCTTGCAGATTTTTGCAGAAGTGTCAGCCATGTACTGGAATTGTCTAGAGCACAGAAGTGATTCTTAAATTATAGCAGTGCTAAGCTATATACCCTTTGTGTTCTTGCAAAAGGGAAAATAAATATGTTCCCTCAAAAAGATTACATTTTCAAAGTCTATTTGACTTGAATGCTTAATTAGGTTTCAAAATTATCAAGCTAATAAATTAAGTGCAAGGCTTTCAGTGGTGTTTTTCTAGTTCTATGTATATCCTGCATTTGTCACTAATTAATGAGTTCCTAATGCTTCAGCTTCTGGGAAGATGAGCAACAAAGATTAACATAACTAGTAAATCTGAAGATGTGCAGCTGGGTTATAGTATTTGAAATTTGACAAAAACATTGGAAGTATTATTATTTGTGACATGGCTCAAGATGGGGGATTGTGAGGAAAGTAAAGATGACAGAACTGGTGCTAACCACTGTGACAACAACTTGAAAAGCAGCCGACATGACATCTTTCCTATCATGCTGCCGAAAATGTCAACTTTGTGAAGGACAGTGAGAAAATGGTTTGCCGAAAATTTGAAAGGTAGATTCAAGAGATGCTCGTCATGTCAGATGTAATATAGTCCACAGCTGCTTGAGAAAGGAAGTCCTTGCTGTGGTGATGGCTCTCGGTTGGCAGGCCCTTCCAGACATCCGCGCTGCTCCAAAAATGGCTACAGCTGACCTGGAGATTGTCTCAAGTTTGGAGGAACATGATACACAAACGCGGCCGGGGCTTTTCACCGCGGGCCGGAGCAACCGGCTCGGGCATCTCCCGTCTCCCGAAAGAGCCAGGAAAATGCAAAGACCGGGAGATGACCCCAGGCAACGCGCCGGGTGAACGTGTGGCCCCGCGCGAGCCTCAGTGGTTGGGTTGGTGTCGCTGCGCAGGGCGTTTTGGGGTGTTGGAGCTTAAACGAGAGTTGTTTGCGACAGAGGTTCACTGAGGACCTCCAAAGGCCCCAGATTCCTTCGTGATCGTCTGGTTCAGTGTTGTAATATTTCTGCTTTCAGAGCTCTGCATTTTTGATTTGCTGGGCCCCAAAGTGAAAGGTGCTCTTGTGCCAGGGCATTTCAGCTTCAGTTCTTAGGTGTGTAAATACCAACTTCCAACAAAACTGGAGCGAATACCATGAAAGATTCAGGTTGGAGCAAAAAGACCCAACTGTAGTTATGAGATACCAGCCCAAATTGCTTTCACCAACATCTGTGGTGAGTTGTCCGGACTCCCAAATCTGGAGTGGGCATGGGTTGCACTCTGCTTTCAATTAAATCACTTGAACATATATTTTTTAAAAGCTGTCAATTATTTTTTAAAGCAGCACTTCTTTGTACAATTGCTGTCCTTGAGAAGAGTCATTTAGACCCCATGTTCATCCTTCCAAGTTTTCCACGGCCGGTTGGTAAATCTAACCATCGTTGGAGGTTGCTGACCCTGCAAAGGGCAACACAACTTTCAGACCATTTCCAGTCCACCAGCAAATCACTGCCAGCGCAGGCAGCTTTTACTCCATCATTTGTCAGCGCGGATACAATTAACCTAATGACACTCTGTGAGCTGTGCTGGGTACGGAGGGGGGACCCGATGCCAAAAGTCAAATGAGGACTTCAACCCTGCCCCTGAATATGCAGCATGAATTGTGGTCTGTCTCGAATTACCAGCTCTTCTGCTGAACAAACCAGCACAGCAAAAGGCATGAAGAAAACCTCTCTAAGTATTAAGTATTTTATGGAATTTTGGAGTGGAGATATATTAAGTATGTTCAGACATTAGTTGTGTGCTCAATATCTTATTTTTTTCCTTGTGGCTTGCTCATTTCTTCAAAATAACTAGTCCTAATTAGGTACTAATGAGACCAGATCCATACTTCCAAAAGTGTTTATAAAACACGTTCCCCAGCTGAGACATTTTATTCAAGTTTCAGCCTAAATCTTTTCCTTTTTTTTTTTCTCTTTAATGCACTGAATTTGGCAAATAATCAAGCAGAAATTTCTGATGAAATACTGATTAAATTTAAAAATATCCTCTGGTATTCAAGT
This sequence comes from Tinamus guttatus, assembly GCF_059628265.1. Taxonomy (NCBI): domain Eukaryota; kingdom Metazoa; phylum Chordata; class Aves; order Tinamiformes; family Tinamidae; genus Tinamus; species Tinamus guttatus. The sequence goes on along the minus strand of NW_028288841.1, from coordinate 3,667,282 downwards.
GTTTTTCTCTGTCCATGCTATAAGTTCTATTTAATGCATATTTAGCTTTAAAAACATACCGTGAATATCCTCTAAGTTTTGCTGAGAAGTTTATTGCTTTATTCGCCTGCACTGGCACAGAAGAGATCATATTTATGATACTAAGAGCTTACTAAACACAGGGTCAAGGAGAAGCGATGGTACAGATTTTATCGATTTTAATTTTTATAGGTATTTTTTTTTAAGTGTAGGGCCTTTGATTCTTTAAGAGGAAAATAAAGCCAACCAATTAACCCCTGACAGGAGGTTCATTAGGAGCTTTGTAATCCCTTGCCAAGTCTTTTGTATAGCCAAACCAGTTTAGTTCGGAGGATTTATGCAGCTTAAGCTGCACGCTGGAGGAGGCCTTTAAGTCAGAACACTTGTTCGATTTTAAGACATCTTACATTACCTAAGGAGAGGCTGTGCCGGCGGAGTTACCCGGTAATGCCCAAATCCGCGTCCTTTGCTGCTCCGCGGTAGGAAGCGGCGCTGCTGGTTGTCCGGGCGGCTGGATTAGAGGCGCTCTCGCCGCTGCTCCCGGCGTCGTTTTGGGGATGAAGGAGGGATTCTGAGTGTATGAGCTCGGCAGAGCCGCGGCGGGACGGGGACGGCTCCGGCAGCGGCTGGGACGGGTGCGCGCTGTCCCCGGGTGTGCAGCACTGCCCGCGCGTGCTGCAGTGCAGTCCTGTGCACGCAGGAGGTGCGAGGGGGCTCCTTGGAGCTCTTTGGGAAACACGTTCATCCCTTAATTCCTACAAACTGGAGTCACAAGACGCTGCGTTTTGCATGATGCATCTCTGAGCGCATCGCTGCAGAGAGCCTTGAAGAGGGCTCATGTTTGGAGGTTATTCTAAGGAGGTAGTTCAGTTCAGCACCGCATTTTGTATCCGTTTCTCTATGAACTTATTGCTGATGTCCTTTTACACTGTGAATTAAGGGGCAAATTAGCAGCTTATTTTTTTTTCTGCAGAAATTAAGTACATATTTAGCTAGCACTGGGCTTGATCCTGCAGTGAAAGCTGACACTATATTCCCTGCCATCCCCCTGTTTAAAGGGGGATGATCATTCCAAGGGAGGCTCGCTTTTCCGCTCGGGATTTTTGATACCGTGACCACTCGGTGTGCCACATACTGTCTCCTGGGTCTAACACTGGGTTATGCATTTCCCAGGCTGCAGTATCTTGTTTGCTGTGCAGATGCTTTGCCAGGTCAGGGGATGAGCTCTGAATCATTCGTGCCATTTCTCCTCCAGGCCCGACGGAATAGGAACTGTGACCGTCGACGAGAAAGAGCGCTTCGAAGAGATCAAGGAGCGGCTGCGTTTGCTGCTGGAGAATCAGATCACGCATTTTAGGTAAAGGCAGCAATCGCAGCCTGAACAAGAGGGGACTGATTTCCTCCCAGCTCCCTCCCGTAAGCAGCGAAGGCAAACGGCAGATTTTGAATGCATATGGGAGTTCTGCAAAAGTGACACAGACGGACCCAAGCAGGGCAGTGAAGCTTGCACTGTAACATGTTTGTAGCTGGAGAGTGATTCTAAATATATAACCTTTAAAGGGTATTTCAAACCATCTTGCTGACATAGGCAATGCTGTGATTTTTATCCAATTTAACCAGAAAAAAAACCCTTGTCCTCTTATTTTTCCCCTCTTAGTTATTGCCCGTTTTCACTTCATCCTAGTATAAAAACAGGCAGTGCTTTCAGCAGGGATGTCATAATTACAGGAACGATGAATACTGCCCCCCAAATAAGTGCTGGATTGCCCCCAGCACACCATGGAAGCCCTATGCTGGCCGTGTGTTTTTGCGTGCAGACCAGTGACGTGCATTTATTTGCATGCAGACCAGCAATGTGCATTTGTACTCAGACCGGTGATGCGCATTTGCGTGCAGACTGGTGGCATCCACGTGCACATTCAGCGGTGACGTGCGTTCACACACACCGTGCCCGAGCCCCCTGTAGCTGTCACTTGCCGTGACAGTGGCTGGTCCAGCCAGTTATTTACAACCTGGTGAGCTGCTGGCTGGAAGTGACTGCTACTGTCCTTTCCAAGGCAGAATATTTCGCTAAAAACTCCAGATGATACCCAGGTTTAATAAGCTGCTACAAGTAGCTACCTGTTGTTCTGGTTTTCTGTTCATCTAATGAAAACCCCTTCTGAAAATTACCCTTTAGAAAGAATGCTAATTCAGAGCAGCTATAATAAAGTATTGATTGGGCATATCTAGGAGAGCGTCTTTATACCACTATAAAAGATATAGATAGGCTTATCTGTTTGCTTCTGGTGTGATCTTAACCTGATGTGGTTTTTCTAGGTACTGCTTTCCATTCGGCCGTCCAGAAGGTGCATTGAAAGCTACTTTATCGCTACTGGAAAGGGTAAGCTTAAGGATAACAAAAGCTTTTAAAAAAAACTGTATTTTTGTGCCTTTCCATCCAGAAAAGCTGAAATGACTGTTATTGTTGTGTAGGGCACCTGAAATTATTGATACTATTGAAGTCTTGCTTTAGGTATGCCCATTGATTTCTCCTGCTTCAACTTGGAGGCCTGTGTAGTCAGTTGTAGCTGCAGTCTCCAGCACACCAGGTAGCTGTTCTGCAGCATGTGGGGTTTCCCAAGCCCAAGGCATCCCAAGGATGTGTAGGAATCTCCCTATCCCTGTGTCCAGCTGCTCTCTCCTCTCTACTAGCCAGCAGTAAATGCAATCCCAGATGAGATGCAAAGGATAAGCAGAGCCTGGAAAGGCCACAACTCTGCCTGGCACAGGGCCATTTGGGGTGGAACTTCATGACATTCCCAAAGAAACTGGAAGTGATGGGGCACTTTGTGGACGTGCCTTCGGGAAGAGTATAGCTACCGAAAGGGTCTCCCCGTGTTTCAGGCTGGCTGAGGTGACCTTGCCGTGGATCCTACATATTGCGCACACATCCCACGAGCCAGGCAGCACTAGCGCTGCAATGCATGGAGTCACTGGGCATGGAGAAAAAAAAAAAGAGTTGTGTGTGCCTCATGCCACAACAAATCAGATTTTCTTATGTCAAGGTCCTGATGAAAGACATAGTTACTCCAGTCCCTCAAGAGGAAGTAAAAACAGTCATCCGTAAATGCTTGGAGCAAGCAGCTCTAGTCAATTATACTCGACTATCAGAGTATGCCAAAATTGAAGGTAAGGCTATTTCTTTGTGAAATTACTCTTTTTTTTTGTTATATTTCTAGGTGGCAACTGTGGCTTGGAGCTATTTAAAAGAAGCTCATTTGCTATATATTCACTTGTCAATAAAACTGAGGTGACTGTGAATCATTTTTGTGATGGTAGCTTTTGCAGCAGTGGAGAATGGCAGCTATGCAAAATGTTTCCTTTTTGGAAAAGGAGAGAGGAAACAGTTAAAAGGAACTGTAACTTTTCTTTTTTTTTTATTTTTGATTGTTAGCGCATTTGGCCAGTGGTGTAGTATTTAGACTCATGTTGTGGTTTTAAAAAACAAATTGAGAAATACTTGGGATGTCATCTTTGCAGCTGAAAGTATAGTGCAACTAATTGCTTGTGACAGTGGAGTTCAGGAAGCAAACAAATAATAAGAATCTGAAAAAAAAAATGTTTAATCTCTGCTTAATCATTTGTAGCCGGTTTAAAATGTCTTTTTTTTGCGGGGGAGGGAAGTATTTCATTGCCTTTGCACTTTGCATAGCAGTCATTGATCAGTCAGTCCTGTACTTGCCTTGGATTTCTTTCTTGTCACTCTAAATCCAGCAGGGCTGATATTATTGACCTTTTAAGTTATGGGAGAATAATAACCAGTGACCAGAGACACATGTAGCCATCAAAAAAGACATTTTAAAGCTTGCTGCAGGATATGTGTTAGCTGAAGCTCTATGATCCAGTAGTTCTTTCCATGGTAATCAGTTTACATTGCTACCTTGTTGGCTGCTGTACCCTGGGTGGGACTCCGGCCCAACTCTGTCCATGTTTGCAATTGCTTAAAACTGTATGTTCCAAATGAATGGTATGTTCTGCTCTAGGCTTTGGGTTTCTGTCATGTGTGATACGAAGCTTTCCCACAGCTCAGATTATCGTTGTGTGTCTCTAGGACAATGTGGAAAGGAGAAAAAAAAAATCCCCTCTGATTTACTCCTAGTTCTTGTTTACATGAAAAATTGGGTTGTTATGTGGCAAATTGTCCGGGTTATGTACATGACATGTCCTCTCTTTTTCCTTTTTTTTTTCTGTCTAACGATGCAAATTGTGTACCAGTGGTAATGAATTCATTGTTATGCATCCAGTGAGAAACACTTAAGAATTGGGCACTAAAAGGATGTTTATCAACTCTTGACTTGGTAATGAGTGACAAAAATAGAGAAGGAACGAAGGTTTCATAAGCACTGTATTATCAGGCAATTTATCGAAGCACTCAACTTCACAGGATATTTTAATTGGTGTATTCTGTAAAATGCAATGTTTAAATATACTTGACAAGGATGGAGAAGGACTGAGAATCAAAAGCAGCTTTTCTGTTGATGGATGCTTCTACCCAGTGCTGGCTCCCTTAGGTTCCCTGTGTAAATATCACTAACCCGTTGGTAAGATTTGCTCTCTTCTTTCAGATAAATCTTTGCAAAAACAAACTTTATGATCTGTAAGTAAAAATGCATTCATTTCCAAAGTAGAACAGTTAGTGTGTACTTTTCCTTTTGTGCCTCAATTCTTCTTGGTTGTGTTAATTATCTGCCCTCTTTTTTGCACTGTGACTTTTAGGTCTGGGAATACTTTGAAGCAACAAACTTTTTTTTTTCCCAGCTACCTTTTCAGAGAAATAGTTCATTCCACACTATCTGCTCTCTTCTGCTTTTCTCCTCCTTTACCCGTGATTGGCCACAGCCACTTTTTTATCCTGTCTCTCTAAAAGTGGTTGTAACACCAATGTCAAAGCATGCTGGGATTGTTAATTCCAACAACCCAACATCCGCCAGCTGCATGCATCAGGTTTTCTCTCATGAGCATAGTCCACTACATCTTAAAATAGTTTCTTAGAAGAGCGAGTAACAAATTTACCTCGCCAAGGTGCATTTCCGTATACAGTAGACGATTTTGAAATTTTACTTTAAAAGCTGACACTTAAATATCCACATGTTTTAAAGCAAGTCTTGTCTGAGCTGTGAAAATAATGAGTGGCAGCAGTGCTTTTGAGGCTATGTTTATGAAGAAATACCTGTGAAAGCCTTAGATACTGAAGGCTGAAATCCTTAGTATCTTGGAGCCTTAAACCAACAGAAATCTATTTCCCCTCTATTCATGATGTTTTGATCATTATATTCTTGCAAACAGAATAAGACCTTTAGAATCATGGTCACAACCTCTCTTGTGACTCATGGGCATGCTGAATGGTTAATCCAGCAGATCTCCAATTTTAAACCTCCTTTTTTTTTTTTTCTTCCTTTTATCCTGTGCGTATCCCAAAATACTCTGCAGCTATTTTCCTCTTAACCTAATACAAAGTTTTCCTCTGACCTATAACCTATAACCTCTTTACCTCTGACCTAAGCCTCTTGCATGCCCAAATCCTCTTTTATAGGGAAAAAGAGAGAAATGTATGAGCATCCTGTCTTCTGCTTGGCCTCTCAAGTGATGGATTTAACCATTCGTGAGTACCTACCACCCTCCTCTCCATGCTGTCCTCACTCTTTCTGTTCTCATTACCTCGAGAAACTCCAGATCCAAACCAACTCACTCTCCTTGCTTCAAGTCTTTTAGCATTGGCTTGTCTGTTGCTTCTGTCTGTGAAACCCAGTGTGAGAAGTCCAGTCACTTTTTATCAGCCTGAACCAGGTTAGACGATTAAGCCATTTGTTTGTGATAAACTCAGATTGTCTGTGAGTTTTTTCCGTTCCTCTTTATGTCCGTGACCTGAATGCATTTTTACTTTGCTTCTGTGTAACCCCAATTTGTAAAGTGCTTGTCACTGGTACACAATCCAAAGGCAGCAGCTACATCGGGGAGAGATGAGCTAGAGGTCAGATAAAGGACATTGGGAAAAAGCCGTCCCTTTTCCTGCATATAAGATCTTGAACCAATCCTGTGTATAAGATCCTATAAGGCTGTCCTTTCTCTGTACATCAGATTTCGCGTGTCTCCTGTCTGTTACTCTCAAGCAGAAGTGCTTTACTTGTTCTCTTCCTAGATTTTTTTTAACTTACTCTCTTGCACCGAGCTCTGGGTGGACATACGAGCGCCGTTGTCCTTCGGAGCATCCTTGTATGTTCTCAGAGCTTGCGGACTCTAATTTCCTATTTGTGCAGCACTTGCTTTCACCTCCGTGAAAGGAGCTTCTTTTGGTAATACCATGCTTCTGGGTGGGGGGCAAGACTGGGCAACTTTTCTTCTTTTCAAATGTCATATATCACACATAACTGGGGGGCTGTGCGGTCCACTTGCTCATTAATCCTGCCTATCTGTTCTTGTTTCTCTCTTTTCTCTCCTTGTTGCTTTCTCTCTTTCATATAGAGAATCAAAAGGATGCAGGTGAACAATTGTATATGCATTATAAATTGCTAGGACTGTTGAGTTATATTTATTTTGTTTCTTTTTCATAGCTCCTTAAGATATGTACTCCTTCAGACTGAAAATGGAGATGCATTAATACTTAAGGAGTTAATTTGTGCTGTCTCAACATACATAATTTCTTTTTCCTCCTTCCTTAGAGTAGAGTGTAGATTAGAAATACCTTGTAGTAACCACATGACCTTCTTAGGAGACGGTTCGAATAGAGAATCTAGTCTTTAAAAAGGGCAAGATTATCATTTTCCAAAAGAACTGCAGCTCACTTTTGGTGCAGAAATGTTGATGTTTCGGCCATTAGTTGAACACACCCAACAAGCACATTTATAACTAAACTAACGTTCATTTTTGTTTTTCATATCTTCTGTTTGATGCCCTAATGGGGGGAATGGATTTTTAGTTTTTATTATTTTCTATTATTTTTGTTAATGTGTAACAAATATACGGTCAGACGGAAGTCGTGTTTGTCTCTTGTTTATGACCTGTGGTGATGTGTAATGGAGCAAGGACACCGTTAGGCTCCTGAAGTGCCCGTCTCTTCAGAAGTGATTCTGTAGTTCTCTAGGCCCCTGTTCTCGTTTCTGTTTTGTACCAGAGTCCGTAGTTCCAAAGTCTTTGAAACCTGAACTGTTCATTTCTTTTTGTGAGTAGAGTGTTATGTTCTGTGGAAAAAGGGTCAGTTTCATTTCTGCTATTTGCAAAGGGAAATCATGTTCAAGGAGCAGGCCAGGAAGTTGAGGCAACATCTGCCCTGGTTTCTGCTGGTCTCTATAGCCGCTGGCATCATCCTCCTGAGATGCTGGGGCAAAATTTGGCCCAGGACCTGGTGATACTGTCTGATACTAAAACCAAGTTAGAATAGCAAGCAGTATTCAGAAAACAATTATTAATTTTCCCTGTAGCTCTGGGAGGTGCAAATAAACCCATTGCAAAGATAACAAGTAGAGGTGCAGCTAGTGCCCGTAATGACGCTGGGCTTGGTGTGAGCGAAGGCTCTTGGGCTGTAGCAGGGTGGGTGCGTTGAGCATCCACCTTCTGGCAAAGGCTAGTCGCATGTTTCGGAAGTTCAGAAGGACATTTCGATGGCCCCACTCATTTAAAAATAAAAGTGCTTCTTCTTGGTACTCAAAGCCAGAGAAAAGACGTAGTGAATCCCAGCTTACCTGCTTTGTGCCCACAAATCTCCTGCCCTCTTTAATGGGAAAATTTTCAGGCAAGGTCAGCAGGACTGAACTCGAAATCAGTTCCTCATCTTGAAATCAAGTGGAATCAAAAATGAGTTAATTTTGCCCTGACTTTTTATTTATTTAACTACAGACAACAGATACCAGAAACAACTTCATCTTAAACTACAGTATCACCCTATCCTGCAGAGCATATATTCCCTTGCCTTGCTTTAAAACATTTTTTAAAAATAAAAAGTTAAACAGAACATGTAGCTAAAACAATTAAATATTAATCACCTGTTTTATTTATTAATCGGACAAAGCTGCTAACACTCAGATTAGCAGATGCAACCTTCTATTAAGTGTCTGTCTGCTTATCTATGTAAGTTGGGGATGCATTATTTCTTTAGAAAAGAATAACTTCTCCATCCTGTAAGTAAAGGACTTGCGAAACACAGTGCACAGGGTTCAAGTGCTGCAGAATTAGAGGATCTTGTTCTCATTTACACTAATGCCACTTTACACTGCTGGCGTTGGGCAGAGGCAGCTTTAGCCGAGATGTGAGCCAAGCCTGTAGCTGTCACTTTGGCAATTGGTTGTGCTTAGGATAAGGCAGTTTTTAACTCTTAGACGGAATATTCCTTGTATGGTGGCTTGCTTTTGGCTTCCTGTGGTGCTTCGGAGTTAATTCACGGAGATCAGAAATCCAGGAGAGCCAGCGATCAGCTTGGAGCTGCCGCGGCAGCATCGCGGGATGGCGCAGAGCTCGTGCAGGGCGCTCGGTAAGGGGAGAATAGCTGGAGAGGTCATGGACCCACAAAAGTCCTTTTACTCTGTCACCAAGGGAAACCAGCTCTTCCTGAGCTATCCAAAAGCATCATTTATGCTTTTCCCCAAAATCCAGCTCCACCATCCAAGGAAGCACCAGTGGGGTAGGGATACAGGCTTCGGCAGTGCCCGGCTCGGGAGCTGTGCTCACTTGGCCTCACTTGCTTTCCCTGGATCTCAGCCTGGGAAGCCGCCTGCACATAGCTGTGTTTTTTAGCAAGCACATTTAAGTAGCAGCGATGGTGACTGTCTGTTTATTAATCTAGTCAGAGACGGGAAGAGGTTCGGTGCAATGTATCAGCCCAGCTGATATCACTTCCAGTGTTCCTGATAAAACTTGGAAGAAAATTAAATGATGTTTCCCAAATAAATATGGATGCAAAATGTACAAAAACTTCAGTCCTTGTAGGCAGGAGTGGAGACTGAAGTCATGAATAAATTACACACTGTAGCTCAGACATAAATGCGACCTGTATTTGTGTACTTGCTGAATTGCTGCTTTAGCTGTTTTCCTTCCTCCAAGTAGTATTCAGCTGTTTAACAGAGCAATGATCGTGCAGCTTTCGAGAATTCCTCTTGTTCTTTAAAAGGCACTATTTAAAACAGTGTCGAAGTTATTGCAAGAGTTTCAGGAATCATGATGGTCAGCGTTGCAGTGTTATCTTCCTACAGGTCTCATACCAACTTCAGAGCAACTTGCTGCCTGAAGCCTGAGATACAGCTCAGATATGTAAAAATTTTTCTCTAGGCTGATTAATCAGGAGTACAGTCTGCTCTGGAGGTTCGAGAGCTGCATTGGAGCCTCTGTGAGCTGAAAAAGCAGTTCTACAAATTGTTCTTAGTTTGAAGACAGTGCACCTCGTTTTGAAAGAAAAAAAATGTTGTCATCCCTGAAATTCCTTTCAGATATTCTCAAATTTCTTGAATATCATAGATGAACACTATGCCTTATCCTCAGGCTAACCCCATTATTCTCTAGCGTTTTTAACATTTACACGGTTGGCTCCCAGATGAACGCACAGAAAGCACTTGCGCACCCTTTGGCAGGGCTTGGAAATCTTTAGTTATTACAAAGAAATCACTGAGTTGAGGACAGTGCTTTTAAAACATATAAAAAGTTCGCAAGTTCACAAAATATGAAAAGCTGTAGGTTTAATTCTCACCGATGCTGATGTGTTGGTAGTCCACTTAGCATGAATCACGATGCAGACTGACAGATACCTGCTTTGAAAAGGCTTCAGATCTGTCAGGAGTTGCACACAGTGGATTTGAAGCAATAAATGTACCCAGAGTAGCATGGATTTGGCGTGATGGATGTGAGGCAGAATTGCAGTGAGAGAATTGCACTCTGTATTGCAGGCAGAACCCCCCCGAAATTTTATTTGCTCGGTGATCCAGTTTTCTACAAGTCTTTCACTTGTGAGCATCAGGCACAGAGTGAAAAGCTGTTGGTGAAGCAGAGGCTGGAGGCGCATTTGAGGGTGAACCAGGGGCACCAGGCGGGGAAATACTGCTCTTAGATGCCTGCCTTGAGCTCAGGAGCCATCAGTCAGTAGCCAAATTGAATTCTTCCTTATGTTTTAAATTAGACTGAAATTCATTAGGCCTATGCCCAAAAAAGCAGTTATTTTTATCCCCTGAGGCTGAGAGGTTTGGTTCGAGGGGAAGAGCCACCCTTGATGTAAAGGGAAAAAGGACCAGGGTGACTTCAGAGGAGAACAAATTGCTTTGCTTTTCCTGTTACCAGAAAACAAAACAAAACAAAAAAGGTCTAAAGATCTGTATTTAATGACTACACAGCCTAAAAGGCTAGAATTGTGTGTATGTGTGTGCATGCGTGCACATGCACAGTGTATGTGTGTTTATGTATGTATATCTACCTATATGTATGGAGAGAGGGAACAGACCTAACTCATAATCTTTGACTAATGGTTTACTCGAATATTCCTTATTACACTCTGATAATTGTTATAATTCTGTGAGGATTAAAAGCAATCAGAAATCTACTTTGTGCAAGCCAACCAATTTTTTTTTTCCCGCTGGAAAATGCAAGCAAAATGGCAAAGACTTTTGGCAATAGAATGTCCAGATAAATATGCCAGAATCCTTGCAAATGGAATTATTAAAAATAGTTACAATGCTACCAAAAACTGTCATTAAATGTAATAGAAACTATTGTGTTAATATATTCACAGTATATAATTTATCTCTGAGTGTATGTAAAATGAAAGGCTATTTTCTTTGAATTTTTCTTATGCTGATACTGTAAACTATATGACAGATGGGTCAAGTCCTGATTGCAGTATTCTAACATTTGGAATAGCAAGTAACATATTTGATAGAGCTGGCAAGTTTTTATATATGATTCAACCCAGAATATAAAAGCCACTAGAATTCCAAGTTGAAAATAATTAAATGAGCTGGAAACGATCAGGAACCACACATTTTTAAGTGACAGATTTTTTTACATGTTTAAATTGCACAAGAATATTTTATAGCTCCCTTTAACCAACAGTGACGTTTAATTCTAAAATGTGTAATTGATATTTGCAAAGCAATTAATTCCTGTGCTCATTATTCTATTGCTAAATGTACCTAGGCCCTGGGGTGCTGGCTTTAGGTGGTCTTTCTTAGTGCACCTCTTCTGAATTCCAGAGCTTTAACTACATTACCCTAATTTCATTGTCTCTCTTGGCTACATGAAATGCGGTGTCACACTTATGTTGAATTTTTAGCTTTCTGATTGCACAGCAACGTAGGATGTTAGAATCTGCTGACTTCTGTAATATTCGTTGTCAGATTGTGTCATTATTGTGTAATACGTAACGTACCGAGAAGCAAAAACCAGCAGCTTATTCCATTTGTACTTGATCATTTCTGCTTATGTTTCTTTCAAAGTTTTCATCTTTTTGTCACTGTTGATGAAGTCATATGTCTCTTTACTTTTGGCGTCTCTCTCCATCATGCCCAAGCAGCCCGTCCGTCCAAGCCTAAGCCCCCGGCTGGGCCACCATCATCTCCTCAAACGCAGACTAACATGATAAATCATATGCTCAAAGGCATGGCCAAACAGACGCCAAGTACTGTAATAGTCTTCCTTCCTTTAATGCAGTGGTTTTCTAGTCTAGCAGTTGCTTGTTTAGTTTAGTATTAGAAAGCTAGTTCTCATGTGCAGCTTTACACCAAACACTCGGCATGATGTGGTAGGTTTTTAGAGATTTAGAGGTAGCATTTATTTCAAAATGTCCATTTTTTGTCTAGCAATGTCTGACATATGCAACATTTTCAAATATCAACGTCAGCACAAAATAACATTGTTGTTGCATAACATTTTGCATGAAAACTATAAATATGTATGAGCTTTACATGATGTTGGATGAAATGTTTGATAAGTATATCGTATACGTTTCATGTAACTGTCAGTGCTCCAGCTATCTTAGCAGAATATTCTGATGTATAGTAACTTAACCAGGGAAATATTTAAAATAAGAAGAAAAAAATTAAGATTGACATCTGCTGGCTGCCAAAGTTGTATAAGCATCAATATTTTCTTTAAAGACAGCATCTCTGAGCAGTTGTTCTTATTAACACTTTTGTCTTTTAGTTGTATTTGAGAGCAGATCAGTGTTGCAAATGAGAATGGGCCTGATGCTGCTCTGATCGGTGGCAAAGCTTCCCCGTGACTCCGGAGGTGCAGCCAGAGTGGGCAAAGGGACATTTATTAGGGCTCTTTTTGAAAAAAAAAAAAAAAGGAAATTTTTCCTTCTTGTAGTCAGGGACGTGCTGGCTTCAATGGGAGAAATAGTGAGAAATTAGCCAGCAGTTCTCCAAATTCAGTGTTTGTCCAATAAGATTATGTTAGGGAGAACTCGGAGTTTTTTTTTTATTTCCAGTGGTGTAAAAAATGAAGGAAAAAAAAAAAAGGAAAAGAACCTCCCAGGCTCCTGCTTATAGTGTAAATCAGCAAAAATACACAGCTTGTTTGTACAGTGCTTGGCTGGGTTTCTCAGGGGAGCAGAGCACCTCCAAGGCCTGGTTTCAGCTGATGAGCTGCCCAGCTCCTCCAAAGAACAACCCAGATGCCCTCAGAGGGCAGTTCTGAAAAATCTGGCTTTTCTTTTTTTTTTACCATGGGAAACCCATGGCGGATTTTGCAGTGGAGTCTGGAGTTCTCCGAGGTCCCCGAGCCCGCGGCGAGGCCGGTTTCCCCCGGGCCACTTGGCAGGGGACGAGCGCCGCGGAGCGGATGCGTCTGTGGGTCACCAGACGCTTCAGCCCCATCGGGAGGGCAGACCTAAGCACGAGCAAAAAGCCAATGCAAATCGCCCTGCGTCGCAGCAGGACCCAAGCTGCTGGCTCCCCTGGGCTCTGCTGGAAATCACAGGTTAAATGTCCTGCTGGTGGAGGAACTTAAAATACATGCACATTTTGTGGGGCTGCATTTATCAGCTCTGTGGCAGTCGTCATTCAGTGGCAGTGGGACTCTATGTAGTATTTTCTTCATGATTTCTCGTGAAATGCTCCAAATGAGCTGGATCGTTAGCACCTCGGATGTTGCATACGTTATCTGTAATATGCTACCTGTAAGAAACTGATTGATTTTTGCAAAAATGAGATGCTGCAAAATAGCTCAATGTGACTCAACACCAAGCTCCAGGATTTAAACTCTTGGGTTTGTTTGCGGGGTTTTTGCTATAAAGTTGCATCTGTTTTCCCATAAAAATCTTACCTATGAACACCTAGTGGGAATCTACCACTTTCCACTCCTTCCAGCATGTGTAACTCCTTGACCTCTGTGGAGTTAAATCCTGGAGCAAGTCAGACCTGCAATTTTCGTTTTCAGGAGTGGGTCACATTCAAATTTCTCAAGCTTGACAGTCTATTAAATGTACAGACGGATTTGTTTAAACTGATCTTTTAAAAAAGCATTTAAAAATAATACAGACATGATTTCTGTAACAGCACCATCTACACTGAAGGATACATATTGTTCATATATTACTAGCCAGATGCTGTCTTTAGGGAATGCAATGTTCTTATTTGAACTAATAAAGTATGCCCGTATCAGCAGAAAAAGCAAAAAAAAAAAAAAAAAAAAAAAAAAAAAATTGCCAGTATTTTGAAATTCAGAGCTGGAGCACTGCATTTTCATAGTAATATAACGAATGTGGCTTTCTGGTTTGCTCCGTACTAATTACATAAGCATTTAACATATGCATGAAAAGATCTTTAAAGCTGTAGAATATTATGGGATTTTTTTTTTCTGAAACCCCCGAAGTGACTTACTGTGCATGTAGCTTTTCCTCCCGCCTCCCTTTTAACTCGAGTTCTTGTACTACAGAGAATGTAGGCCGGTTAGTCACCCCAGCTAAAAAGTTAGAAGACACAATCCGCCTGGCAGAGCTGGTGATCGAGGTGCTGCAGCAGAACGAGGAGCACCACGCCGAGGTGAGCAGCGAGGTGCCGGCCCGCAGGGCTCCCCAGGGCTTTGCACGTGTGGCTGACCTCTTCCAACAGGTGCCGGGTTTGAAACAGTAATTCTGAAATAACAGCGAGAAGGTGCAAAGGAGGTGAAGGGCAGTTTTAGGAAGATGGCTCTTTTTTTTTTATTCAGAAGGGAGGGAGGACTAGAGGGAAAAATAATTAAATTCTGCTTTTGTCTGTGTCGGTCTGCAGCCTTTCGTGCCGCGCCAACAAGAACTAAGTCTGATCAAATAGATTTGCCACCAAGCGCATGCAAGAGAGAGGCTGTGCGCTTTTGGAAAGGTCTTATTTTCTCCAAAATGTCCTGTGTTTGCACATTAGCATCGGTTGCTGTCAGCAGCAGCCCACTCTGCTGCCGGGAGTCATAGTGAGCGAGACCACCTTGAAACCTGAGGCATTTTTGTCCCTTTCTGAACATTCACATAGTTTCCAGGGCTGTGACCTGGCCCCTGTGGTACATGATAAACTGCTGTTTTAACTCCCTGTTTTTCTACTGGCCTCTTCTCCCGTGACTTCCTGGGAATACCTCAGTTGCCAGTGGCCGAGGGTAGGATGAATCATTCCCTGTCGCTCGCTCCTTGGGTTCTCCAGTGCCTAATGAATTTGCTTTTGACTCTCCAACGTGCTCTAGACTCATGCCTTAAAAAGCCAAGATAATCTATGTCTCACTAAGTCAAATATGTACAAGAAAATCAGTAGCGTGGGGCTTGATCCCAGGAACACTTGAATCCACAGGCAGCCAGCAGTGCCACTGCCGACACGTCCCGACATTCCCACCTCGTAGGGACTGCCCAAGTAAGTAGTTGTGCCCCTGTGTAAGTACGTGCAGGATTGAGCCCTGTGTTCTGTAAAAAGCCGGTGCTCTCTGACAAGCATTGCAAAGTTAATCATTTTGAAGTTCAGAATGGACAGTTATGGGTTATGACTATAGATTTGGTAGCGCTCATTCACGATTTTCTCTTTTCCTTCCCTTTGATATATATAATCACTATATTTTGCTAAATAATTTCAGAATCACCGAAAAATCATGCCAATGTCTATTTAAAATTTGCAGTATAATTTAACTAACTGGTTTATAATACACGACAATCCACAACACCCAACTAATGCCTGCTTGCATATTTAAATTTCCTCCCTGTTTTTCTACTGTTCATTCAATCTTGGATGATCCTGGCAGGGGAAAGAGGTATGTGACTAAAGTGAATGAACGGAGTCACCTCCTGTCATATTTCGTGCATGCCCTCTCAGTGCCATGTTTCCTGACGGGATTTTACCCGGGTTACCCTTGCTTCCGTAACTTTGACCTAGGAATGTAACGGCAACTTGGAGCGGGCTGCTTGTGGAGCTGGTAGCCTCACACAGGAGGGTAAATGTGGCATAGTTACCCAGTCCATGCATGCAGCAATGGGTATTTTTGACGAGCGCTGCAGTTACATCCCAACACAACCCTACCTGCCTGGAAACTTTCCTCAGCCTGTTGTTACCTCTGTTGTTTTGCATTCACCTGATCTCTATAGTACACTGTGGTGGAAATGGAGTAAGTAACACCCGAGTGACTAGAATGACAGTGTTCTTCCTCTGGTTTTGTCTGTATGTGCCTCGTACTGGATATACAGTATTTATATGTAGAGAGAGAATATCCGTGGAGAAGAGTGAGATGAACTTGGGGTTTGCAAAAGCAAGAGGACGCGCAAGAGCCCTGCTCTTACACCCAAGCTGGGATAAACTGCCCAAGGATAACACGTATTTTATTCCACCCATCTCCAGCGCAGTCTACATGAAAAAACACTGTGGGAGGAGCTATTTTTAAAATACCAGTTGTTTTCCAAATAGTAGGCTTTTGGAGCAAGTGCTTAGAGGACCAGTCATGCTCTCTCTGCTGCACCGATAGGATCCTTGCAAGGAGGAAGATTCAAAACTCTTCTTCGGTGTGTTTTGTGTCACAAGGTTTTGATTAGAGACAGAAGGTTAATGCCAACACGAATAGGAGAAATACTGGTCCCTTCTGCACGGTGACCCGAAAGGGTGAAATCCATCTCTGTCGAGAAGTCCCTGCGCTGTCGGTACGTAAATGAATTCCTGGCCTGAGGGTTTACGTGGCATTTCAGTAGCGTCCAGGCAGTTGGCCAGCACTCTGCACACTTGAATATTCCCCAAACGAAGGGAAACCAGAGACTTTATCACACTATTTTTGTTATACACAACAGCCACATTATTCTCGTACCGTGCCAGGAGACGTGTTGCAGCATTGTGCATTTTTTCAGCATGTCTTATTTCATAATCAAACTCCAGCACTGTGCTGCTTCTGCCAGTGTAACAACAGCTACTTTATGAAGTTAATGACTCCAGGTGAGTTTTTTTAATGCTTTATCCCTTCACCTGGAGCTGAGAAATCTCAAGCTGCAAGTTACCCCCTTAGGTCTGTTGTGGTTGGTCTGCAGAAAATTAAATTGCATCACTTGTTGCAGGTATGACCTCTTTGCTGAAAATCAGTACTGCTGCCATTAAAATTGCCCCCCTTTCTACCTAATATTCACATCCAAGTAGACATGCCAAGCAGAATCCAGAAAACAGAAGTCAAAGGAGAAAACCAATCACAAGAGCATGAAAAGCGTTTGGAAAGCTTTAGAAAAAATGCCATATTTAGTAAGATATCTTGTTCTCGCATAACAGAGAAGCAAAACAGCCCAGATAAAAATGTGGAAGACGTAGTGTGCCTACCTATGTAATACATAAGAGCGAGAAGTCTCTGTCATTTTGTCATCTCGCTCATCAAATGTCTCCAAGCTCTGCTCTCCTTCTGGTGGATGGATGATGACAAATGCCACAGACCCTGGCCTTCATGTATTTTTAAACTTGCGTTCTCTCTCTATGTATATGTATGTGTATATGTATATATGTATTTTAACTCTTTGAAGTCATACATATATACATGGGTACCCATGTGTAAAATATACAATAGTAGGTGTGTTTGGCTAAAAAGCCTGCCTTTTTCCTTAAAGTTGTGTTTTAAAGCAGGTAAGTAGATGGTAAATGAATAAGCTGTTACCATCCTGAAAGTGATTTTTGGACTACAGTGCTCAGGCTCCCATTGCAGGAAAATCCTGCTCACTGAGAACAGAGGATGTTTTGGGCTTTTTTTTTTTTCTGCAAATGATCACATGCTTTTCTTCCTAATTTCTTTTAAAATAGCTTTTTTTTTTTTCCCTTTTTAATGGAAGCAGGTTTTTATTGCAGGACTCAGAAGTGAAAATGTTGGGGTTTGTTACAGAAGAGTTGCTTTGGCTCCCCCTTCTCTCCTTCCTCCTAAAATTTGACTGTAGTTGACCCTTCATAGCTCTGATCCGTGCAGCATGGATGGGCAGGGAGACGATGTAGTAGGCAAAAAATAGGAAAAAGCAACAACGAGACATAACCCATCAGTGCAAGGACAACCCTGCCATTCTCCTGGAACAGAAACCCCTCTGGAGACTACTGCTTGTTTTAAGAGGACAGTCATCTGCAGCACTTCTTAGTGTTGGCTCATTTCTCACCTGTGTTTTGGGCAAAAGTTTGTGTCAGACACGGCCCTGAGTCTTGATGCTCTCATTTCACAGTAGTGAGATGAGTTTGGGGGTGAGTTACTTCCCCACTCGTCTGTGCTCAGGGTGCATAACGCCCAGGCACATCCTACACTGGCTTTATTTTAACACAGTGGATTAACAGCGAGGTAATATCAGTCTGTTGTGCAGCTGGGGGAGTAAAGGAGTCAAAATAGGTTTGGAGTTGTTCCCTGCAGGTCCCTAGGACAGGAGCAACCAAGTGGATTCTTGGCATCCTGCTTTTCTCATCAGTGTCAGTGAGAAAACATCCGTGAATCAAAACGCAACCCTGAGGAAGCTAAAGACCATTCTGCCTATTTGTGTCTGCCAAAATCTTCCTTCCAGGAGGCAAAAAATACCCCTTCCTGCCTGATAGTTCCCCAGTTTATCTGTTCCCATCTATGAGGTCTGGTGGCTGTGCTGCAGGTTTCTTTTTCTCGCAAAGTGCTGGAGAGCTGTTTCTTTGATCCTTTAAGTCCCCGAGTAATTTCCTCTCACTTAAAAAATTACAGCACATGGTCCTAACGACAGCACTTCTCATATTGCATGTTCCCAGCCAGAAGTGATTACTGAACACACGCATGCATGCGTTCGCAGCATTCACATCTGAGCCATGTATGATGTGAATGTCACGTCAGAGAGCCCGTACACTGAATCTGAAGGACCCATGTGCATGAGAATGAGTTACTTCACTGATATTTTTTGGTTTTCAAGTTTAGATTTTTTTTTCCTGCCTCTTTAGAAATGCAGGCTTGATTTAGATTTTTTTTTTAAATCTTTGGCATGTTGATAATAGAGCTTTGTAATTTGGTTTCCTAATAAACAGCATTACAAAGGTGCTAGTGTATTTATATGAATGCGTACAGCTAACCCTGTAAAATGAACAGTGCTATAGTAAATTTTCCCAGTGGTGCTTGAAATACTTCTAAGTGTGTGAGCGACTTAGGACAGATTTTAATGTTAGGCTTCTAGTTTTTCAAGACAAATAGAAGTAATGAATCTGAATAAAATTTAAACTGTTGGAAAACACAGCAGAAAACCCACAAACACAGTGAAGAAACTCCCAAATTTCTATACTTTAGAATAATGAGTAGTTGATTTCTCTGATATTCCTGCTATTTAGCATGATAAAAGATGAGAAAAGTGATTTATTGTAAATTGAACAGATAAAACTTCTTTCATCATGTTACAACTGTGTGGCTTTAGAGTGGAGCTCCAAAAAGATCCTTTTTGTGTAAAAATAGCAGTGCCTAATTCATGCGATCAGCGCTGCATGTGCAGGCTAACCCTTCAAAGCACTGTTCTCTTTACAATAAAGGGAGTTTCTGTGGGATGCACATTTGGGGAGATATGTGGCCTAGCCTCATTTACTGTGCTTTATGAGGACTAACATATTTCTTTGCTATTTTTCTCTACCAACTCTAAAGGCCTTTGCTTGGTGGTCAGACTTAATGGTTGAGCACGCGGAGACCTTCCTGTCACTGTTTGCAGTGGATATGGATGCTGCATTAGAGGTGCAAGCCCCAGACACATGGGACAGCTTCCCGCTCTTTCAGCTTCTAAACGATTTCCTCCGTAGCGACTGTATGTATTGTATTTTCATCATTTCTTTTCATGGGACAGTTCAGGTTATTGATAGTACTTTTCCTACTCCGTGATGCTTTGAGTACTGAGGTGGCTAAAGCTTTAAAGAAAATAGCCTTTTGGTAGCCACTTGACTTTGATTTATATTAGAAAAAAAATGGTACTCTGATGCACAGACAGACATCCTTTAAGTGAGGTGCCTCTGTCCAAGGTGAGAAGCTGAACTTTTTATTTTTGCTTCATCTTCTCAAGTCTCTTGGTAATAACAGCGTGATAAGCAGGGAATTAGGTAAATTAGATCTCACTGTTGTTAAGTGTGTGTATTGTTTTATATGTATGTACTGCAGTTACTTAACGTGGAGCAAAACACAAGTCCTTGCTTTAAAAGACTTAAGGAGGGGAGGAAAATCCTTAAAGTAAATGAAAGAAAGAGTATCCTAAAAGAACAGTGCTTTGCAAAATTTGGGGGTTTTGGAGCCTTCTCCAAAGCATGTGGGCATGTACCAGCAAAACCCTTGGGGATTTGGCTCCCAATGAAGTGCTAGACCAGGGTCCCCAGGGTCCCCAGGAGCTTTGCAGGCTGCACAGAGAAGCCAGGCTTCATCCTCAGCATCGTGGTAGCAAGTACCAGATGAAGAAATGATTCTCCTCCTTGCCAAAGCTATAGTGTTTGCCCTGCTGTATTGCTTACATCCATTTTATTCCCAGGAGGTGGTAATGTATTTGTAACGTATAAGTTTGATGCTAATGTGGAAAAAAAAAAAAAGAGAGAGAGATTCACTGTTTGTTTGCTTGTTGCAATTACGAAGCCACTCCTGCTGTCTTTGTCGTTAACGTTGCTGATGATACCTGCTCCTGTTACGTTCTGGAAGTTTCTTCCTATTAGCTGACAAATTCATTGTGTAATGAAGTGCCACGCTGTGGTTTGTTGCAGAGATGTTTGGTAATGGTAGTTTCTTACTATACTTTTATTTATCTATTCTAGATAATTTGTGCAATGGAAAATTCCACAAACACCTTCAAGACCTGTTTGCTCCACTTGTTGTTAGATATGTCGATCTGATGGAGTCCTCAATTGCACAATCAATTCACAGGGGCTTTGAGCGGGAATCATGGGAGCCAGTAAAGTAAGGAAACCTCCTTTGATACAATCGGAATTTGGGTGCAAATGGATGGAGATTCATACAGAGCTGAATTAGCAAACTGTACATTGGACATGCAGAAAGTGCTTTATATTTTCTAGTTTAATCCTAAAAATAAAAGGCCTGATTTCTTCAGGGTTTTCAATTTAATGAAGGAAATGGTATTTGCTTTTTTAAATGCATTGCTACCTCAGTTCAAACCTTGTGCCTTTGGACATGAAAGCATGAAAATGTGAAATCCTTCTTAGTTGGCATGGCTTTTTGGATCCCATTCCAAAAGGCCTTTTCCATTGCTGCTTTGGATCTCAAATAGCTCGTTTTCAGAACAAAAACCTTGCTTTACTGTGTTCAGTCCAGCCCTATAACCTGCGTGAGTCACTGGTGTATTTATTCTTCTCAATACTGATTTCTTCCACCCACCCCATGGAGGGATAGCGCAGCGCTGGGCTGTGCTCTCAAATCAGCCCTGCTGGTGCTGGCTGTGACACGGGTTTCAGGACAGCAGTGTCGCTTCCCGACCGGAGCCACTGCTCCCAAACCCTCCGTGTTCAGGGATGGGTGTTTGGAAACTGTTGAGGAGATACCAAGGGACCAGCCCCACAGGGAACCTGGTGAACTCACAAGCCACTGGCACACAGAAACCCTGAGGAAACATAGGGGAGATGGTTCGAGCAGAATCAATTATTAAATTCTGAAAACTAGGAGTTTGCAAGCAAGGAATGAGCAGACTGAGAGAAACCCCAACTGAACTCGAGAACTGGCGGATGATAAAAATGTGGCATGCACTTTAGATTACTGTTGTTATTTCACAGGTTTTGAAGCATTGCTGAACCCTGTCATGCTTGCTCTTAAGAGCCAAGTCGGATCCTATGAAGGAAAAGCGCTGACTTTTCCTGCTAATAAAGATATTAAAAGAGAAAGACTGACCCTGTGCAAACAGCGAGGAGTTTGATGGTGCTCCAGACTGGGGATTTGGACTGGATGACCTCTGGAGAGTCTGTTTCCCCTGCTTTTTTGTGATTCTCTAGGAGACGTTAAGTGGCTTTGTGCTCTCAAAGGTTGCTGTATAAAAGAACGTGTGGTCTTTCAGGGCTTTTCACACCAAATATGTTCAGTTTACAGGGAAAAGAGATTTTGTTCCGCAGCCAGCCTCCCATATGCAACCTGGAATCTGATCGCCCAAGTTTTTTCCTTTCTCTCTTGCGCATCCTCGGCATCCGTAAGGGTTCTGCCTGCCAAATCTCAGGCCTTTTCTTGACACCTGACCATCCCCTCTGTTTTGAGTGGGGTTAAGTGGCTGGCATTCAGGAGTCTCTCTCACTTTCCATTTGCTGTCTTTGATCTGAAGGCTAACAGGATTAAAAATCCTAAAAAACCATGTTTCAAATAAGCAGATGTGACCCAGAAAACATACAAGAAATAGATCTTTCGAGTAGGAGAATGCCATTTTTACAGCCACTCCTTCAAGCAGAATTTCACTTCAAAGTTAGCATTAACTTTAGTTTTAGAGCCTTGCTTTAGGAACAAATATGTTTGTATTTCCTTGTCTGTTATGAAATAATGGCACTTAACTTTGGGGAACTGTCCACCAAGCATCCAATATGCAATTAATTCTATATTTTTGCTTTTAGCACAAGGTGGAACTGTCTGGGCTTTTACTTGCCTTTCTGGCTAAACTGTAGGTGTACATAAGTACTTGCCTATAGTATCTGCTTACCAAAATGCTTTGTCCTTGGATATGCCGAAATCCATCATTTTCACATTAACTATAACAGCTTTTTAAAGATCTTTTATTAGTCCTCGTGGTTTTGCGCTTTCAGGACTTACTGAGCGCTTTGTGCATTGCCGTGACAAGCGAAAGCCCAGGATGGAATATCTGTCCATCTTACAGCATGGGGTATTTAAAAGATCTGTTCCAGCAGGAAAGTGGGTGCTTGTCGCAAGAAGCTTGTGTCCATCTGGTGAAAAGAGCCACCGTCTTTCTCTTCACTAGTTGGTATTTTGTCCTTGTGTCTCACGCACAGAAGTGTGAGTTGCAAATGCAGCTCAGCGGGATCCGACCTGACAAAGGGATTTACCAGCGAGCGCGCAGAGGGTGACATATAACTGCGGAAAGGAAAAGAGGGGTGTCATTCCTAACGTCTTATGACAGTTTTCATGCACTGTTCAAAACTGAATGTTAAGGTATCTTCATCCTTTGCCTCCTGGGCAGGCCACCTGCTCTTCTTTATCTGATCTGCAGTGAACTTGCAGAAAAACTCGAGGCATATAGACATGTTTTCTTTGATTTGTCCTGCTATACCTACCTCCTTCTTCATTCACTTGGCCATACTGCAGCACAGTTGATTTTTAAACCACTGCTTTTCAAATATTTTGGACCAGCCAAGTCATGGCCTTCCATTGCAGCCTTTGCAGCACAGTTTTTTTGGCCCTGGAAACGCCATGCGACGTGTATGGTTCCACAGCTTTCCTCCGTGTTGAAGAAATGCTTTCAGCTTGGCCCGGAAGGGTAAATCAGCATAGATGTCTGTTCCACTGAGCCTGCTTTGGATCTCTACAGTGAGCTGTGAGAACGAAATCTCATTATCTCATATCAGCCAGGAAATTATTCCATAACCTCGAGTCTTTTGAAAGGGTTTCTCTGTGCTCATGCTTGCAATCAAGGCTGAAATACGTAGCCCTCCATAACCTGACCAGATGGCAGTTTGCAAGCATGTAATTCTTCTATTTTCATTGCTGAATACTCTGCACCTTATGCTACCAAAGTTAGGTATAGCGATCACAAACAGAGAGAAAGATACTCTTAAGTATTGGAAACATGGGGGGAAGAGCACCGATGTAATGTGCTCATGAGGGCTATATAGTCTTCCTCTGCAGAGCTGTTGAATTTGCAGGGGGTCCTTGCCCTATAGCTAGAGCAGCTGGTGTGCTTGTGTGAATCCACGCAGAGAAATGTGGAGCGCTTGTCCTTACGCACAGTGATCCAAATACGGAGGATATTGAGTAGCTCTGTTCTCTGGTGAGTCGAGAGGTCCTCAAAAAGTTGCGTCGTGCAGTGACTTTTTCCATAATAGCTTCTCGCAGAATGCCAGTTTATCTTGCAGCCACCAGACACGTGCGTGTGTGTGTGTGTGTGTGTTTCTCTGTGCCTGTGTCTTTATTTAAAGAGCTTTCTGAGCAATTGCTGAAGGCAGTGCAGTGACAACCAATTTCTATAACTTGTCTAGGAAATCACTCATCGATCTCTCTAACACGCAGTAGTCCTGTCTTTAATGTCTATTAATTGCTTACCAATCCTTTAAAAACTATTTATAAACCTATCATTAATAAATAAAAAGTAATTAAGCCAAGAGGTGTGATTATGCTAATCATTTGATGAGATTCTTCTACAGAATGCTAGTGAAAAATGTTTCCTCTGAAAGGAAGCACTGTTGTAGTGATAATGAATATGTTTGTTACTCTTGTGGGCATCAGGCAGAGGGAGAGCACATATTTGACTGTCTACTTCACTGTTAAGCTCTTTTCTTCATACCAGGGCTTTAGGGGACTTGCTCTTGGAGTATTTGGTCAGTCTAGGGAGCGATGGAAGAGACAGGCTGCTTCCTGCATCGATAAAGGATATCGGGGTCACTCGGGAACTGAGCATCAAAGTGTGGGCAAGGCTGGCCTGGCCCATATCCTGAAACCAGGGGACAACTGAGTAAAAATGCTGTGATTGTCCACCCCCGTTTCAGTGCCTGCTCTAGAGCAGTGGTCCCCTTGTGATGGTCCTTGTTTTGTGTATCACAGTTGCAGGGTGAGCCATGGGATGTTGCTAGAGAGAATGCTGATTGCACTGAGAGCTTAATTTGCAGCCCAGGTGTGAGCCATTCATCTAGCTAACAGGCAAGAAAGGGAGTGAATCAGGACACTAGAAAACAAGCAGTACCTCTCCATAATGTGCTTCTTCAATCAAATGTGCCAAGATCCAGTCCTGAAATGAGTCTTCTTAAATCAGGCAGCCCTCATCTTTGGTGATCCAAATGCCCGCATTCCCTGCCTGCTGGCTGAGGTTATATTTAGCCACCCATCTTAAACAGGCATGGCAAGCGTTTCGAAACAGTTTCTCATCTTGGACCTGTAGTTTTATGGTCTGAGCAACTGCAGGCTTGAACATTTGTTGGTAATATTAATCATTTTTTACAGGTCTCACTGCAACTGTTAGTCAGATAATTAGATCAGTTGAACCTGCAAAACTGTGCATGTCAATTCAGGAGAATATTTTTTAAAATTAGTTACTGTATGCTAACATAATACACTGCATTATTTTGCTGTTTTGTTTTAAGAGTATTAACTTATTCTTGCAACATATCCTTGCATCAGCAAAATAATGTGTTGTATAAAAGAAATATGTTTCCATGTGAATATAGTATACTGTTTACTCTAGAAGTCATATTTTATTAATACAGTGTTTTTATTAATATAACACTGTCACTTCTTGAATTTTAATATTAAAGCCAAAGGTCCTCTGATTTATGTATTTACCATCTGGCTAAGTTATTTAAGTTGCTTTTCCTTATACATTTATATGTTGTCCACCTCTTGCTATTTCTTTATTTATTGCGTATCAGTATTTTACCACATGCACTGCCATTTCTGAAGATTTAGCACTCTCTCAATCACTATGGAATCTGTGTATCATTCAATAATCATGTCATCTTTATAGGCACAGACAGTATGAATGGAAACAATGCATGGTGGTGGTATGGTAGTAGATTCCCTTATCTGCCGGCCGCTTAATATAGAGAAAAAGCAGATCACACAAAATCTAAGCCACTAAGAGGTGTAGAAACAAAGGTAAACAAGAACAGCCTTTTTTTTTTTCATTGGAGAAAGACTTTGGATTGTGTTTTTCCCCAAACATAGGATTTTATTCACAGAGGGAGAATGGGAATCCAAGTCACTTCGAGTTTCCTAGGATTTGTCAGCAATGTCAAACTGAATTCTTGTAGTGACATAGTTCAGACCTCTGCTTGCAGTAACAAATATTTATGTGGTATAGCGAGCCAAGCCCATTACTTTGGGGTTTGATTTACAAAAATTATAATAAGAAATGCTGTTCAAAATATATTTGTGACTCAAGAAAACTGCTAGGATTGTAATATTCCCTGGAAGACAGAATGTTGGATTTGATAGCTTTCCAAGACTCCGTGTAATGCCGCCTGTATAAGAACTTCTATTTCATCCGGGGAAGTGGGAGAGACCTTCTAAGGTGGCATGTTCTGGTACAGCATTAAGAGAAGGGAAATTTAAATGCTGAAACTGTGCCTGGGCACATCAGGAGAAAAGCTGCCGGTGACTTAAGCAGAACAGGATGAAGCTGGAATCCTGAAGTCCTGTTTCCATTTTTACTGAGCCCAAATAATGATCCAGTAAAAAAGCTATACGAGCATATGGATTTATCCCTGCAGTGAGATAGTAAAGACCATCCATGGACTGTGTCAGTGTGCCACACAGTATTGCTGTGTTAAGGCAGAAACAAGATAAACTTCCCAAACTGGCCAGGAAATATGAGAATTAGGTAATCGAGTTCTGTCATTGCTCTCCCAAACCACATGACATTTTTATTTTGCATATAAAATATAACTGTGGTGGGGTCCTCGTGAAAATAGAGCCAGACCAGTTACAAAATCTGAGGACCTAACATGCAGAAATGCATCAGGGTGTTTTGCAGGTTCCAGGCATGCAGTGTTATTATACAGCACATTGCTTCAGAGGAGTGTGCTGCATTAAATTAATACATGAACCCATTCTTAAAAGATCTGTTTTTGCATAACAGTTGCACATCAGAAAATGCTTGTTATAGTCATGATGCCCAAGGACACGTGCTCCGTAAATTAACCTCTGAATGTGTTAACACCTCACAGCCCATTTCCAGGCGAGAAAGATTCATGCACCAGTCCTGGATTTATTAAATGTAATTCATTCACAGTTCAAATGCATGGATTGGAATAATCCTACAGGACCCGTTTTCTCTGCATGCAGGATAAGGGCGCTAGGCTTTGGTTAGGAAGAACCTCACATTATTGCTCCAGATGAGGCCTTCATTTTTGTCTGGAGAGTGCAAGAAAAACAGCAAGTTCTTGGAGTAAAATCCTGACTCCACTCAGCTCAATGACAGGAAAAAACTCCTATAGACTTCAGCAGGGCCAGAATTCCCAGCTCTGTGTTGATTGTTTTGAATCCTTATCAAGAAAAATACTCCAGTTTTATTCTAGTAGATCTAGTAGATCTCTTAGATACTATTTCATGTATCCATCTTACCTACCGGAGTATGTAAGAATTGAGATTTGCTTGCTTATGAGATCGATATTTTCAAGTAAAGGCTGCTCTCTGCACTTTTAAAAGGATATCAGGACTTGAAAGTTTTTGTGTGGGTGTTTGAGTACTCTGTTGATTTGCTACTTTGTGATTCCTCTTCTTCGGCTGTTTCTTTCTTTTTTTTTTTTTTTAGTAACTTGCTTTCTATTGCAGACTGCAAAAACAGTGCACTTAAGCTTCCATACTCATGCTTCTTTCTGAAATGTTTTGCTTTAGTTTTTTAACTGTCCTTGTGCTGTGAACTTTGCAGATTTGTTTATGAGTGTCACGTGCTTCTGCTACATCTGCATTGTCACTGTTATGGTATTTTTTCTTTCTGTCTGTTTCTTCCACAGGAGTTTAACAAGTAATCTGCCCAATGTGAACCTACCAAATGTGAATCTCCCTAAAGTACCAAATCTACCAGTTAACATCCCGCTAGGCATCCCACAAATGCCTAGCTTTTCTGCACCGTCATGGATGGCTGCTATTTATGATTCTGAGTGTGTATTCAGTTCAAATTAGATCTCATTTAAATTTAAAGTCATCTTGGCATGGATATGTATTGTTTGTTTCTGTGCATTATATAAAACTTTAAAGAGTGATACAGTTAATTAGACATTTCCTGAATGAGACACTCGTGAATTTCTGGCATGTGTATTTCGAGGGGTTTTTACTTAAATATTGAAAATTTATCTGACTCCCACTGAGAGTTTGAGCAAGTCTCCTGCTTTACAAAATAGCTGTCGACAACGGGGCTTGGTCTGAATGACATCGGAACCACAAAGCATCTGATGTGAGATAAAGTGTCTCAGCAAAGAGTTTTGTCCAAAAGATAAAATGAACCAATTTCTGTGGACCAGATGTAGATCTAAATGTGAATTTTATTTGATGCGAGCTCCACATTCCCTAGATGATAACTTTTATTGGAATTTTGATGAAACAGTTTACCAAAGAGGACCACACACTGCAACTATTCTTGTTCAGTTTGTGGGAGGCCCCAGAATGCAGCTAAATTTCATAGCCTGAAGTATCCAAGACTTTAATCTCAGCTTTAGATTGTGGCTTAGGAAATCCAGATTGCAGTTTCCCATTGCCTTTTGGGATGCTGCTGGATGTGCACTCGGGAGGGAAGTGCTGCAAACCCCTGGGTTCAGCATAAGTTGGGCAACTTCTGTTTTTATAGCAGATTCACACTAGGAGTCCTGGCCACCGAGCAGCGTGCAGGGCAGCACGCAGAGGACTAAACCAGCCTCTCGGCGTTGGAGGTAGCTGTTCTCCCGAGAGATCCGAGCACGAGAGCTGGCACCTCAGCAGTTCTACTTGCGAGTTCAAGCAGGTTATTGGGGATCATGCTGGCACCGGGTGGTCTGAGCCAGTCACAGCCCCAGAGGGGACAGCACCCGTGGGGCAGAGCCACATCGTGCCCACTACGGGCTGTCCATGCTGAGCCTCCCCATGTTCTGCTGCGCTGCCCCATGCCCAAGTGCTCCAACTCCTCAGGCTCTGCGCTGTCCCACAGCGCGTCCAGAGCCCAAGCAGCAGCTTGAAGAATACAAAAAACTCATTTTCTGGTGCTTTTTCCCTGCTCTGGCTCCTGTTTTAAGCCGTAAGACAGAAGGAAGCCTCCAGAGCTCTCCTAGAAAGCAGGAGGGCATCGTTCATGGTAGCATCCCCACTCAGCAGAGTGATGGGCAGCCCACGTTGCCCCTTCCCTGGGCAGAGATGCTCCTGGGCACGAGCTCGTCCTCCGTCAGGGCCGAGAGCAGCGGATGGAGAGCGGCAGCAGGATCATGGGACCGACAGCTAGGAACCCCCCTCGATTACATCTACACCTGGCGTCCACCACGCTGCCTCTGCCACGCACAGGTTTGCTTGGAAAGCAGCGGCAAGAAGTAAAGCAAACACTGATGCTTCCTCTTTCTACAGCTTGAAAATCACTTCTAAAATATCAACACAGTCATTTGTGTGTCAAAGTGATACAACTCATATTCATGCTAAGATAGCTGTGTTAAAGGCTAGACTAGGCAGTTGTCTGTAAATAATTACTTGGAAGTTTGAATCTTATTCTCTGTGCATGCTTTGTGGTATTGCTCTTGAAAAGATAAGAATCATGCCATGATAGAAAGCCAGGCCAGCCCTCTGAAATGTAAAACTTGAGCATAAAAGGGGTATCACGAGCTGCTGTGAGTGACTGTGGTGCTCACAAGCAAAATATTACCAGTGCACCTTGGAAATATAATAGTGTTTGCTTGCATGGGACCCTAATAATGAGCTGATTCAAAAGAAGAAAAAGCACTATGAATAATGCTTTTAAAATTTTGAAACCAAGTGGGTGTCAAAATATTACTATAGTAAATGCTAATTATTGTTTTCATGCATGTTTAATTATTTAAGATATAAATTCCTCTAGTTCCAACGCATTACTTATACCCAAAAGCAGGTTTGAACCAGGAGAAACTAAAAAACAGTGGCTAGGTGAACATCTGAGACTGTTTCACAGACCTGTCCTTCGATAAAAGACGCTATTAACCAAAATGCCTGATTCTTTATCTTTTCATTTTCCTGGTTTCCTTTTACTCACCCTTCCCTTCCATCAAGGACGTGT
Organism: Tinamus guttatus; assembly: GCF_059628265.1. Lineage (NCBI taxonomy): Eukaryota > Metazoa > Chordata > Aves > Tinamiformes > Tinamidae > Tinamus > Tinamus guttatus. The sequence goes on along the minus strand of NW_028288841.1, from coordinate 3,637,974 downwards.
TACCTGTTGCTTAGTGTCAGATACATTTATCTTATGGTCGATACAATTCATTCTTTATATATTGTTACCTCTTTGAGCCCAGGGCCCCATAGGACCCTTCTAGCATGTTGGGAATCTGGTTTCCACCTTGCAGTAGCCCTGTCTGTATTAGCTCTAATTTCCTGTAGCATTAACTCAATGCAGCTGGCATCTGTCACAATAGAAACACACTCCCTCATCTGTTTCTATAGATGATGTCAGCACAAGTGGTAATGCATGGTGTGTTAAATATCTTATAAATTACTGTGTTAGCATTAGTGGTATGCGAGGAGGGGGGGGTGAAACTCTTGAAGCTCCCTTGGTAATTGTTCTGCAAAAAAAGTGAGGGAGAGGGGAAGAGGGAGAGAAAAGGGTTACGGATGCATAAATTTCTCTGCACAAGCAGAGCATGATCAAAGCTGTGTTTTTTATTCTATAAGAAGTGGAGGTTTGAGATATGATTATGCTGAGAAAAGCACCACGGTAGCTGCATACTGCAGGGTCAGAGAGCTCCATCTGGACAGAGGTGTGGGTGAGAGACTCTACGCTTTGGAGAGAAATTCAGAGTTTGGGGACAAACCAAAGATGTTGCAAAAATGAATCCAAAAGCCCAGAAATCTGTTGTCCTCTAGCTGCCTTTGCAAGAGGCAGATCTGCAAAAAGGTGCAGCAGTCAATCCAGCCAAAACTCCTGGGTGTGGAATGTCTAGTGTCCTTAGTTCAATTGACTTACCCCGATTTTTTTCCAGCTGTTCAAGAACTAAAGTGATAAAGCGTGTCCTCGCTCACCACTTGTTAGCACTGTCCCTTACCTGGAAACGGGGAGCCCCTGGGGAGGGACAAGGCCAGCTAGATATACAAATTGGAGGGGGTTGAACTGCATGAAACCCTAAATTTTAATAACTGCATACGTTCTGGTATGGTAGTTATTATTGATCAAGGATTTTCTGCCACAACTGCTAGCCTTAATTCTTAATAATCACGGACATTAATGTGGTTATTAACTAAGGCTGATTTTTACCATACACACATTCTTCCTGTTAATATGTGTAATTCATAATGTTGTCTTATTCATCTGGTCTGGAAAGCTTTGTGGGTTATGACAGCAAGGTAGACTAGGCAACTGTATGGTAAAACTCAAAATCCTGATGGTGGAGATTGCCAGCGTTGTCCTGTGTATGAAACTACTGTCTGCTCCACGCCTGTTACAGGAATGGTCTCCACATCAGGGTGTGCAAAGCCTGATGCCACTTATGACTTTCATTTCCGTTTTACCCCGCCAGCAACGGCTCGGGCACCTCGGAAGATCTGTTCTGGAAACTGGATGCCTTGCAGACCTTCATTCGGGATTTGCACTGGCCCGAGGAGGAGTTTGGGAAACACTTGGAGCAACGCTTGAAGCTTATGGCGAGTGACATGATCGAGTCCTGCGTGAAGAGGTACGTGCGCTCAGAGCCGCGGGGCAGCTTCCTCACGGGAGCATCCTGTTTTCTGTCCTGTTGGGCTTTGTTGTTCAGCTTCACTTCCACTTCGTTTCCCTTAAACTTCATTTGTTAGTGACCATGGGTCATCTCTGCCACCAAGCACAGCTGGGTGGAAAGCCACCCTATGGCTGGCAGTCTTGAGCTCTTCCAAGTAAGTCTTGGTCTGGAGATCATTGCCACCATATAGTGATAAATCAGCTGTTATTCCAGTTTTGATGAAGTCTTCCTTATTGTCCTCGCATGAGGACAAGCCCTTTTAATGAAGTTTGGTGTCAGTGAGGTTGAGTGCTGAGGACATAGTCCTAGGATCCCAACACCCATATGAGAACCACAGATACATGAAAAAAAAAAGAAATAAAAATCAAGCTAAAATTTAATCCCCAGAAGGGGGTATTGTGTAGCAAGGCACACAGGTCTCTCCTCTCTCTTTGACTGAGAAACACTGTTACATCAACTACTACATTATGTGATGTTACCTGCACAACTTCCAAAACAGAGAGGTTTCTTTTAAAAAAAGCTTTCAAATGTACAGGCAGTTTTTGTTTGAAAACAAAGTGTTAAACTTCCATTGTCAAACTTTGCATGGTAGTTTATGTTCATTTGGCTTCAGCGGTGATTAGGGAGAAACGAACCTTGCATTCTCTGTTGCACAAAAGACCAAGAGCCAAAGAGAAGCAGCAGAGGAAAAACCCGTGCCTATTAGAGCTAGTGGGTGCTAATAATAGCACGGGTTGTGTGGTGGGGCAGCACAGCTCTCTGGTCACTCTGCAATGCAGCAGTGGGGTTTATTGTTCACGAGTTCCTCGTATCCCGGGAATATAACGTCAGCGTCGGCAAAGGCACGTTGGGTCCCCGTGATCGAGGCAGCGGAGTCGCACGTTGGATCACAGACAGTTTGAGGCTTGCTCTTGCCATCCTGGAATAAACCCCAGCAATTTTTAAGTGCAAACAGGGCGGTTGCGACGTCTTTGTCATTGAGCAGGTTGCCATTTATTGCTGCAGCTGGTCTTCAGTCCTCTCGTTGGCATGAGAGCGGTGTTGGTGGCCTTTCAGTTCTGACCACTCTTTAAGGGCAAACCGAGTGCTGTTTGCTCAGGGTCCTGCTAGCAGCAAATGCTCCGTTTGAGACAAAGTGGGGCTTATTCCCGCAGCAGCGTGGATGCCGATCTGCAATCTGAAGTGATAAGCGCAGTTCTTCGGCACTTGGGCTCAGCTCTGCGCTTTGCTTCCACCTGGCTCCCTGAAGGCCGTCTGTGCGCACAGCCTGGAGCTCTGCTCTCTGCTGTGCCACCCAATTCCATGAGCGTAATACTTATTTTTTCTCTTTTTAGTTTTTTTTTTTTTTTTTTTTTTTAAAAAAAGGGCACCTGGTACTGGACACCTTTGCATTTTTAAATAACTGTATGGTAAATACATTTGCTTGTAGCACAGTTATAACTGATGATCTGCAGAACTAAGAAAGGCTAGCTGAGATAACTCCAAAAAATAAGCAAGTTTCTAGGAACATCTGAAGAAGGGCTTGTGTGCCTGAAAGCTGGGGCTTTTTTTCCCCAAGTGCTTCAACCTTTTAAAAATATATTACCCCTCTAAAAACCTGGCCCAGCTTGAAATGTTGTGACTAAATATATGATTCTGAACAGAAGTAAGAAAGAACATGCTCGTATCTGCAAGGAGATGGAAAATCCCAGTCACTTGTGGTCCCTTCAGTAATTATCAAGATTTTAGTCCCTGAGTCCAGGCTAAATCTGGCACTGGTAATTAAATCAGTTCAAATGCCACTGCTGATGTAAACCAATATGCTGCCTTCCCTATTTATATCACCTGCAAACAGGGCCTGGCTAAGGTTTCTTTAGCAATTTCGGTTTGACCCAACATTTTCTTCGCGTCTGTCTCTAAACCGTTGAATACCATGGAGCAGGCGCCCCACCTTCCTCACTTGGTTGTATTTTGGTGCTGTCAGGAAAGCAGTCCGTACAAAACAGGTCCGTTTTGCTAACGAATCCAGGCAGGAGGACCTTGGGACCGACTCAGATCCGATCGCAAGGAGAGTTTCTCGTTTTGTAAATTAGTTTTCATTTGCGTAACCCTTGGGGGATCTTTCAAGATTAAAGTCCTTCCTAAGATGCACCTGATACTATTTGTTATTTCTACATTGATGCTTCTATGCCCATTTGTTGGCAGATGCTCTCTGATGTGATAATTGTTCTGCACTAAGTTAGAGGAGTGAAGTACCTCTGGAATCTGCAGAGGGGCTCAAAGAAAAGACAAGGTCGTGTCCGCTAGACTGGTTGGATTCCTGACATGATATCTTGCAGTCACAAGTGTCTTGATATTCTAAAATGCGATGAGCAAATTCTCTAATCTTTACTCAGCCAAAGCTCTTGCTATAGCAAGATTTCTTACTGCCTGCCAATGATGTCAAATTTTAACGTAGTGCAGCCTCACAAGAGCCGTGAGTTTGTGTGTGGACTTGTGCTGGTTTGTGTTTTCATGTGTGCATGACTGTGTGAGTGCCCATTTCACAGACGTATGCTGGTAAGTATATGTTTTTCAGATAAATCACTTTTATAAACTTAAGAGAGAATTAGGAAGTTTTGGCAGCCAAGTAAATCATATAGATGTAAAAATGGAATGATCTAGCAGTGCCCATCAAGTCAAGGAATGAACAAATTTGTCCTTTGTAAGTTAGTATTAATGCAGCATTAGGAACTTCCTGCAATGCATCAGGCTTGCTGTTTGTCTGCATTTCCACTGTGGTTATAAATTAGCTAATACAACCAAATTATAGGTGCATATTGACACTGCTGTTCCTAACATCATCACACTGTTTATCAAGCATGAGAAAGTCATAGTTTCTCTGCAGCCGTTCCACACTTTATAAATAGTACATATTCAGTAAACTGTGTTTCTTTTTAAACTGGAAAATCGTTTTTAGTAAAAACAGATTTGCGACAACTGTACTATAACACTTCCAGTAGCACTCGGCTTTCCATTTTGTTGAACCTTTTTAAGCACTGTGTTTCACTTTGTTAGTAGTTTCATATTTGGGAAAACAACTAAAACATATTTTCCAATTTCTCTAATAGAACCAGGATTGCATTTGAAGTAAAGCTGCAAAAAACCAGCCGATCAACAGATTTCCGGGTCCCTCAGTCAATATGCACCATGTTTAATGTCATGGTGGATGCGAAAGCTCAGTCCACAAAGCTTTGCAGTATGGAAATGGGCCAAGAGGTAAAAATTTGCGTTTTTCTTTTCACATAATTTAAAGGCAATGTCATGAAAGTTCTTATCTCCTGTTCTGCTAGTTTCAGAGATGTTGTGTCAGTTGTGGATTTAGCCTTCCATGTAGAGTGTGCCGGTGAATATGCAGGGGGCTGCTCTCAAAGAAATCTAATGAATATAAACAGTCAGAATCCCTGCCATACAGAAGTGATTTTTTGCAAGGACTGTGGTATGCATAAGGTGTCTCTAAAGCCTGCTGCTGCATGATACCCATATTTATTGAGTCATTAATTCCACCTTGGAGCCAGCTGTAGGCAACAGACTTCTTGTCTGTGACTATTTTCCATAGCCAAGCCTCAGGAAAACAGACATGCCACATTGTTGCTGTATTTCCAATAAAGAAAAAAAAAATGCTAAGTAGATTGAAAATTGCAGGTGAGATGACTTCCTCAAATATTGGCTATAATTAAAAAGTTTGATGAGCCGAGATTTCCAGGTTCTTAATGACTCAAGTTTTCAAACAACAATCCTGTTTTAATTACTTGCTGATACATTTTTTCTTCTAAAGTCATTGTTGCAGCTTGAAATTTCCATGAACTGATCTATGAATTAGAAAGACATGCTAAATTGGTCGAGATTCAATGCATCACAATGATCATTTTGCTACAGTGGCTTGAAGCCAAATTAATTATTCATATACCAGTCCAGAATAAATTCACAAATACTGTTTGGCTCTTCTGTCTCACTGCTTGTCAGCATTTCCTAGATGAGCTCTTTCACTACAACTTTGCATGGTCAGATTTTACAGTAAATCATTGCAAGTCGTTGGTTCTTTTTCCTTGTTTACCTCATTCTGATCTCTGCTCCTCCGTGAGGGCCAGCTCCAAAGCCCACTGGATGCCACAGGGATCCCTGCCCTGACACCAGTGGAGTTTGGATCAGGCCCATTTTTTTTCCTTTTTATTTTTTTATACATGTTTCAGTGGTGACCTTTTATTTGTGACAGTCACTTTGCAAGAGGGGTTTCAGACTGCTCATCATCAGGTTCCTCCCCAGTTGTCTGAGCCCAGACATTAAGTTCTCCACTATTTTTCTCTTCCTTTTTAGTGCCCTTTATATCCCCCACAGTCCCTCAGCCAACAGCTGCCTCCAATATCTGCCCCCACTTTGGCCAAGGGATCAAACCAGGACGAAGCCCTTCCAATTTCACTGCCCCCATCCCTGAGATGGAGAGGTTTTGGAGATCAACCAGGCTTCAATACTGTGACAGGACAGGCTTGTTTTATTAATAAAATCAATAGGTTTATTATTCATATAGTACCAAATGGATAACCTTAGCTGCCTGTGGACCTAGTGTGACCAGACCCTCACCGTATCCTCTCATGCTGACATATGATGCTCTGTAGTTAACTGAGATTCCTCTGAATATTGAGCATCAGCTACATTGCATGTTTGGCCCAGCCAACCTGGAGGTCAAGAAGCCAACTAGCCCCCTGGCATCTGCTCTCATCCCAGGAAATCTGTGTGTGCCGCTTGGAGAAGGTGTTTGGGATGGCAGCTCCAAGAGAGCAGCACTGCTGCGGCAAGTCGCAGTCACTGTGCTATGAGGATTTTAACAAATAGCTGGAATAATAGACCTGTAAAGCAGATGTAAATTATCAGTGCATAAGTTATCATTTAGGGCCGCAGTGTTTTATACCCCCTCCCTTTTGCTTTTCTTCCTTTTAATGAGTTTTCCTTCCCCGCCACCTCCATTTGCTCATGTTGCTCCATATTTCGGCTGCCTCCAGCTCCGCTCCTCAAAGCTTTGCAAGGCCCTGCCCTGAGACGTCGTGCTGGGAGGCGACAGGGTGAAGGCTCGAGCGTAATTCTGTCATTAGAGTCCACGGGAAGGGGACAAAATGCCACCCCGGCTCTTGCAATCCCCAGTGGAAACGTGAGAGAGTCGGCATCGGCAGCACCCACTCCAGCGCTGCCAACCGGAGCCTCTCCTTGCCCAGCAGCGTGCCCAGAGACTGGGATCCCCCTTGCAGGCAGCTCAAAAAGAGCAAAAAGGGCAAAAATTATCAAAGAGGTTGTTTGCACATCCGCATTTGCTCAGACCTAGTCAAGGGAGGCATTTTCATTGGAAACAAAATGTTGATTTTTGTCACTGTCGAAGCTGCACGTGGGCAGAGAGACAGACTTTCTCGGTGCAATATTTGACCTCACTTCTATCGTTTCCTTTGCACCCACTGGCCCTGTCTTTGGAGACTACCTCCGCTTAGATTTCACTTTAGCAGATATGGGAATGCATTTTCAGATTATACCCTGTGAAACAAACACCCATCATTTCATTTCCATTTCCTTGTCTCTAAAGGCAGCTGTTAAAACATTTGGTAAACATACTTTACCATCTTAAATATTTATTTTTCCTCTGAATTTTTAATACATCTAAGGGGATAAATGTATGTATTAAATGTTTCTCAGTTGGTCTAGTATGTTTCTATTTAATATCCAAGGTCAGATGGTCCTTAGAGAAATACAACATACACACAATCTGTTACATGACAAGGCAAGATACTCATCACATAAAGTCAAGTTGAATCATTGTAGTGCACTGATTAGGGATTGTAATAATTGAGCTAATAGAAAACTATGATGAACTCAATCAAAAGTCGTGATTACACTGAGCAAAGCAAACCAGTTAGGTGATCTTTAACCCCAGGCATTTTCACCAGAAATGTAAAATGAGCTATTAGAAACTCTAGTTTATGAGCCAGACTTCTGTGCAGGAAGCACTAAAGAGTCATTCTGCATAACTCAGCCTTGTCTTACCCTGTCCCAGCCGGGAGCTTTTCCGGAGGTGGAGATGAGAGTGCAGCTTCAGTGCACGCAGGGCAGCGTGTGCATCCCACAGAGCTGGGGATTGCAAGGGAAGGAGGCAGAGCTAGTGCAGGAGCCCAGGTCGCACCCTGCCCTGCTGTTTGCCCTGGCCCGGGGGGATTTGCAGGCCTGAATTTTCCCCGGGTTTTCCAGCCCCGATGGGACCGAGCGATCCAAGTCCTAGTGATGCCACCGTGGTGCATGCTCAGCCACAGAGGCTCCTTTCCTGCTCTCGTTCCTTTTTCTCAATGCTGCATTTTCATTGCCGTCAGCACTCTTATTTGCTTTTTAAACAAGCCTTTAATTGAAAATACATTGGTCTATGCATTTCACACTGTATTGTTTTTGTGCACTAGCCATTCTTTGGGTTAATAACAATAATATCCATAATGCATCCAGTGAAAACAAACAGTTAGCAATAAATCTCATCCCTTACCTCCAGCAGCCAAAATCCCTCGATTCAAATAGTGTGATGACAAGGTGAATTAAGCATGTCTTTTGGACTAATCCACAATACGTAATACTGAGTTAGGAGAACTTTGAATTCCATACAGCATCACTTACAGCGGGCAAGCGTTTCCAAAAGCACGTGCGCCTCTGAGCGCTCCTGGCCGCGCGCTCGCCATCTCCGGTGCGCATCCCGAGCCGGCCCCGCTCGCGTTTTCCTGGGCAAGCAGCAGGCGCTGAGCACGCGGAGCCAGCGTGGGCATGTCCACGTCCACGCTCAGTGCACGTGCTTTTCAAAACCAGGCCCTGGCTTCATCGCTCCGAACGCGTGCATGACCTATGCTGCAACCGTCATTTTCCGGCGCTCCCTTGGTCGCACGTGTGTCCTCCCATCCTCCGGGATAGTCCCGCTGACGGGTGCAGGAAACGCTCCCTGCGGCACCGCCATCCGCATGGCATCTTCCAGCAGCACCGCCTGCATCCCACCGCCCCGAGCAGGTTGCAGCAACGTGACGGAGGGATGGAGGGATCCAGAGCGGGGGCTTTGCACCGGGAGTGCCCTGGAAAGGTGGAGACGCAGGGGAAAGGACTCCCTGAGGTGAACAGCTGAATGGCCCCATCCCGCTGCGGCGCAGCTGAGCAGCTCATGTTCCTCTGGAGACCTGAGATCGGGTGAATTAGCACCTTTTTATGCAGCATGAAGAAGGAGGGTCTCTGCAGGCGGCAGGTTCAGGGTAGACCTGTGAAGGTCTTCGTCACCCTGCTCAGACAAAACTCACCAACCCACCAGGTTGTTCTCCAAGTGGCCTCCCCACAGGTGTCAGCCACCTGGGACAACATGCTGAGGCCCAGGTCACCCGTTGTTCCAGCAGGCTGAACCTGCCTCGCTGTCCCCTTCCTCCCTGCCAGCCGAGCCCTCTCGTAGCAGCCATCTCCCAGCCCCCCATGTTGCTCTCGTCCCTCGAGGGTCCCCAGAGCCTGGTGGACTCTGAGCAGCCCTTGCTCTTTCCCTCAGCTCCTTGTTGCCTGCTGCTCCAGGAAGGGGATTACCCAGCAACTTGGTTGCACAGTCTTCTGGGCACACAGAAAATGCTCTTGCAGAAGGGAAACACCATGGGGAGGATATTCCCCATATGTGCAGACCCCCTTCATTGTCCTCCCCAAGAGGTCCTGGCCTTGTACCTGAGGACTTGAGCAGCTCCCACCGGTATCCAACTGTTACAGGTCCCTCCACCCTGGGGCTACGTCTCCAGGTGCACAGGGGACCTGGCAGCTCGATTCTGGGAAAAAAAACACAAGTTTGCATTAAACAGATAAGCCCTGCTTGCTGTAAGACATGCAAATGTCTTGGCCTGCAAGGCAAGACTCTGAGATGGGAACTGCCGGTGCAAATACTGCTCATTTCTTCCTGGAGGCTTTTTGCTCTGAGCTGGCCTGGCAGTTGACACAGGCAGCCCATCGTGTGGCTGTACCTGGTGCATCCCCCGATTCAGTGACATGTCACTGAGTTGGTCCAGGTGGGATGGCAGCAGCACTGTGCAGCCCTGCACCGCATCCCGAGCGCTGCCTGTCAACAGGGTTGTCCCCCCTCTGCCGAGTGAAATAAAGCTAAGAGAGATGCTCAGCACAGACTTAGTGTAAAATCCTGTCCATTCCTGCTGTTTTGCTTCCTGCAAATGATCCAGGTAGCAATCGGCTATTTCTTGCAAAAGGTTTTGATTGCGTTTCATTTTCCATTGCTTATTGTTTCTGTGCATGATGCTGCTTTTCTCATAGCCTCATTTAAATGGTCCCTTTTCTTTAAAGATTTTGTTTTATTTATTGTTTATCTTCATATGTTCTTTTTTCCTGTCTTTTGCACTTTCCTCTTTATTTCTGTCCCCAATCATCTGAAAAGTTTGCTAAAGAGTGGGTAAGTGTTGTCCTACATTTATTTCTTTTTTCCGAATTCCTGTGTTAATATGTTGTTGTCGTAGAAAAAAAGAAACAGTTTTTACTACCCATCAGACACTGAGACCAGCATCTAGCGTTTGTAAACCCTCACAGTCTTCATTCCCCAAAGTCTGATTAGTATTTAAAGCAGATTTGTCTCTTTCAATGTGATTTGATGTTAACATTTTAAAACAATATTAATGCCAAGTGGTAATGAATATAGTGACTAGCACCAGTGCTTGAAATGTTTGACTGAAAAATCAAATGTTTTGTGTTGGAAAGCAGTCATAATCAGTATTTTCTCAGTCCATTGAAAATAAGAATATACTGTATGTTTTCACTAATTAAATCTTGTATTGGAAACAGGTCTTTTCTAAATTAGTGGAAGACTGTATTTTAGTACCTTTTCTAGCCATATTGCAGCTGATTGCATCAGAGCTCCCAAGCGCGGCGAGGTTTGGCGTGCGCCGAGCGCGGGCTGAGGATGCGGAGCGGCTGGTGCCGCCGGCATCGCCCGGCCCGAGCGGCTGCCGCGGGGCCGCGACGCGCAGCGCTCGGAGCTGCCTTGCCTGCTGGCTTCCGCATGAGGCGAAGAGACCTGTCGTGGTTCATTGCAGTTTTTTTGTTGGGTTGGGTTTTTTTTTAAGTACCTGGTAGTCACTAAGCAAAGCGTTTAAAGGAGCGCTTAGTTTTACCCATGTGCCTGCTGAACCCGGTGCGTGACCCGTGCTCAGGCGCTTTGCTGGAGGAGGCTGGAAGTGCACAACGTTATCCCCAGTGGTTCGGCCCGCTGCACGCTCCTCCGGCACAGAAACTGCTCTCCTCTTCCTCTCCGGAGAGCTCTGTGCTTCCCGGGGCCCTGGGAAAGGGCTGGCCGCACCCCTGCTGCGGGGATCCAGTTCTCAGGTGTGATTCCGGCACAAAGTGAATTGGGCGGCGCTTGCCAAACCGAAGCAAAAAGGCCTGGGGGTCTCCGTGAGCACTGAGGATCGCTGGCGTGCTTCCGCATGGCAAAGCCTCCCCTCCGGCACGGCCCGGAGCCCCTGGAGCTGCAGGCCCCCCAAGAGGGCAGGCTCTGCCCATGCTTCACCAACTGCTCTAGGATCCTCCTGAATTTAAGGTCTTGTATAACCCCAGCCACGGGAGTAGAGCACAACGTAATAAGCTGCATCATTTTTCAGTGTAATGCTACGGCATATTGTAGTTTATCAAGGGAAGTGGCTGAGAGTCATAGAGCTCATGACTGTGATCAATGCTAATATTTTCCTCCACCTCTCCTCTTATTTTTCTTTAGCATCAGTACCATTCAAAAATAGATGAACTAATTGAGGAAACCGTCAAAGAAATGATAACACTCCTGGTGGCAAAGGTAACCTTCAGCTTCAGGTGAAGTGATTCGCTGTTAACATTCGCTTTCTAATACGTGCATTTCCATTAAAATGTGACACATTAAGATGTTGAATTGGCTTCTTGTTTCTCACACGGAAGATCATACATCTCCCAGTCCTTTCATGATGACTCTTTGATGATTAGGAACTGCATGAGATGTAATATGCTGTTAAGTAGGATTGACATTCTGGTCCAGAAGAGGTTTTAGGCAATAAGTTTTGCACTTATAGCAGTAGGTTTTGCACCCCATGGCCAGCATCACCCCACAGCACTGAGGGTGGCTGCAGCAGGAGGTGGCACCACTAAACGCTTCCATGCTAGACCTTGGTGGGGGCTCAGAGGTGGCCATCACTCTTATACATAAGGACATCTGGCAAAATAACTTGTCTCACTCGAGACCATCACCCCTCTCCTGACAAATTAATGTAGAGTTGACAGTACTGGGAAATACATTCCAAAATGTCAAATTTCATTGTTTGGAAACTGTTTTTTTTTTTTTTTTTTTTTTATCGGAGAGGGCTCCTCTAGTTCATCTGCCAGCATTTTCCAAGGGTTGTGTCTAGTCTGGTGCACTGTGCAAACACGGAGAGGAGTTGGTAGGTAGAGAAAAAGAAAGTGGGGTGTTTCTTCCTCTAGTTTTCAAATTTTCTGAGAACAAGTCATCCCTATTATACAGTGGAGACCTTTAAACATAATCTGCCAGCATATGCCAGTTTGATTCTTCAGCTTCTAGCTGCATGCTTGCCACGTCTTCCTGGGAACAGGAGCTTCCCCACGGGAGAGGGGACACTGGCACCCATGTGGGGTCTCCCCACGCAGCGCCCACCTCCCATGGCCACCGTCACCCACAGCACTTCAGGGTGACATCCACCCCACGAGAGGGGAACTGTGTCGCATCCCAAAGGCAGTGCTGCTCCCCCCTGTGCCCCAGTCTGCAGGGACGTCCCATCAGTTAGAAACGGACTGGGTTCCTCCTTTGAAAATGCTTTGGCTTTCTTAATGCTAACCCTGATTTTTGCACCCTTGTTAAATTATTGAAAATAATTGCAGTGTTTTTTGTGTTTCTAGTTTGTCACCATTTTGGAAGGAGTCCTGGCCAAACTATCTAGATACGATGAAGGGACTTTGTTTTCTTCTTTCTTGTCATTTACTGTAAGTACAGACCGAGTTCTCTTTTTTTTTTTTTCCCCTAATTTGTGTTCTCTCTTGTCCCGGGACTAGATTGGCTGCATCATTCTGTGATACTTGAACACTGTAACCCCACACCAATAGACAAACAAGCTGTACAGAGATGTGCAGCATTAAACACCCAAGGGTTGCTGGGCATCATATGGTGGCTCAGTGTAAAGCTGTCTCTGGTCACTGTTCTGGTTGCTGGTGTTTACTTTGTTGAGGGGTGTTACGAAGCAGAATAAAAAGTTGCACCATACCTCCACTGTTCGTAACTAAAGAAGTTGCTTCTTGACACCTTGCATTACAGGGGTGTTCTTGTCATTCCTCTGGCCATAATGGCAACCATTTTAGGAAGTTAAAAAGTTAATTAAGGGAGGGGTGGTGTATTGCCACCTTTTTTCTAAAAGAGAACAAGATAGGGAGTGATGCCATGGGGTTGTAGAGCACAAGGTGCCTCAGGAGCTCAGATCCGTTTCTCCCTAACATCGCAGAACCATTCCATAGTTTGTCACGCATATTCCTAGAGGGGTCCTGGGCAGCAGCTATGTCCATGTGAGGTTTGTCTCCATATCAACAAGGTTTTAGATGTCTGTGTTCCACAAAAGAGATGTGACTTCTCAAAGGTCTTCTGAAAACGCAGGCCACAAAGCCTGCAAGCTCCACAAGCCCAGCTCCTCTGACCTGGCCTCCCAAAGCCAGACACACGTGTGTCTGGCTGCTTGGGAAGTGCCATAAAAATCCTGGTCCAGCGGGGCAATTGCACACGTGTACACGGCCTGGCTTGCACTCGCTCACGGGGACTGGGCTGGAGGGAGACGGTGTCTCCCTGCAAATTGGAGAGGCTTCCAGAAGCTCTTTCAGGATTGCCCTTAGCTGATTGCATTTATCTGCTGTTAGCCACTCTGACTTTTTGCTGAGTTTGTGTCAGATCCTTGTGGTTGTGTAGGATCCGCAGGGAAACAGGGGCACCTTGGAGGAAAGGGCCACGGAGATGCCACGAGCTCTGCGGGCCTCTCCCACCACCCCGCGTGCTGCTGCTCTTCCAGACCCTGCTCCAGCACCACCCCAAACGCTCACCAGTGCTCGGGACCATTCTGGAGAGGGCTCGGGGCAGATACCCCCTCATCTCGGAGATGCCAAGGTGTTCGCGTGCCAGCAGCAGAGGATGTGGAGGCAGCAGCTTCCCAGGCTTCAAAAGGGCCGGCACCAGCCCAGGGAGATGGCGTCATGTGCAGCTCCTCCTTCTCTATGGAGCCAGACTGTTCCTCGGTCGGTGCTGTGCTGCTCCCACCATATCCAAGTGTTTCCCTGCCTCGCGCTGCTCCCTTGGAGCACCGAGCCAGCCTTCCCGGCTGAGGGATGTGTCACTTGGGCCTGCCTGGTTTCTGGGGATTGCACCGTGTGCGGCTCACACTCAGGATCAGGAATAACCAGAGACTGAAGGGTGGCCCCAACCTCTTTGGCTTTGGATTTGGGAGGTCTCCGCTGAGGCCCGTTCCCTGCTTCCTTTCCTGCAGTAGTAACGTGCTCTGCTGTGTCTAGTGCTTGCAGCGCTAGCAGCGGAGCTCTCTGCCGTTGCAGCGTGCTTGCACCACCTCCCACGTCTTCCCCGGCTCAACAAATACAGCAACGTGTTATGGTCCAAGCCTGTGACTTCTAGAAAGCATTAGTCTCCCACCCCCTGCTACCGACTCCTTTCATCGCGTGCTTTCCAGGCTCGCTGCAAGTGACATGTAATCGGGGGTCTTGTGACAGACAGTTTTATCACCTAGTAGGATATCCTCATTTCCAATTCTTGCCTCGAAACTCAGGATAAAATTAATACATCTGTTGTCCTAATAAATTCTCACTAGCCACTTCCCATTGCAGAGCGCTTTGAAAGGAAAATACCCTTCTAAATTTGGCCAGAGTTTTTTTTTTTCTTCTGTTTGTTGTTACATTTAAATGCACCCCAGCAGCCCTGGTCCGGGCTCTGGATGGGTGTCTGCATGTGAAGTTCCTCTGAGTCACAGGAATGACAGCTGCTAAAATTGCCTGTAGTCTGGATGGCCTCCGTAGGCAGAGGATTACACCTACAGTAATTAAAAGTAAAGACTGTATATTACCCAA